>NC_135237.1:538120534-538770534 GCF_051348905.1 Ranitomeya variabilis
TTGCCGGCGTCTGCTGAGAATCCTCATAGCAGGCGCCGGCAAGCCTGTGGAACGTGCCTGTCACATCGGTGATCAGACAGAGTGCTGTGCACACTGTCTGATCAACGATCTGTGATGTCCCCTCCTGGGACAAAGTAAAAAAGTAAAAAAAAAAATTTTCCACATGTGTAAAAAAAAAAAAAAAAAAAATTCCTAAATAAAGAAAAAATATATATATATATTCCCATAAATACATTTCTTTATCTAAATAAAAAAAACACCACACAATAAAAGTACACATATTTAGTATTGCCGCGTCCGTAACGACCCCACCTATAAAACTATATCACTAGTTAACCCCTTCAGTGAACACCGTAAAAAAAAAAAAAACGAGGCAAAAAACAACGCTTTATTCTCATACCGCCAAACAAAAAGTGGAATAACACACGATCAAAAAGACGGATATAAATAACCATGGTACCGCTGAAAACGTCATCTTGTCCCGCAAAAAAAAAGCCACCATACAGCATGATCAGCAGAAAAATAAAAAAGTTATAGCTCTCAGAATAAAGCGATGCAAACACAATTATTTTTTATATAAAATAGTTTTTATTGTGTAAAAGCGCCAAAACATAAAAAAATTACATAAATGAGGTATCGCTGTAATCGTACTGACCCGAAGAATAAAACTGCTTTATCCTTTTTACCAAACGCGGAACGGTATAAACGCACCCCCTAAAAGAATTTCAGGAATTGCTGGTTTTTGTTCATTCCGCCTCCCAAAAATCGGAATAAAAAGCGATCAAAAAATGTCATATACCCGAAAATGGTACCAGCAAAAACGTCAACTCGTCCTGCAAAAAACAAGATCTCACATGACTCTGTGGACCAAAATATGGAAAAATTATAGCTCTCAAAATGTGGTGATGCAAAAACTATTTTTGCAATAAAAAGCGTCTTTTAGTGTGTGACGGCTGCCAATCATAAAAATCCGCTAATAAACCCGCTATAAAAGTAAATCAAATCCCCCTTCATCACCCCCTTAGTTAGGGAAAAATAATAAAATTTTAAAAAATATATTTATTTCCATTTTCCCGTTAGGCTACTTTCACACTAGCGTCGGTACGGGGCCGTCGCGCTGCGTCGGCCCGACATACCGACGCATACTGTGCAAGCGCCGCACAACGGGGGCAGCGGAGGCTGTTTTTCCACGCATCCGCTGCCCCGTTGTGAGGTGCGGGGAGGTGGGGGCGGAGTTCCAGCCGCGCATGCACGGTCGGAAATGGTGGACCGTCAGCACAAAAAAAGTTACATGTAATGTTTTTTGCTGCCGGCGGTCCGCCACAACACGACGCAACCGTCGCACGACGCTTGCGACGTGTGTCAATACGTCGCTAATGTTAGTCTATGGGGAAAAAATGCATCCTGCAGATGACTTTGCAGGATGCGTTTTTTCGCCAAAACGACACATTGCGACGTATGCAAAAAAACGCTAGTGTGAAAGTAGCGCTAGGGTTAGGACTAGGGTTAGGGTTGGGGTTAGGGTTAGGGCTGGGGTTAGGGTTGGGGTTTCAGTTAGAATTGGGGAGTTTTCACTGTTTAGGCACATCAGGGGCTCTCCAAACGCGACATTGCGTCCGATCTCAACGCGTTTGTTTGCGTTAAAAACGCATGCGTTTTTATAGAAAAAAACCAGAACACACACTGAAAAGTCACCCACCACCATCAAGGTGATAAAGGGATCCAAACCCTAACCCTAAACTCATCCCTAACCGTTTAATGAACATTTTCTGACAGTCATAGTGCCACGTATTTCAGTGCCACGTATTTCAGTGCCACGTATTTCAGTGCCACGTATTTCAGTGCCACGTATTTCAGTGCCACGTATTTCAGTGCCACGTCTTTCAGTGCCACGATATTTCAGTGCCACGTATTTAAGTGCCACGATATTTCAGTGAAATACGTGGCACTGAAATATCGTAGCATTTACGTGAAATACGTGGCACTTAAATACGTGGCACTTAAATACGTGGCACTTAATAATAAATAATAATAATCTTTATTTATATAGCGCCAACATATTCCGCAGCGCTTTACAGTTTAACAGTTTCAAACACAACAGTCATAGGTAACAATGTTAACAATACAGCAATAAAGCAAAATAAGACGACCCTGCTCGTGAGAGCTTACAATCTACAATGAGGTGGGGAGATACAAAGTACAGGTGTGTATTTACAATGATGTATTTACAATGATGGTCCAGCCATTTTCAGGGGGTAGGGGGTAGATGAGATAGTGAATGGGCTACACACACACACAAACAAACATAAAATGACTGATTAGGGAACGTGATAGGCCGCTCTGAACAAATGAGTTTTGAGTGAGCGCCTAAAGCTATGCAAGTTGTGGATGGTCCTAATATCTTGGGGTAGAGCATTCCAGAGGATTGGCACAGCACGGGAGAAGTCTTGGAGTCGGGAGTGGGAGGTACGGATTAGTGCAGAGGTTAGTCGAAAGTCGTTTGCAGAGCGCAGCGGTCGGCTAGGCCGATAGACAGAAATGAGGGAGGAGATGTAAGGGGGTGCCGCACTTAAATACGTGGCACTTAAATACGTGGCACTTATATACGTGGCACTTAAATATCTTGGCATGTACATGAAATACGTGGCACTTATATACGTGGCACTTATATACGTGGCACTTATATACGTGGCCACTGAAATATCGTGGCACTTATATACGTATATACGTATATAAACGTATTTCAGTGCCACGTATTTCAGTGCCACGTATTTCAGGTTAGGGGTAGGGTTAGGGGTAGGGTTAGGGTTTTTTGGTTTTTTCTTGTGTTTTTCTATAAAAACGCATGCGTCTAAAAAAACGCATGCGTTTTACCGCGATTACATGCGTTTTTTTTAAAAACGCATGCAGATAAAAACGCAAATGTGAAACCAGCCTTACCCTTCGGAAAATAAAAACATGGGGGCTAAAATATAATTTTCGTGGAAAAAAATATATTTTTTATTTTCGCGGCTCTGCGTTATAAACTGTAGTGAAGCACTTGGTGGTTCAAAGTTCTCACAACACATCTAGATAAGTTCCGTGGGGGGTCTAGTTTCCAATATGGGGTCACTTGTGGGGGGTTTCTACTGTTTAGGTACATCAGGGGCTCTGCAAATGCAACATGACACCTGCAGACCAATCCATCTAAGTCTGCATTTCAAACGGCGCTCCTTCCCTTCCGAGCTCTGCCGTGCGCCCAAACAGTGGTTTATCCCCATATATGAAGTATCAGCGTACTCAGGACAAATTAGACAACAACTTTTGCTGTCCAATTTCTCCTGTTACCCTTGGGAAAATAAAAATGTGGGGGCTAAAATATAATTTTCGTGGAAAAAAATATTTTTTTTATTTTCATGGCTCTGCGTGATAAACTGTAGTGAAACACTTGTTGGTTCAAAGTTCTCACAACACATCTAGATAAGTTCCGTGGGGGGTCTAGTTTCCAATATGGGGTCACTTGTGGGGGGTTTCTACTGTTTAGGTACATCAGGGGCTCTGCAAATGCAACATGACACCTGCAGACCAATCCATCTAAGTCTGCATTTCAAACGGCGCTCCTTCCCTTCCGAGCTCTGCCGTGCGCCCAAACAGTGGTTCCCCCCAATGTATGGGGTATCAACGTACTCAGGACAAATTGGACAATAACTTTTGTGGTCCAATTTCTCCTGTTACCCTTGGGGGAAAAAAAATTGCGGGCTAAAACATCATTTTGTGGAAAGAAAAAATGATTTTTTGATTTTCACAGCGCTACATTCTAAACTTTAGTGAAACAACTGGGGGTTAAAAGTGCTCACCACACATCTAAATAAGTTCCTTAGGGGGTCTTCTTTCCAAAATGGTGTCACTTGTGGGGGTTTCCACTGTTTAGGCACGTCAGGGGCTCTCCAAACACGACATGGGTTCGATCTCAATTCCAGCCAATTTTGCATTGAAAAGTCAAATGGCGCTCCTTCCCTTCCGAGCTCTGCCATGCGCCCAAACAGTGGTTTATCCCCATATATGAAGTATCAGCGTACTCAGGACAAATTGTACAACAACTTTTGGGGTCCAATTTATCCTGCTACCCTTGGGAAAATAAAAAATTGGGGGCAAAAAGATCATTTTTTGTGAAAATTAATATTAATTTTTTTTACGGCTCTACATTATAAACTTATGTGAAGCACTTGGAGGTTCAAAGTGCTCACCACACATCTAGATTAGTTCCTTAGAGGGTCTACTTTCCAAAATGGTGTCACTTGTGGGGGTTTCCACTGTTTAGGCACGTCAGGGGCTCTCCAAACACGACATGGGTTCCGATCTCAATTCCAGCCAATTTTGCATTGAAAAGTCAAATGGCGCTCCTTCCCTTCCGAGCTCTGCCATGTGCCCAATCAATGGTTTACCCCAACATGTGGGGTATCGGCGTACTCAGGACAAATTGTACAACAACTTTTTTGGTCCAATTTCTCCTGTTACCCTTGGTAAAATAAAACAAATTGGATCTGAAGTAAAAATTTTGTGAAAAAAAAGTTAAATGTTCAATTTTTTTTAAACATTCCAAAAATTCCTGTGAAGCACCTGAAGGGTTAATAAACTTTTTGAATGTGGTTTAGAGTACCTTGAGGGGTGCAGTTTTTAGAATGGTGTCACTTTTGGACATTTTCTGTCATGTAGACCCCTCAAAGTCACTTCAAGTGTGAGGTGGTCCGTAAAAAAAATGGTTTTGCAAATTTTGTTGCAAAAATGAGAAATCGCTGGTCAACTTTTAACCCTTATAACTCCCTAACAAAAAAAAATTATGTTTCCAAAATTGTGCTGATGTAAAGCAGACATGTGGGAAATGTTGTTTATTAACTATATTATGTGATATAACTCTCTAATTTAAGGGCATAAAAACGAAAAATTTGAAAATTGCTAAATTTTCATAATTTTTGACAAATTTCTGTTTTTTTCACAAATAAATGCAAGTCATATCGAAGAAGTTTTACCACTATCATAAAGTACAATATGTCACGAGAAAACAATCTCAGAATCACCAGGATCCGTTGAAGCGTTTCAGAGTTATGACCTCATAAAGTGACAGTGGTCAGAATTGTAAAAATTGGCCGTGTCACTTAGGTGAAAACAGGCTTTGGGGTGAAGCGGTTAAACAACCCCAAAAAAAAAAAAAAAAAATGTGGTGCGCTCACATGTTGCTGTTGTAAGGCCGGCGTCACACTGTCGTTTTAAACGGCCCGAGTGCAATGCGATAAAAAATCGCATTGCACTTGGACTAATGTTCAGCTATGGGGCAGCTCCCACCAGCCGACTTTTTGTCAGCCGTTTTCCTTGGTCCGAGACAATCGCAGCATGCTGCGATTGTCTCGGACCGAGGAAAACTCTCGGCTCACTCACACCCATATAAGCCTATGGGTGCGAGTGAGACAGCGCACACCACTCGGATATCATCCGAGTGCTGTGCGTTATAGGCGGACCCCAGCAATGGAGGAGATTGAGAAAGTCATTTCTCCGCCTCCTCCGCAGCTGTGCTCCAAACCTCCCTGTGCGAGAGAATCGGAGCACAGACGCATGACACTCGGCTCCTGCTCTGCTGCGAGCAGGAGCCGAGTGTCATTAGCATATCGCATCCGATGATCTCGCATCAGGTACAATACGCCAGTGTGACGCCGGCCTTAGGATGTTTGTGGCTAACCACAACTGCTGTCTAATCCCTGTTATCAGTCTGCACCAATGGCCTCACTGCCTTCCCCACCAATGCAATTATTGGCATCTGGCTTTTCCTTTTCCATGTGAGTGTTAGACGAATGATGTTCAGTTATAGTCCATTTGTCTGATTAATTTTTTGGGGGTATGGGTTTTCCTAAAAAATTTACTAGTAAAAAATTTTTTGAATCACGCAACATTCACACTGAAAGTCTAGGACACACACAACATGGAACATACCTTTTTGTAATCAGAAATCAAAATAACATGAAAAATAGGAAAATAATGATTGCAAGATATTTAAGTTGAAATATTCATTTAAATGGTAATTAATGTAACAAAATTTCAATATAAGCATGATTGGTTTTTGAAACATTAGTATGTATATTTATTTTGTGTTGGGATCTGTCAAACCTAGAATGATTGAACATTCTCAGGTAACATATTAATTGGACTTGTTTCAGATTTTAACAGTGTGTTAGATTGACTATGTAACATCGTTTCATAAAGTGTTGTAACGCTGACCGTTTAGAGCGACATTTTATGCACTGTTTTACGCATTGGTATCGCACGAGAACAATGGGCGTGCGTTAGCACTGTGCCGTCAGTGAGTAACACACTACGAGAAACGGTCTGCAGAATTTCCGGGTCCATCGCCGCTATCGCAGATAGAGCAAGGAGATCCTTTATCTGCGCTTGCCTCCAGACATAACGGTGCTTGTAGGAAAAAGCACAAAGTTTACGTATATGTGTTTAACGGGCTCAAATTAACGCAATATAAGCCCAGCCTAATGGAAACATCCGCTTTATATAGGACATCCGCACAAAATTTATGTGTCAAAATGTCATTAATGCGGCTGTTGATAAGTACACTTCCAATTTTTTTTTTTTCCACGTTTGTTATCTTTTTACATTAGATACACTATATCTGTTCTTACTTTCTGTACCCTGTTTCCTTCTTTGCTTAGTTTTTGTATGTATACATACTATAGTAAAAGATCGGTTTCTGAAATCTTAACAAAGTGGTTTACGAGAGAAACAGGTTTAAATAAATTATTTTTATTTTCTTTTTTTTACATTTTGTTGTAAACTTTATCCTTGTGACTTGTTGGCACATTTTAAACCATAACTTTATATTTTCACAAAGCAAAGTTTAAAATTCAATTTTACTAAAAAAAAATTTAGGAGGAAGTCGAGCATTTAGTCCTAACCGATGGTGAAGACTTTGTTATGCAAATTTCATCTTTACCAGATGCACAGTTGATTATTGAAAGCAACTACCCATTGGTGGAATGCTTTGTTGAGGACGATTCTCTGAATATCCAGGTAGTATTTATTTTAATGTTATGTGGTTTATTATTATTAAACATTTCATTTATATCATTAGGTAGACAATAGTGTCACGATACAGTATGAAACTTATTCAGATTTTGTAGCTTTGACTGTTAACACCCATGCTGCGGGCTTTAACGACCCTTCTCTGTGTTTAGGTTTGCAGAGAAGTGTATGTGTAGATCCCTAATAATAATAATAATAATAATTTTATTTATATAGCGCCAACATATTCCGCAGCGCTTTACAACTTATAGACCCTAAACCCTCATGCCCCTACAAGAAAAACTTTTTGTGTGCCTTTATCAATTAATATTTTTTGGGATTTACAGTCTTTGTTTGAAGAGGAAGCACATGATATTGCTAATTGTGAAGAAAATTTATCTTTGGAAAATGAAGTCACTAACGCCATTGGTACAATTTCGTTAGAAAATGCTGAATTGATCTCGGACCAAGCGTATGATAGTGATGAAGAATTATGTCAAACTACATTATAAAACTTTATAATATACTAGATGTGGGCCCTGATTCTAGAACATCTGTTATCCTACAATATGTCTGTAGTTTTCCTATGAATCTTTTTTAATAATACAATTATTATACAGGCTTAGGCTAGCTGGGTAATACCAATTTGCGAAGCATGGTTACAATCCTGCTCTAAATTGTTGCTGATCAGCGACTCTCGATTATTGTTAGCATCACGCAACGTTGTATTTAGCAGACACGTACTATATAACAGCCCACGGAGTGTATATAACGGCAACGTTGTACATAGCAACACCACTTACTATATAGCAAAGTGGGAACCATATGTCTGTAAATGAAATATTATTAAAATAAAAAATAATGATATGCTCACTGTCACGCTCACGCCCTGACTGGTGGGCGTGAGCTCGGGGGGTTTGTGGTCCCACTGTGCCACAAACCAGACTACCCTGGAAGGGGCGTGACTGTGACAGCTGCCTGGGTTTTCACTGGAGCCCCTGATGGTGAGGTCAGGCTTGTGCAGCAGGCAGCTGCCAGGTGCTACTCCAGGGCGGTGTCTGGCTGTGGCTGCTGATCCCACTTGGGAGACAGGAATACCAGGATTGGTGCGGGCATCAGGCAGAAGAGCACGGCTGAAACTCAGACGAGTAGGCTGGCACGGCTGAGACAGGGCTGGCAGAGACACAGCAGAGATCACAGGGCTGGCAGAGACACGGCAGGGAACACAGGGCTGGCAGAGACACGGCAGAGAACACAGGGCTGGCAGGGACGGCAGGACTGGCAGGGACGGCAGGAAACAGGACTGGAAGGCACGGCAGGAACGGTAGGACTGGCAGGAACACGGGATTGGCAGGAACACTGGATTGGCAGGCACAGCAGAGAACACAGGACTGGTTGATGTGGTGTAAGAAGGAACAGGTAGGGACCTGTTCACACTAGAGGTGCAGGTACGGATATGTAGTTAGGAGGAACAGGTAGGGACCTGTTCACACAGGTGGTGCGGGAACGGATATGAAATATGAAGGAACAGGTAGGACCTGTTCACACAGGAGATGTAGGTATGGAAATAAACCAGAAGGAAAGGAGAATGAAGGAACAGGTTGAGACCTGTTCACACAGGAAGAGAACCGCAAGGCTGCGGATAGGAAAGGTAGAGCAGCAAGAGATAGCGCAGCAATAAAAGCAAAGCAGAGCAGAACCACAAGGAATGCGGAGAGGAGCTGCAGCAAGAGATTCTTACAGCAATGGGAGCGGAGCAGAGATGAACGGAGCAGAACCGCAAGGAATGCGGAGAGGAGCTGCAGAAAGAGATTCTTACAGCAACGGGAGCGGAGCAGAGATGAATGGAGCAGAACCGCAAGGAATGCGGAGAGGAGCTGCAGAAAGAGATTCTTACAGCAACGGGAGCGGAGCAGAGATGAACGGAGCAGAACCGCAAGGAATGCGGAGGGGAGCTGCAGAAAGAGGTTTTTACAGCAACGGGAGCGGAGCAGAGAAGAACGGAGCAGAACCGCAGGAGTGCGGATCAGAGGTAAAAGCCACAAAGGTACAGAGCAGGCAGAGCTGCAAGAGTGCAGAGTGTAAGCAGACTGAGCACACAAGGAAAAACACAGCAGGGAAGGAAGCCACAGACAAGGAGACAGAGATAAGACTAAGTACAGACAAGGCAATGGAACAAGACACAAGGACAAAGACACAGGGACCAAGATATTCTGCCTCCTGGAGGGCGGACAACAAGACCAAGGCAAAAATACAGAGAAAAGCCTCTAGCGAGGGAGTAACTCAGAGAAAGGCCTGGCAAACTCAGCAGCTAGACACTAACTGAGCTAACACATTGCACAGGCCCAGAACACTGGGTGGAGCTGCACTATATACTGGAGGCCTCTTGGTAATTGGTCAGGAACAGATGCACCTGATTGCTATAAGAACCAGAGAGTTCAGGCGCCGCCCCCCTATACACAAAGCCATGAAGCATGCAGAGAGCAGAGACACAGAACATGGAGCCGGCATAAAACAGAAACCACATC
This sequence comes from Ranitomeya variabilis, assembly GCF_051348905.1. Classification (NCBI taxonomy): domain Eukaryota; kingdom Metazoa; phylum Chordata; class Amphibia; order Anura; family Dendrobatidae; genus Ranitomeya; species Ranitomeya variabilis. The sequence goes on from NC_135237.1 coordinate 538,130,104, forward strand.
ATGGCCTGGAGCAGTGGGTAAGATAGTGTGAGAGATGTGAGGCCATGCCGTGATGCCAGCAGAGTTGTTACACTCACCCTCCAACGGTCCACGGATAGATCCGAGGAGTTCTGTGATGCTCCTATCCCAAGGATGCATTGCGGTTTTGAAAAATGATGATGTACCGGTGTCTATAGACCGCTACGTCATCATTTTGCTAGACCGCAATGCATGGACTAGAACATTGTGAGGAGCAGGGAACTTACCGTACATTTCTAATCTATTTTTTTTTTGTTTGGGTTTTGATTTATTTTTAGCATTACTTATTTTTAATATTGATGCTGCATAGGCAGCATCAATATTAAAAACTTGGTCACACAGGGTTAATAGCAGTGTTAATAGAGTGCGTACCCGAGGAATAATGCGGTCCGTTAACGCTGCCATTAACCCTGTGTGTGCGGTGACTGTAGAGGAATATGCAGGCGCATGGGACACTGCGGGGAGCAGGGAGTATGGAGCGGAGCACCGGGGACACTGACTGCAGGGGAGTAGGGGATGGACTAATCGAACTGTGCCCGTCGCTGTTTGTTCGCGGCAGCCATGACAGACAGCTGGCGAGACCAATCAGCGATGCGGGATTTCCGTTACGGAGGTTGCCGACAGAAGGACAGACGGAAGTACCCCTTATGGAATTAAAAATATACTGAGAATTTAAAACCCTCTTACTATACAAATTTTTAAGCATTGAGATACAAATAACATCTACATACTAGGTTTCTCTAAAAATTAAGAATTGATAAAAATTTGACCTGTATTGCATACACATGGCTGTGTAAATTTATAGATCGCTATAATTGATTTAAGCGATTAAAATAAAAAAATTATTCCTTACAGTGAGTCTATAACACCCATAATTGATGTTGATGTAAGCTCAACGTCCTCATGGCCTTATCTCCACCATGCTGTTCTGCTGTATATAAGCCGCCAAACATACCTAAAATAGGTGAAGAAAAGGTTCGAATATATTATTCCGTGGGGCCGTCACGTAACAATGTGTGTCTCAAGTGTGATACAGCACCTCCCATACTAATTTCTAAAAGTCCTATTTTGTTATTGACGCGGCGTCTCTGGCTCAGGCGTACTTTGTCTGCCTTTGTGAGGTAAGACAAAAGGACAGCAGTGCGCAGGCGCACGGCTTAGCAAACCTTTACGGAGCATGCGCAAGAAAGTGCAGCGCCCCAGAGTTCTGGTCGTTGCAGTACTGTGGATCCGCCACTATGGGGAGCCATGGTGCGTTCGATGGCACTGAAGGAGTTCATCTGACCAGGTATCACAGACACCAATATGTTTCACAGCAGGGCCTCCGGGGGGAGCTAAGGGTGCTATTCATTAGGCCACTCCCCACCATAGTGGGTAAACTGGGGGTCAGGCAGGAAGTTAGAGGAGAAAGCTGACTGGATTGAACGAAGCAACACCTTGTGGCAGAGGGTGTTGTGGAGGAAGAGACAGTAGGGTCTCTGTCAGGGGTGGGATCCTGACAGAGGCTTGGCATTAGAAAGAACGTAACGGGACCGTGCCTGCTCAGCATAGCGGCGGTGCCCAAGAAAGGACTAGAAGCGAGATAGATTGTGCTGAGTGAGAAACGAGATCAAGCAAAAAGGAGAATACCAGTAGGGGTCATGCTGTAGGACCGGAGCAACATCCTACTGAGGCGCATTACCGGTGGCCGGAACGCCGAGGGAGTGGAATAGCATACAGCTTCAAGCCATACTCCAAACAGCGGCAGGGCAGTCAGTTTAAGGCGGGCTGTCTACCACATATCACCTATGAAGTCTTGGGGGGCAATTGCGGGAGAGGGGCGTCTCTAGGGTCCCGGAAGAACTCCAGGCCTACCTGACAAACGGGTGCCGTTCCAACCTGAATAACAGGGAGGGATGGAATACGAGAAGAACATCAGTGAATCGAGTTGTGAGGGAACTTAAGAAACAGACACAACAGTTGTGGGGTACTTTCCGTGAGCACAGCAGGGAAGGACTACAACACATAGCGCTAAGAAGGAGGGCACTGATTTCCACCTGTGAGGAGAACTCTGGAAGTGCCATCGGACCGACCGGACTTGCGCAGCCTGGTGAACCGTATTCTGGACTGCGGACTGAGAGATCTCCAGTAAAGAGGTAAAGAGACTGCAACCTGGTGTCCTCGTTATTTACCGCGACCTGCACCCCACAACTGCACCGCTACACCACCGTTACTACACCATCATCATCACTTATTCTACCGGACGTCCCCCACTGACAGACAGGGCCACGGACCGGGTCTAGCCACCGTGACAACCCCAGGACTGAGACCCAGAGGCCCGGCTCCGGGTACCCCTAGGCCCTGCGGCGGTGTGGGGGCGCTCCAACTTGGCGTCACGAACAGGATCTACTTAAGCCTGAAGAATCAGGTCATGTGTGCCTAGAGACTGTGATTTATTGTGTTTGAACTGTACTTTATTGCAAAGACTGTGCTGTGCCAGTTGCCGCCAAAATCCGCCGCCATTGTAGCGCTGAGGAGAGCGCAGGAAGAGAAGAGGGGCGGGAAGTGGGCGTAGGCAAGCTGGAGAGCGCGAACAGCAATGGCCGCCCAGTCTAAGTATTTCTGTGCCCTGAGGACGTGCCCGTCAACAGCCGAGGTCCGCCTCCTGATCCTGGTTGGAGGGTGGAGGCCATGGGGACGGGGCCGCCCACGAAAGAGACCGCGAAAAGAGGACATTGGAGGACAAATAAAGATGGCGACACCCGGAGCACCATGCGGAGCTGACCCGGTTCGGTCTGAAGCTGCACAGCCTGAAATAGCCCCAGAGACGCCAACACTGCGGGGTCTGACCCTCACAGGGCCGCCGATGGGTCGACCCCCTTTGCCGCTGTCCGAAGAGGGTGTGGCCGCAGCCGAGGCCCGACAGCTGGCCCGCCGGCTGAAGGCCGATGCCCAAGTGCTCACCCGGCTAGGTCAGCCCACGGAGATCCGTCTGACTCCAGTGTCTCCTGTTCCCTCCCAACTGGCCGTGGCTGGGAGCACGCTATCAACACCGGATCTAGAGATCATGCCGGACGCCGAGCATTTACGGCGTCTGATGACAGCATGGCGGAGCCGGCCCCAGCCTGCAGAGCAACTTGATCTGGTCAGTGTTCCGGAGATTCCGTCCTCACACTGGGGTGTAGTGGTGGCCTTTAACCCCCGGTATGGAAGAGGGGTGATTCAGGAGATTGGAGAGCCGCTGCAGGTCCGCGTGGATCGGGAGGAGGTGGAGCCTTGCAGCGGGAGGCTCGATCGTGACCTGGAGCCGGGAGATGCCGTCACCTACACGAGGTGGAGGAGGGACACTGGCGAGACAGGCTGGTTCGCCCGAGGTGTCCAACGATGCATTGCCCTCCAGGCTGCTGGAACACCAGAAGGGGATGATCCCGTTGGGAAGGCAGCGGGACCCGGCCCCGCGGAATCACGAGAAGCTCAGCCTCGCCGCGCCCCGGAGGGACGGGTGCACCTGCCGACAAGGAGGACCTCCCGGCGAGGGATTTTATCATTACTGGGACCGGAACGGCGTCCTGGCTCACCGGTGCGATCTGTTGGCCTGGTAAGGCCAGGAAAGAGGTCGCCTTCTGCAGAACCCCAGTAAGATTTTATTGTTTCTCAAGAATGTAAATAGTTTTCTAGTTAACTGTTTGAGTACTGTTTGCTGCTAAACCCGTCCAGGGTTAACTCTTTATGGATCCCTTAGTTGACCCGGGATCCTTATTGTTTGTCTTTCTACAGTTTTGCACAAGTTTTACAAACTGAGAAATCATGAACAGTGCATGATCCAAACTTTCTTGTAAATAGTTTGCACCTTCTTAAAGGCGCTTTCTACTGGTTTCATTTAAAGACTCTTTGCGAAGATACCGTTCTGGAACCTTTGCTGAGCAAAGACTGGTAGGCTGAGAAGACGAGCTACCTCAGAAAGACTTGATTCTCTTTTAAAGGGGATGTCCAACAGTGTACTTATGAGAAGATACTGTTTTAGAACAGTAATGCAATGATAATGTTTGAACGAGAAAAGTTGTATGTGTTTTAACTAGTTAAATGTGAAGAAATACTGATGATGATGCTCTGGAAAGAAATGTAACTGTTTTGCATGAAGAAAAGTTATGTGTGTTTAATTTGTTTAAAGTGTGAAACCTAGATAATGTTCTTTAAAAGGAAAGATGCAGAAAGCCCGTAGGGGTAGATTTAGAGTTCTGCTTAGTTGAAAGTAAAGAAAGTAGTAATGAAGGTGAGGATAGAAGGTAAACCCTGAGTCCCCATAGAAAGTTCGTTCGTTACTAAGGACAGAGAGTGAACCCGTAGGGGTTAGAAAGTGAGTCCTAATAGGAGCCAAATAGAGCTGGCTCAATGTTCTCTAATTGAAAGGAATGTTATGTCTATACCATGTATAGTAGCGAAAGGCAGTAGGCCCTGGCTGAACGGGGCGGTCCTGTAATAGAAAGGAGAGGCAGTAGGTCTGGTGCCGTTAGGACAGGCGGTCCTGCAGGTTCAAAGTAGGAGAATGCAAAGTTAAAATACCTTATAATGTGATTATAGGAAGGTCTTTAGCGGATTAAGAGTGTATATCCTTAAAGGCAAAGTTAAATTATTGGTCAATAATGTTTGCACCTAGTAGAATACCCGGTTGGGTAATGAGAGTTAATTGTAGCCTGTTGCTATGATATTTAATTATGTTTGTAACGTTAAAGTGTCCTCACCTCCCATAAAGGGAAGCTTGTTCAAGTATGCTTATTGTTTTGCACTCAACAAAATTGTATGTCTTTTTGCTAACCTGTATTGTTGTTTTCTTCCCAGTCCCGGAGTACTGTGTTTAACCAGGGGGGAGTGCAGCGCCCCAGAGTTCTGGTCGTTGCAGTACTGTGGATCCGCCACTATGGGGAGCCATGGTGCGTTCGATGGCACTGAAGGAGTTCATCTGACCAGGTATCACAGACACCAATATGTTTCACAGCAGGGCCTCCGGGGGGAGCTAAGGGTGCTATTCATTAGGCCACTCCCCACCATAGTGGGTAAACTGGGGGTCAGGCAGGAAGTTAGAGGAGAAAGCTGACTGGATTGAACGAAGCAACACCTTGTGGCAGAGGGTGTTGTGGAGGAAGAGACAGTAGGGTCTCTGTCAGGGGTGGGATCCTGACAGAGGCTTGGCATTAGAAAGAACGTAACGGGACCGTGCCTGCTCAGCATAGCGGCGGTGCCCAAGAAAGGACTAGAAGCGAGATAGATTGTGCTGAGTGAGAAACGAGATCAAGCAAAAAGGAGAATACCAGTAGGGGTCATGCTGTAGGACCGGAGCAACATCCTACTGAGGCGCATTACCGGTGGCCGGAACGCCGAGGGAGTGGAATAGCATACAGCTTCAAGCCATACTCCAAACAGCGGCAGGGCAGTCAGTTTAAGGCGGGCTGTCTACCACATATCACCTATGAAGTCTTGGGGGGCAATTGCGGGAGAGGGGCGTCTCTAGGGTCCCGGAAGAACTCCAGGCCTACCTGACAAACGGGTGCCGTTCCAACCTGAATAACAGGGAGGGATGGAATACGAGAAGAACATCAGTGAATCGAGTTGTGAGGGAACTTAAGAAACAGACACAACAGTTGTGGGGTACTTTCCGTGAGCACAGCAGGGAAGGACTACAACACATAGCGCTAAGAAGGAGGGCACTGATTTCCACCTGTGAGGAGAACTCTGGAAGTGCCATCGGACCGACCGGACTTGCGCAGCCTGGTGAACCGTATTCTGGACTGCGGACTGAGAGATCTCCAGTAAAGAGGTAAAGAGACTGCAACCTGGTGTCCTCGTTATTTACCGCGACCTGCACCCCACAACTGCACCGTTACACCACCGTTACTGCACCATCATCATCACTTATTCTACCGGACGTCCCCCACTGACAGACAGGGCCACGGACCGGGTCTAGCCACCGTGACAACCCCAGGACTGAGACCCAGAGGCCCGGCTCCGGGTACCCCTAGGCCCTGCGGCGGTGTGGGGGCGCTCCAAAAGTACTTGTCTCTGCCCTCAACAGGGTAGTCAAAGTATGCCAAAGCTGTAGCCGTGTTTTGAACAACGGAAGAGGACGACATGGTATGAAGATAGGAAGTGCCGTACCAAACATGAGACAACCCTTTCAACTGACCGCATCAGTACAGCCCCTTGTTGAGTATAATCTAAACTTTATTTAATCAATTTTGTTATAAATTGTTGGATTTTCTTCAGCTTTTGATAATGCATTACAGAATGCTGTAGATAAGCCCCTGATGACGGTTAGCTAACCTCTGTATCTATTTTGGGTTACACAGTTTACCAGCCATTAATAGAGCCATTAAGAAAGTTATATCATTGTCTGTAATAATTTTAAATTGTTTTGTTTTTACATTTTTTACAGTGCGCTATAACTTTGCATAACATTAACCTTAAAAAGTCTGCAATGTGATGCCAAGAGTGCACCATATTTAATTTATTGTTATGAAAAAAAACGGAATAAATAAATACATATTCCAAAATAACCACCAAAATAAAAGGTTTGGCAATAGTATGTATTACAGCGGTGTCAGCCTTCTTCCCCTTTTTTTATGTTAATAATTTTTGGGCGTTACATGAACATATAATTAATTAGTTACATTATTTAATTAGCAAAACTATTTCTTTTTTTTTTTCCCCTTTTTTTTTTTGCTTTGTGTGTGCCTTTTGCTTTAGTGTAAACACATACCTATTTCTGCTTTTCACTTCAGATGAAAATTATGCTGTCGGAACTAAAAATAAAGTTTGGGAGTAACCTTGAAAAGTCGTAGTTACGGGGGCATGGCTTCGGACGCTGCAGATGGCAGTAGTGTGAGCGCTCAGCTCCTGTGATACTACCCATTGAAGCGACTTACAACTCAACACAGAGGTTTTTTTCCTCACATTTTTTATTAAAAATGTTCGCTTTTTAAATGGGATCATTTTGACACCAAGAACGTGAATTTTGGTTCAGTAATATTTGAACTGTGTCCCTCTGAAGGAAGCAGGACCGGAGCCTGAGGTGATTTACAGCCTGTGACCAAAATGTATGCTGCTGAAGCATGAAAACTAGAGGGATGGTAGACTTCACAGAAGACTAAGAATACACCCGGTATTTATCCTGTCATTGTCAGTACTGTTGTGCCTGTGAATCTGTGCTTTTCTGTTGTTGTGAGGAAAGACGCTGCTGTGGAGAGAACGGTGAGGCGCTGAAGTGGGAGGCGCCATAGTGCGACATTCTCAGCAACAGAGAATACAGACAGCTCCTGAGAGATTACAGATTGGTAACAGTAAATTTAATTTACAAAGCGACTATTCAGTAACACTAAAAGTGAATGCTGGATCTCTGCAGTATAAGAGCAAGACCCCAGAGGAATAAATGACTCCTGGCTCTATCATGGACTTTCTCTTCCTATTCTTAATTGAAGCTACTGGGATTGTGTTTACCCGTTGTACCTAGAAAGGAACTGGAGTTTTCACAGCGGGGAAGCTACAGAGACTCACCAACTGGTGTGTGAACTCGGATAATTCAGCACTAGACATTTAAAGTCCCTGGTTATATTAGAAGAGTTACAGGACAATATTTCAATTTAAAATATAGATCAAGCTTGTAGATAGAGCTCCTTGATAACAGAATATTAAGAAGGTACTGGAATATGCTACTCTCATATACTACGCTCATGTACTCTCATATATATGCTACGCTCATATTGACATAGAGTGGGTAAGGTAGTATAAGGTGCTCTCTTACTAAGTGCTGGTAGAAGATATTGAGTTCATTCTACTGTTATTCTGGTGAATAATTTCTAGTTCCTTTTGCCGAAGGAGGTAATACCTAGGTGGACAAGAATATTGCAGATCATTTGGTACTTATATGCACACCGACAGAAAAGTGTATAAGATTGTGTGAGTTTGCTAACAATAAGTGGTCTTAAAATAGGAGATTAAACCTACTATATAGTTTAACAGCTCATAGACCTGCACTTAAGATCTATAATTTTTGAGTGGTTATATAAACAAAATACTAAGCTTCATTATGGAATCAGGTGGAGCTAGACCTAAATCTACTAACAGAGCAAAAAACTCAAAAGGGAAAGAAACCCCACGACAACTAACATTGAACACTACTGAAGATGCACAAAATCTGCTAAGCTCTCCAAGGTCTAAAGAGGAATCGTTTATTAAGCCAGCCAAATTTTCCTCAATACCCATTTTTAATAAAACCTCAAAAAATGGAAATGATATGAATCACACAGTGTCAAAATCCTGTCCTCAAAGTACTACTAATGGACAAAATGATGCTACTTTGGAGAGCAACACATCTGAAAGTATGGATCTTTCAAACACTACTAAAAGGAAAGGTTCAGACTCCAGAGCCCCAGATAAGAACTTCTTAAATGCAGATTCAGATAGCTTATCGGACAAGTTCTCCCCCAACAGAAGTCCAAATAAACAATGTCCCAAAAAAATACGCTCAGAGCTTACTAGTCCACCAGACACTCCATTCCCTGTTATAAGTTATGAGGATTTTCTCTCCTCAGATAGACAAGTAACAGAAGGCTTTATGGCCAGACTATGCAAATCTTTCAATGACTCCATTAAGTTGGGTTTCGAAGCTCAAAACAAAACACTCCAGGAAATGCAGAGTTCTTTCTCTCAAAGATTAGAAGACAATGAAAAAAGAATCTCAGAGGTCGAGACAAAAACTAATTACCTCTTAGATGAAAACACTGTCTTTAAACAAGAAATTCGCACTCTGAAGATCAAACTTACAGACTTAGAAGATCGGAACAGACGCAATAATTTAAAAATAAGGGGGGTTTCTGAAAGCATAATGCAGAACGATCTCTCTAGTTACGTTAAAAAATTTATTTAAAATAGCTATCCCAAGATTATCGGATCTAGGCCTCACCATAGACAGGATCCATAGGCTCCCACGACCAAAGAATATTGCTCCAGACAAACCAAGGGACATAATATTACATATGCATTTTTTTTAAACCAAGCAAAAAATACTGAGTTACATTAGAGATAGGGGTACTTTCCCAGACCCGTATGTAAATATAAAAATCTTTACCTACCTTTCCAAAGCGACGATGGAGGCTAGAAGGGATATTAGAGAGGTTACCACAAAACTGAGATCTATAGGAGTATTATATAGATGGGGATTCCCCACAAAAATCCTGGTTTGGCACAGGGGCAAAAATACCCCATTATACACTCCGGAAGAAGGAATGCGTTTTATTTCTTCCCTTCAGGGGGTCCACAATAATACAGATAATGGCTGAAGCTCTAAATTAATGGATACCTTGTTTCAATCTGATTCCTCAAATAATAGTGGTTGCCATTTTTATTCAACAAATAGTTCAGTTTAATTAATAGATGGTTATGTCACGGGTTCGTGCCCATTTTCTTTTGCCCCCAAAGTAGGAGAGACATCACTTTAGGTGATATCCTCCAGGGGAATTCACGAATTTGTATTTGTTCTGATTCTTTCATTTTTTTCTTTTTTCTTAGTGGTAAGTTTACTTTTCTTTGTTCTCATTTTTAGCTACTATTGTGTTATCAGAAGAGCCTAGAGTATTCCACATGAAATTAAAAGTTCTCTCATATAATGTTAAAGGTCTAAATAGCCCATACAAACGATTTATCACTTAGAAGGAAATTAAAAATTACCAGGCTGATATCACTTGCTTGCAAGAAGTAAGATTTGCAAGAGATAATCATCCACTATTTCAACATAAGAACTATCCCCACATTTTCAAATCATTACGAGAAAACAAGAGGGCGGGGGTTATCACTCTAGTTAATAATAATGTCCCATTCCAATTGATAAACGAAGTGATTGACCCGCTGGGAAGGTTCCACATCCTCATAGCCAACTTAAATTCTAAGGTCTGCACAATCGTAAATGTCTACGCACCAAGTAGACGACACATCCATTTTTTTAATAAGCTAATAAAAAAGGTCAATGAGGTCAGGAGAGGAGATTTGATAATAGCAGGTGACTTTAATGTGGTGCCAGATGCTCTCTTGGACTCCTCTTCGGTACGCCGAAAATCGCAGTCCCTTAATAATTGGATCAATAAAAATGAACTGTTTGACGTATTTCGCTGTCTCAACGCGTCTTCCAGGGAATTTACATTTTACTCTACAGTCCATAAATCATTTTCGAGAATTGACTTGTTTCTGACCAATATATTTTCACTATCCAAATTTACAAAAATTGACATATTAGATAAATCCTTTTCGGACCACTCCCCAATTATGGGTGAATTTATTCTCGGACCCTCCCTCAATAATACCTTTCTATGGAAATCGAATCCAACCCTTTTTAAAATTCCTGAATACAAGGAAATCATAGATAAGACAATAGCCAATTATTTCAAAGAAAACTCATCAGAGGGCATAGACCCATTTGTCCTATGGTGTGCACATAAGGCAGCATTGAGGGGTTGCCTGATCCAACTTTCATCCAGGCTTAAAAAGAAAAACAGGGAAGTGATTACCTCCCTGCAGTCTCAAATAAAAATAAAAGAGAATTTACAGAAAAACGTAACAACCCCCTCCTCAGAAATCCACCGGGAGATTCTAGACTTAAGGCAAAAACTCAAGGAAGCCATTCTCGCCGAGTACGACGCCGTAATAAGAGCCTCAAAATTCAATTATTATTCAGCATCTAACAAACCAACTAAACACATGATGGATAGATTGAAACAAGACCGCATAAGGAAAAGGATACTTAAAATTAAAACACCCTCAGGGGTCATTAAAACCCACCCCTAAGAAATAGCAAACGTCTTTGCAGACTTTTTCTACAAACTTTATAATCTAAATCAGGACCCTTTAAAGGTACCTTCACACTAAACGATATCGCTAGCGATCCGTGACGTTGCAGCGTCCTGGCTAGCGATATCGTTGTGTTTGACAGGCAGCAGCGATCATGATCCTGCTGTGCCATCGTTGGTCGGAGAAGAAAGTCCAGAACTTTATTTCATCGCTGGATCTCCCGTAGACATCGCTGGATCGGTGTGTGTGACACCGATCCAGCGATGTCTTCACTGGTAACCAGGGTAAACATCGGGTTACTAAGCGCAGGGCCGCACTTAGTAACCCGATGTTTACCCTGGTTACCAGCGTAAATGTAAAAAAAAAAAACACATACTCACATTCCGGTACCCGGCGTCCTCTTCCCTGCACTCCTCCTGCATCCTGTGTAAGTGCCGGCCGTAAAGCAGAGCGGTGACGTCACTGCTCTGCTCTGTGGGAGATGCCGGAGATGTTCGGCGCTGACACAGGATGCAGGAGGAGTGCAGGGAAGCGGACGCCGGGCACCGGAATGTGAGTATGTGGGGTTTTTTTTTACATTTACGCTGGTAACCAGGGTAAACATCGGGTTACTAAGCGCGGCCCTGCGCTTAGCAACCCGATGTTTACCCTGGTTACCCGGGGACCTCGGCATCGTTGGTCGCTGGAGAGCGGTCTGTGTGACAGCTCTCCAGCGACCACACAGCGACTAAACAGCGACGCTGCAGCGATCGGCATCGTTGTCTGTATCGCTGCAGCGTCGCTTAGTGTGAAGGTACCTTAACTCCTACCCCAGATATGGAATCAATAAACTCCTTTCTATCTGACCTTAATCTCCCACAGTTAGAGCCCTCTGATTTGGTATCCTTGAATCGGCCTTTCAAAATAGAAGAAATTACAAATGTTATCAATAAACTCAAATCCCAAAAATCACCTGGGCCGGATGGGTTCACAAATGACTATTTCAAGACTTTCTCTCACATAATCACCCCTCAATTAAAACTCTTATTTGATCACGCTTCCACAACTGGAACCTTCCCCAGAGAAATGCTACAAGCCAACATAATTATGATTCCCAAAGATAAGGATTCAGACAGTGTCCAAAACTACAGGCCTATATCCTTAATCAATGGGGATATCAAAATCTATTCCAAAATTTTAGCCGATCGAATGAAAAATTTTCTTCCCTCACTCATTAAAGATGACCAAATCAGGTTTATCACAGGAAGGCAGGCTTCAGATGGCACAAGAAGGATATTAAATATATTAAACATAGTTAAATCCCTGAATACCCCCTCACTTTTTGTAACCTTAGAAGCAGAAAAGGCCTTTGATAGAATTAATTGGGATTACCTCAAAGCAACTTTATTTAAATTCGGATTCAATGATAAATTTATATCTTCCATTTTTGCACTATACTCAGACCCAAATGCCAAAGTTTATACCAATAACCATCTTTCTAAATTGTTCCCCATAACAAATGGCACAAGACAGGGGTGCCCCTTATCACCTTTGCTCTTTGCCCTGGCAATGGAGCCATTGGCTGAAAAGGTTCGATTAAATAATTCAATTACGGGATTTAATACTCCACACCGCCAGCATAAAATTACCTTATTCGCTGATGATATCTTTTTAACCATTAAGGAGCCTTTAAAATCAATTACTGCCCTTAAATCAGATTTGGACTCCTTTTCAAAAATTTCATACTTTAAAATCAATCCTCAGAAGTCTAAAATCCTACCTTTTTGCCTCAACCATAACTTAACCCAAGAAATTAAACAGCATACTAATTATCTATGGGAAGACAAAGAGATCGCGTATTTAGGAATCACACTAACAAATAAATTCCACTTGTTAATCCCTACGAATATAGACAACCTGACTAAAACCATATCCAAAGACTTTGCCCGCTTTAAATTCTTAAACTTGTCTCTATTAGGTAAGATTCTGCTGGTGAAATCCATCATTTTGTCAAAAATTCTATACTTATTTCGAACCCTTCCTCTGATGATTCATTCCTCCTCCTTAACCCCTTCATGACCTTGGGATTTTTCATTTTTCCGTGTTCGTTTTTCGCTCCCCTCCTTCCCAGAGCCATAACTTTTTTATTTTTCCGTCAATTTGGCCATGTGAGAGCTTATTTTTTGCGGGACGAGTTGTACTTTTGAACGACATCATTGGTTTTACCATGTCGTGTACTAGAAAACGGGAAAAAAATTCCAAGTGCAGTGAAATTGCAAAAAAAGTGCAATCCCACACTTGTGTTTTGCTTGCCTATTTTGCTAGGTTCACTAAATGCTAAAACTGCCCTGCCATTATGATTCTCCAGGTCAGTACGAGTTCATAGACACCTCACATGTCTAGGTTATGTTTTACCTAAGTGGTGAAAAAAAATTCCAAACTTTGCAAAAAAAAAAAAAAAAAAAAAAAAACAATTGCGCCATTTTCCGATACTCGTAGCGTCTCCATTTTTCGTGATCTGGGGTCAGGTGAGGGATTATTTTTTGTGTGCCGAGCTGGCGTTTTTAATGATAGCATTTTGGTGCAGATACGTTCTTTTGATCGCCCGTTATTGCATTTTAATGCAATGTCGCGGCGACCAAAAAAACTTATTTCTGGCGTTTCGATTTTTTTTCTCATTACGCCATTTAGCGATCAGGTTAATGCTTTTTTTTATTGATAGATCAGGCGATTCTGAACGCGGCGATACCAAATATGTGTAGGTTTGATTTTTTTTTATTGATTCATTTTGATTGGGGCGAAAGGGGGGTGATTTAAACTTTTATGTTTTTTTTATTTTTTTCACATTTTTAAAAACTTTTTTTTTCACTTTTGCCATGCTTCAATAGCCTCCATGGGAGGCTAGAAGCAGGCACAGCCCGATCGGCTCTGCTACATAACAGCGATCATCAGATCGCTGTTATGTAGCAGAAATACAGGTGTGCTGTGAGCGCCGACCACAGGGTGGCGCTCACAGTCACCGGCGATCAGTAACCATAGAGGTCTCAAGGACCTCTATGGTTACCATTCAGAAGCATCGCCGACCCCCGATCATGTGACGAGGGTCGGCGATGACGTCATATCCGGCCACCCGGCCGGATGCGGTAGTTAAATGCCGCTGTCTGCGTTTGACAGCGGCATTTAACTAGTTAATAGGCGCGGGCAGATCGCGATTCTGCCCGCGCCTATTGCGGGCACATGTCAGCTGTTCATAACAGCTGACATGTCCCGGCTTTGATGCGGGCTCACCGCGGAGCCCTGCATCAAAGCAGGGGAGCTGACCTCGGACGGTATAGTACGTCCGAGGTCAGTAAGGGGTTAATAAAGATACAAAACCTAATAAAATCCTTTATTTGGAATAACAGACAGGCGAGGGTAGCTAACGACGTTCTTTACAAAAAGAAAAGCAGGGGAGGCATTGCCTTGCCAAATATCCTGGCCTATTACCAGGCTTCTATGATTAGGCATAGCCAAAACTGGTTTTGTGACAATTCCCATGTAGCCTGGCTGGACCTAGAAATAACTCAAAACAATAACACTTCTTTACAAGACTCCTTTTTTAGATATTTACTAGGACCAGCTCAAAAGGAACATCATCAACCCATTTTTCAAGCGGTTTTGTCAGCATGGAAGTCACTGACTAGGCTGGGGAGGGGAGGTTCGAGGCTAAGTCAAATTAAGAACTGTCCCATGTCTTTAATAGCTATAATTTATAAAATTTCGATCCCATCTATTTGGTCAGAAGCTGGAATAAACACTGTAGGCAACATTTACAACGGTGAATCATTCTATTCATACAGCGAAATCAAACGTATTTATAACCTGCCTTCCTCCCAATTTTTATTTTATTTAATCTTAAAAGAAAATATCCAAAAATTATTATCAAGTAGATCCCTAAACTTTGATATAATTACTTCCCTATTCAAAAACACTAACCATAAAAACAGATGGAGTCTTAAAAACATCTACAGCCACTTCAATAAAGATACTAATGAGACTAAAAATATTTATCTTCAAAGATGGGAATCTGACTTAAATAGAGCTTTTTCAATGGAAACATGGGAAAATGCTATCAAGCACACTTATGCATCAAATATTTCCGTTCCCCTCCATGAGTCCTTTTATGACCTGATCACAAGATGGTATTTCACACCGATACGACTTTCACACATCAATGGAGATAACTCCCCCCTTTGTTGGAGAGGATGTGGATCACCTGCTAACTTATATCACATTTTCTGGACATGCCCAAAAATAAAGAAACTCTGGAAAGACGCTATACTACATATTAATTCTCTTACACATATCAAACTCATAGTTATGCCACAAATGGCGCTCTTCTCGATAGGACTCGAGAGTGTTGATTCTTCAATTAAATATATAATTATTCATATCTTCCTGGTAATTAAAAACTCAATTGCATTGTGGTGGAAAAAATCCCAAACACCAAAATTTTCGGATATTATTAATAAAATTCAACTCCACAGCTCCATTGAAAAAAGGTTCGCTTTGAACAACAATTTCCTCCATAAATACCATATAAAATGGGATTTGTGGAACGCTAAATATCTTGCATTGTAGAAATAATTTGACCTCTGGACTCGTTAGTCTTTTAGACTTGTAATAAATTTTCAGCTTTATTTATTTATTTTGTAACATTACGCTTTTTATAATTACTAACGTTCATATATGGTTATTCTTAGACTAAATATCTATGTAAATAGTTTGAATTCTCTACTTTTTCTTTTATGATACCCTGCCCTTGTCTTTCCTCTCCTTTCCCCACACTTACCATCCTTCTATATAACTGTTTGAAATGTTAATAAAAATATTTGAAAAGAAAAGTCATAGTTACTCACCGATAACGGTGTTTCTCAGAGCCCATGACAGCACTACCAGAGAGAGGGGATCCGCCCTTCAGGGACAGGAAACCTACAGGATAAAAGGGCTGTACCTCTCTCCTGCCTCAGTTTTGTTTACAGAGCATCGGAGGTCCTCCAGGTTAGTCACAGCAACAAAAAATATACAATTTTATCATATTGCTTAACAAGTAAACACCGTGTCTATATGGAAAACCACTTCACACAAAATAATGTGCTCACCGCACACGTGATGAGGGACTGAATAAGCAGGTGCTGTCATGGGCTCTGAGAAACACCGTTATCGGTGAGTAACTAGGACTTTCTCAGTCGCCCATGACAGCACTACCAGAGAGAATTGCAGAGATATATTGGCTAGGGAGGGACCACAGCCTGCAGAACCCTTCTTCGGAAGGTTAGGTCAGATGAAGAGGCTAGGTCTAAGCGGTAGTGCCTGAAAAAGGCTGAAGGTGATGACCAGGTGGCCGCCTTACAAATTTGATCTAATGGTACCTCCGACCTTTCGGCCCAGGAGGTCGCCATAGCCCTTGTAGAGTGGGCCTTCAGTCCCTGCGGAATGGCGTTCCCGGTGGATGAGTACGCCAAGGCTATTGCGTCTGTTACCCATCGAGCAATAGTGCTCTTAGAAGCTTTGAGTCCTTACCTGGGCCCCTGGAAACAGATAAAAAGAGACCCTTCCTTCCTATGCTGCTGGGTGATTTTAAGGTATTGGACTAGACACCTTTTCACATCTAGTGTGTGGAATTTCTCTTCCTTCTTATTTCTAGGGTCTGGACAGAAAGAAGGAAGGATTATTTCCTGAGATCAATCTAATGTGGACGCAACTTTTGGCAAATAGGCAGGGTCTGTTTTTAGTATAACCTTATCGTCCAGGATCTGTGTAAAGGGAGGGTTTGCAGATAGGGCTTGGAGGTCACTTATCCTACGGGCCGATGTCAGGGCTATTAGGAGGGCCATTTTAAGTGAAAGAATCTTAAGGGGTAGCGATTCTATAGGCTCGAACGGGGATTCTGTTAGAGCTGACAATACTAAGTTCAAATCCCAGGATGGTAATCTACGTATAGTTATAGGTTTAGACCTTGCGGCTGCTCTGACAAACAGTATTACCCAAGGGTTGGCTGCTATGTTTTCACAGTATAATGCTCCTAGAGCTGCTATTTGTACCTTTAAGGTACTTACTGCAAGGCCTAGGTCTAACCCCTTTTGTAGAAACTCTAATATTTCAGCAACTGGAACCCCATCCTGCAACCTTACCCCAGAGGAGGATAGAAATTTTTTCCAGGTTTTACCATATATTTTTGTGGTCACAAGTTTTCTACTTTTCATTAGAGTAGATACTAGTTTGTCAGAAAAACCTCTTTCCCTCAATAGTGACCTCTCAAATTCCACGCTGTCAGATGGAGATTCTCTGACTGAGGGTGGAACACCGTTCCCTGTGACAGGAGGTCTGGAAGATCCGGAAGAACTCAGGGATCGGTGATCGATAGCATCCTCAGCCATGAGAACCAGGCTCTCTTGGGCCAGAAGGGGGCTATTAAGATGAGTCTGGATCTGTCCTGCCTGATCTTCCGTAGGACTGCTGGAATGAGAATAGTGGGGGGAAATGCATACGCAAGTGTTTGTGTCCAGGGAATTGTGAATGCATCCACAGCCTGAGGGTTCCCCCTGGAATCTAGGGAGCAGAAAGTTTCCACTTTCCTGTTGTGGACATTGGCAAAGAGGTCTATCACAGGGATTCCCCATAGATCTGTGATTTTGTTGAAGATACCCTGATTTAGAGACCACTCTCCCTGTTTTAATTGGGTACGGCTCAGGAAGTCCGCTTTCTGGTTTTCTACCCCCTTTATATGTAGGGCCGATAGGGAAAGGAAGTTGTTTTGAACCAAGCTGAAAATTTCGGAGGTGGTTTTCATTAATGTTTGGGATCTGGTTCCCCCCTGGTGGTTTAAGTAAGCTACTACTACTCTGTTGTCCGAGAATACTCGGACATGATGTCCTTGTAGCTCGTCTAGAAAGTACAGTAATGCATGATTTACCGCCCTCAGTTCTTTTTGATTTGAGGAAGACCTGAGCTCCTGATTTGTCCATATCCCCTGAGCGACTCTGTTGTCCAGGTGAGCCCCCCACCCTGTGGGACTTGCGTCTGTGGTAACTATCTGAGACGCCTCTATCACCCAGGGAACCCATTTTGATAAGTTGCTGGGATTTAACCACCAAGCTAGGGAATGAATAGTAGGCAAACTTAGAGTCATGCGACCTTCTAACCGCCCCCCAGTAGTTTCTGGTTTCTTAAAACGTCCCACTGGAGAGGTCTTGTGTGGAGCTGTGCCCACTGAACTGCTGGGAGACAAGCAGAGAGGGACCCCAGCAATGACATCGCCTTCCTTAGGGTCATGGCAGGGTTTGCACGTGCTTCCGATACTAAGTCGCTTATCTTTTGTTTTTTCCTGTCTGGAAGGTGACACACTTGAGAATTTGAGTCCAAGGTGAGACCCAAAAATTCTTGAACCTTGGTTGGTTCCAGCTTTGACTTTTGGAGGTTCACTAGCCAGCCCAATTTTTTTAAAATGTCTATCACTCTGTCGCATTGCTGACGGCAGAATTCGGCCGAATGGCTCACAATCAGAAAGTCGTCTAGATATGGAATAATCAAGACATTTTCCTCTCTCAGATGTGCCATCATCTCCGCTATCAGCTTGGTGAAGACGCGGGGTGCAATTGATATGCCAAAGGGAAGAGCCCTGTATTGGTATTCCCTTGTCTGTCCTTCCATGACTACCGCCAGTCTGAGGAATTTCTGAGAGGACTTGTGGATGGGGACGTGATAATACGCGTCGCTGAGATCTAGAACTATCATAAAACAGTTTGGAAACAGATTTTTTATCGTTGACTTTATTGACTCCATTTTGAATCTCTGTTTTTTTACATAAGTATTCAACTTCCGTAAGTTTATTATGGTCCGGAAGGTTCCGTCTGGTTTGGGAACCAGGAACAATGGAGAGTAAAATCCCCTCCCTCTCTCCAGAGGGGGTACTTCTTGGATGACAGCTTTGTCTATCAGTCTTACGATTTCTAGTTCTAGAGCTTCTTGTTGTAGAGGAGACGACCTCAGCGGTGTTACCACATAGTTTCGTGTGGGTAAGGATAGAAAATCTGTGCAAAGCCCTTCTCGTATCAATTTTAATATCCAAGGGCTGGTCAAAATTTTCTCCCAGGCCGGGAGGAATTGAGATAATCTCCCTCCCACCCTGGGAAGGATGTCACTTGGGGGGAGGGAGTTTCTATCCCGAGGGGAGTTACCAAAAAGGAACCCTCTATCCTTCCTTCTCCCGTCATCCCATCGGGTTTGTTCCCTTGGCGGTCTCCTTTTAAAAAACTTTCTATTCCGAAAGGGCCGCTAATTATATGTTGGGGCCAGAATGGGAAACCCTTTCTTTTTATCACCTGCTTTTTGTAGGATATCGTCCAGAGTCTCTCCAAAAAGAAACTTGCCCTCACATGGGATAGAGCAAAGCTTTTGCTTAGTTTGTAAGTCCCCCGGCCAGCTCTTTAGCCATAAAGTTCTACGCGCTGCATTTGAAAGAGCTGCAGATTTAGACGCTAATTTAATTGAGTCGGCCGAAGAATCTGCCAAAAATGCCGCGGCTCCTCTAATCATAGGGATATACTCTAAGATTTTATTTCTGGGGACCCCATCCCTGAGCTGTTTCTCTAGGTTATCAACCCAGATCATTAAAGATTGTGACGTGCAGGCCGCCGGTATGGTTGGCCTTAAGCATCCTCCTGCTGACTCCCAGGCCCCTTTAAGAAAAGCATCTGCTCTCTTATCGAGAGGATCTTTCAGGGTCCCCATGTCCTCGAATGGTAAGGCAAACTTTTTCGAGGCCTTAGCCACCGCAACGTCTAGTTTGGGGGCTTTATCCCATGAGAAAGAAGCCTCATCTTCAAAAGAGTATTTTCTTAGAGGGAACCGATGCGTTTTTCCTTTCCGGTTTCTCCCACTCCTTTTTAATTAATGCCTGTATATTTTCATTAAGGGGGAACACTTTACGCTTTTTCTGGGATAGCCCTCCAAACATAATGTCCTGCACAGTTTTGTCAGGAAGAGGGTCCAATACCCCCATTGTTGATCTTACTGCCTTAACAAGGCCATCAACCTCATCTAGGGGGAAACAATGACGACCTCCACTCTCATTATCCGAAGAAGAAAATGAGGAATCCTGCGTATCTGAGTTCTTACTCTCGGAACTGGAAGGGTCAGAATTCCCAAAGGGAATAGATTGTTTCCTGCTAGCACTCTTTCCACTTTTAAGGGAGTTAAATACAGTCTCGACCTCCGATTTAATTACAGATCGTAACTCGGAGGCAAAGTTAGGGGTCTCCTCACAGAGGACTCGTTCTATACAGGAGTCACATAGCTTATTATCCCACGTCTGTGGCAGAGCTTTTTCACATAAAGGGCAGGTTCTATGTTTCATCTTCCCCGTTCTCTTCCTTGCCTAAGATAAATGGAGAAGGGAAACCCCAATTACAAAAAAGGGTGAACTTTCACGAAGATCACTCACCAATCTGACGCAGCCACTGGTACCGGCTCTGGAGGAGGGGCAGGATCCTGAGATGCGTGATCTGTGGGTGGCAGCTGATTTACCACCCTGGAATTTTTACTACGCTGCGTGGAAAGGCTACCAGACCGAGAACTCCAGTTGTCTGCAGAAGTCCGCTTTTTCTGGACGTTCGATTTCTGCCGATGGCGTTGCTGCTGCTGCTGTGGCGGCGGCTGGAGCTGCTGATCGCTGTCCTCCATGGTACTACCCTGGAACAGCATGCAGCAAGGAGCCTCCATGTGCAACTTCCATTTAAAGGTCGGCGCTTATCCCCTCCCCCCGTGGCTGCTAGACTGAGGAAGCGTCTCTCTTTTTTTTTTTAATCCCGCACTTACTGCGCATGTGCCCGCAGTCAGCGATCCGGAAATGAAGAACTCCGGTTCCGGGGCAGCGCCATCTTGGTGCAGTCAGTCACCGCAGCGCCCCTGAACCGGAAGCTCTCATACCACTTCCGGTGCGGCACCATCTTGGAAATCCGGGCGTTCTGTGCGTGGCAGAGTGCTGAAGCCCCTGACTCCTATTCGGAGTGGTGGCTGCGCTTCCCCCCGCTCACACTTCCAGACCCATCGGTCGTAGCTGTGGCGGCTTCGGATACCGGACCAGCCGCGGCAGGGGCCTCCCCGCTGCCAGAACCCGGACTGGCCGGCTCCGGATTCCTTGTCGGTCGGTCTTCATGCAGGTACCGTCCAAGAAGGTTCCCCGTCAGGGACAGGAAACTAAAACTGATGCAGGGGAGAGGTACCGCCCTTTTATCCTGTAGGTTTCCTGTCCCTGAAGGGCGGATCCCCTCTCTCTGGTAGTGCTGTCATGGGCGACTGAGAAATACTGACTGCTTTCCATCCAATCCATTGGTGGTAGACAACACAAGATATATAGAATTTGATGATGACACTAATGAAGATAGAATAGGAAAAGTTGATTGGTGCCAGTGTGGAAAATGTGTCCCAATGCCAACCAATATAGAATCGATCTGTTGCAGAGAGATTTCTAATGCGGATGAATATTTGGAAAACATTAATTGTATTACGGAACATGAATATTTC
Source organism: Ranitomeya variabilis (assembly GCF_051348905.1). Lineage (NCBI taxonomy): Eukaryota > Metazoa > Chordata > Amphibia > Anura > Dendrobatidae > Ranitomeya > Ranitomeya variabilis. The sequence goes on from NC_135237.1 coordinate 538,151,479, forward strand.
TACACTTTCTGTGAACGGGAGCCAACGGTTAACATACTTGTAACAACAGTGTGTCTTGATTCCCGTCCTCCTCAAAACAAAATTGTTAATAGGTAAGTATAGTAATAACTGTTTGGAATATACTCAACACATTCATTTAAATTCGATTTGTCATAAGATGTGACACACATGTGACTGAGTGTATACCCATCACGACGTATCTCACGACATCTGCGTCAATAAAATCACAGCAAAATAGCCATGTGCCTTAGATAGAGTTTCGCCGTATATTGCGTAAGGATGTATAAGCGTATTTTGATAAAGGGAATACAACAATGTAAACATACATAAACAACCACATTTCTTTGGGTGAATTGATTTGTTGTTCACTGGACTACGTTGCCTACGATCTCTCTGTGCATTAAAATGTTTAACCACAACCACAGCTATTACTTTTGTTAGCATCCATGTGACACTATTTCGCCAATCGCATGAACATTGGCATAGTGAACGAGGTCTATCTGTACTGCTTTATGATGTCCCTTTTAGCGTAACAGCTATTTTACATTCTTTCTGGACTTTAACATAAACACCTATAAATGCTTATTCAATGTCAACACCCCCGATAAACACAGTTTTCCCACTTGACCTTTAGGGTTTGTTGTACAAGTAGGGTGATGGTTATGGATTACTGTTAGTGACAGTGTTATGGTTTGGGGTAATGGTACGATTTGTGTTTCTGTTAAAGTAAATTGTTATGCTTATGTTTTGATTTTGATAACGCTTTAATGTATTATTGTGTTGATTAAAAACTTAGGGCTCATAGTCACTGGTGCGAAAGTTTGACGAGTCTTGCATAGCAAAACCCGGCCCTCACCCGCAAACTGAGAAGCGTAGCCCAAGCCTGCATGGATTTGTAAGCGGCCTCAACCTATGATCTGAGTGCCGTAATCACCTCAGGGAATTGCTTTGTGATACTGCTTAGGGTACCGTCACACAGTGCAATTTTGATCGCTACAACGGCACGATTTGTGACGTTCGAGCGATGCATTTACGATATCGCTGTGTCTGACACGCTACTGCGATCCGGATCCCCGCTGAGAATCGTACGTCGTAGCAGATCGTTTGAAACTTTCTTTCGTCGTCTAGTGTCCCGCTGTGGCGGCATGATTGCATTGTGTGACACAGGTTGTATACGATGTGCGCACAGTAACCAACGGCTTCTACATCGCAAATACGTCATGAAATTATCGCTCCAGCGCTGTGTATTGCAACGTGTGACCGCAGTATACGACGCTGGAGCGATACTTATACGACGCTGCAACGTCACGAATCGTGCCGTCGTAACGATGAAAATGGCACTGTGTGACGGTACCCTTAGAGTATTGTGCTATTGCATATCAGCCCTTGGTCACATAAACCTCTCTGTAAATGTGACATGCAGCCATCAGATAAATCTTTTTAAGTGTACATGTATAAACGTCAACAGATCATTTTCTAAAACCATCAAAATATGACAATATACAAAATAATTAAAGATGGGCAACCAACACACACACATATCGTGTGTAAATCTACACAGAAAAATTATGGACCACCACTTTTGTGTCGCACCTTGTCCTGTCAATAAAGTTCACCCGTAAGCAGTTTAAAATTGAACATTTTTGGATAGTCAGAATGAAAAGTCTATTGATTATATTTGTAATGTTCACAAGGGATTGTTTTTATCAATTTCTAATTACTATACAACATTTTCTTCTAGCCAAAAAAGAAAAACTGCTTATAGAGCATTTACAGCATGGATCCATGGCTTCCTTGGAGAAGGCAACAGAAGACCAATACCATCATGTGTTGTGAAATTAGTCCGTGAAGCTTTTCCGGATGATCATCAAGAATATATGGGTTTCAAGTTACATAATGATAACCCCGCTGAATTTATTATTCTACCATAAATTGATTTTTTTACGGTTGTATAATTCTTAATTTTTACAATTTAGATATCGTAATGGATCTTAAAACAATTTTTGTCGGGTTATTATTTTTTAGAATAACACAATGTAAAAGTAACACCTTTATTATAAAATAAAAATCAAAGTGTTAGATATTACATTTTATATTTGAGCCACAAACTTTTTTTGTGAATTTAGAATATTTGGATTTGTGTTATAAGATATAAAAAAAAATATATATATATATATATATATACATATATATATGTTTTAGAGGTTATATGTTGTATAACTAGTGATTATTAACTGTATAGTTTGTTAAAGTTACAGTTAACACCAGTAATATTACAAAGTTTGTAAAAATTATTTTGCTAAGTTTATAGGAATTCAAAATTTAAAATAAATTGCTCAGAAAATAAACAAAGAAAACTATCTTTCAATTTCTCAATTGTCAGGTAAATGGACTGTACTGAAACTATGTTCATGATGGAAACACAACAAATCTGACGCGCTTATGTGTTTTACAGTGTTGCCAATGCTAAGAAAGTGAAGTTTCTCGTTCCAGTACTCAAAAGAACAGTATCATACACACAGGGCAACATACAACAATCCACGCACTGACTGTTACACAGCCTGCTCAGTGTAAGAAACCTGAAGTGTCAACTGCACACTCAGCACAAAATCCAATTGTCCAGTTCAGAACACAATTTTTTTTAATAAGATACAAAAATGCTTTAATTTTTTTCACACAGCATATGATGCGATACTTGAATCACGACTGATAGCGGCCCATCATCCTGACAACAGACATAGCCGTGTGTTTTAGTCCATGGAACCTTTTCAATGTTAGTACCTTCAAGGCAGGAAAGGTGATGTACTGCTATAGTTACGGTCATTCAACTTTAGAGTAGTGGTTAAAAAAGGATGGTGATTTCAGGAACGTACTGTCTAAATATTGCGTGATGCCACAGCAAGGCCGAGTGTTGAAATAGAATTGTCAGATATGTTTTAAGGATGACCTGATTAAACAAGTTACTTAACAAATTATTTTTTAGATACGGTGGCGTATCAACCGGTGGGGCAGAGGGTGCGTGCGCCCCGTGCCTTATGGTCATAGTGTGCACCGCAACAGTAAAATTATTTCTGCCACCTTCGCTCCCAAATTGTTAAGTTATGCATCAGAGCAGGGATAATCGATAGTCCTGCTCTTCCACTATTCGCTATGTAGCCCCTGAACAGGCGGAGGGGGCCCGTTAACACCAGTGGGACAACAGCAGGTCACGAAAATGTAAACAGTACCGTCCTTTAACCAAAACAGATGACCGCAAAGAGGAGGGAAAGATCGCTGCGCTCCTTACCCATGATTAACCTGAAAACGTTCGACGTCACATACGCTGACAGTGTGCCCAATAGTCATTGTCCCTTTCCCGTTCAGGAGATCATCTTGAGCTCACAGTAGTGCAGGAACGTTGAAGAAGAGAAATTTTTATTTTTTCGGTTATGGTGCTGCCTTATGCTACATATTATTGTCTAATGGACAGTTACGTCTGTCCTTCTTTCTTTCTGTCACGGTTATTCATGCGCTGATAGGTCTCGACAGCTGCCTGTCATGGCTGCCGCGACCAATCAGCAACGGGCACAGTCCGTAAGAAAATGGCTGGCCTTTACTCCCTGCAGTCAGTGGCCGTTGCCCACTCCATACTACCCTCCGGTCACCTCTAACACAGGGTTAATGCTAGCTGTAACGGACCGCGTTATGCCGCGGGGAACGCACTCCGTTACCTTCGCTATTAACCCTGTGTGTCCCCAAGCTTTTACAATCGATGCTGCCTATGCGGCATCCAAACTCCAAAAAGGAATGTAATAAATATTAAGCAATTAAAAAACATGCTATACTCACCCTCCTTTGTCCGCTTACGCGTTTGCGGCTGCCACCATCTTCCTTTCCCAGCAATGCATTGCGAAATTACCACGAAGACATAGCGGTCAGGTGTGTAGTTTCGCAATGCATACTGGGAACGAAAGATGTAGGCAGCCGCGCGCCCATCGGCACAGCGCCGTTGGATCAGAGGAGGCGGAGAGACGTGGAGGAGCAGCAACAAGAATGTTGAGTATGTTAAACTAAAAGGGGCCCTCGGATCGTTAGGTCAGTATGTTTATTTTTTATTTTGTAATCTTTGACATACGGGGCTGGGCAGTATAATACGTGTCTGGTCAAGATACTACGTCGCTGGACAATATACTATATCACTGGTCAATATACTACGTGGCTCTGTGCTGCATACTACGTCGTTGTGCAAAATACTACATGGCTGGGCAATATACTCCGTCCCTAGGCAATATAGTACGTCCCTGGTCAAAAAACTAAGTGTCTTAGCAATATGCTACGTGTCTGGGCAATATACTACGTGGGTGGGCAATATAGTATGTGGGTGGGCAATATACTACGTGGGTGGGCAATATAGTACGTGGCTGGGCAACATAGTACGTGGGCTGGGCAATATAGTACGTGGCTGGGCAACATAGTACGTGGGCTGGGCAATATACTACGTGGGCTGTTCAATATACTACGTGGACATGCATATTCTAGAATACCCGATGCATTTTAATCGGCCCACCATCTAGTGGTACATAATCTTGCTATGTAATGTCTGCCTAATAGTAATGATTTTATTATGGTGCCGGCTGCCTCGTGCTATAGAGTCTGCCTCTAGGTGGTGCATAACACAATATGGCATAATAAGCCTAAAACAAAAAAATATTATTAAACTAAAATTATTTATTAAGTAAACAACATTGGATAAAATAACATGGTCCTGACAATTTTATTAACATTTCTTCTAAATTGTTTTTCTGACTTGTATTGCTCAAAAATCAAGTTTCTTAAATTTTAATTTTTAATATTTTTTTATTTCTATTTGAATCTTGCAATACGTCTTTGTTTACTGTCTTCCTTTTGTGGTCGCTCTAAGTTGCTGAAATTCTTTGGAAGTGTGGGAGCTCTGGACATCCATTTTGATTGTATGTCACCATTTACAAGCTGCAATACAGTCACACACAAGTCTTCCAGGTATTCCACATTGACTTTTTCAAATATATCTCTAACGATCCACCTTGAATTTCCCTTTGTAAAAACTGATTTTGTCCGTTTTGTTCCAACTGACTCTGTATTCTTCTTTTGAACTTTGACTGTTGCTATCGGTCTACCAACATTAAAGTTGTGTGTCAACGCTGCAAGCTTTGTCCGAGCCTCCATTGCGTCTATACCAAAATGTATGCGCTTGGTCCTGTACTTCAAGGCAAGGCTGTGAAAATTCTCAAGTGAACCAGTGTGACAATTATGCACCAAGTGTGGCTAATCGTTTAGTAACTGTTGGCTAGACACAATTTCCTTGATCTTTAGGAATGGCGGTGTTTCGTTTTTTAACCACAGTATACGCCCCTCATCACCTGACTGAAAAACAGAACCATGGCTGCATTGTTTGTAAAGCCTGCCTTCCCACTGATGGTTGTCATGCCATTTTTCTTCAAGTAAATCGGTTTTATTGTCACACGTTTTGATACACCACCAGAAGTGTAAAGCTATTTTGTCTATCCATGGAGTGATTTCCTTGCATAGCTTCTGATGACTTGCTTGTTGAAGCTTCTTCTTAATGGATTTAGCATAGTGCCAAACATCAAATTGATGGTTTATGTTAGCATAATCTTCTCGCATTTTTTTACGTATCCCTACATGGCGATCTGAGGCAAAAATCTTGACCCGCAGACCATAATTTAGCAAACGATTCATGGTTAAATTGAAACCAAATTTCTCCATGGAAACTGACGAAGTACATTGTGATCGTTGTACTACTTCAAAGTCAAGAATCTTGTCCGTTATTGTGTCCATCATTGTGTAAACGCAGTATTTGGCACTGTGCCCCGGGCTGTCACATTGTCCATCACCAGAAATGGCTAAGCTCTTCCCTCTACTGTCATTTATGTTTTTTTCTTGATCTTCTTTCCATGCACGGTCAATGGCAGGGAAAAGGAACTTATTTTGGTACCTATGAAAAGTTTTGGAAGAGATGGACAGCAATCCCAATATATTAAAGAGTTCTTTGACTTTTTCGAAGTTTAGTCCACTGAAAATAATATATGAAGCCATCAAAATGTTTCCTGTAGCATAACTTCCAATTTTTGGCTGCGAATTAAAAATTTTGAACTTGTGGCCAACAGTACAATATCCAGTAACTGTGATGCAGCATCCATCGACCTGTTTTTCGAATGAAATAACTGTATGGTTGCATCCGTATTTATACTGACATTTCACTTTTTTTAATTAGAATATCCAAACATGACTCAAACACAAGGAGTTTTCTATCAACAACAGTTTCTTTTAAAGTTATTTTGTCATCGGCTATGAGCGGCAAATTATCAACTCCACTGACAGATGTCAAAGTGCAGACCTCTGATGCATTCAAACTTGCAAAATGTGGAATAAATGAAGAATCATCTTTATAGGACAGACTATCATCCATGCTTTGTGAAAATTCTTCCAACACTGTGTCTACATTTTGGTAATAACTTGGTAAAGGTGAGAGCGTTGAACTTCCTCCAAAAAAGTCTGTTTCAAAATCTAATTTTTTTTTTTGTGATAAAGTCGTTTTTTTCTTTATTGGTGAACTGAAATCATTAACTGGATCAGGAGTAGAAATAGCAAGTGCTTGTTGACACTTTGCTGGAGTGCCATAGTCAACATTTTGTGGTAGGAGAGGAGGTGTTATATCTACTTTGTTAGTGTATGATATACATGAATTTCCCAGAGAGTAATCTGTCTGCATGCCAATGCTTACATATTTAATACCACTACCATCCGAACATGCAGATTCAACACTCATGTTTACAGTTGCGGTAGAAAGGGATTCTGATTTGTTGGAACTATGTGTAGAAGCAGTCAGCAATATCATGTGACACAGAATGTGTTGGTTGAAGTTGTTGACGTTGCCTTTTCCGCGTAACAAACTTTTTCCTTGATAAACTCTCGGAAATTACAATTTGTCCCTCTGGTAACACAGGGAATATGGAAGGTATTGCACCCGGTCGCAATCTTCTTCCTTGCTGATCCACAATATAAGAATCTGAATCAAAGTGACTCGAACATAATCTATAGGTGTTTTGTTTTTTTTCCCTTCCAAAATTTTTTGTGCTAAGACATCAATATTTTCAAATTCCTGGCCCATTGCTCAAAGCCATTCCTTTATTATTACTATATCCTTTGGAAAAGTGTGCAAAATTGGACGAGTGCCCTGGTCAGGACTGCCACGTTTGAAAACGCAGCCATTAACAATGCAAGATGGCATTCTCAGTATTGTTTAGTGACCTGAAATATATAAATAAGAGGTAATTGTAAAAAAAAAATAAAAAAATTAAAAATAAGTTATAATTATTTTAGATAAAAATATAGATATCCTAATAAAAATAGATATTGAAGTATACAGCTATTTATTTATATATACACTCACCGGCCACTTTATTAGGTACACCTGTCCAACTTCTTGTTAACACTTAATTTCTAATCAGCCAATCACATGGCGGCAACTCAGTGCATTTAGGCATGTAGACATGGTCAAGACAATCTCCTGCAGTTCAAACCGAGCATCAGTATGGGGAAGAAAGGTGATTTGAGTGCCTTTGAACGTGGCATGGTTGTTGGTGCCAGAAGGGCTGGTCTGAGTATTTCAGAAACTGCTGATCTACTGGGATTTTCACGCACAACCATCTCTAGGGTTTACAGAGAATGGTCCGAAAAAGAAAAAAAATCCAGTGAGCGGCAGTTCTGTGGGCGGAAATGCCTTGTTGATGCCAGAGGTCAGAGGAGAATGGGCAGACTGGTTCGAGCTGATAGAAAGGCAACAGTGACTCAAATCGCCACCCGTTACAACCAAGGTAGGCCTAAGAGCATCTCTGAACGCACAGTGCGTCGAACTTTGAGGCAGATGGGCTACAGCAGCAGAAGACCACACCGGGTACCACTCCTTTCAGCTAAGAACAGGAAACTGAGGCTACAATTTGTACAAGCTCATCGAAATTGGACAGTAGAAGATTGGAAAAACGTTGCTTGGTCTGATGAGTCTCGATTTCTGCTGCGACATTCGGATGGTAGGGTCAGAATTTGGCGTAAACAACATGAAAGCATGGATCCATCCTGCCTTGTATGGAGCATCTTTGGGATGTGCAGCCGACAAATCTGCGGCAACTGTGTGATGCCATCATGTCAATATGGACCAAAATCTCTGAGGAATGCTTCCAGCACCTTGTTGAATCTATGCCACGAAGAATTGAGGCAGTTCTGAAGGCAAAAGGGGGTCCAACCCGTTACTAGCATGGTGTACCTAATAAAGTGGCCGGTGAGTGTATATAGATATATATATATATATATATATATATATATATATATATATATATGCATATAGCGTTATCTTTATATATATAAGTATATATAGAGATAAAAAATATAAATTTAAAAAACACATTTATTGGACATTACCACCATGATAGCATCAACACCCTAAGTACATGGCCCACCTCATTGTGTAATGCGGCACATTGCGATGTAATGCTCCACCATCACCGTATATTGGTCAACAGTGCGGTATAATGTTCCACCCTCACCGTATATTGGTGCATTGCACAGTGCGGTATAATGTTTCACCATCACCGTATATTGGTCCACAGTGCGGTATAATAATGCTCCCCCCTCAACGTTTGTTGATCGTCAGTGCGGTATAATGATGCTCCCCCCTCAATGTTTATTTATCTGCAGTGCGGTATAATAATGCTCCCCCCTCACCGTTTATTGATATGCAGTGCGGTATAATAATGCTCCCCCCTCACCGTTTATTGATCTGCAGTGCGGTATAACAATGATCCCCCCTCACCTTTTATTGATCTGCAGTGCGGTATAATAATGCTCCCCCTCACTGTTTATGGATCTGCAGTGCGGTATAATAATGCTCCCCCCTCACTGTTTATTGATCTTCAGTGCGGTGTAATGCTCACCCCACACCGTTTATGGATCTGCAGTGCGGTATAACAATGTTCCCCCCTCACCGTTTATTGATATGCAGTGTGGTATAATAATCCTCCCCCAACAACCAGTATTGATCCACAGCGCTTTATAATTTATGGCCACATCAGTACCTAACTTTCCTTCTCGCTGGGTAAAGATTAACCCCTTTGTGTGCCTTAGCCATACAACAAACAAACAAACACACCCAGACAAACCACACACCAGCTTGCAGAAATATACAAGTTTCCTTGCCAGCGATTGGAAGGAGGATGGATCAGCTGCACAGACCGACGCTGGAAGGCGGGGGACCTGGGAGAAGTCTGACAAGCACAGTACGCATGCCCAGGAATTCCAGCCCCGCACTGTGCATAATGCATAACACACTGTGGGGCGGGGATTCAGTAGCTGGGTGGCCGCACTGCCCGCACAGGCGCAGTCTGCAACCCAGCAGGTGAGGTCAGACGGCCAATGCTCAATGCGCCTGCCCAAGGCAGAAGAGCACAGCGCAGGCACCGGATTTCCGAGGAAAGCAGTGCTGAGGGGGCGGCGACCAGCGCCTCAGAAGATATGACTGATGGCAGTTTGGCGCTTCAAAGAGGGGGGTTCAGACCTGCCTCCAGGTCTAAAGAAAGGTATTTGGGCAGAATTATAAATACCTTTATTTGGGGAATAACAGCAACAAAAACTAAAAGAGCAACCTTGGTAGAATGCAGCTTTACTGCTGCACAAGGTGGCTCTTTTAGTTTATAACGGCTGGAGGAGGTGACAGTGTCCCTTTAATGCTTCCCTTCTTCACGTTTTCTGGCATAGCATAAGGGGGATGAAGTGGAGAGACGTAGTTCATGAGTTAGAACTTCTATCGTCCGCCATACCGCCTCCTGATTTAATTATTATTCATCTTCGTGGTAACTAGATCGGAAAAATAAAAACTTTGGATCGTTTATCCTTTATGGGAAATGATCTGTCGTTTTTATAATGGAAAATTTAGCGTCACTTTTTTGTTTTTTCCAAAATAGTGCCTAGACTACTTTGATCAACTCCAAACTTTTAGTTTTTATGGACAACATTAGAAAGAAAGTTAATTAAAGGATGGAGCGTATCATGTCTTTATTACATGTTTTCTTTTCAGACACTGCGACCTGGAAGCTTTTACCCCCGGTTTGTATAGAAGCGATTCTGTCCACTTATCTGATATTGGTTTAGACATTTTCAATTTGGACCTTCAATCTATGATTGAACAATGGTTGTGTTGTTTTTTGGGGGGCCTCGCCTCTGAGGCGTGGCATGTGGGTAAAATCTGTTATGATCCGGTGACCTTGGAGCCGCATGAAACTTTCTCTGGAGTCGGTGGAACCTGTACTGACCGCAAATCCTGAACTAACACCACAACTAGAAGTAGCCGTGGGGTGTGCCTAACAACCCTAGACACCTCGACACAGCCGGAGGACTAAATACCCCTATAGATGGAAATAGGAATGCTATCTTGCCTCAGAGCAGCCCCCCAAAGGATAGGCAGCCCCCCACGAATAATGACTGTGAAAAGGAGAAGATTAGACACACGCAGGTAGAAAACAGGATTTAGCAAAAGAGGCCACTCTAGCTAAATAGGAAAGGATAGAACAGATTACTAGGCGGTCAGTATTAAAACCCTTCCAAAAATATCCACAGCAGATAATACAAAAAGTTCCACAATCTAACTAAAGACATGGAATGTATATCTGCCACTCCAGAGAATCCAGCAAGACTGAGAAAATACTGACACAATCTAAGCTGGACAAGAAAACACAAGGAATAGCACTGAATTGTGAAACACACAGCATGTGTGTCACAGGAAAAAAAAAACAGACACTTATCTTTGCTGATTTGGCAGGAAGGCAGGAGGAACCAGGCAGAGGTCAGACACCTCCCAGCAACAATTGACAACTGGCAAGGACTAATGAATCCTGCACACCTAAATACCCCAGTCAGAACTGCAATCAGCAGATACACCTGACCAGGACTGCAACTCAGGGACAACTGCATTACCACCTACAACCACCAGAGGGAGCCCAAAAGCAGAATTCACAACAAAAATCGCCCAGTATATGGACGGATTGGTTCAGTTAAATTTCTTATGGTGTTGGTTTATTCTTTTTTAATTTATTCATGTAACCCTGAATAAACACTACGGACATTGATTTCCAACTTGGTTATCTGAGTTTTTATTTTCTATGGGCTCTGTGTTACCATTTAAGCCCCCCCGCCCCCCCCAGTGTGGGGTCGCATGGGAACACGGACCCTATTACTTAATTCAATTTTTTGTCTAAGCTTATATACTGGTGTCCTGTGAAGTATCATTTATATCACACTGTTATTTTTAGGTCAAAGGTCAGCTGTTAGCTGTGTGTCAGTACTGGTTATTTCTGGTTCTTGGCGTTTTCTTTAAACTGATTGGTCAGTTGGTGTAAAGAGCGTGAAGAATTTTTGTATAAATATGACAGCTTTCCCTGGTTTTGCCCATTACAGCGTTTTATGAAGAAAGAAGATCCCGCCCTCCCTAATTTTCTGCATGCTTTCCCTGTCCTGGTTGTTTATTTGTGGATGAAATCGCCCAGTATCTGGGCGGATTGGTTCTGTTAAAGTTATTATGGTATTGGTTTATTGTTTATTAATTAATTCATCTAACCCTGAATAAATTTCCAACTTGGTTTTCTGAGTTTTTATTTTCTATAGATTCTGTGTTACCATGAAGAGAGCGAAGAACAACTAGAGCCGCTCCTCCATTTCTACCAAATTTGTGCTAATCCTCAGGTCTCTGTAACGACTGACGGTAACACGAGGACCCAGTCATTAGACCCTCAGACTAACTGTTGTTAGAATGTTTTTAGGATTTTGTTTTGTTTTTCCTGAATATTTTACGCTAAAGGATTGACATGAGGGTCGGTGTTCCCCGCTGACATGCTGGGAGTTGTAGTTTTGCAATACCGTGGGAACACTGCATGACTCGCGGTCCCCTGATGAAGGTTCTGTCGAAACGCGGATCAGGGCGTGCTCCGCACCTCATCCCGGGACCACCGCCACATTTACTGTCAGGTAAACTCTTTCTCTGCCACACTTTTGCTGGGCATTTTTTGCTTTTGCTAATTGCCGGGTTGATATGCTTTTTCATATACATATTTGGTCCATCTAATTATATTCAATTGTTACTATCTCCATTTGGTGACATACAGCTAATTGCATCCTATATGTATATATTATTTGTTTTTTGTGTGGCATTATATAAGGGTATCTATGTGGGACTGGGTTAATATTTATTCATGAATTTTACCATATTGGATGATTATTTATTCTTATTGTTATTTCAGTCCCTACATATGTCTTAATTCTGGTGTTGGTCCCTTATTATTTTATTTATTTACATGTTTTTGTCACATTTTTGTTTTTTATATTTATGGTGTGTGGGAACCTTTCAATAGTGCCATTTCTCTTGCCAATCACCCCTAATAAAGGCATTATTTATCTATTCAACATTATTGTCCTTTCCCTGTTCATACAATATTGGGTATTCTCATACTTATTTTTCATTACTGTATATACTCGAGTATAAGCCAAGATTTTCAGCCCACTTTTTTGGGCTGAAAGTGACCCTCTCGGCTTATACTCGAGTCAGTGTCGGTGTGGGGTCGGCGGGTGAGGGGGAGCGGCGGCTGTGATATTCTTACCTGCTCCTGGCGCTGTCCCTGCATGTCCCATGGTCTCCGGGCAGCGCTTCCTGTGTTCAGCGGTCACGTGGTACCGCTCATTAAAGTAATGAATATGCACGCATATTCATTACTCTAATAAGCGGTACGTGACCGCTGAACATAGGAAGATGCCGCCGGCTCCCGGAGACCATCTGACATTGAGACGCTGCCAGGGGACCGTGCAGGGAGCAGGTGAGTATATCAGGGGATGGGGAGCATTGCGCGATAGCCACCTTCCACGTTCCATCGTTGCACGCTGCTCTGTCTTCCGTCCTCTGGCTGTGACTGTACAGGCTAGAGGGCGCGATGACGCGATTAGTGTGCGCGCCGCCCTCTGCCTGAACAGTCAGTGCCGAGGATGGAAGACAGAGCAGCGCACAGCGATGGAACGTGGAAGGTGACTATTGCAAGTGCCGGGGGCCTGAGCAAAGAGAGGTGAGTATGTGATTTTTTTTATTTTTATCGCAGCAACAGCAAATGGGGCAAAAGTATGGAGCATCTTATGGGGCAAAAGTATGGAGCATCTTATGGGGCATATATGAGGAGCATCTCATGGGGCCATAATATGTGGAGCATCGTATGGGGCCATAATGTGTGGAGCATCTCATGGGGCATATATGAGGAGCATCTCATGGGGCATATATGAGGAGCATCTTATGGGGCATAATGTTTGGAGCATCTCATGGGGCCACAATGTATGGAGCATCGTATGGGGCCCCTAATGTGTGGAGCATCTCATGGGGCCACAATGTATGGGGCCATAATGTGTGGAGCATCTCATGGGGCCATAATGTGTGGAGCATCTTATGGGGCCATAATGTGTGGAGCATCTCATGGGGCCCCTAATGTGTGGAGCATCTCATGGGGCCATAATGTGTGGAGCATCTCATGGGGCCATAATGTATGGAGCATCTCATGGGGCGCTGTCATGGTTCTCAATGGCAAGAGAACATAGTAAAGCATACAAAAAGGACTAGCTCTTGGAAGATGGGAACTCGAGCTGACTGTGAGCTAAACCTACCGCACAACTAACAGTGGCCGGGTAGCGTGCCTACGTTTTATCCCTAGACGCCCAGCGCCAGCCGGAGAACTGACTGACCCTAGCAGAGGAAAATACAGACCTGGCTTACCTCTAGAGAAATTTTCCCCAAAAGGCAGACAGTAGCCCCCACATATATTGTCGGTGATTTCAGAGGAAATTGACATACGAAGTATGAAGATAGGTTTAGCAAATTGAGGTCCGCTTACTAGATAGTAGGAAGACAGAAAAGGGAACTTCACAGTCAGCTGAAAACCCTTTCAAAACACCATCCTGAAATTACTTTAAGACTCTAATATCAACTCATGACACCAGAGTGGCAATTTCAGCTCACAAGAGCTTCCAGCCTCAGAAATAATCAATCGCAGAGAACTGGAACAAAAATGCAAAACAAACTTAGGACTACAAGTCCAACTTAGCTGATAGTAGTCTAGGAGCAGGAACATGCAACAGAAAGGCTTCTGGTAACATTGTTGGCCGGCATAGAAATGACTGAGGAGCAAGGTTAAATAGAAAACTCCCACATCCTGATGGAAACAGGTGAACAGAGGAGATGAAGCACACAAGTGCAGTACCACCAGAAACCACCGGGGGAGCCCAGAAACCAAATTCACAACAGGGCGCCTAATGTGTGGAGCATCTTATGGGGCCATAATGTGTGGAGCATCTTATGGGGCCATCAACCTTTATGCAGCATTGTATGGGGCAAATGTTTCTATGGAGCATTTTATGGGGCCATTATTAACCTTTGTGCAGCATTATATGGGGTATATTTTAATATGGAGCATCTTATGGGGCCCATCATGAACTGTATGGGGCATTATATGGGGCTCCTGATTCAATATGGATATTCAAAAACACTTAACCTACTGATGTCTCAATTAATTTTACTTTTATTGGTATCTATTTTTATTTTTGACATTAATCGGTAGCTGCTGCATTTCCCACCCTAGGCTTATACTCGAGTCAATAAGTTTTCCCAGTTTTTTGTGGCAAAATTAAGGGGGTCGGCTTATACTCGGGTCGGCTTATACTCGAGTATATACGGTAATTCCTTCTTAAAACCTCATCCGAGTTTTTGGTTTAACGACTAGAGATGAGCGGTGTTCAGGTCGAACTGTTCGCCAATTTCAAATTCGAGCTGTTTTGGGCGGTGTTCGAGTCGTTCGATGAACTCGAACAATTTGCTTAAATTTCGGCTGTTCGAGATTCTGTTCGATAACTGTTCATTCGCCAAAAGCCTAACTTGATTTTCACATTAAAACTGTTTATCATTGTTAACAGACTGTTTCAGTGTATAGCGTGCGGGGGATAGATCTGTGCTGAAATAACGCCGATCTCCATTTTTTTTTCTTTCCCGCATTTACAGTGGGACGGTGCAGTCTCTCAGCCTATCAGCAGTGCGCACACACACAGCAATGTGCATGTGATGCAGACAAGCAAGGGCGTGTGTCATTGGCTGTCTATGTCACATGTCCTTGCCCTATAAGAACCAGCCATTTGCTCTGTCGCCACCATTTCCTCACTGCTGCAGCTTAGTGTTAGACGGCACAGGTGCTGCTGTGGGCGCTATGCAGTCTAAGAGTGTTTTTTTGGAGCAAATTTTCTGAGAGATAGGTTTAGGGAGTCGGGACTAGTTGTAATATCAGCCCTTTTCAGGGTAGGTTACAGCAGTTCATAGCACTTTCTGCCAGGCAGGTCTGTGCCAGTGTTAGTCACAGCACTTGGTGTAATCTAGCTCAGCCAATCTTTTTGGGTCTAGTAGCATTGTCTGGTAGTCATCTGAGTAGCCCGCCTGTGAAGCTAGCTACACCGCCTGTGTATCTCAATTTTTACTGCATCTAACCCAGTAAATAGTTTTGGGCCTAGGAGCAGTGTCTGCACGCCTGTGTATCTCAATTTTTACTGCATCTAACCCAGTAAATAGTTTTGGGCCTAGGAGCAGTGTCTGCACGCCTGTGTATCTCAATTTTTACTGCATCTAACCCAGTAAATAGTTTTGGGCCTAGGAGCAGTGTCTGCACGCCTGTGTATCTCAATTTTTACTGCATCTAACCCAGTAAATAGTTTTGCGCCTAGGAGCAGTGTCTGCTCGCCTGTGTCAAAATTTTAACTGCATCTAACCTAGTAAATAGTTTTGGGCCTAGAAGCAGTGTCTGCACGCCTGTGTATCTTAATTTTTACTGTATCTAACCCAGTAAATAGCTTTGGGCCTAGGAGCAGTGTCTGCACGCCTGTGTATCTAAATTTTTACTGCATCTAACCCAGTAAGGCCGGCGTCACACTAGCGAGCTTTACGGACGTATGAGAGGCGTAGAAAATACGGATTGCACACGGACCAATGATTTTCTATGGCCCAGCTCCTAGCTGCCGTATTTTACGCATCCAAATATTACGGTCTTGTACGACCATAGAAAATCGCAGCATGCTGCGTTTGTCAGCGTATTGCGCAAAAAATATGCCAATGCAAGTCTATGGGGGTGAGAAAAATACGGATTACACACGGACCAGCAGTGTGACTTGCGAGAAATACGCCAGACATCTCCAGGTGCCAGGAAATGTGACAAGCCCCCAATCAGGAAGTTCAGACATGCTAATTAGCTGAAAAAGCCAGACAGACATCCCGGAAGTCTGGCGCTCGCCTCCACGGAGTTGCAAGCAGCATGGCATCCATAATTAATGTGGATATGCTCCTCATCCTGGTCCAAGAAAGGCCTGAAATATGGGACCAGCGGGATTCCAACTATTGAAACCGGGCCAGGAAAGAGGCAGCTTGAAGGACCATCTGTGGGATCCTATTCCCAGATTTTGATCAACGTACACGTGCGGTGCAGACACAACTTTGTAAGTACACTCATGTTGCGACATTAATTAACCTTGAAAAATGCTTCACCTACATGATTTCATGCAGATTTTTTTTGGCTTAGTCTGGTATTTTTTTTTTGTATTTTTGATCAAAAACAAAGATGCTGAACATGAGAAAGGGTTTACTTACAGAGATAATATAGATGTTGCGTAGGGTAATATTTTTGTGAAAGCCAGACTGGTACAGAGCGGAGTGGACTCTGTCCTTGTGGTGTTTCATTTTATTGTGTATAATGTTTTTTGTGTTTTAAGCCATTTTTACTTTAGGAACTTCATTTCAAAAGTATTTTTTTAGCCTCGTTAAAATATGATTAATCAATTTTAATCAATGTGCAGAATGACCTTATAGAATCTTTGTTTCGATGTCATTGCAGTGGAAGATGTTAAGACACGATGGCACAGCATCAGGGACCAATATGGCAGGGAAAGGCAGCAGTGGGCCAGGAGTGGGTCAGCAGCTCCATCAAAAAAGCGAAAGTATATATACTATGATTGGCTTTCCTTTTTGGATCCCAGTATGGATCTAAGACCGTAAGTACAAACCTCACAACACAATACACATATGTTAGCAATTGACTAAACTCTTAATTAGGGGTATTAATTTTCTTAATTTCATAACAGAACACAGTCCAACCTCACTGAGAGGGAGACCGGGTCGGACTCGGAGGTTGTCATTGATCCGGTTGGTGTAGAAAAAGAGGTGGCAGGCCCATCTTTGGCCTCTTCGAGCTCCATCCTTCCTGGACCATCGACTTCCGCATCCCAAGATGCAGCAACAATTGGCCAAGATGCAGCACCACCCACAGCAGCACCAGATCCTGTAAGCCAGGAAGAGCATGGACACAGCAGCAGCCCTACTGTCCCACTGGTGTCCTCCCCACAGGCAGCTGGACCTTAAGCAGAGGCCGCAGAAGGAGAGAGCTGCAAGAGAGTAGGAGGAATGTAGACGCTGGGGTCCTTAATTATTTGGCCAGGGCAGCCACAGATGATGGTGAGGAGGCCTTTGATCGTGGCCTGGCCCGGTACCTCCGTCCCCTTTCCCGTGAGGTGAGGCTACGTGTGAGAGGGTGTATTCAAATCCTGATTGATTTATGCACCTTCCCAAATGACCCCTATGAGGTTTTAGAATTTATTGAGAGAAGGTAGCTTTCACCACATAACCTCTTGCGCCTTCCACGAAATCAACAGGTGCATGGTCAATCAGGATTTGAAGCACCTTCTCCACGTGTGCCTACACCTCAAACCCTTCCCACCCAAAATACACCAAGGCGAGCACCGTACCATATGGCAGCCTACAACCAACCTTCCCAATATGGCCACTTGTCCAGACCCAGTGCTGTAGGCTGGTCCCAATTTGGGTTTGGACGACATGGCCATATAGGGGGTGGCTATGAGTCAAGGCAATATTTCCAGCAGCATGAGGGCCAGAGTCAAATCTCTTATGGCCAATACCCAACTGGCCAATATGATCAAGGCCTGCATTTGGATCCGCCCCACACAGCATCCACACAGGTTGAAGGACAATTGGGCCAACAAAGGTCACCTGAGCATGAGCCTGAGCTTCCGCCATCACCTCCACCAACGTACAGAAATCTGTAAAATAGAGTTTATTGTGTTTGGCTTTTTGCTGCATAACCATATTTTGGTTCAATGAGTGCTGTAATAGCACTTTGTTCTGTTGTTCTTATAAAAGAAAAAAATATATACAAAGCCATATGCAAAAAATATGGTTTAAAATTATTAACAAAAGGCTTTTGCTATAATTAAAAAATATAGTCAAAAGCCAATTGACGTTTGTGGGACAATCATTCTTACATCACACACATATGCTCTTTTGATAACCATCTGGTAATTAAGTAAATACAACACACAGAGTACAGTTTAAAAAGAAAAATTATATTTTTTTCTGATAATATATTTTGAAAATTAAGAATTCACAACTGAGAAACAGCATAATCTTGCAAGGGAGTAGTGTTGTGAATTCTGCTCTTTGGCTCCCTCCGGTGGTTATAAGTGGTAGCGCTGCTGTCTGTCCTTCACATCAGTCATCAGCTGTGTCCACTTTGGACTGGGCTACTTAGTCTGGCTTCACCCTTTAGTCAGTGCCAGTTGTTAATTGTTTCTGGAGGATTCACATCCCTTCCTGGTCTCTCCTGCTTGCTGTTCTTTTCAACAAAGATAAGTTCTGCTTGTTTTTGCTGCCCACATGTTGTGGGCCTTATTGTTCAGTGCATTTCATGTTTTTTCTTGTCCAGCTTAATCTGTGCAAGGATTTATGCAGCCAAGCTGGAATATCTGGAGAGGCAGATATACCCTCCATGTCTTTAGATAGCTGTGGAGTTTTTTGTATTTTCTGTGGTGGATATTTTCTAGTTTTTAATACTGACCGCATAGTACTCTGTCCTGTCCTTTCTATCTAGCTAGAAGTGGCCTCCTTTGCTAAATTCTCATTTCAGTCTGTGTATGTTTTTTCCCTCTCCTCTCACAGTCAATATTTGTGGGGGGCTGCCTGTTCTTTGGGGATTTTCTCTGAGGCAAGATAGATTTCCCTTTTCTATCTCTAGGGGTAATTAGTCCTCCGGCTGTGTCGAGATGTCTAGGGAGCGCTAGGTACATTCCACGGCTACTTCTAGTTGCGGTGTTAGGTTCAGGGTCTGCGGTCAGTACAGGTACCACCTTCTCCAGAGTACGTCCCATGCTGCTCTTAGGCCACCAAGTCATAACAGAGTAGCACCCTGAGGAGAAACAAAATAATTTGTGAAAATATCTCTCACTTTTAGTCCAGAAAGGGGACGGCGCGGAGGAGGGACATGTGGTGTAGGCCTACTCACATTGGGCAACATTTCTTCACCAATAGCATATGAGGGACAATCATAAAGTCTAGTAAAATTGTGCAAAACAACACACACTTTAATTACTTCATTAATAGTAGCCTCACTCAGCTGAATGGCAGACTGGAGGAGACGCCATTTGGCACACAGAATCCCAAAGGTGCACTCCACTAGCCTACGTGCCCTGGAAATCCTCAAATTAAATACACGCCGCCGGTGGTCCAGGTTGCTCCTGGGATAAGGCCTCATGACATGCCTTGTCAATTGGAAGGCCTCATCTCCCACAAGAACATATCACACTGCTTCAGCATTGGAGCCTGGGAGTTGTGGTGGTGGGAGGTCTAACTGGTTTTCACGTAGCCGCCGACCCATAATGGACAAATTGATCACCCTAGAGTCTCCTGTTCTCCCATAAGACCCAATGTCTACAATTATAAACCTGTAGTTACTGTCAACTACAGCTAACAGAACTACAGAGAAAAACTGCTTAGAATTGTAGAATTGGGAGCCAGAGTTCGGCGGCTTACGCACCCTGATATGTTTCCCATCCAGGGCTCCAATGCAGTGTGAGAAGTCACAAGTGTCATTGAACCCATGGGCTATTTTTAGCCAATCTGCCATTTTTTGCTCAGGCATGACAAGTTCATGGAGTTTATCCCATATTTCAATACATGTTGACCGCACAAAGTCAGAAATCGTGGAGCACCCAATGAGAAACTCCAGGTGTAGTCCCGCATAAGACAAGCCAGTTGACAGGAAGCTGAAAGGACAGAAAAAATCATATTAGTTAGGTAACAATAGTTTACACAAAACATGAAAAAACACAAGTATGTTGTTTAATAAAAAACACATGAATATCAATGTAATTAAGCTATATTTACCTATGGTACATAAGTAGAACATCACAAATACATATTTTTAGGCTATGTTCACACGTTCAGGATTTCCATCCTTTTTTTTTCCTGACTGAAACTGCAGGTCTCTGCAGAAAACGCAGGTGCGTTTTTGGTGCGTTTTTGGTGCGTTTTTGGTGCGTTTTTGGTGCGTTTTTTAGTGCGTTTTTTAGTGCGTTTTTTGATGCAGTTTTGTCTGCAGATTGTCTGTGTTTGACAGAAATAAAGTTTACTGCAGTGGGGGGGGGGAAAAAAAAAAAATGATGTCATTTCCTTGTCCAACCCTTTTCTTCTTCCATCCTCCATTTTGGAACTTAACACACCAAAATGAGTGGACGTGTTTGTAATGACAGCGCTCTGCAGAGTGCTGAGAGTAGGCCAGATGATAGCCCGCGGATCCAGCTCCGCACACCACACCGGATTGCGATCCTGGGGTTGATTCTTCTAATCTTGAATCGTCATAAACGTCAGGTAAGCAGATGTCTGTTTGTTTTATATATTGGGTTATGGGTACATGTCCACGTTCTGGAAACGCTGTGTGTTTGGCGCTGCGTGGGGCCGCAGCGCCAAACATGCAGCGTCCAGATGTAACAGCATAGTGGAGGGGATTTCATGAAATCACGTGTCCACTGTGTGTCATGCGTCAGCCCTGCGACTCTGGACATGCTGCGCGTCTTTTATGATCACAGCATGTCCGTGTTCCTTGCTGAGAAGCTGCGGCTCCGCAAGGAATAAAACAGGGCCCTATGCGTGGGGTGCGATGATGCCGGATTTGTACAATGAACACATCTGGCATCATTGCGTCCCAGAAGGGGGTGGGCCTTCCTGAATGTGGACACGTACCCTTACATAATCCACATTGTTTTCCAGGCATGTTTGATATATTTTTCATTGTTGTGTTTACAAAATATATTTTTATTTTTTTATTTTAGAGGCTGCGGCGGCAGAGAAGACGTGCGCATAAACGAATGTGGGTGCACCCGCTTGTAGCAGACCGAACGGAGAAGGGGCACTTTTATGTGCTGTACAATGATTTGAGGAGGTAAGTAGAAATATATTGAATGACTAATTTACATTTTTTTGCTAGCAATACTTGTGAAGTAACCCTTTTTTGTGTTTCTTTTTAATTTTTCAGATATCCTGAAAAATTTATCTCTTTTTGTCGGCTACCAATTACGGCCTTCGACAGACTGCTTACCATCCTGGCACCCCATTTAAAACGGCAAGACACGGTGATGAGGAAGTCCATCTCTGCTGAGGAAAGGCTGCTCATCACCTTGCGGTAAGTAACAATTTTTCAGGGGGGAATGTAGTTAGGTCTCTATTCTACACGTCTCTGTGTCCAGTATGTGTGATTAAACCCACCCAGTCCTCCTGTTGGACGGGGGGCACACATACACACACACACGTGAGATACGGCCGAGTGTTGCATGGTAATCCCCGGCCCTGCCGCCTGCACTCTGGAGCGGAGTGTGCACCCACATACCAATACATGGAGCCGCACGCTCCACAACGGAGTGCATGCAGCAGGTCCGGGGATTACCATGCAACACTCGGTCATATCTCGCATGCGTGTGTGCACAAGTCCCATCAGGCTTTCTATTTAAATTTTTTACACCCTTTGTGTTGTGCTGGGTGTTAATGCCATCATTATTGAATGGTGCTGGATGCATATTATAGCGGCTTTAACTTGTGACATGTTGTAATTACCTTTTTGTGTGACATTTCTAATTTTCTTTTTTGTTTCTTTGCAGATTTTTGGCCACAGGAGAGAGCTATACATCCCTGCACCTCCAATTTAGGGTTGGTAAATCTACCATCTCTAACATTGTGAGGTGTACATGTACCGTGATCTGGCAGAAGTTGCAGCCTATAGTGATGCCTTCCCCAACCGAGGAGACTTGGCTGCAGGTTGCAGCAGGCTTTCAGTCTGTGGCCAATTTCCCAAACTGCATAGGTGCAGTCGATGGTAAACATGTAAGGGTTCAGCAGCCCCCACGATCAGGATCACGCTTCTTTAATTATAAGAAGTATTTTTCAGTGGTCCTGATGGCGGTGGCTGATGCCCATTACAAATTTGTTGCCATTGATGTTGGTGCCTATGGTAGTACTGGGGATTCTCGGGTGTTGCGAACGTCACAGATTGGGATGCAAATTCTTCGAGATGGCGGCACGCTCCCAGCCCCAAGACCTTTACCGGGTTCCACACATCCAGTGCCCTTTGTGATGGTATCGGATGAGGCGTTTCCCTTAACGACAACCCTGCTGCGCCCATACCCACGAAGGGGACTGGATGCCCGACGGAGGATTTTTAATTATCGGCTGAGTCGTGCACGCAGATATGTGGAATGCACCTTTGGGATCATGACTAGTCAGTGGAGGATCTTTCACACTGCCATTCAGTTGGACACAGACACCGTTGATGCTGTGATAAAGGCTTGCTGTGTACTCCACAACTATGCTCGTGAGTACAACACTGACGTAGATGTGGAGTACCAGCAGGCAGTATTTAATCCAGTGGTCAACGGGGGTCTGGGCAGGCCGTCCAACTCGGGTGTGCGTGTGAGAGAATCCTTCACTGACTACTTCATGAGTCCAGAAGGTGCCGTGCACTGGCAATACTCCTGTGCTGGTGTTGAGCAGCCTGACCAGCAGAGAAGGATGCATTTACACTGACCCTCCACAAAAAAGTTGCCGACATCGCTGCAGTTTTGAAAACATCCCGCAAAATGATAAACGACATCAATCAACACAACATGTATTAAAAAAAAATATTTTTTTCATGTTACCCGAAAAATTTTAAAAAAATTGGTTGTAATATAAATAAAAAATCTATTTTGGTTTAATTTGGTTTGTTTTTTTATGTCAAAAATATGGTTGGTTTTTTCAGAAATTAACAGCAGAATGAGGTATACAATTGTTAACACATCAAACCATAAACCACTAATCGATAGCCCATAAACACAGGACAGTGGCCTTGTTCCCATTGTCTAAAAAGAAGAGAATTTTTTGTGTGAAATAACATTTATTTTAGAAAACAAAAATTATTGTTAATTTGTACAAAACATTTTTCAATTTGAAAAAAAAAATAATTTAACAGCCCCTTTCAAATACAACAGTCAATTTGAGCTACAAACAAAAGCACAACTTTGTGCAACTGAAAACTTTTGCCCACGTTCAATTAAGAAATGTATATTCTTGAGAATAGAGGTAATTTGTTCCCTCATTTAGATTCGGTGCTCCCCCCAGATGCTGCAAACTGCCTCTATCTCCTTGGCTGTGGGCCAAATACTGGGGTCTTGTAGTTGTATCAGGTGTTCGGTGTCGGGGCCTGAAAAGTCCCAATACCCCCATCAGTACTTCATTATAGGGAGAAATCGGAGCAGGGTCCTCCAGAGCAGTGAGGGACATCTGCACCATAGACATGAAAAGAGATTGTCTATCCGGTGGCAGGGAGCGTGTTTTTCTGGCTACTGTTTGGGCAAAGGAGTCACAATGGTCATCGGTACTTGTTTTTTTTAATAAATCTAATGTGTCCGACGCAATTTGGACCGTTTGGTCATCTTGGTTCTTCTTGGTTTTTTTTTTTTTCTTCTCTGCTGCCACCGGATAGACAGCTCTCTTCTCCACTCTCACAGCTTCTGCGGAATCAGATGCTTCAGCAGCTGCTGAAGTAGATGTTGACGCAGCAGCTGCTGAAGTGGATGCTGATTCAGCAGAAGCTGTGGGAGTGGATGGAGAGATGGTCCCTCCCACTCCCGAGGAACTGCCTGCTTCATCTGTGTCGCTGTCCTCCAAATCAGCTACCGACATGTTTCCTTCCGTCCTGTTGGTTTAAAAATAAATACAATAGTGTCATCTCATAATCTATAGCACGACCAAGTAATGTTACACAAATGCTTGTAATATGTCAAAGTAACCACTAATAAATGAACATTTCAGTGCCACGTATAAGTGCCACGTATCACGTATTTAAGTACCACGTATAAGTGCCACGTATTTAAGTGCCACGTATTTAAGTACCACGTATAAGTGCCACGTATTTAAGTGCCACGTATTTAAGTGCCACGTATAAGTGCCACGTATTTAAGTGCCACGTGCCACGTATTTAAGTGCCACGTGCCACGTATTTAAGTGCCACGTATTTAAGTGCCACGTATAAGTGCCACGTGCCACGTATTTAAGTGCCACGTGCCACGTATTTAAGTGCCACGTATAAGTGCCACGTGCCACGTATTTAAGTGCCACGTATAAGTGCCACGTGCCACGTATTTAAGTGCCACGTGCCACGTATTTAAGTGCCACGTGCCACGTATTTAAGTGCCACGTATAAGTGCCACGTGCCACGTATTTAAGTGCCACGTATTTAAGTACCACGTATTTAAGTGCCACGTGCCACGTATTTAAGTGCCACGTATTTAAGTGCCACGTATAAGTGCCATGTGCCACGTATCACGTATAAGTGACACGTATCACGTATAAGTGACACGTATCACGTATTTAAGTGCCACGTATCACGTACAAGTGCCACGTGCCACGTATTTAAGTGCCACGTATCCCGTATTTAAGTGCCACGTCTTTCATTTGCACGTATTTTTCCTATTGTAAGGTGGCATTAATCCCGGTTAATAATGGAGAGGCGTTAATAAGACGCCTATCCATTATTAATCCTATTAAAGGGTTAAATGGCGGAAAAAATTGGCGTGGGCTCCCGCGCAATTTTCTCCGCCAGAATGGTAAAGCCAGTGACTGAGGGCAGATATTAATAGCCAGAAGAGGGTCCATGGTTATTGGCCCCCCCTGGCTACAAACATCTGCCCCCAGCCACCCCAGAAAAGGCACATCTGGAAGATGCGCCTATTCTGGCACTTGGCCACTCTCTTCCCACTCCCGTGTAGCGGTGGGATATGGGGTAATGAGGGGTTAATGCCACCTTGCTATTGTAAGGTGGCATTAAGCCCGGTTAATAATGGAGAGGCGTCAATAAGACGCCTATCCATTATTAATCCAATGAAAGGGTTAAAAAAAAAAACCACAAACACTAGAAAAAAAATATTTTAATGAAATAAAGACACCCACTTTTTGACCATATTTTATTGTACGCTCAATCCGTCCTGAAGACCCTCGACCTGAAAAAGACGCAAAATAAAAAAACAAATTCATACTCCCTGGCCCTGTCCGCAGAAATCCATCGAGGGTCCCACGAAGATCTTCCATGGAGAACAGACACATCCAGAGATATGTCTGCTCTCCACGGCTGCAGCAACACACTGACAGGAGCCATAGTTCCTGTCGGTGTGTCACTGCGCATGCGCGAGCGAGTTAACCGGCGGTCATTGACCCCGGCTCTCTCGCTTAACGGCAGTGCTGCGTGGGAAAGTTCAACGCAGCTGTACTGCCGTTAACCGAGACGCCGGAGCCATTGAGCTCCGGGACAGTACGCGATACACTGCTAGGAGCTTCGCTCCTGGCAGTGTATCGCCGGAGAGCAGCCGATCGGCGTGGGACACTCGGTTATGGATTCTGCGGACAGGGAGTATGAATTTGATTTTTTATTTTGTGATTTTTTCCTGGAGGATCGAGGGCTTCGCCTACAAGTGTGCTGTTGGTGAGTATATACTCTATGTTATGTGTTGTATGTACTGTACTGTGTGTCATGTATGTGTACTGTGTGTTTGTGTTTGGTGTGAACTTTAGTATTGTGCTAAGTCGCCGGACACAGGGACAACTCTCCCATCCTAAATACCGGATGGTAGTAGTCCGATACGGCGACTTAGCACAATAGAGGCATATCGTCGCATGGGGACGGACACACAGACTTACCAAATCAATCAGACGCCCGACATCGATCCCCATGCGACGGTATGCCTCCATGATGACAGTCTCTTCGTGACACAGTCGGGACCACACACGCCGCCCACGGACTTCCGCCCACGCACTTCCGCCCGCTCCCCCGCACTTCCTGCAGCAGCGGTTCTGCACATCAAACCGCAGTAAAACACGCAGATATATTTTTGATCTGCGTGTTTTACTGCGATTTTGACCTCACAATGGAGGTCTATGGGTGCAGAACCGCTGCGGTTCAGGAAGAAGAATTGACATGCTCCTTCTTTTTTCCGGGAGCTATTCAGCACGGCTTTTTTTTTAAATTTCCGGACCATGTGCACAGTGTGTCCTGATTTCCATAGGGTACAGTGTACTGTACCCTGCATGGAAAACAGCTGCGGAACCGCAGCGGCAAAACCGCCGCGGTTCCGCGGTAAAAAACGCACTGTGTGAACATGGCCTTAGTGTGGTTTTGTCCTAATTATCACATATATTTTCAAATAGCAGCTAGTTGGGTCAAAAGAGGATGCACCCACATTCTTCTTCTCCTCCTTCGCGGATCTACAATCACAGGGTATGGCTGCCCAAACCGATGCGACAAGACCCAGTTAAATAAAACCCGCTGAGTTGGGGTGAAGTGCAGTAGGTCAGACATGGTGCAAACATTACCACAGCACACCAACAGATGCACAACCACAAAATGGCCATATGGGAGGGTGCCACCTGTTGTCGAGGCTTTAAATAGGGTTGCTGATGCTGATTTAAATTAATTTCAGGCTCAAAAACAGTTAAATGTCAATTTTGTCAGGTTGAGGGGAAAAAACGAAGTAATTACATACGCAACATAACATGCGCAAAGTACGCGACCACACCTTGCCAACGGATTACATATGGAACACTATTTCTGGATTTTTTTCTGCGGATTACGGCCGTAAAAAACGGACCGTATTTCCCTACACTGAGTGTGACGCCGGCCTAAATAGTTTTGGGCCTAGGAGCAGTGTCTGCACGCCTGTGTATCTCAATTTTTACTGCATCTAACCCAGTAAATAGTTTTGGGCCTAGGAGCAGTGTCTGCACGCCTGTGTATCTAAATTTTGACTGCATCTAACCCAGTAAATAGTTTTGGGACTAGGAGCAGTGTCTGCACACCTGTCTATCTCAATTTTGACTGAATCTAACCCAGTAAATAGTTTGGGGCCTAGGAGCAGTGTCTGCATGCCTGTGTATCTAAATTTTTACTGCATCTAACCCAGTAAATAGTTTTGCGCCTAGGAGCAGTGTCTGCACGCCTGTGTATCTCAATTTTTACTGCATCTAACCCAGTAAATAGTTTTGGGCCTAGGAGCAGTGTCTGCACGTCAGCGGAGTAGCCCGCCTGTGAAGCTAACTACACCGCCTGTGTATCTAAATTTTTTCTGCATCTAACTCAGTAAATCATTTTGGGCCTAGTACCACAGTTTGGCCACTCAGTTCTGCTCGGTTTTCATCAATCGGTTGTTGTGCGAACAACTACAAATACAGAGTTGCCTATTAGTTAAGCACTAAAATGAGTGGCAAAAGGCCTGCTGCTGGTGGAAAGGGGAATAGGCGTGTTGGAAAGGGAAAAAAAGGTTGTGTCCGTGGGGAAGGTGGTAAAGCAACAGTAACATCTGCAGAAGACCATCTTCCAGCCAAAGTAAGATGTCTACTTCTTTTCGTGGACAATCTGATATGATCCCTTTCTTACGACCTTCGCTACGAGCATCGCCAAAAATTCCAGATGAGGCACAAAAACAGCAGGTGCTTGAACGGATATCAAGTGCTCGTTCAAGTGGGCTCTCCTCCATGTCAACTTCAACATCACAACTACTCCAGTCCTCAGAGTTGTCACCCCAATCGCACTTGCTTCCTCACAGCTCCCAAGTCTCCAGCCACCCGTCTGAGCATGGGGTAACACAGATGGTTGAGTCTGTAGAGCTGTTTACTCATACTATAGCCTGGGAATCAGAGGTCTGCTCCAGAACTTCTGTGAAGTAGACCCTCGTTTCCAAACTGTAACTCCTGTTGGTGGAGACAATGAGGAAGATGATGATGAGACTGAAAATACCTGATTGGAAAGAACACTTGACTTTTCGGTAAGGGCCGGAAGAGGTTGGCTCTGAGGACGACAGGTGTGAGAACACACAGGATGATGATGA
The DNA here is from genome assembly GCF_051348905.1 of Ranitomeya variabilis. NCBI lineage: Eukaryota > Metazoa > Chordata > Amphibia > Anura > Dendrobatidae > Ranitomeya > Ranitomeya variabilis. The sequence goes on from NC_135237.1 coordinate 538,179,814, forward strand.
CGAGGTTGGAGACCCCACTTACTGTCAACCCACAGTCCACCAGTCCATGAGGTCAGCAGAGGTGGTGGAGGAGGATGCTAGTGACGAGTCTGACGACGAGGTTACATTGCGCCTTCCTGGACAGAGACGGAGTACTCGAAGCACGTCAACAATCGCATCCTCAACCCCAAGTGTGCCTCTGAGCAGAAGTCGTGGTGGCTCTTCAGGTCGCACGGGCTCTAAGCCTTGCATAGCCTGGGCATTTTTTGACATCACAAAGGATGACCCAACTCATGTTGTGTGTAAGAATTGTCAACAAAATCTCAGTAGAGGCCAAAAAATGACTAGCTTGAGTACTTCATGCATGAACAGTCACATGGATATGAGGCATAAGTTGCAGTGGGAAGCTCACTGTGCTACAATGAGGCCTAGTGGGCCGGGTCAACCACCGTCTGCCCCATCAAGTGCATCCATGTCCTCTTCATCCTCTGTGACTGTGGGGATAGCAGTCGTACATGGTTTTGGATGCAGACCTTCCACCTCTTTACCCGCAACAGCCAGTGTGATTGGCAGGTCGTCAGGACATTTGCAAGTGGAAACACCTGCTGATGTTGAGCGCTATCCGACATCGACACCACATTTTGATCAAGGCAACATAACATCTCCGCCTGCACCTTCCTCACAGACCAGCAGTTTGCCGGGGACACCCTACTCAACTCCGTCTAAGCACGGCAGCCAGCCCTCAGATGTGGACAAGTAAAACCATTTCCTCCTAGCCATGACAAAGCTAAGAGGTTGAATTTCACCATCTGCAAGCTGTTGGCGACCTTATGTCCGTCGCAGTGCCCCAGCACCAGATGCCCAGTCGCCACTACTTCTCAGAGAAAGCTGTGCCTGCCCTACACCAGCATGTCGCACACAACATCATCGCTTCCTTGAGGAACTCTGTGTGCCAGGGTGCATTTCACCACAGACACTTGGACAAGTAGACATGGACAGGGGCGTTACATGTTGGTGACTGGGCACTGGGTAACTATGGCGACATCATGAGAAGGGGCTGCTGTCCAAGTCTTGCCGCCCCCACGAGTTGCTCGTCGATCCTCTGTATCTAGAAGTTCCTCCACTGCTTTTGCCTCCTCTCGGTCCTCCACCTGCACCCAAAGCCTGTCTGGTAATGCCACCCGCGTTCTAACTGAGCAGAAGGAATCCTGCACACCTCCTTACTATGCTGTCACCAGGGCTCAACGGCATCAGGCGGTGTTCACATTGAAATGTCTGGGAAATGTGAGTCACACAGCTGAGGAGTTGTGGTCAGCTCTGGAGACCGAGTTCCATCAATGGTTGTCTCCACTCAATCTGCAGCCAGGGAATGCCGTGTGCGACAATGCTGAAAACCTGGGTGCGGCCCTTCGCCGGGGCAATGTCACACACGTGCCTTGTATGGCTCACGTTTTGAACCTGGTTGTCCAGCAATTTTTATCCCACTATCCCGGACTAGATGGTCTTCTGCAGAGGGCACGGTCGCTGTGTGCTCACTTCCGCCGTTCGCATCCCACAGCTCAATGACTTACATCTCTACAGAAGTCGTTGGGCCTGCCAGTTCACCGGCTGAAATGCGATGTGCCCACACGGTTGAATTCAACTCTGCACATGTTGCAGTGACTGTGTCAGCACCGACGAGCCCTGGTGCAATACGTTATGACTTATAGCCTGGGCCAAAGAGATCAAGAGGTGGGGCAAATCACGCTGCAGGAGTGGTCTCAGATCAGGAACCTATGCACCCTTCTGCACAGTTTTGAAATAGCAACGAAGATGTTTAGTGCTGACAATGCCATTATCAGCATGACCATTCCTGTGATTTACATGCTGGAGCACACCTTAAACAGTATTCGGAGTCAGGTGATGGAACAAGGGGAGGAGGAACAGGAGCGGTCGTATGCGGAGGGGATAATATCTCCAAGGTCCAGACGGTTGGCAGCACCAAGGCGGCTGGCATTGGAGGCTGGGGGAGAGGGATTACCGAGGGCGCATGGTAGTAGAAATTATTGAGGAAGGTGCAGGAGGCGAGGAAGAAGTGGAGGACTGTTGTGAACTCTATTTTTGGGCTCCCTCTAGTGGTCACAAGCGGTACTGTGTAGTGTTGTCTTTCTGCAGGTTGGCTTCATCACCTGGTTCGTTATCCTTGGTTGGTTTCCTATTTAGCTCACCTGGATACTCAGTTCCTTGCCTGCTATCAATGTATTCAGTACTCTTCAGATTCCTGGTGACTACCTTGCTCCCAGTCTCTCCAAGACAAGCTAAGTTTTTGTTTGTTCAGTTTCTGATTATCAGCGTTCATCATGTTTTTTGTCCAGCTTGTTAAAATGTGATTTCTTACATGCTGGTTGCTCTAGGGGACTGAGTTTCTCCCCTCACACCGTTAGTTGGTGTGGGGGTTCTTGAAATCTCAGTGTGGATATTTTGTAAGGGTTTTTTACTGACCGCATAGACCCCTTTTCTACTTTCTGCTATCTAGAATTTGTGGGCCTCTTTTGCTGAATCTGCTTTCACCCCTGTGTATGTGCCTTCCTCTTACCTCACCGTTATTATCTGTTGGGGGCTTCTATATCTTTTGGGAATTATTTCTCTGGAGGCAAGAGAGGTCTTTCTTTCTCTCTAGGGGTAGTTAGTTCCTCAGGCTGGCTCGAGACGTCAAGGATTTTAGACACGTTCACCGGCTGCCTCTAGTGTGGTTGGATAGGTTCAGTTTTGCGGTCAGTCCAGTTTTCCACCTCCCTAGAGCTTGTCCTATGTTTAGTCACCTTGCTGGAGTAATTTGTGATCCTCAACCACTCTGAGTGGTTTTGAGCTCAGCTGCAGACATGGATGTTCAGACTCTGACTTCTAGTGTGGATCATCTTGCTGCACGGGTACAAAATATTCAGGATTTTGTTATTCATAGCCCTATGTCAGAACCAAAGATACCCATTCCTGAGTTGTTTTCTGGAGATAGATCTAGGTTTCAGAATTTTAAGAATAATTGTAAGTTATTTCTATCTCTGAGACCTCGTTCCTCTGGTGATTCCGCTCAGCAAGTAAAAATTGTTATCTCCTTGTTGCGTGGCGACCCGCAGGATTGGGCTTTCTCTCTGGCGCCAGGAGATACTGCATTGCTTAATGTGGATGCGTTTTTTCTGGCTCTTGGATTGCTTTATGAGGAGCCTAATCTTGAGAATCAGGCAGAAAAAGCGTTGCTGGCCCTCTCTCAAGGGCAGGATGAAGCAGAGGTGTATTGTCAAAAATTTCGGAAATGGTCAGTGCTTACTCAATGGAATGAGTGTGCCCTGGCTGCAAATTTCAGAGAAGGTCTTTCTGAAGCCATTAAGGATGTTATGGTGGGGTTCCCCACCCCTACAAGTCTGAGTGATTCTACGGCTTTAGCCATTCAGGTTGATCGGCGTTTGCGGGAGCGCAAATCTGCTCATCCTTTGGCGGTATTTTCTGAACAGGGACCTGAGTCTATGCAATGTGATCGAACTCTGACCAGAATTGAGCGACAAAGTCATAGACGTCAAAATGGGTTGTGCTTTTACTGTGGTGATTCTGCTCATGTTATCTCAGCATGCTCTAAACGCTTAAAAAAGGTTGCTAAACCTGTCACCATTGGTACTATACAGCCTAAATTTATTTTGTCTGTTACTTTGATTTGTTCTTTGTCGTCCTACTCGGTTATGGCCTTTGTAGATTCGGGTGCTGCCCTGAATCTGATGGATTTGTCATTTGCCAGGAGCTGTGGTTTTGTCCTGGAGCCTTTGGAATTTCCTATTCCTCTGAGGGGAATTGATGCTACGCCATTGGCTGAGAATAGACCTCAGTATTGGACGCAAATGACCATGTGCATGACTCCCGTTCATCAGGAGGTGATTCGCTTTCTTGTTCTGCATAATTTACATAATGTGGTCGTTTTGGGTCTGCCATGGCTGCAGGCTCATAATCCAGTTTTAGATTGGAAAGCTATGTCTGTGTCTAGTTGGGGTTGTCAGGGAATTCATGGGGATACTCCATTGGTGTCTATTGCTTCTTCCACTCCTTCTGTGGTCCCTGAGTTTTTGTCTGACTACCAGGATGTATTTGATGAGCCCAGGTCCAGTGTCCTGCCCCCTCATAGGGATTGTGACTGTGCTATAAATTTAATACCTGGTAGTAAATTCCCTAAGGGACGACTTTTTAATCTGTCTATACCAGAGCATGCCGCGATGCGGAGTTATATAAAGGAGTCTTTGGAGAAAGGACATATTCGCCCATCCTCTTCCCCTCTTGGTGCAGGATTCTTTTTTGTGGCCAAGAAGGACGGTTCTTTGAGACCGTGTATAGATTATCGCCTTCTGAATAAAATCAGTCAAATTTCAGTATCTTTTGCCACTATTGTCTGATTTGTTTTCTCGGATTAAGGGTGCCAGTTGGTTCACCAAGATAGATCTCCGTGGTGCGTATAATCTTGTGCGCATTAAGCAGGGAGATGAATGGAAAACAGCATTTAATACACCCGAAGGCCATTTTGAGTACTTGGTGATGCCTTTTGGACTCTCTAATGCTCCTTCTGTGTTTCAGTCCTTCATGCATGACATTTTCCAAGAATATCTGGATAAATTTATGATTGTTTATCTGGATGACATTTTGTTTTTTTCTGATGATTGGGAGTCCCATGTGAAGCAGGTCAGGATGGTGTTTCAGGTCCTGCGTGCTAATGCTTTATTTGTGAAGGGCTCAAAATGCCTCTTCGGAGTACAGAAGGTCTCCTTTTTGGGTTTTATTTTTTCTCCTTCTACTGTGGAGATGGACCCAGTCAAGGTCCAGGCTATTCATGACTGGACTCAGCCCACGTCTGTTAAGAGTCTTCAGAAGTTCTTGGGTTTTGCTAATTTTTACCGTCGTTTCATCGCTAATTTTTCTAGTGTGGTTAAACCTTTGACGGATTTGACCAAGAAGGGCTCTGATGTGACTAATTGGTCTCCTGCGGCCGTGCAGGCCTTTCAGGAGCTTAAGCACCGGTTTTCTTCAGCTCCAGTCTTATGTCAGCCAGATGTCTCTCTCCCCTTCCAGGTCGAGGTTGATGCTTCCGAGATTGGAGCAGGGGCTGTTTTGTCGCAGAGAAGCTCTGAGGGCTCTGTGATGAAGCCGTGTGCTTTCTTTTCAAGAAAGTTTTCGCCTGCTGAGCGAAATTATGATGTTGGTAATCGGGAGTTGTTGGCTATGAAGTGGGCATTTGAGGAGTGGCAACATTGGCTCGAAGGAGCTAAACATCGTGTGGTGGTCCTGACTGATCACAAAAATCTGATTTACCTCGAGTCTGCCAAGCGCCTGAATCCTAGACAGGCTCGTTGGTCGTTGTTTTTCTCCCGTTTCAACTTCGTGGTCTCGTACCTGCCTGGTTCGAAGAACGTGAAAGCTGATGCACTTTCTAGGAGTTTTGTGCCTGACTCTCCGGGAGTTTCTGAGCCGGCTGGTATTCTCAGAGAGGGAGTGATTTTGTCTGCCATTTCTCCAGATTTGCGACGAGTGCTGCAGAAATTTCAGGCGGATAGACCTGACCGTTGTCCACCAGAGAGACTGTTTGTCCCGGATAGATGGACCAGCAGAGTTATTTCCGAGGTTCATTCTTCGGTGTTGGCGGGTCATCCTGGGATTTTTGGTACCAGAGATTTGGTGGCTAGGTCCTTCTGGTGGCCTTCCTTGTCGCGGGATGTGCGTTCCTTTGTGCAGTCTTGTGGGATTTGTGCTCGGGCTAAGCCTTGCTGTTCTCGTGCCAGCGGTTTGCTGTTGCCTTTGCCTGTCCCGAAAAAGCCTTGGACGCACATTTCCATGGATTTTATTTCGGATCTGCCAGTATCTCAGAAAAAGTCTGTCATCTGGGTGGTGTGTGATCGTTTTTCCAAGATGGTCCATTTGGTGCCCTTGCCTAAGCTGCCTTCCTCCTCCGATTTGGTTCCTCTATTTTTTCAGAATGTGGTTCGCTTGCACGGCATTCCTGAAAATATTGTGTCTGATAGAGGATCCCAGTTTGTGTCCAGGTTTTGGCGAACTTTTTGTGCTAAGATGGGCATTGATTTGTCTTTTTCGTCGGCCTTCCATCCTCAGACTAATGGCCAAACCGAGCGAACTAATCAGACGTTGGAGACTTATTTGAGATGTTTTGTTTCTGCTGATCAGGATGATTGGGTGACTTTTTTGCCGTTGGCCGAGTTTGCCCTTAATAATCGGGCTTGTTCTGCTACCTTGGTTTTGCCTTTTTTCTGCAATTCTGGTTTCCATCCTCGTTTTTCCTCGGGTCAGGTTGAGTCTTCTGACTGTCCTGGGGTGGATTCTGTGGTGGATAGGTTGCAGCAGATTTGGAGCCATGTGGTGGACAATCTGAAATTGTCACAGGAGAGGGCTCAGCGCTTTACCAACCGCCGCCGCGGTGTGGGTCCCCGACTTCGTGTTGGGGATTTGGTGTGGCTGTCTTCTCGGTATGTTCCTATGAAGGTTTCATCTCCTAAGTTTAAGCCTCGCTTCATCGGTCCTTATAAGATCTTGGAAATCCTTAACCCGGTGTCTTTTCGTTTGGATCTCCCGGCATCGTTTGCCATCCATAATGTGTTCCATAGGTCTTTGTTGCGGAGGTATGTGGTACCTGTGGTTCCTTCTGTTGAGCCTCCTGCTCCGGTGCTGGTCGAGGGCGAATTGGAGTACGTGGTGGAGAAGATTTTGGATTCTCGTATCTCTAGACGGAGACTTCAGTATCTGGTTAAGTGGAAGGGCTATGGTCAGGAGGATAATTCCTGGGTTGTCGCCTCTGATGTTCATGCGGCCGATTTGGTTCGTGCCTTCCACGCAGCTCGTCCTGATCGTCCTGGGGGTCTTGATGAGGGTTCGGTGACCCCTCCTCAAGGGGGGAGTACTGTTGTGAACTCATTTTTGGGCTCCCTCTAGTGGTCACAAGCGGTACTGTGTAGTGTTGTCTTTCTGCAGGTTGGCTTCATCACCTGGTTCGTTATCCTTGGTTGGTTTCCTATTTAGCTCACCTGGATACTCAGTTCCTTGCCTGCTATCAATGTATTCAGTGCTCTTCAGATTCCTGGTGACTACCTTGCTCCCAGTCTCTCCAAGACAAGCTAAGTTTTTGTTTGTTCAGTTTCTGATTATCAGCGTTCATCATGTTTTTTGTCCAGCTTGTTAAAATGTGATTTCCTACTTGCTGGTTGCTCTAGGGGACTGAGTTTCTCCCCTCACACCGTTAGTTGGTGTGGGGGTTCTTGAAATCTCAGTGTGGATATTTTGTAAGGGTTTTTTACTGACCGCATAGACCCCTTTTCTATTTTCTGCTATCTAGAATTAGTGGGCCTCTTTTGCTGAATCTGCTTTCACCCCTGTGTATGTGCCTTCCTCTTACCTCACCGTTATTATCTGTTGGGGGCTTCTATATCTTTTGGGAATTATTTCTCTGGAGGCAAGAGAGGTCTTTCTTTCTCTCTAGGGGTAGTTAGTTCCTCAGGCTGGCTCGAGACGTCTAGGATTTTAGACACGTTCACCGGCTGCCTCTAGTGTGGTTGGATAGGTTCAGTTTTGCGGTCAGTCCAGTTTTCCACCTCCCTAGAGCTTGTCCTATGTTTAGTCACCTTGCTGGAGTAATTTGTGATCCTCAACCACTAAGGATCATAACAGAGGACAAACTGGCGCTGGGCATGGAAGACTCATCAGATGAGGGAGAACTTGATCAATTTTCTGTTGTGCGAGGTTGGGGGGAGAGGGCAGAGGAAGGAAGCATGATTCTCACCTCGCAACCACCAAGACAACAAGGACTTGGTCCTCCTGGATGCGCAAGACACATGAGTGTCTTCTTGCTGCACTACCTGCAACATGACCCTCGGATTGTCAGAATCCAAAGTAATGCCGACTATTGGGCTGCCACAGTCTTACATCCCGGGTACAAAAGTAAATTTGGCGAAATAATTCCTGCCATAGAAAGGGATTCATGCATGCAGGAGTATCAGCAGAGACTGTTACAGAATCTAACATCTGCTTTTCCACAAAACACCAGAGGTGCACGTAGTGAATCTCTGAGTTGTAACTTGCCAACCGTGGGACTATCGAGTCATCACTCAAACCGTAACAGTAACATCGTATCTGGTGGTAACAGCAATTTTTTCCAATCGTTTCAAGATTTTTTTTAAGACCATCCTTTGCAAGGCCACAGGAGACAAGAAGTCTGACACACAGCCAAGGCCTATAGATGATGGTACAAGAGTATCTCCAAGTTAACATCGATGCCATGACTGTGGAACTGGACCCTTACTCATTTTGGGCTTCCAATCTTGAAAAATGGCCTGAGCTCTCCACTCACGCCTTGGAGATCTTGTCATGCCCAGCAGCCAGCGTTCTCTCTGAACGTGTGTTCAGTGCTGCTGGTGGTGTGCTGACAAATAAGCGCACGCGGCTGTCCAGTGACAATGTAGACAGACTAACGTTCATCAAGATGAACAAATCCTGGATCCGCAAGGACTTTTCTACCCCTGTGTCATCTTGGGGAGACTAAAAGCTTGAAGATTTTTGAAAATCACCGCACCAACCATTTTAAAAAACTGGCGAAATTGATGCCACTTAAATAGTGTCTGTGGCCGAATTTTTGGAAAAAATGGAGACTCTTTATTAAGTCCCCTTGCTGTGTTTTACATGACATTGCCATCATCAATTCCAGGTGGGTGGGGTCGTCTGAAGAGTTGTTTACTCATACTATGGCCTGGGATTCAGAGGTCTGCTCCAAAGCTTCAGTGTCTGCTAGTCAGCAGAGTAGCCCAGCCACCCACCGCCTGTTTACCTAAGTACTATTTTTAACGGCATCTAGCCCAGGAAATCCTTTTGAACCTAGTGGAATTTGGTGCTACTCAGCAGCGTACTTCACCCATGAAGCAAGCTACACCGCCTGTTTACCTATGTACTATTTTTTAACGCCATATAGCCCAGGAAATCCTTTGGGGCCTAGTAGAATTTAGTGCTACTCAGCAGCGTACCCCACCCATGAAGCAAGCTACACCGCCTGTTTACCTAAGTACTATTTTTTAACGGCACCTAGCCCAGGAAATCCTTTTGGGACTAGTAGAATTTAGTGCTACTCAGCAGCGCACCCCACCCATGAAGCAAGCTACACCGCCTGTTGATCTAATTACTTATTTTTAACTGCATCTAGCCCAGAAAATCGTTTTGTACCTAACAGCATTTTGTGCAACTCAGCAGAGTACCCCACCCATGAAGCAACCAACACCGCCTGTTGATCAAATTACTAATTTTTAACTGCATCTAGCCCAGGAAATCGTTTTGTACCTAATAGCATTTTGTGCTACTCAGCAGAGTACCCCACCCATGAAGCAAGCTACACCTCCTGTTTACCTAAGTACTATATTTTAATGGCATCTTGTCCAGGAAATCCTTTTGGGCCTAGTAGAATTTGGTGCTACTCAGCAGCGTATCCCACCCATGAAGCAAGCTACACCGCCTGTTGATCTAATTACTAATTTTTAACTGCATTTAGCCCAGGAAATCGTTTTGTACCTAATAGCATTTTGTGCTACTCAGCAGAGTACCCCACCCATGAAGCAAGCTACACCGCCTGTTTACCTAAGTACTATTTTTAATGGCATCTAGCCCAGGAAATCCTTTTGGGCCTAGTAGAATTTGGTGCTACTCAGCAGCGTACTTCACCCATGAAGCAAGCTACACCGCCTGTTTACCTAAGTACTATTTTTTAATGGCATCTAGCCCAGGAAATCCTTTTGGGCCTAGTAGAATTTGGTGCTACTCAGCAGCGCAACCCACCCATGAAGCAAGCTACACCGCCTGTTTACCTAAGTACTATTTTTTAACGGCACGTAGCCCAGGAAATCCTTTTGGGACTAGTAGAATTTAGTGCTACTCAGCAGCGTACCCCACCCATGAAGCAAGCTACACCGCCTGTTGATCTAATTACTTATTTTTAACTGCATCTAGCCCAGAAAATCGTTTTGTACCTAACAGCATTTTGTGCAACTCAGCAGAGTACCCCACCCATGAAGCAACCAACACCGCCTGTTGATCAAATTACTAATTTTTAACTGCATCTAGCCCAGGAAATCGTTTTGTACCTAATAGCATTTTGTGCTACTCAGCAGAGTACCCCACCCATGAAGCAAGCTACACCTCCTGTTTACCTAAGTACTATATTTTAATGGCATCTTGTCCAGGAAATCCTTTTGGGCCTAGAAGAATTTGGTGCTACTCAGCAGCGTATCCCACCCATGAAGCAAGCTACACCGCCTGTTGATCTAATTACTAATTTTTAACTGCATTTAGCCCAGGAAATCGTTTTGTACCTAATAGCATTTTGTGCTACTCAGCAGAGTACCCCACCCATGAAGCAAGCTACACCGCCTGTTTACCTAAGTACTATTTTTAATGGCATCTAGCCCAGGAAATCCTTTTGGGCCTAGTAGAATTTGGTGCTACTCAGCAGCGTACTTCACCCATGAAGCAAGCTACACCGCCTGTTTACCTAAGTACTATTTTTTAATGGCATCTAGCCCAGGAAATCCTTTTGGGCCTAGTAGAATTTGGTGCTACTCAGCAGCGCAACCCACCCATGAAGCAAGCTACACCGCCTGTTTACCTAAGTACTATTTTGTAACGGCATCTAGCCCAGGAAATCCTTTTGGGCCTAGTAGAATTTAGTGCTACTCAGCAGCATACCACACCCATGAAGCAAGCTACACCGCCTGTTTACCTAAGTACTATTTTGTAACGGCATCTAGCCCAGGAAATCCTTTTGGGCCTTGTAGAATTTGGTGCTACTCAGCAGCGTACCCCACCCATGAAGCAAGCTACACCGCCTGTTTACCTTAGTACTATTTTGTAACGGCATCTAGCCCAGAAAATCCTTTTGGGCCTAGTAGAATTTAGTGCTACTCAGCAGCATACCCCACCCATGAAGCAAGCTACACCGCCTGTTTACCTAAGTACTATTTTGTAACGGCATCTAGCCCAGGAAATCCTTTTGGGCCTAGTAGAATTTGGTGCTACTCAGCAGCGTACCCCACCCATGAAGCAATCTACACCGCCTGTTTACCTAAGTACTATTTTGTAACGGCATCTAGCCCAGGAAATCCTTTTGGTCCTAGTAGAATTTAGTGCTACTCAGCAGCATACCCCACCCATGAAGCAAGCTACACCGCCTGTTTACCTAAGTACTGTTTTGTAACGGCATCTAGCCCAGGAAATCCTTTTGGGCCTAGTAGAATTTGGTGCTACTCAGCAGCGTATTTCACCCATGAAGCAAGCTACACCGCCTGTTTATCTAAGTACTATTTTTTAACGGCATCTAGCCCAGGAAATCCTTTTGGGCCTAGTAGAATTTGGTGCTACTCAGCAGCATACCCCACCCATGAAGCAAGCTACACCGCCTGTTTCCCTAAGTACTATTTTGTAATGGCATCTAGCTCAGGAAATCCTTTTGGGCCTAGTAGAATTTAGTGCTACTGAGCAGCGTACCCCACCCATGAAGCAAGCTACACCGCCTATTTACCCAAGTACTACTTTTTAATGGCATCTAGCCCAGGAAATCCTTTTGGGCCTAGTAGAATTTGATGCTACTTAGCAGCGTACTTCACCCATGAAGCAAGCTACACCGCCTGTTTGCCTAAGTACTATTTTGTAACGGCATCTAGCCCAGGAAATCCTTTTGGGCCTAGTAGAATTTGGTGCTACTCAGCAGTGTACTTCACCCATGAAGCAAGCTACACCGCCTGTTTACCTAAGTACTATTTTTTAACAGCATCTGGCCCAGGAAATCCTTTTGGGCCTAGTAGAAATTTCCGCTACTTAGCAGAGTATCCCACCCATGAAGCAAGCTACACCGCCTTCTTCCTTTCTCAATCTAACCCCTCGGCTCTGGGGTGTCCACTCTCCCTCCAGCTCTCTCCTTCTCACAGGTGGACTACTGCGTGTATTCACACTGGCGAATCTTTAGGGCCCAGGCATAAGAAGTCGTCGAGGTAATGGATAATATGTGCCGCCTTACAAACGTCCATGACGACACATTCGAGGAAGCAACTAAACGCCTCAAATAGTGAGCAGGATATGGAGCACCCCATGGGCAAACAGCGATCTATGTAGTATGCTCCTTCACAGAAGCAGCCCAATGGGAGAACACTATTCGGAGGCATAGGTAGTAACCGGAACGCCCCCTCAATGTCTGTTTGGGTATTAGGGTGCCCCTTCCCAACTTCTTGACCCGCCTGATTGCCTTGTCAAAGGAGGTACAGTATATAGTACTGTACTTGGTTCCGCATCGATGTTGTCGTTTACTGACCTGCCCCTTGGATATGACAAATGGTGGATTAGTCTGAATGTATTGGGTTCCTTTTTTGGCACAACCCCCAACGGGGGTACAATACGTCTTCTAAGGAAAGTGTTCTGAATGGACCCGCCACCATTCTACCTAAAGATATTTCTTTTTTAATTTTTTTTGTCAAGACGTCTGGGTGTTGGTTGGGTGATTTTAGATTTTTACTCCAGCCTTTCTTGATTTTAGAAGGGCATGACATGCCTATATCTGTGTCTCCTCCTCCTTTTACTCCACCACATCTTTTCTTTTCGCATGACTATATGTAGTTGTGACTTTTCCATGTGTTTGTTGTGTCTTCTGAGCAGTTTGTCAGCTTGTGTACACCTTTTAAGGTGCTTTTTACACTGTGTTCCAAATTATTATGCAAATTGGATTTAAGTGTCATAAAGATTTAATTGTTTTGTTTTTCAAATAAACTCGTGGATTGTATTGTGTCTCAGGGCTCAATGGATCACTGAAATCAATCTTAAACACATGTGATAATTGGTTTTCCAGGTGATTCTATTTAAAGGAAAACTACTTAACCCCTTCACCCCCAAGGGTGGTTTGCACGTTAATGACCGGGCCAATTTTTACAATTCTGACCACTGTCCCTTTATGAGGCTATAACTCTGGAACGCTTTGACGGATCTTGGCGATTCTGACATTGTTTTCTCGTGACATATTGTACTTCATGTTAAAGGTAAAATTTATTCGATATAACTTGCGTTTATTTCTGAAAAAAAATGGAAATTTGGCGAAAATTTTGAAAATTTTGCAATTTTCCAACTTTGAATTTTTGTGCCCTTAAATCACAGACATATGTCACGCAAAATACTTAATAAGTAACATTTCCCACATGTCTACTTTACATCAGTACAATTTTGGAACCAAAATTTTTTTTTGTGACGGAGTTATAAGGGTTAAAAGTTGACCAGCAATTTCTCATTTTTACAACACCATTTTTTTTTAGGGACCACATCTCATTTGAAGTCATTTTGAGGGGTCTATATGATAGAAAATACTCAAGTGTGACACCATTCTAAAAACTGCACCCCTCAAGGTGCTCAAAACCACATTCAAGAAGTTTATTAACCCTTCAGGTGTTTCACAGGAATTTTTGGAATGTTTAAATAAAAATGAACATTTAACTTTTTTTCACACAAAATTTATTTCAGCTCCAATTTGTTTTATTTTACCAAGGGTAACAGGAGAAAATGGACCCCCAAAGTTGTTGTACAATTTGTCCTGAGTACGATGATACCCCATATGTGGGTGTAAACCATTGGTTAGGCGCATGGCAGAGCTTGGAAGGGAAGGAGCGCCATTTGACTTTTCAATGCAAAATTGACTGGAATTGAGATGGGACGCCATGTTGCGTTTGGAGAGCCCCTGATGTGCCTAAACATTGAAACTCCCTACAAGTGACACCATTTTGGAAAGTAGACCCCCTAAGGAACTTATCTAGATGTGTGGTGAGCACTTTGACCCACCAAGTGCTTCACAGAAGTTTATAATGCAGAGCCGTAAAAATAAAAAATCGTATTTTTTCACAAAAATGATCTTTTCGCCCCCAATTTTTTATTTTCCCAAGGGTAAGAGAAGAAATTGGACCCCAAAAAATGTTGTGCAATTTGTCCTGAGTACGCTGATACCCCATATGTGGGTGTAAACCATTGTTTGGGCGCATGGCAGAGCTTGGAAGGGAAGGAGCGCCATTTGACTTTTCAATGCAAAATTGACTGGAATTGAGATGGGACGCCATGTTGCGTTTGGAGAGCCCCTGATGTGCCTAAACATTGAAACTCCCTACAAGTGACACCATTTTGGAAAGTAGACCCCCTAAGGAACTTATCTAGATGTGTGGTGAGCACTTTGACCCACCAAGTGCTTCACAGAAGTTTATAATGCAGAGCCGTAAAAATAAAAAATCATATTTTTTCACAAAAATGATCTTTTTGCCCCCAATTTTTTATTTTCCCAAGGGTAAGAGAAGAAATTGGACCCCAAAAAATGTTGTGCAATTTGTCCTGAGTACGCTGATACCCCATATGTGGGTGTAAACCATTGTTTGGGCGCATGGCAGAGCTTGGAAGGGAAGGAGCGCCATTTGACTTTTCAATGCAAAATTGACTGGAATTGAGATGGGACGCCATGTTGCGTTTGGAGAGCCCCTGATGTGCCTAAACATTGAAACTCCCTACAAGTGACACCATTTTGGAAAGTAGACCCCCTAAGGAACTTATCTAGATGTGTGGTGAGCACTTTGACCCACCAAGTGCTTCACAGAAGTTTATAATGCAGAGCCGTAAAAATAAAAAATCATATTTTTTCACAAAAATGATCTTTTTGCCCCCAATTTTTTATTTTCCCAAGGGTAAGAGAAGAAATTGGACCCCAAAAAATGTTGTGCAATTTGTCCTGAGTACGCTGATACCCCATATGTGGGTGTAAACCATTGTTTGGGCGCATGGCAGAGCTTGGAAGGGAAGGAGCGCCATTTGACTTTTCAATGCAAAATTGACTGGAATTGAGATGGGACGCCATGTTGCGTTTGGAGAGCCCCTGATGTGCCTAAACATTGAAACTCCCTACAAGTGACACCATTTTGGAAAGTAGACCCCCTAAGGAACTTATCTAGATGTGTGGTGAGCACTTTGACCCACCAAGTGCTTCACAGAAGTTTATAATGCAGAGCCGTAAAAATAAAAAATCATATTTTTTCACAAAAATGATCTTTTTGCCCCCAATTTTTTATTTTCCCAAGGGTAAGAGAAGAAATTGGACCCCAAAAAATGTTGTGCAATTTGTCCTGAGTACGCTGATACCCCATATGTGGGTGTAAACCATTGTTTGGGCGCATGGCAGAGCTTGGAAGGGAAGGAGCGCCATTTGACTTTTCAATGCAAAATTGACTGGAATTGAGATGGGACGCCATGTTGCGTTTGGAGAGCCCCTGATGTGCCTAAACATTGAAACTCCCTACAAGTGACACCATTTTGGAAAGTAGACCCCCTAAGGAACTTATCTAGATGTGTTTTGAGAGCTTTGAACCCCCAAGTGTTTCACTACAGATTATAACGCAGAGCCGTGAAAATAATTTTTTTTTTTTTTCTCAAAAATGATTTTTTAGCCCCCAGCTTTGTATTTTTACAAGGGTAACAGAATAAATTGGACCCCAAAATTTGTTTTCCAATTTGTCCTGAGTACGCTGATACCCCATATGTGGGGGGGAACCACTGTTTGGGCGCATGACAGAGCTCGGAAGGGAAGGAGCGCCATTTGGAATGCAGACTTAAATGGATTGGTCAGCAGCCGTCACGTTGCATTTGCAGAGCCCCTGATGTACCCAAACAGTACAAACCCCCCACAAGTGACCCCATATTGGAAACTAGACCTCCCAAGGAACTTATCTAGATGTGTTTTGAGAACTTTGAACCCCCAAGTGTTTCACTAAAGTTTATAGCGCAAAGCCGTGAAAATAAAAATTCTTTTTTTTTTTCACAAAAATGATTTTTTAGCCCCCAGTTTTGTATTTTCACAAGGGTAACAGGATAAATTAGACCCCAAAAGTTGTTGTCCAATTTGTCCTGAGTACACTGATACCCCATATGTCGGGGGGAACCACTGTTTGGGCGCATGACAGAGCTCGGAAGGGAAGGAGCGCCATTTGGAATGCAGCCTTAAATGGATTGGTCTGCAGGCGTCACGTTGCATTTGCAGAGCCCCTGATGTACCCAAACAGTACAAACCCCCCACAAGTGACCCCATATTGGAAACTAGACCTCCCAAGGAACTTATCTAGATGTGTTGTGAGAACTTTGAACCCCCAAGTGTTTCACTACAGTTTATAATGCAGAGCCGTGAAAATAAAACATCTTTTTTTTCCCACAAAAATTATTTTTAGCCCCCCAAATTTTTATTTTCCTAAGGATAACAAGAGAACTTGGACCCCAGAAGAAGTTGTTCAATTTGTCCCGAGTACGCTGATAACACATATGTTGGGGTAAACCCCTTTTTGGGCGCACGGGAGAGCTCGGAAGGGAAGGAGCACTGTTTTACTTTTTCAACGCAGAATTGGCTGGAATTGAGATTGGACGCCATGTCGCGCTTGGAGAGCCCCTGATGTGCCTGGACAGTGGAAACCCCCCAATTCTACCTGAAACCCTAACCCAAACACACCCCTAACCCTAATCCCAACGGTAACCCTAACCACACCCCTAGCCCTGACACACCCATAATTCTAATCCCAACCCTAATCCAAACGTAAATGTAATCCAAACCCTAACCCTAACTTTAGCCCCAACCCTAACTTTAGCCCCAACCCTAACTTTACCTCCAACCCTAGCCCTAACCCTAACCCTAAACGTGACTGAAATACGTGGCACTGAAATACGTGGCACTGAAATACGTGGCACTGAAATACGTGATACGTGGCACTTAAATACGTGGCACTGAAATACGTGGCACTGAAATACGTGGCACTGAAATACGTGGCACTGAAATACGTGGCACTGAAATACGTGGCACTTAAATAAGTGGCACTGAAATATGTGATATGTGGCACTTAAATACGTGGCACTGAAATACGTGGCACTGAAATACGTGGCACTGAAATACGTGGCACTTAAATATGTGGCACTGAAATATGTGATACGTGGCACTTAAATACGTGGCACTGAAATACGTGGCACTGAAATGCGTGGCACTTAAATACGTGGCACTTAAATACGTGGCACTTAAATACGTGGCACTTAAATACGTGGCACTTAAATACGTGGCACTGAAATATGTGATACGTGGCACTTAAATACGTGGCACTGAAACACGTGGCACTGAAATACGTGATACGTGGCACTGAAATACGTGGCACTGAAATACGTGGCACTGAAATACGTGCAACTGAAATACGTGGTACTAAAATATGTGGCACTGAAATACGTGATACGTGGCACTGAAATACGTGGCACTGAAACACGTGGCACTGAAATACGTGATACGTGGCACTGAAATACATGGCACTGAAATACGTGGCACTGAAATACGTGGCACTGAAATACGTGGCACTGAAATACGTGGCACTATGACTGTCAGAAAATGTTCATTAAACGGTTAGGGGTGAGGTTAGGGGTAGAGTTAGGGTTAGGGTTTGGATCCCTTTATCACCTTGATGGTGGTGGGTGGCTTTTCAGTGTGTTTTCTGTTTTTTTTCGATAAAAATGCATGCGTTTTTAACGCAAACAAACGCATGTGCTTAAAAACGCAAGAAAATACTGCAGGTTGTATTTCTGAAAATGAACGCATGCAGAAAAAAACCGCATGCGTTTGAAAACGCGACCAAACGCGCAGAAAAAAACCGCATGCGTTTGAAAACGCGACCAAACGCGTACAAAAAAACCGCATGCGTTTTCAATGTTAAATATAGGGAAAAAACGCATGCGTTTTTTTGTGCAAAAAACGCTGCAGACAAAAACGGAAGTGTGAAACCAGCGACGGTTTTTATAGCAAAAAAGTTTTTGCGTCTCCACATTTTGAGACCTATAATTTTTCCACATTTGCTCCACAGAGTCATGTGAGGTCTTGTTTTTTGCGGGACGAGTTGACGTTTTTATTGGTAACATTTTCGGACACGTGACCGTTTTTGATCGCTTTTTATTCCGATTTTTGTGAGGCAGAATGACCAAAAACCTGCTATTCATGAATTTCTTTTGGGAGAGGCGTTTATACCGTTCCGGGTTTGGTAAAATTGATAAAGCAGTTTTATTCGTTGGGTCAGTATGATTACAGCGATATCTCATTTATATCATTTTTTTTATGTTTTGGCGCTTTTATACGATAAAAACTATTTTATAGAAAAAATAATTATTTTGGTATCGCTTTATTCTCAGGACTATAACTTTTTTATTTTTTTGCTGATGATGCTGTATGGCGGCTTGTTTTTTGCGGGACAAGATGACGTTTTCAGCGGTACCATGGATATTTATATCAGTCTTTTTGATCGCGTGTTATTCCACTTTTTGTTCGGCGGTATGGTAATAAAGCGTTGTTTTTTGCCTCGTTTTTTTTTTTTTTTTCTTACGGTGTTTACTGAAGGGGTTAACTAGTGTGGCAGTTTTATAGGTTGGGTCGTTACGGACGTGGCGATACTAAATATGTGTACTTTTATTGTTTTTTTTTTTTAATTTAGATAAAGAAATGTATTTATGGGAATAATATTTTTTATTTTTTTTCATTATTTTGGAATATTTTTTTTTATTTTTTTTTTACACATTTGGAAATTTTTTTTTTTACTTTTTTACTTTGCCCCAGGGGGGGACAATACAGATCGGTGATCTGCCAGTTTGCATAGCACTCTGACAGATCACCGATCTGCGAGAAGTACAGGCTGCTTCACAGTGCCTGCTCTGAGCAGGCGTCTGTGAAGCCACCTCCCTCCCTGCAGGACCCGGATCCGCGGCCATCTTGGATCCGGGTCTGGAGCAGGCAGGGAGGGAGGTAAGACCCTCGCAGCAACGCGATCACATCGCGTTGCTGTGGGGGGCTCAGGGAAGCCCGCAGGGAGCCCTCTCCCTGCGCGATGCTTCCCTGCATCGCCGGCACATCGCGATCATGTTTGATCGCGGTGTGCCGGGGGTTAATGTGCCGGGGGCGGTCCGTGACCGCTCCTGGCACATAGTGCCGGATGTCAGCTGCGATATGCAGCCGACACCCGGCCGCGATCGGCCGCGCTCCCCCCGTGAGCGCGGCCGATCGGCTATGACGTACTATCCCGTCGGCGGTCATACGGGCCCACCCCACCTCGACGGGATAGTACGTCGGATGTCAGGAAGGGGTTAAAAATGATGTTCCACATTATTAAGCAGGTCACAGTTTTCAAGTAACATGGGAAAGAAAAAGGATCTCTCTGCTGCTGAAAAGCATCAAATAGTGCAATGCCTTGGTGAAGGGATGAAAACATTAGAAATTTTCCAAAAACATAAGCGTGATCATCGTACTGTTAAGAGATTTGTGGCTGCATCTGAGCACAAATGTGTTTGTGCTGATAAAGGCATAATGAGGAAGATTTCTGCCAGGCAAGTTTATCGGATTAAGAAAGCAGCTGCTAAAAAGCCATTACAAAGCCGCAAACAGATATTTGAAGCTGCTGGTGCCTCTGGAGTCCCTCGAACCTCAAGGTGTAGGCTCCTTCAAAGGCTTGCTGTGGTGCATAAACCTACTATTCGGCCACCCTTAAACAGTGTTCACAAGCAGAAATGGTTGTATTGAGCCCACACATACATGAAGACTAATTTCCAAACAGTCTTGTTTACTGATAAGTGTTGAGCAACCCTGGATGGTCCAGATGGATGGAGTAGTGGATGGTTGGTGGATGGCCACCATGTCCCAACAAGGCTGCAACGTCAGCAAGGAGGTGGAGGAGTCATGTTTTGGGCCAGAATCATGGGAAACAGCTGGTAAGGCCCTTTAAGGTTCCTGAAGGTGTGAAAATGACCTCTGCAAAGTATATAGAGTTTCTGACTGACAACTTTCTTCTATGGTCTAAAAAGCAGAAACGTGTCTTCAGGAGCAAAATCATCTTCATGCTGACAATGCCCCATCTCATGCTGCAAAGAATACTTCTGAGTCATTGGCTGCTATGGGCATAAATGGAGATAAACTCATGGTGTGGCCACCATCTTCCCCTGACCTCAACCCTATAGAGAACCTTTAGAGGATCATCAAGCAAAAGATCTATGATGGTGGGAGGCAGTTCACATCAAAACAGCAGCTCTGGGAGGCTATTCCAACTTCATGCAAAGAAATACAAGCAGAAACTCTCCAAAAACTCACAAGTTCAATGGATGCAAGAATTGTGAAGGTGATATCAAAGAAGGGTCCTATGTTAACATGTAACTTGGCCTGTTAGGAGGTTTTGGAGTTAAATAGCTTTTTTGTTCGGTGAATGTGATCTCCTAATGCTGCAAATTCCACAAATGAACATTTTCAGTTCTTTAAAACATATCAGATGTTTAGAAATTCTACTGTGCATAATAATTTGGAACAGTGCATTTTGAGTTTTTATTCATTTTTGAGATTATACTGTTATCATTGGGAGGTTTCTTCAATAAAATTCGATATATAATCTAACAGGTAATGACTTTTATTAGACTGACTGTCATTTGCACCGACCATTTAGGAAAATCTGATAAAAATGTAATTTGCATAATAATTTGGAACATAGTGTATGTGTTTTCTTTTTATGTGTTTTCTATGTGTTTGTATTTGCCTGCCATTGGTTTCAATGAGGTTCGACGAACATTCGTCGAAAATGTCCCAGTTCGACGAACCGAACACTAGGGAGGTGGCTCAACACTATTAATGACTTGCGGCCATTCTAGAAGTCTGTGGGAATATGGGGGCTTATATCTGAGCTCTGCACACTCTTCTATCCTGCGATGTGACTCCAATGTAGGGAGCGGAGGCAGGACCCTGCCTTATACCTAATGCACAACACATCCCCTTTAACAACCAACTAGTAACCCCTTAATCCCATTGGACGTACTATCCCGTCAAGGTGACCTGGGACTTAATTCCCAGTGACGGGATAGTACGTCCAGCGCGATCGGCAGCGCTCACTGGGGGAGCGCGGCCGATCGCCAGCTGACTATCACAGCTGACATCCGGCACTATGTGCCAGGAGCGGTCACGGACCACCCCCGGCACATTAACCCCCAGCACACTGCGATCAAACATGATCGCAGTGTACCGGCGGTACAGGGAAGCATCGTGCAGGGAGGGGGCTCCCTGCGGGCTTCCCTGAGACGATCGGTACAAGGCGATGTACCTGCACTGCTGTATGTCAGATTGCCGATCTGACAGAGTGCTGTGCAAACTGTCAGATCGGCGATCTGTGATGTCCCCCCCTGGGACAAAGTAAAAAAAAAAAAAATTCCACGTGTAAAAAAATAAATAAATACATTCCTAAATAAAGAAAAAAATATATATTATTCCCATAAATACATTTCTTTATCTAAAAACCCCCCAAAAATCAATAAAAGTACACATATTTAGTATCGCCGCGTCCGTAACGACCCAACCTATAAAACGGTCCCACTAGTTAACCCCTTCAGTGAACACCGTAAGAAAAAAAAAACGAGCCAAAAAACGCTATATTATCATACCGCCGAACATAAAGTGGAATAACACGCGATCAAAAAGACAGATATAAATAATCATGGTACCACTGAAAACGTCATCTTGTCCCGCAAAAAACGAGCCACCATACAGCATCATAAGCAAAAAAATAAAAGTTATAGTCCTCAGAATAAAGCGATGCCAAAATAATTATTTTTTCTATAAAATAGCTTTTATCGTATAAAAGCGCCAAAACATAAAAAATGATATAAATGAGATATCGTACTGACCCGACGAATAAAACTGCTTTATCAATTTTACCAAACGTGGAACGGTATAAACGCCTCCCCCAAAAGAAATTCATGAACAGCTGGTTTTTGGTCATTCTGCCTCACAAAAATCTGAATAAAAAGCGATCAAAAACTGTCACGTGTCCGAAAATGTTACCAATAAAAACGTCAACTCGTCCCACAAAAAACAAGACCTCACATGACTCTGTGGACCAAAATATGGAAAAATTATAGCTCTCAAAATGTGGAGACGCAAACACTTTTTTGCTATAAAAAAGCATTTTAGTGTGTGACAGCTGCCAATCATAAAAATCCAATATAAAAAGCGCTATAACAGTAAATCAAACCCCCCTTCATTACCCCCTTAGTTAGGGAAAAATAATAAAATTAAAAAAATGTATTTATTTCCATTTTCCCATTAGGATTAGGGCTAGGGTTAGGGTTGGGGCTAGGGTTGGAGCTAAAGTTAGGGTTAGGGTTGGGGCTAAAGCTAGGGTTGGGGCTAAGGTTAGGGTTGGGGCTAAAGTTAGGGTTGGGGCTAAAGTTAGGGTTTGGATTACATTTACGGTTGGGATTAGGGTTGGGATTAGAGTTAGGGGTGTGTCAGGGTTAAGGGTGTGGTTAGGGTTACCGTTGGGATTAGGGTTAGGGGTGTGTTTGGATTAGGGTTTCAGGTAGAATTGGGGAGTTTCCACTGTTCAGGCACATCAGGGGCTCTCCAAACGCGACATGGCGTCCGATCTCAACTCCAGCCAATTCTGTATTGAAAAAGTAAAACAGTGCTCCTTCCCTTCCGAGCTCTCCCGTGCGCCCAAACAGGGGTTTACCCCAACATATGGGGTATCGGCGTACTCGGGACAAATTGGACAACAACTTTTGGGGTCCAAGTTCTCTTGTTATCCTTGAGAAAATAAAAATTTGGGGGGCAAAAAAATCATTTTTGTGGGAAAAAAAATTTTTTTTATTTTCACGGCTCTGCGTTGTAAACTGTAGTGAAACACTTGGGGGTTCAAAGTTCTCACAACACATCTAGATGAGTTCCTTAGGGGGTCTACTTTCCAAAATGGTGTCACTTGTGGGGGGTTTCAATGTTTAGGCACATCAGGGGCTCTCCAAACGCAACATGTCGTCCCATCTCAATTCCAGTCAATTTTGCATTGAAAAGTCAAACGGCACTCCTTCCCTTCCGAGCTCTGCGATGCACCCAAACAGTGGTTTACCCCCACATATGGGGTATCAGCGTACTCAGAACAAATTGTACAACAACTTTTGGGGTCCATTTTGTCCTGTTACCCTTGTTAAAATAAAACAAATTGGAGCTGAAGTAAATTTTTTGTGAAAAAAAGTTAAATGTTCATTTTTTTTAAACATTCCAAAAATTCCTGTAAAATACCTGGTGTTAATAAACTTCTTGAATATGGTTTTGAGCACCTTGAGGGGTGCAGTTTTTAGAATGGTGTCACACTTGGTTATTGTCTATCATATAGACCCCTCAAAATGACTTCAAATTTGATGTGGTCCCTAAAAAATATTGGTGTTGTAAAAATGAGAAATTGCTGGTCAACTTTTATCCCTTATAACTCCCTAACAAAAAAAAATTTTGGTTCCAAAATTGTGCTGATGTAAAGTAGACGTGCGAAATGTTACTAATTATTTTGTATGACATATCTCTGTGATTTAAGGGCCTAAAAATTCAAAGTTGGAAAATTGCAAAATTTTCAAAATTTTCGCCAAATTTCCATTTTTTTGACAAATAAACGCAAGTTATATCGAAATTTTTTTACCACTATCATGAAGTACAATATTCCACGAGAAAACAGTGTCAGAATCGCCAAGACCCGTTGAAGCGTTACAGAGTTATAACCTCATAAAGGGACAGTGGTCAAAATTGTAAAAATTGGCCCGGTCATTAACGTGCAAACCACCCTTGGGGCTTAAGGGGTTAATGATACCGTTTTTTGCAGATGAGATCTTTTGATCGCCCGTTATTGCTTTTTAATGTGTCGTGGGTTTTTTTTATTTTGAAGGGGGCGAAAGGGAGGTGATTTGAACTTTTATTTATTTCATTTTTTTATATTTTTAAAAACTTTTTGTGTTACTTTTGGCATGCGTCAATAATTTCCATGGGAGACTAGAAGCTGCCATAGCCCGATCGGCTGTGCTACATAGAGGCAATGTTCAGATCACCTCTATGTAGTAGATTTACTCACTTGCTATGAGTGCCGACCACTGGCTGGCGCTCACAGCAATCCGGCAGTGACAACCATAGAGGTTTCCAGGAAACCTGTGGTTGTCATGCCAATGAATCGGTGACCTGTGATCACGTGACATGGATCACGTGACGCAGGTCACCGGTAGGCATATTTCTGGCCCAATGGCTGAAAGCGCGAGTTAAATTAACGGGTTAACCCTAGAACGCATACCTGGGGCCTCGCAGGCCTGCCAGGTTACTTGTTTTCTATTTTCTGTAAGAGTACTTTAGTTAGAATTTTGAAAATCTAGGTAATCCTCAGGTATATAGTTGTTAGTAATTTCCAGTTATTCATATATTTTTATGTTAGACATTTCGGTATAACAACCTTTTTTGGGGACTACCCCATATTCACGCACCTGGGGCCTTTTAGGCCTGTACTAGGTTTACATGTGATACACAGATTTGCCTATCAAGGCAAATTAGGGAGGCAATGATCCGATGTGGAATACGCTTTCTGGAACATGCAGAGCAAAGAGAAAAAAAAAAGAAAGTGCTGCTATATTTGTCCAGCAAAGAAGGAAAGAAAATTGGAGCATTTCTGTTCTACTTGCGGACAAAATGTATGCAAGGAACATTCAGCCGAAAAAATAATATGCGAGAATTGTCGGGGGAATATGTAAAGTTACAAATAAATATTCCTGCACCAAGTTTGCTACAACCAAAAAATGTTTTCATAAAAAAATTGCATATAGAATGCCTATGTTTGGCGTGCCCGTTTACTTACTTTTTTGTTGTTTTATGCACATAATTATGTTTTGAAATATACACATCTTAGGCTGTGTTCCCAGTAGCGCTGGGGTTCGCCAGAAGGGGATCCATAATGGATCTGACCTCCTGGTAACTCCAGGATTCCGCCAGCCTTAGCTGGGGTCACCAGGAGGTCGGATCCATTACGGATCCCCTCCTGGCGGACCCCAGCGCTAGTTGGAATGCATCCTTACCTTGCAATTGTAAAATAAATTTTGAAAAGTATTTTTATTTGAGTCATTCCGTGTTATTTGCACACAGGCCTAAAAGGCCCCAGGTGCGTGAATGTGTGTTGTGAATTCCGTTCTCGAACTCCCTCCTGTGGTCATGAATGGTACTTCGGTGAGTTCTGTCCTTGGACTCCCTCTGGTGGCTGTGAGGGGAGCTGCTGGTTCTGAGATTCCTTCCCCAGCTGCCCTCGATTAGGGCTAGGCTAGGATTCTCTATTTAACTCCACTCAGATCGTTACTCCATGCCAGCTGTCAATGTTCTAGTACTGGTTCAGATCTCTCCTGGATCTTTCTGAGGACCTGTCTACTCCAGCAAAAGCTAAGTTCCGGCTTGTTCATTTGTTACTTATGGTTTTTCTTGCTAAGTTCTAGTCCAGCTTGCTATCATGAAACTGCCTGGCTAGCTGGAAGCTCTGGGGGTGCAGAGTGGCACCACCGCACCGTGAGTCGGTGCGGGGGTATTTTTTGCACACTCTGCGTGGTTTTTGTAGTTTGTTGTGTTGACCGCAAAGATCCCTTTTCTATCCTCAATCTGTTTAGTTAGACTGGCCTCTCTTTGCTAAAGCCTATTTCATCCTGTGTTTGTGATTTCCTCTTAACTCACAGTCAATACTTGTGGGGGGGCTGCTTTTACCTTTGGGGAAATTTCTCTGAGGCAAGTGAGGCTTTGTTTCCTTTCTTTAGGGGTAGTTAGCTCTTAGGCTGTGAAGAGGCGTCTAGGCAGAGTCAGGCACGCTCCACGGCTATTTCTAGTTGTGTTGATAAGAGTAGGGTTTGCGGTCAGCAGAGTTCCCATTTCCCCAGAGCTCGTCCCGATTTCGTGTTTAACTATCAGGTCATTCCTGGTGCACCTAACCACCAGGTCCATAACAGTACAGCTGGCCCACAAAGTGTTAATGCATCTCAATAGAGGGAAAAGAGAAGTTCTGAGACCATTTTTTTTTTCTCTGCAGTGTGTTTTGCCTTTCTTTTCCCCTTAAACTCTGGGTGGTTCAGAACTCAGGTGTGGATATGGACATTCAAGGTCTGTCCTCTAGTGTAGATCAACTCGCTGCAAGGGTACAAAACATTCAAGATTATGTAGTTCAGAATCCTATGTTGGAGCCTAGAATTCCAATTCCTGATTTGTTTTCTGGGGATAGATCTAAATTTCTGAATTTCAAAAACAATTTTAAACTGTTTCTTGCTCTGAAACCCCGCTCTTCTGGTGACCCTATTCAGCAAGTGAGAATCATTATTTCTTTGTTGCGTGGCGACCCTCAAGACTGGGCATTCGCCCTGGCGCCAGGAGATCCTGCATTGCGTAATGTAGATGGTTTTTTCTGGCGCTGGGATTGCTTTATGATGAACTGAATTCTGTGGATCAGGCAGAGAAACTTTTGCTGGCTTTGTGTCAGGGTCAGGATGAAGCGGAGGTATATTGCCAGAAGTTCAGAAAGTGGTCTGTGCTTACGCAGTGGAATGAGTGTGCCCTGGCAGCAATTTTCAGAAAGGGTCTTTCTGAAGCCCATAAGGATGTTATGGTGGGGTTCCCCACGCCTGCTGGTCTGAATGAATCAATGTCCTTGGTCATACAGATCGATCGGCGCTTACGTGAGCGCAAAACTGTGCACCATTTGGCGGTATCCTCTGAGCAGAGGCCTGAGCCTATGCAATGTGATAGGACTTTGACCAGAGCTGAACGGCAAGAACATAGACGTCAGAATGGGCTGTGTTTTTACTGTGGTGACTTCCCTCATGCTATCTCTGATTGTCCTAAGCGCACTAAGCGGTTCGCTAGGTCTGTCACCATTGGTACTGTACAGCCTAAATTTCTTTTGTCCGTTACTCTGATTTGCTCTTTGTCATCCTATTCTGTTATGGCATTTGTGGATTCAGGCGCTGCCCTGAATTTGATGGACTTAGTTTGCCAGGCGCTGTGGTTTTTTCTTGGAGCCCTTGCAGCATCCCATTCCTTTGAGGGGAATTGATGCTACGCCTTTGGCCAAGAATAAGCCTCAGTACTGGACCCAGTTGACCATGTGCATGGCTCCTGCGCATCAGGAGGATATTCGCTTTTTGGTGTTGCATAATCTGCATGATGTGGTCGTGTTGGGTTTGCCATGGCTGCAGGTCCATAATCCAGAATTGGATTGGAAATCAATGTCGGTGTCCAGTTGGGGCTGTCAAGGGGTACATGGGGATGTTTCATTGTTGTCAATTTCTTCCTCCACTCCTTCTGAAGTCCCTGAGTTTTTGTCGGATTACCGGGATGTATTTGATGAGCCCAAGTCTAGTACCCTACCTCCTCATAGGGATTGTGATTGTGCTATTAATTTGGTTCCTGGTAGCAAGTTCCCTAAGGGACGACTTTTCAATTTGTCTGTGCCAGAACACGCCGCTATGCGGAGTTATATAAAGGAGTCCTTGGAGAAAGGGCATATCCGCCCGTCGTCGTCACCATTGGGAGCAGGGTTCTTTTTTGTGGCCAAGAAGGATGGTTCTCTGAGACCTTGTATAGATTACCGCCTTCTTAATAAAATCACGGTCAAATTTCAGTACCCTTTGCCTCTACTGTCTGATTTATTTGCTCGGATTAAGGGGGCTAGTTGGTTCACCAAGATAGACCTTCGAGGGGCGTATAATCTGGTGCGTATAAAACAGGGCGATGAAGGGAAAACAGCATTTAATACGCCCGAGGGCCATTTTGAGTACCTGGTGATGCCATTCGGCCTTTCTAATGCTCCCTCTGTGTTTCAGTCCTTTATGCATGACATCTTCCGAAAGTATCTGGATAGATTCATGATCGTATATTTGGATGATATTTTGGTCTTTTCGGATGATTGGGAGTCCCATGTGAAGCAGGTCAGAATGGTGTTCCAGGTCCTTCGTGCTAATTCCTTGTTTGTGAAGGGATCTAAGTGTCTCTTTGGAGTTCAGAAGGTTTCCTTTTTGGGCTTCATTTTTTCCCCTTCTACTATCGAGATGGATCCTGTTAAAGTCCAAGCTATTTATGATTGGACTCGGCCTACATCTGTGAAGAGCCTTCAGAAATTTCTGGGCTTTGCCAATTTTTACCATCGCTTCATCGCTAATTTTTCTAGTGTTGTTAAACTGTTGACTGATTTGACCAAGAAGGGTGCTGATGTGGTGAATTGATCCTCTGCGGCCGTTGAGGCTTTTCAGGAGTTGAAACGTCGTTTCTCTTCGGCTCCTGTGTTGTGTCAGCCAGATGTTTCGCTCCCTTTTCAGGTCGAGGTTGATGCTTCTGAAATTGGAGCAGGGGCTGTTTTGTCTCAGAGAAGTTCTGATTGCTCTGTAATGAAGCCATGTGCTTTCTTTTCGAGAAAGTTTTCGCCTGCTGAGCGTAATTATGATGTTGGCAATCGGGAGTTGTTGGCTATGAAGTGGACATTCGAGGAGTGGCGACATTGGCTTGAAGGAGCCAAGCATCGCGTGGTGGTCTTGACAGATCACAAGAATCTGACTTATCTCGAGTCTGCCAAGCGGTTGAATCCTAGACAAGCTCGTTGGTCGCTGTTTTTCTCCCGTTTCAATTTTGTGGTTTCGTACCTTCCGGGTTCTATGAATGTGAAGGCTGATGCCCTTTCAAGGAGTTTTGTGCCTGATTCTCCTGGGGTTCCTGGGTCGGCTGGTATTCTCAGAGAGGGGGTAGTTCTGTCTGCCATCTCCCCTGATTTGCGGCGAGTGCTGCAGGAGTTCCAGGCTGATAGACCTGACCGTTGTCCAGCGGAGAAACTGTTTGTCCCTGATAGATGGACTAATAGAGTTATCTCTGAGGTTCATTGTTCGGTGTTGGCTGGTCATCCTGGGATTTTTGGTACCAGAGATTTGGTGGCTAGGTCCTTTTGGTGGCCTTCCTTGTCGCGGGATGTGCGTTCTTTTGTGCAGTCTTGTGGGACTTGTGCTCGGGCTAAGCCCTGCTGTTCTCGTGCCAGTGGGTTACTTTTGCCCTTGCCTGTCCCGAAAAGGCCCTGGACGCATGTTTCCATGGATTTTATTTCAGATCTTCCTGTTTCTCAAAGGATGTCGGTCATCTGGGTGGTTTGTGATCGCTTCTCTAAAATGGTCCACTTGGTACCCTTGCCTAAATTGCCTTCTTCCTCTGATTTGGTTCCATTATTTTTCAAACATGTGGTTCGTTTGCATGGCATTCCGGAGAACATCGTGTCTGACAGAGGTTCCCAGTTTGTTTCAAGGTTTTGGCGGTCCTTTTGTGCTAAGATGGGCATTGATTTGTCTTTTTCTTCGGCTTTCCATCCTCAGACAAATGGCCAAACCGAACGAACCAATCAGACTTTGGAAACTTATCTGAGATGTTTTGTTTCTGCGGATCAGGATGATTGGGTGACCTTCTTGCCATTGGCTGAGTTTGCCCTTAATAATCGGGCCAGTTCGGCTACTTTGGTTTCGCCTTTTTTTTGTAATTCTGGTTTTCATCCTCGTTTTTCTTCCGGGCAGGTTGAGCCTTCGGACTGTCCTGGTGTGGATTCTGTGGTGGACAGGTTGCAACAAATTTGGACTCATGTGGTGGACAATTTGACCTTGTCCCAAGAGAAGGCTCAACGTTTCGCTAACCGCCGTCGCCGTGTTGGTCCCCGACTTCGTGTTGGGGATTTGGTTTGGTTATCATCTCGTTATGTTCCTATGAAGGTTTCTTCTCCTAAGTTTAAGCCTCGTTTCATTGGTCCTTATAAGATTTCTGAAATTCTTAATCCTGTATCATTTCGTTTGGCCCTTCCTGCTTCTTTTGCCATCCATAATGTGTACCATAGGTCGTTGCTGCAGAGATATGTGGCGCCTATGGTTCCCTCCATTGATCCTCCTGCTCCGGTGTTGGTCGAGGGGGAGTTGGAGTATGTGGTGGAGAAGATTTTGGATTCTCGTATTTCGAGACGAAAACTTCAGTACTTGGTCAAATGGAAGGGCTATGGTCAGGAGGATAATTCCTGGGTTGTTGCCTCTGATGTCCATGCTGCCGATTTAGTTCGTGCCTTTCATTTGGCTCGTCCTGATCGGCCTGGGGGCTCTGGTGAGGGTTCAGTGACCCCTCCTCAAGGGGGGGATACTGTTGTGAATTCCGTTCTCGAACTCCCTCCTGTGGTCATGAATGGTACTTCGGTGAGTTCTGTCCTTGGACTCCCTCTGGTGGCTGTGAGGGGAGCTGCTGGTTCTGAGATTCCTTCCCCAGCTGCCCTCGTTTAGGGCTAGGCTAGGATTCTCTATTTAACTCCACTCAGATCGTTACTCCATGCCAGCTGTCAATGTTCTAGTACTGGTTCAGATCTCTCCTGGATCTTTCTGAGGACCTATCTACTCCAGCAAAAGCTAAGTTCCGGCTTGTTCATTTGTTACTTATGGTTTTTCTTGCTAAGTTCTAGTCCAGCTTGCTATCATGAAACTGCCTGGCTAGCTGGAAGCTCTGGGGGTGCAGAGTGGCACCACCGCACCGTGAGTCGGTGCGGGGGTATTTTTTGCACACTCTGCGTGGTTTTTGTAGTTTGTTGTGTTGACCGCAAAGATCCCTTTTCTATCCTCAATCTGTTTAGTTAGACTGGCCTCTCTTTGCTAAAGCCTATTTCATCCTGTGTTTGTGATTTCCTCTTAGCTCACAGTCAATACTTGTGGGGGGCTGCTTTTACCTTTGGGGAAATTTCTCTGAGGCAAGTGAGGCTTTGTTTCCTTTCTTTAGGGGTAGTTAGCTCTTAGGCTGTGAAGAGGCGTCTAGGCTGTGAAGAGGCGTCTAGGCTGTGAAGAGGCGTCTAGGCAGAGTCAGGCACGCTCCACGGCTATTTCTAGTTGTGTTGATAGGAGTAGGGTTTGCGGTCAGCAGAGTTCCCATTTCCCCAGAGCTCGTCCCGATTCCGTGTTTAACTATCAGGTCATTCCTGGTGCACCTAACCACCAGGTCCATAACAATGTGTAGATTTCTATGGGTATGCGTTCTAGGGTTAATAGCCGGGGATGGATCGCTATTCCACCCGCGGCTATTTCGGTCACATGTCAGCTGTTCACAACAAAAAGACAACATACAGATAACAGCTTATTCTTCTTGATTTGCTAAAAAATAGTCATCTGGTTAATTAAGATACAATGCTGTGTCTCCACAGTCAGTATTTTACATCAGCAATTGTAAGCCAAAACCAGTAGTGGGTGATAAATACAGAAGTGGTGACGTGTTTCTATTGTTATGGTAAATTGTCTCTTCAGAGAGGAAGAGAATTAGAACTCTAGTGCCACCTATTGGAAGTAGCAATCCTAAAAGACAATGTCGACTCGACCCTTTAACGAGCTTTGTCACATGACTTAGGATAATAGCCAAACCAGAATCTGAATTTGCAGACACAGTTTCTGGGTACTATCACAGGTGATCGATGTCCACCAGCTGATCAGTAGAATGGGGCACACTGACTAGGGGCAGTTCCCCTGAAACACAGTGTCTGCAAATTGAGATTCTGGTTTGACTATTATCCTAAGTCATGTGACAAGACTCATTAAAGGGTTGACATTGACTTTTGGGATTGCTACTTCCAATAGATGGCACTAGATTTCTAGTTCTCTTCCTCTCTGGAGAGACATTTTGCATATTTCCCAGAGGAGCATTGCGGCTTTAAGTCTCCTCATCTCGGCATGCTTAGCATGTTACTCTCTGCAAGGAGAAACAATACTTGTTGGATATTCTTATGGTAAATATTTATACTTTGCTTTTTAGACAATTAAATATACCTTTGATAATTTTGTATTTTAGTATTAGCTTTATTAGTGTTATTCAAAAAAGCAATAGCACAGGGAGTTGTCTCTAATATAGAGGTGTCTTTGTTACAGAAGGCATAGAAAGCTGGGTCAACTTGTTTGAAATGAATTTTTGCAGATTCCATAATTTACTATCTTGTTTTTCCCAAATAAAATACTTTCTCACTTGGATAATGTAATGTAAGAAGCCTTTCCCACTTACTTTATCTATGTGGTTGTAATAAAGTTGTGACTGGGCATCTGAGATCCAGACAAGAATTGTACACTGACAGTGTGATTTTCTTGCCTCTGATGCATCGTATTTATTTAACCAATAATGGCAGACTGGAGATTATTTGTATCTCAACTCAAATTAGCAGGACTTTTGGCTGCTGGAGTGGGATTTGTGACTTAGCTAATAACGCAACTCATCATGAACTTGACGAGCCGAAATCGCCACGCCCCATCACACCCCCATGGCAAAAAAATGTAACTCAAAAAGTAGCTTTTTTTTCTGTGCACAAAAAATTGCAAGTGTTCAAAGCTTTTACAGCAGAAATATGACAAAAATTGATGCATCGCCCCCATAGGTTTTGACCGCCTCAAAAAAAAATTTTGCAGTGAAAATTCCACGTTTTTGAGTCATTTTGCTGAGTTTTGGAGCAGATCATGATCAGAGTTTTTCGTTTCCATTTAGCATCTGCTTCAAAAACTACTAAAAACAAAAATCCTTCACCCTTTGGACTCATTCAGAAGTTCGTTTGTCACATACAAGATATGTTTTTCACAAAGTATCGCCTGGTGCTGTTCACATAAAAAACCAAACAAAAAAAACCCAAGACTTTTTGCTCGCAGTGTGAGGCTCACGGTGTCTGTATTTTCTGTGATTTTTGTCATATATATGTCAACACATTGGGAAAATATTGGCCAAATAGAGAAGAATCACGAAGACAATACCCAAAAAAGCACCAAACATCTGTCTGAAATATTTCTCTTTAATAAATGTGTGCAAAAATACAAAAGCAGTAAGATAGTGAAAAAAAAACAGTCTTGTCTTTACAGTATTCATTGTGTAGCAAAGACAACCCCGGGGCATTACCAGTGCAGCGATACCAAACTTTTATTTTTCCGTCGATGGAGAGGTGTGAGGGCTTTTTTTTGCACGCTGACCTGTAGTTTTTGTTGCTACTATTTTGGGGTATATATGTTATTTCTATTGAATTTTTTTTTTTTTAGTGGAAGGGAGATGCAACAGCAAAAAAAAATGCAATTAATTAAGGATTCATTTAATATTTTCAGATACAGTAAGGCCAAATAAAGAAATAAAAAAAGTCTATTTTGTAAATGAGAGGATTATATTTATAATGTGTACACAATGCATATTTTGTGTTACTCCAAAACTTTTTGCCCTTTTGTTCTATAATATATGGTACTTAAGTAACATTTTTTTTTATAAAAAAAAAACACGCGAAAGTACTGTATATGATTTTCATGCACTATGCTGTTTATTTATTTAATCATTATGTTTCTGTTTCATTTTTTGACTGCTTAAACAGAAGGGACCTAAACAAGTCTGTGTAGTATGGAGAGGCAGTGTATTGCATAGCATAAAGTATTCCTGTGTCCACTTCAAGGCTAATTAGTCAAATAACAACCATCCAGACATATTACTATAATAGGGGGGAGATAAGTGGCTATGGGGCTCCTTGTAGCCCCCCACGTCTGCTATCTTTGCCCTTAGTTTGTTGCAGCACCATGATATAAACAGAATATCTTCATCCCTCCATATAAGAGGTAAATGCAAATAGATGTTACTTTAACGCTCGCTTTGCGTTTTTAGCCTCCGATAAAGAAATAAACAATGTCCATTTTATTGCAGCCCAGTCCTGACTAATACAGTTCCATAGCAGGACTTGTCATTGTTTCCTATAATCAGCACCTGAAATACTCTGCGCTGCAGATATCATTCCAGTGATCTGATTGGTTATAGGGCACTTAGCCCAGCTTAGTTAAACTACAAAGTCTCTTTTTATTTTTTTAGAGCACAAAGCCCCCTCAGACCAGCTGAGTGTAGGGGTCCCATACCAGTACTTGTGTTTTTTGTTGTTTTTTTTATTGAAGAAAAAATATAAGTAACCAGGGCACTCAATGAAATAATGAAAGCCCATTCATTTCTATGGATGGCTGCGCTCTCGCACTAAGCCGTGTCCAGCTCCAGTCAATAGAGGGTAATCCAGAGCTTTCTCCTTGGTCTCAGGAGAAGCAGATAATTCAGTTTTCAATATTATTACTATTACAACTACATATATGTGCACCCGAGGGATTGTCACTGCATTGTTCATGCTTAAAGGGAAACTGTCACTTGTCATAAATATGTTTATTTTTTTACTTGGACTAAATGCCACTGATCACCTGAATCTGGCGCTGTTTTTCTTTTGTTCCTGCGCCCCTCCGTTCCAGAAATATAGCCTATTCTTCTTAGCAAGGGGGCGTGGTCATCATCTCTTCTCCATGGACTTTCCTCGATGACCACACCCACTTAGCTATGCAAGACTAGACTTAGATGCAGGGAAGAAGAGGCCATATCTTAGGAACGGAGAGGTGCAGGAACGAAAGAAAAACATTGCCGGATCCAGGAGGACAGCGGCATTTACACCAGGTGCAGTGGGTACGGAAAGTATTCAGACCCCTTTAAATTTTTCACTCTTAGTTTCATTGCAGCCATTTGGTAAATTCCAAAAAGTTCATTTTTTTTCTCATTAATGTACACTCTGCACCCCATCTTGACTGAAAAAAACAAATGTAGTAATTTTTGCAAATTTAATAAAAAAGAAAAACTGAAATCTCGCATGGTCATAAGTATTCAGACCCTTTGCAGTAGTGAGTAGAAGCACCGTTTGAGCTAGTGCAGCCATGAGTCTTCTTGGTAAAGATGCAACAAGTTTCTCACCCCTGGATTTGGGGATCCTCTGCCATTCTTCCTTGGGGATCCTCTCCAATTCCCTCAGGTTGGATGGTGAACGTTGGTGGACGGCCATTTTCAGGTCTCTCCAGAGATGCTCAATTGGGTTTAGGGGACTACAAAAGGCATAGGGTGCACTACACAAATAGGCGTAAATGACCTATAGACGGGTGCAGCACCATGCATGAAGGGAAATGTGCCAAAAGTAAAAGGTCAATGCATGGAAATGGTGCACTCCAGAGAAAGTTTGGGTTTTTTTGCAAAAAGATATAAATTTATTAACTAGGTGACATACAGAAACACCCAAAAATGATTAAAAACAATACAAAAACAGCACAACCACATCCCTGGGATAAATCCATAGAAAAGTCAATAAAGACTATAATATAAGTAGACAAGAAATGGGACTGTCCACGTTTATACAACTCTGGCAGTACAAGGCAGATATCGATAGACAATAAGCAATATGCAAAATTTTGTAGTGGAATCAAAATTTGAAAGCCGCATAATTTGCAAAGTAAAAAATAGCATATAAGACCGAAAGTGGGCGTCCCCAAAGACAGTAAACAAGCACATGTAAATAGTTGGGCCCAACAAAATCCCCATAAACTGTTAGGACATAGAGACATGCATGCAATATATGTATATAAGTTGCGTATGTATATAAGGGCAAGGTAATAAACAGCCCCAGGTATGATAGCCTGTGAATGAAGGAGTGGTAGCCTATAGGCAAAATTGTAATAAGGTAACTAAAGAGCCATTAACCCCTTCACCCCCAAGGGTGGTTTGCACGTTATGGACCGGGCCAATTTTTACAATTCTGACCACTGTCCCTTTATGAGGTTATAACTCTGGAACGCTTCAACGGATCCTGGTGATTCTGACATTGTTTTCTCGTGACATATTGTACTTCATGATAGTGGTAAAATTTCTTTGATATTACCTGCGTTTATTTGTGAAAAAAATGGAAATTTGGTGAAAATTTTGAAAATTTCGCAATTTTCCAAATTTGAATTTTTATGCAATTAAATCACAGTGATATGTCACACAAAATACTTAATAAGTAACATTTCCCACATGTCTACTTTACATCAGCATCATTTTGGAACCAACATTTTTTTTTGTTAGGGAGTTATAAGGGTTAAAATTTGACCAGCAATTTCTCATTTTTACAACACCATTTTTTTTTAGGGACCACATCTCATTTGAAGTCATTTTGAGGGGTCTATATGATAGAAAATACCCAAGTGTGACACCATTCTAAAAACTGCACACTTCAAGGTGCTCAAAACCACATTCAAAAAGTTTATTAACCCTTCAGGTGTTTCACAGGAATTTTTGGAATGTTTAAATAAAAATGAACATTTAACTTTTTTTCACACAAAATTTAATTCAGCTCCAATTTGTTTTATTTTACCAAGGGTAACAGGAGAAAATGGACCCCAAAAGATGTTATACAATTTGTCCTGAGTACGCTGATACCCCATATGTGGGGGTAAACCACTGTTTGGGCGCATGACAGAGCTCGGAAGCGAAGGAGCGCCATTTGACTTTTCAATGCAAAATTGACTGGAATTGAGATGGGACGCCATGTTGCGTTTGGAGAGCCACTGATGTGCCTAAACATTGAAACCCCCCACAAGTGACACCATTTTGGAAAGTAGACCCCCTAAGGAACTTATCTAGAGGTGTGGTGAGCACTTTGACCCACCAAGTGCTTCACAGAAGTTTATAATGCAGAACCGTAAAAATAAAAAATCATATTTTTTCACAAAAATGATCTTTTTGCCCCCAATTTTTTATTTTCCCAAGGGTAAGAGAAGAAATTGGACCCCAAAAGTTGTTGTACAATTTGTCCTGAGTACGCTGATACCCCATATGTGGGGGTAAACCACTGTTTGGGCGCATGGGAGAGCTCGGAAGGGAAGGAGCGCCGTTTGACTTTTCACTGCAAAATTGACAGGAATTGAGATGGGACGCCATGTTGCGTTTGGAGAGCCACTGATGTGCCTAAACATTGAAACCCCCCACAAGTGACACCATTTTGGAAAGTAGACCCCCTAAGGAACTTATCTAGATGTGTGGTGAGCACTTTGACCCACCAAGTGCT
The DNA here is from genome assembly GCF_051348905.1 of Ranitomeya variabilis. Taxonomy (NCBI): domain Eukaryota; kingdom Metazoa; phylum Chordata; class Amphibia; order Anura; family Dendrobatidae; genus Ranitomeya; species Ranitomeya variabilis. Next base: position 538,216,602 of record NC_135237.1, read on the forward strand.
TCACAGGAGTTTATAATGCAGGACCGTAAAAATAAAAAATCATATTTTTTCACAAAAATGATCTTTTCGCCCCCAATTTTTTATTTTCCCAAGGGTAAGAGAAGAAATTGGACCACAAAAGTTGTTGTGCAATTTGTCCTGAGTACGCTGATACCCCATATGTGGGGGTAAACCACTGTTTGGGCGCATGGGAGAGCTCGGAAGGGAAGGAGCGCCGTTTGACTTTTCACTGCAAAATTGACAGGAATTGAGATGGGACACCATGTTGCGTTTGGAGAGCCACTGATGTGCCTAAACATTGAAACCCCCCCACAAGTGACACCATTTTGGAAAGTAGACCCCCTAAGGAACTTATCTAGAGGTGTGGTGAGCACTTTGACCCACCAAGTGCTTCACAGAAGTTTATAATGCAGAGCCGTAAAAATAAAACAAATTTTTTTTCCCACAAAAATTATATTTTAGCCCCCAGTTTTGTATTTTCCCGAGGGTAACAGGAGAAATTGGACCCCAAAAGTTGTTGTCCAATTTGTGCTGAGTACGCTGATACCCCATATGTGGGGGGAAACCACCGTTTGGGCGCATGGGAGGGCTCGGAAGGGATGGAGCGCCATTTGGAATGCAGACTTAGATGGAATGGTCTGCAGGCGTCACATTGCGTTTGCAGAGCCTCTAATGTACCTAAACAGTAAAAAAAAAACACAAGTGACACCATTTTGGAAAGTAGACCCCCTAAGGAACTCATCTAGATGTGTTGAGAGTTTTGAACCCCTAAGTGTTTCACTAGTTTATAACGCAGAGCCGTGCAAATAAAAAATATTTTTTTTCCCACAAAAATTATTTTTTAGCCCCCAGTTTTGTATTTTTCCAAGGGTAACAAGAGAAATTAGACCCTATATATTGTTGTCCAATTTGTCCTGAGTACGCTGATACCTGATATCTGGGGGGGAACCACCGTTTGAGCGCATAGCAGAGCTCGGAAGGGAAGGAGCATCATTTGCAATGCAGACTTAGATGGATTGGTCTGCAGGCGTCACATTGCGTTTGCAGAGCCCCTAATGTATCTAAACAGTAGAAACCCCCCACAAGTGACCCAATATTGGAAACTAGACCCCCCAAGGAACTTATCTAGTTGTGTTGTGAGAACTTTGAACCCCCAAGTGTTTCACTACAGTTTATAACGCAGAGCCGTGAAAATAAAAAAATAAAAAATTTCCCCCCAAAATTATTTTTTAGCCCCCAGTTTTGTATTTTCCCAATGGTAACAGGAGAAATTGGACCCCAAAAGTTGTTGTCCAATTTGTCTTGAGTACGCTGATACCCCATATGTGGGGGGGAACCACCGTTTGGGCGCATGGGAGGGCTCGGAAGGGAAGGAGCGCCATTTGGAATGCAGACTTAGATGGAATGGTCTGCAGGCGTGACATTGCGTTTGCAGAGCCCCTAATGTACCTAAACAGTAGAAACCCCCCACAAGTGACACCATTTTGGAAAGTAGACCCCCTAAGGAACTCATCTAGATGTGTTGTGAGAGCTTTGAACCCCCTAGTGTTTCACTACAGTTTACAACGCAGAGCCATGCAAATAAAAAAAAATTTTTTTTCCACAAAAATTATTTTTTAGCCCCAGTTTTGTATTTTCCCAAGGGTAACAGGAGAAATTGGACCCCAAAAGTTGTTCTCCAATGTGTTCCGAGTACGCTGATACCCCATATGTTGGGGTAAACCCCTGTTTGGGCGCACGGGACAGCTTGGAAGGGAAGGAGCACTGTTTTACTTTTTCAACGCAGAATTGGCTGGAATTGAAATGGGACGCCATGTCACGTTTGGAGAGCCCCTGATGTGCCTAAACAGTGGAAACCCCCCAATTATAACTGAAACCCTAATCCACACACACCCCTAACCCTAATCCCAACGTTAACCCTAACCACACCTCTAACCCAGACACACCCCTAACCCTAATCCCAACCCTATTCCCAACCGTAAATGTAATCCAAACCCTAACCCTAACTTTAGCCCCAACCCTAACCCTAACTTTAGCCCCAACCCTAAATGTAGCCCTAACCCAAGCCCTAGCCCTAACCCTAATGGGAAAATGGAAATAAATACATTTTTTAATTTTTTTTAATTTTTTCCTAGCTAAGGCTACGTTCACATTAGCATTCTGCGCTGCAGCGTCGGGCGCCGCAGCGTCGCCGCATGCGTCATGCGCCCCTATATTTAACATGGGGGCGCATGGACATGCGTTGCACTTGCGTTTTGCGACGCATGCGTCACTGCGACGCACGCGTCATGGCGCAGAGGACGCAGCAAGTTGCATTTTTTGTGCGTACAAAGTCAAGCAAAAAAAGGACGCATGCTTTTTTGCGTTACCACATTTTGAGAGCTATAATTTTTCCATATTTGAGTCCACAGAGTCATGTGAGGTCTTGTTTTTTGCGGGACGAGTTGACGTTTTTATTGGTAACATGTTCGGGCACGGGAGATTTTTTGATCGCTTTTTATTCCGATTTTTGTTAGGCAGAATGACCAAAAACCAGCAATTCATTAATTTCTTTTGGGGGAGGCGTTTATACCGTTCTGCGTTTGGTAAAATTGATAAAGCAGTTTTATTCTTCGGGTCAGTACGATTACAGCGATATCTCATTTACATCATTTTTTTATGTTTTGGCGCTTTTATACGATAAAAGCTATTTTATAGAAAAAATAATTATTTTGGCATCGCTTTATTCTGAGGACTATAACTTTTTTTATTTTTTCGCTGATGATGGTGTATGGCGCCTCGTTTTTTGCGGGACAAGATGACGTTTTCAGCGGTACCATGGTTATTTATATCCGTCTTTTTGATCGCGTGTTATTCCACTTTTTGATTGGCGGTATGAGAATAAAGCGTTGTTTTTTGCCTCGTTTTTTTTTTTTTTTTTTTTTTACGGTGTTCACTGAAGGGGTTAACTAGTTATGTAGTTTTATAGGTGGGGTCGTTACGGACGCGGCGATACTAAATATGTGTACTTTTATTGTTTGATTTTTTTTTATTTAGATAAAGAAATGTATTTATGGGAATAATTTTTTTTTATTATTTATTTAGGAATTTTTTTAAAAATTTTTTTTTACACATGTGGACATTTTTTTTTTACTTTTTTACTTTGTCCCAGGGGGGGACATCACAGATCGGTGATTTGACAGTGTGCACAGCACTCTGTCATATCACCGATCTCACTGACAGGGCTGCAGGCTTACCAGCGTCTGCACTGAGCAGGCACTCGGTAACGCACCTCCCTCCCTGCAGGACCCGGATGCCGCGGCCATCTTGGATCGGGGCCTGCTGCAGCGAGGAAGGAGGTAGGAGACCCTCGGAGCAACGCGATCACATCGCGTTGCTCCGGGGGTCTCAGGGAAGCCCGCAGGGAGCCCCCTCCCTGCGAGATGCTTCCCTGTACCGCCGGTACACTGCGATCATGTTTGATCGCGGTGTGCCGGGGGTTAATGTGCCGGTGGCGGTCCGTGACCGCTCCTGGCACATAGTGCCGGATGTCAGCTGCGATAGGCAGCTGACACCCGGCCGCGATCGGCCGCGCTCCCCCCGTGAGCGCGGCCGATCGTGCTGGACGTACTATTCCGTCCTTGGGAAGTAGGGCCCACCCCACATGGACGGAATAGTACGTCCAATGACAGAAAGGGGTTAAGGTGAAAGCACCAATAAGAGCTGTAGGGAATCAATGTATATCACCTATGTCAAGCAGTCAGAGGATGAAGCCAAAAAGTCAAGAATGTCCATAACGAGGGGAAAGCAGTCCTGGGACCAGGGAGAGGTGTGCTTGTCTACCGTCTTTTGCCACAGTTGTATAAACGGGGACAGTCCCATTTATTGTCCACTTATATTATAGTCTTTATTGACTTTTCTATGGATTAATCCCAAGGATGTGGTTGTGCTGTGTTGTATTGTTTTTAAATGATTTTAATCGTTTTTGGGTGTTTCTGTATGTCACTGAGTTAATTAAGTTATACCTTTTTGCAAAAAAATATTTTTTTCTGGAGTGCACCATATCCATGCATTGACCTTTTTCTTTTTTTCTGGCTCAATTGAGTTTAGGTCAGGGATCTGGCTGGGCCAGTCAAGAATGGTCACAGAGTTGTCCTGAAGCCGTTCCTTTGTTATTTTAGCTGTGTGCTTAGGGTCATTGTCTTGTTGGAAGGTGAACCTTCGGCCAAGTTTGAGGTCTAGAGCACTCTGGAAGAGGTTTTCATCCAGGATATCTCTGTACTTGACTGCATTCATGTTTCCTTCAATGACAACCAGTCGTCCTGTCCCTGCAGTTGAAAAACACCCCCATTGTATGATGCTGCCACCACCATCTTTCACTGTTAAGATTATATTGGGCAGGTGATGTGCAGTGCCTGGTTTTCTCCACACATACTGCTTAGAATTATCACCAAAAAGGTCTATCTTCGTCTCACCAGACCAGAGAATCTTATTTCTCATAGTCTGAGAGTCCTTCATGTGTTTTTTTAGCAACTCTAGGCGGGCTTTCATATGTCTTGCACTGAGGAGAGGCTGCCGTCAGGCCACTCTGCCATAAAGGCCTGACTGGTGGAGGGCTGCAGTGATAGTTGACTTTGTGGAACTTTCTCCCATCTCCCTACTGCATCTCTGGAGCTCAGCCACAGTGATCTTGGGGTTCTTCTTTACCTCTCTCACCAAGGCTCTTCTTCCATGATTAATCAGCAATGAAACAAAAAGTGAAAAATTTAAAGTGGTCTGAATACTTTCCGTACCCACTGTAAATAATAAATGTTTATAGCAAGTGACAGTTCTTTTTTAAAGGGATTGTCCAGTTTAGAAAACCCATTGTCATACACCATTTTTGGTCATTTTTAATAGAAGGGTAACCTCTGTTCAGGATCCTCACCACTTGGAGTGGAGATCAGGTACAAAGAGCTTTACTTGCTCTGGAGGATCGGTCATGTCCTATATTACACAGATAACCCATTGATAAAAATGGACACTGTGTAATCCTTCTTTTCTCCTATGGTGGAGCTGTAGGGAAATTATACACTTACAGTTGTTCCAGGTTTCCCACACATTACAATTAAGCTCAGGGAACGATGATCAGCTTATTGTCAAGGAACCCTGGTAAAAATTAGAGAATGTCGAATTTGGGGAACCCCTTTAGTACCTCTAGCAGATTTCCAGTACTTGGCATAATATAACATCTTTTTCCAAAAACAATATAAATAATGTGCAAGACAAATAGGTGCAAATATTGTAATAATTGCATCACAGTGAAGCAGCCTGGACACAGAGCTCAGATTCCTGACCGGGTCCGGACGCAGAAGTTGTCAAGTGACCTATAGAAAGTGTAAAAAAGTAAAATGTTAGAAAGCGGATCAGAGAGGCCACCCATAATACAACAGCTATGGGGCCCATAAGAAGTCCCTCTCGCTTTACCACCACAGTCATAATAGTGAGGAGCAAAACAACAGAGACTGACCTAGAAAGAAGACTGTCCTAGATGGCAGACACTATCCTAGACAGGAGAGACTGACCTAAATGGCAGAGGCTCTCCTAGACAACAGGCACTATCCTAGATGGCAGAGGCTCTCCTACACGGCAGAGACTGACCTAGATTGTAGAGACTGACCTAGACGGTAGAGACTGTCCTAGACAACAGACACTATCCTAGATGGCAGAGGCTCTCCTAGACGGCAGAGACTGACCTAGATTGTAGAGACTGAACTAGATGGTAGAGACTGTCCTAGACAACAAACACTATCCTAGATGGCAGAGGCTCTCCTAGATGGCAAAGACTGACCTAGATTGTAGAGACTGACCTAGATGGTAGACTGTCCTAGACAACAGACACTATCCTAGATGGCAGAGGCTCTCCTAGATGGCAGAGAATGACCTAGATAGTAGAGACTGACCTAGATGGTAGAGACTGTCCTAGACAACAGACACTATCCTAGATGGAAGAGGCCCTCCTAGATGGCAGAGACTGACCTAGATTGTAGAGACTGACCTAGATGGTAGAGACTGTCCTAGACAACAGACACTATCCTAGATGGCAGAGGCTCTCCTACACGGCAGAGACTGACCTAGATTGTAGAGACTGACCTAGACGGTAGAGACTGTCCTAGACAACAGACGCTATCCTAGATGGCAGAGGCTCTCCTAGACTGCAGAGACTGACCTAGATTGTAGAGAGTCGAGACTGACCTAGATGGTAGAGACTGTCCTAGACAACACACTATCCTGGATGGCAGAGGCTCACTGACCTAGATTGTAGAGACTGACCTAGATGGTAGAGACTGTCCTAGACAACAGACACTATCCTAGATGGCAGAGGCTCTCCTAGACGGCAGAGACTGACCTAGATGGTAGAGACTTGGAGTGGAGATCAGGTACAAAGAGCTTTATTTGCTCTGGAGGATCAGTCATGTCCTATATTACACAGATAACCCATTGGTAAAAATGGACACTGTGTAATCCTTCTTTTCTCCTATGGTGGAGCTGTAGGGAAATTATACACTTACAGTTGTTCCAGGTTTCCCACACATTACAATTAAGCTCAGGGAACGATGATCAGCTTATTGTCAAGGAACCCTGGTAAAAATTAGAGAATGTCGAATTTGGGGAACCCCTTTAGTACCTCTAGCAGATTTCCAGTACTTGGCATAATATAACATCTTTTTCCAAAAACAATATAAATAATGTGCAAGACAAATAGGTGCAAATATTGTAATAATTGCATCACAGTGAAGCAGCCTGGACACAGAGCTCAGATTCCTGGCCGTGTCCGGGTCCGGACGCAGAAGTTGTCAAGTGACCTATAGAAAGTGTAAAAAAGTAAAATGTTAGAAAGCGGATCAGAGAGGCCACCCATGATACAACAGCTATGGGGCCCATAAGAAGTCCCTCTCACTTTACCACCACAGTCATAATAGTGAGGAGCAAAACAACAGAGACTGACCTAGAAAGAAGACTGTCCTAGATGGCAGACACTATCCTAGACAGCAGAGACTGACCTAGATGGCAGAGGCTCTCCTAGACAACAGGCACTATCCTAGATGGCAGAGGCTCTCCTAGACAGCAGAGACTGACCTAGATGGTAGAGACTGAACTAGATGGTAGAGACTGTCATAGACAACAGACACTATCCTAGATGGCAGAGGCTCTCCTAGATGGCAGAGACTGACCTAGATTGTAGAGACTGACCTAGATGGTAGAGACTGTCCTAGACAAGACACTATCCTAGATGGCAAAGGCTCTCCTATGCGGCAGAGACTGACCTAGATAGTAGAGACTGACCTAGATGGTAGAGACTGTCCTAGACAACAGACACTATCCTAGATGGCAGAGGCTCTCCTAGATGGCAGAGACTGACCTAGATTGTAGAGACTAAACTAGATGGTAGAGACTGTCCTAGACAACAGACACTATCCCAGATGGCAGAGGCTCTCCTAGACGGCAGAGACTGACCTAGATCGTAGAGACTGACCCAGATGGCAGACTGTCCTAGACAACAGACACTGTCCTAGACAGCAGAGACTGATCTAGACAGCAGACTCTATCCTAGACAGCAGAGGCTCTCCTAGACAACAGACCCTCTCTTAGACAACAAACACTCTCCTAGGCAACAGACACTCCTAGACGGCAAAGGCTCTCCTAGATGGCAGAGACTGAACTGGACAGCAGAGACTGAACTAGACGGCAGAGACTGACATAAAAAAGAGCTTATGTTATTTCAATATTTATGGGCCAAACAGCTGCCAGGTGCTCACGCTGCCACTTATTTGTATTTGATGTAATGGACAGGACTGGTAAGAACCCCTATCAGTCTATGGCAGATGTGGTCGCACTGCACGGTGAACTACCCATACTGCTGAGGTCTAACACTTCCTATAGACTTGTTCATCTATTGGAGGACCCCGAGCCTCTTGGCCCACGGGTTGTATTAATTTACATGACTTATAAGTGGACCACAGACCAGACCCCTAAACTAATACAGATCCTAGACTATACAGTGGGAAAATAATATTGCAAATTGCATCAAATACTTATTTAATGCAAGGATACATTAAAGGACAAGAATACATAATTATATAAAGGCTTTAACTGTTCCTGGAGAAACAGTTGGAAGCGGTCACAAGTTGTATCTAAGGCCGGTTTCACATTTGCGGTTGTGTCCGCAGCGTTTCTTCCGCAATTATCCGCATGCGTTGTGTTTTCCTATATTTAACATTAGGGACTCATGAGTCTGCGATCGGTTGCGTTTTGCCACGTTTGACGACGTATGCATCGTTTCGGCGTCTGCGGTTTGGCGCGGTAAACGCAACATGTAGTAATTTTAGAGGCCTCGATTTGCCTCCTAGAAACGTATGCGGTTGTTAGCGCAAGGAATGCGGCAAAAAAACGCATTACTATCTATGGGAACGCATGCGTACACATGTCTTTGCGTACGCATGCGTTTGATGCGCTTGCGTACTTCGAACTGCGCATGCCCATTAAAGACACACCCTCCTGGAAATATCAAACGCATGCGCATAAAAAGCGCAAACACATGCAAAAACGCATGCAAATGCTGCGTTTTTTTTACCATCATGCGTAAGCTGATGCGGATAAAAAACGCTGCGTTATCAGACGTTTGCATGCGTTTTTGCATGCGTTTGCGGATGATACGCTGCGGATTCTAACGCAAATGTGAAAGTAGCCTAACAGGTACACTGACTACACTTCCCGGATGTGGGAGATAAAGAAAGCTGTCACCGGCTGCTACCTGAGTTCTGAGGAGGCAGTGGTCAAAAGCCCTCAAGTGATTGCATAAAACCTGCAGCAAGATTAGGCTGGCACAGATAATAAGGTTACATTTGCGCAGTAAGGTGCATACTAAACTCTGAAGGTCTCCATGTTTTGTCTCTAAGACTTCCCTTCTGACCCAAAATCACAAGAAGTTGGCTCCAATATGCTCAAAACTATATAAATAAGCCTCAGAAGTTTTGGGATTTTGTTCTGTGGAGTGATAATGCAAAACTAGAACTCTCGGGACTATGGATCACCGTATGTCTGGGGGGATGAAGAATGAAGCATCGCTGAAAAAACACCCTGCCTACAGTGAAGCATTGTGGTGGCTTGATGCCTACAGTGAAGTATTGCGGTGTCCCAGCGATGTCCACAGTAGAGCATGGCGGTGGCTTGGTGATCCCTACAGTAAAGCGTGGTAGCTCAGTGATGCCTACAGTGAAGCATGGTGGAGGCTTGACGATGCCTACAGTGAAGCGTGGTAGTACTTCAGAGATGCCTACAGTGAAGCATAGTGATGGCTCTCTGATATCTACAGTACAATAGAGTATGGTGGTGGCTCAGTGATGTCTACAGTGAAGCATGATGGGGGATGGTGGTTTACATTGCAATAAACCAATGAGATGAGAACAAACAGAGTTTGGGAATTTTTTAAATAAATCACATTTTCAATAAGGGATACATAATATTTATTGAAACTGTAAAAACAGCCCCCAAACCAGACAAGGAATTGGATGATGTGAGCACATTTCACAGAGGATATATCACTGAGGTTTATTGCCTGCTTTTCTTGGATTTCAGGAGATCTTAAGAGGAAGAGGACAAATAATTGAACATGTCTGATGTCCTCTAAGCCGGCACCTCCACCCCGACTCTTGACTCTTCAGGTCCTGGAACTCCTATAGCCTTAAGGTACCTTCACACTAAGCGACGCTGCAGCGATGTCGACAACGATGCCGATCGCTGCAGCGTCGCTGTTTCGTCGTTGTGTGGTCGCTGGAGAGCTGTCACACAGACAGCTCTCCAGCGACCAACGATGCCGAAGTCCCCGGGTAACCAGGGTAAACATCGGGTTACTAAGCGCAGGGCCGCGCTTAGTAACCCGATGTTTACCCTGGTTACCATTGTAAATGTAAAAAAAAAAAACACTACATACTTACATTCCGGTGTCCGTCAGGTCCCTCGCCGTCTGCTTCCCCGTAAAGCACAGCACAGCGGTGACGTCACCGCTGTGCTCTGCTTTTACTTTACGGCCGGCACTCACAGTCAGTGCGGGAAGCGGACGGCGGGGGACGCGTGACGGACACCGGAATGTGAGTATGTAGTGTTTGTTTTTTTTACTTTTACAATGGTAACCAGGGTAAATATCGGGTTACTAAGCATGGCCCTGCGCTTAGTAACCCGATATTTACCCTGGTTACCATTGTAAAACATCGCTGGCATCGTTGCTTTTGCTGTCAAACACGACGATACACGCCGATCTGACGACCAAATAAAGTTCTGAACTTTCAGCAACGACCAGCGATATCACAGCAGGATCCTGATCGCTGCTGCGTGTCAAAGACAACGATATCGCTATCCAGGACGCTGCAACGTCACGGATCGCTATCGTTATCGTTGCAAAGTCGCTTAGTGTGAAGGTACCTTTACTCAGCTCTGCCCTGTAGTCGGCTGATGGCAGTGATCTCCTGTCTCCGCTAGTAATCAGTACAATCATTTATGTAGAGGATATACAAGTCAAACAGATGACTTACCTGCCCCACCATAAAATCAGGCAGAGTATTAAAAGAGTAATGAAGATTAACAAGATCATTACACTGCTCTCTAAGCTGTCATCTACAAGAGAAAAATAATACATGACTGATACAAGCATTTAAAGGGACCAAAAACACAAGAGACAGGAGCCACCAAAATATCTGCACACCACCAAATTTAAAGTAGAAATAACAAAAGCTTTATTGGAAACATGATTAAAAACATTTAAAACCATACATGACACCCTCCGTGCATATGTACCTGCGAACCCTGTGTGCCAAAACACAACTCACATGTAATAATGGAGCATGTGCAGAGTATTGTATACGTCTTGCAATCCTATGCACTCAATAAGAAATCCAAATAGTAATAAGCAAGCTGCATAGAACAGTATAACAACATATGCACACAGCTAATGATAACGGCAGCCTATGAACATACCCCACCCCACCATGGTATATAACCTCCAACAGGGTCCCTATAAGCAAGGTAATAGCGTATTGCCCCGGAAACCAAAAAAGAAGGGGGGGGGGGGGGGGAGAAAAATAAAGGTATATCTCAATGATGTACAAGCATACCCTGCGTGGTTGCCCTGGAATCAATGCGGAGGCAAACCAAAAGGCGCTATAAAGAGCACCAAGGAACAATTCCTGCTGCAGGGGGCTGTAAGGCTGGATTACCACAGGACAATGGCGGCCGGAGGGAGATATAACACAATAATCAAGTAGGGGCTCTCCAAGGGAAAGAAATTCGACCCAGAGATAACGCCCCTGTAGAATTTCATTTACTTTCATCCCACCTTGGACAACATCTGCAAAGAGTTTGTATGTTCTCTCTGTGTTTGCGTGGGTTTCCTCCGGGTTCTCCGGTTTCCTCCCACACTCCAAAGACATACTGATAGGGAATTTAGATTGTGAGCCCCATCGGGGACAGCGATGATAATGTGTGCAAACTGTAAAGCGCTGCGGAATATGTTAGCGCTATATAAAAATAAAAAATAAAAAAATTTACTTTAAATGAAATTCTACAGGGGCGTTATCTCTGGGTCGAATTTCTTTCCCTTGGAGAGCCCCTACTTGATTATTGTGTTATATCATGGGACCATATAAATACATGTGTGCTGAGCCTGAAATGTAAATTTTATGTAATACCATATTATTGACATTTATATGTATATATTGCTATGTTAATTTGTATGTATATACCTTTTTCATATACTGTCGATTTAGTTTAGCATACTTTTTGCAATACTGACTAATTGATGCATTCCTTTTATAATATAATAATATTTTTTGTCATCTATGTATATATAGAAGTATACGATATCGGTACAGTATTTTCAATTGTATATAATCATATTTACCTGGTATCTTATGTTCATGATTGCTGGTGTTCTAACATTATACATTTTTTCAGGATTTGGGTTGTTATCTTTCATCCATGTGTACTCTTTACAGGATTGGCTCAGTATTCCATCTTCAATTGGCCCGTATATGTCTCTCTTTCCTTCATTGCATGTTCTATATATGTATAGTTTCCCCTTGTGCCCATGGATATGCTGACAGTTGTGCTATGCAGAACTATCACCTTATCTGATCCCGGGATTTGCACATTTGATATACCTATCTCTTCTTAAGCTATCTGCTCGTACCCATTTGCGCTGTACTAACCCTCTTATCGGCGCATGCGCACTTCTCCATTTAGGACACTTCTCATTGCCCTTCTTCCCAGCTACACTTCCGGTTCCTCGACTTCCGTTCTTTGCCAGCCGCACACCGGACCAGACAACACATGTTATTACAAGGTATTTAAAAGCGTTGTTGGTCATACCTGAACCACTTCCCCTGACGAAGCTGTCTTTGAACAGCGACACGCGTTGGGTTCTCCCTCCGGCCGCCATTGTCCTGTGGTAATCCAGCCTTACAGCCCCCTGCAGCAGGAATTGTTCCTTGGTGCTCTTTATAGCGCCTTTTGGTTTGCCTCCGCATTGATTCCAGGGCAACCACGCAGGGTATGCTTGTACATCATTGAGATATACCTTTATTTTTCTCCCCTTCTTCTTTTTTGGTTTCCGGGGCAATACGCTATTACCTTGCTTATAGGGACCCTGTTGGAGGTTATATACCATGGTGGGGTGGGGTATGTTCATAGGCTGCCATTATCATTAGCTGTGTGCATATATTGTTATACTGTTCTATGCAGCTCTCTTATTACTATTTGGATTTCTTATTGAGTGCATAGGATTGCAAGACGTATACAATACTCTGCACATGCTCCATTATTACATGTGAGTTGTATTTTGGCACACAGGGTTCACAGGTACATATGCACGGAGGGTGTCATGTATGGTTTTAAATGTTTTTAATCATGTTTCCAATAAAGCTTTTGTTATTTCTACTTTAAATTTGGTGGTGTGCAGATATTTTGGTGGCTCCAGTCTCTTGTGTTTTTGGTCATTGCATATATTAGCCATCTTTCTTGCACCCCCATAATATATTTAGTTTATTTATGTGGTGCGCCAGCCATCTTCTGTGTATAAGCATTTAAAGGGATTTTCCATTTTTATATAATAAAATGTAATGGGTTATTCCACGAAGGCAGTCCCTTTCCATATGTCCCGTTACGCCACATGGACAATATAAAGAGAGAGGTCACCTGCTAACGATCCCCAATGGGGCCACTCTATGCAAGAAGCTCCTGTTCCTGTGTTACAGGGAGGGGGACATTCATCTGAACAGCTGCCACACACAATCTAATGCTGCATGCAGCCGCCGCTATGGTGAAAACCCCTGAATGGTGGTGGCTTTTCCCGCTAGAATCAGCCATTTGGAAGGTGACAACCACTTTTTCTTTTATCTAATTTTCTCTCATATTAAAATAAAAACATATATATAAAAAATTCTCTTTGTGTAGCAGCTATGTCCTCCCTACTCCTCCTAAGACACCTGGCTGCAGCAGGAACCTCCCCCCACTGCAATGTCTGCAGCAAACTAAAACCAGTCACCCTAAAGTAATTGCTGCTGTTTTTGATTGCAACATTTTAACCTCTTAGATGCTCCAATTTTCTCTCATATTAAAATAAAAACTCAGAAACATATATATAAAAAAATATTCTCTGTGTAGCAGCTATGTCCTCCCTACTCCTCCTAAGACACCTGGCTGCAGCAGGAGCCTCCCCCCACCGGGCTATCTGCAGCAAATTAAAACCTGTCACCCAAAGTAATTGCTGCTGTTTCTGATTGCAATATTTTAACCTCTTAGATGCTGCTGTTGATTGTGCTGTTGAGTTTAGTTAAGGTCCCCATGTTTCTAATGTTATGAAGCCCAGCCCATGTAGATCCCATAGTAGATCTTTATGTAATATTGCAGTGTGTGTTGTAATCAATCAGATATGTTCAAGCTTCCTAAGAGGACTAATAAAACGTGAGCAAAACTTTAATAAATCACTTTAAAAAAATCAGAAATGCACTAAAAACATGTGTTCTTCATCTGCGGGTTTAATTTCCACAAAGTATCAATTTATGCTGTGGATATAGATGCGGATTTTTTGTGCAAAATGTAAAATGAGCGGCTTCTTTGCACCTCTTTGGCAGTGATATCTGCAGCAGTAAATACCTCTGTGGGTATCGCTGTGAGGTCTCCACTGATGGGGGTCCACAGTAACTATGTTTCATGGGATTGCAGCCTAAGAGGCAGAGGGTGACTTACCCGCATCAATCGAGCCGCTTCCTATAGCAGGTGTGAGAGTTGTAGCGATGGAATCAGTAGACAAATTCTTTACGACTTGCCTCTCATGAGAAAACCCACAAGATTTCACTATTGATGTCACAATAATATGGCCATTATAGATCAAGTGCAAGATTATTGCCACAATAATATGGCTAGTGTAGATAAAGTGCAAGTACAAGATTAATGCTACAATAATATGGCTATTATAGATAAAGTGCAAGTACAAGATTAATGCTACAATAATATGGCTATTATAGATAAAGTGCAAGTGCAATATTAATGTCACAATAATATGGCTATTATAGATCAAGTGCAAGATTAATGCTACAATAATATGGCTATTATAGATAAAGTGCAAGTGTAAGATTAATGCCACAATAATATGGCTATTATAGATAAAGTGTAAGTACAAGATTAATGCCACAATAATATGGCTATTATAGATAAAGTGCAAGTGTAAGATTAATGCCACAATAATATGGCTATTATAGATAAAGTGCAAGATTTTTGCCACAATAATATTGCTATTATAGATAAAGTGCAAGTGTAAGATTAATGGTGCAATAATATGGCTATTATACAGTAGATAACGTGCAAGTACAAGATTAATGCCACAATAACATGGCTATTATAGATAAAGTGCAAGTGTAAGATTAATGCCACAATAATATGGCTATTATAGATAAAGTGCAAGTACAAGATTAATGCCACAATAATATGGCTATTATAGATAAAGTGCAATTGCAAAGTTAGTGATATGCAATATCCTGTCGACAATATGCAAATGCTTGTATGAAAAACCCATAAGGAGAAAAATACATATAAGCATAAAGACTATAGATGTCACAAGGACATGACTGTTATAATGGAAGGATTGTATCATTTTTATTAATTCTATATTTATACGGGTAATGTTATTATTTTTATAATTTGTTATTAATTTAATTATGTATTATTCTTATTGTATTATTATTATATTTTTATTATTTTATATTTTTTTACAATTATTGTTGTTGCGGTTAATATTTTATTAATATAGTAATAATGATTATGTATTGTATTTAAACTTTAAAATAATAATAGGACGGCCACTATCATAACTATCATGTGTGAGCTCATTTTCCTCAGCAGTGTCCAGGGCACTGACATTAGGGTCTAAAAAAAAAAAAAAAAAAAAAGCTGTGAAGGTTTCTATTCCCTTGTTGTGATCATGTTCTTAGGTCACATTTGCTAATTTTTTACATGTTTTAATTTGTTCTACCGGATTCGGAGTCAGATACCGACCGAGCGTCATCTGCATATTCCCGGCTCATGTTTTTTGTTTGTATATGTATATATATATATATACTGTGTATATATATATTTTTTTTTTTTTACAGCTCCCCCTTAGGGACTTGAACCCGTAATATTGCAGTATTTTGTAAAATTACCGATTTCCTATGAAGCATTGCCAAGCATGGCCGACATGCAGGCCTCCGGTTGGCCCCATAGCTGCCATGACAATACCATCATGTTTCGGGGTGGGAATGGGTTTGGAAGGGACCCTGGGTCCCAGCGCTTGCCTGGATTGCCAGGTGTTGTCATTGGCCCTGGGCATGAGACCATTCCTGTCTAGGGCACATGGACATCACTATAGAGGGTCCCTTTCTAAGCACAGGAGTGAGGAGCCCTATTAGCACCAACTCTGGCACTTCAGGTGTTCTACTAAATGGCTGCCATACAATACTATATTTATGGCCATCTGTTTTCTGGTGGCTTGAGATGCCCCAAATGCCCCTCTCCACATACAAATGACTCCAGTATTATAAATAACACGTGGTAGGGGGGGATCCTGGGACCGATTTTGCATTGGACCTTCAAGTTATTCCTCTGGTCAAAGTCACCATGACAGAAGAAAATAGTAAACTTTAAAAAAAAGTTTTATAAAATGAAGTTTCCGGTTGGACTGGAGGTGACGAGGGCAGAGCGGACACAAACCGGGTCAGAAATATAATTAATGGGAATTTAGAGGTGGAGAAAAAACTTGTAAGGAATGGAAGTGTGACCCTACAAAATAAGCAGGGGCGGGCTCCGACAACCTGATACTTATGGTTATTGAATGAGGGTGAACTTTTGCAATTCCTTTTGATATAAAATGTCTTTCTTTACATTGGGATGTGTCTTATAGCAGAAGTAACCAATGGTTCTTTAGAACCCCGCAGTGCTTGACCCTGCCCCCGCAGTGCTTGACCCTGCCCCCGCAGTGCTTGTCCCTGCCCCCGCAGTGCTTATCCCTGCCCCGGCAGTGCTTATCCCTGCCCCCGCAGTGCTTATCCTTGCCCCCGCAGTGCTTTACCCTGCCTCCGCAGTGTTTGACCCTGCCCTCGCAGTGCTTGACCCTGCCCCCGCAGTGCTTGAGCCTGTAGATATGGAGTGATATGGATTTAACAGCAGGTACACCTAAGATGTATTGTGGTCCTTGGTTCCAGATATATCACAATTTGAAGGACTTAAAGGTTTATTCACAAGAAAGTCAGCATAGTTGTAGGACCCTCTTTGATCAGTAAGTTATCCCATATCCTGTGGGTCCCGAGAATTGAGGCTCTGGAACCGACAGTCGCATGGACAATGAATGCAGCGGAGGCCGAGCATGCGCACATCTGCTCCATTTAGGACGGGGCTGCACAGGTTTCAGAGCTCTGATCTCAGGATCCCTGTGGGTCTCAGCGGTCGGACCCCCAAAGATCAGCAAGTTATCCCCTATTCTATGGTAGAATGATTTTTGGGGAATATATCATTAATATGTTTGGATTTTAGATGTAAATTTTAACCGCTTTTCACTCTTTGTAGAAAATGAGTCTCGGTGTCATTCAGGAAAATTGCCCAAGATTTTGCCTCAACCCAGCAATTCCATGAAGAATGATGGCAAGCCATCAACTCATATCTCGCCAGGAGCCCCCCATAAAAGGACAAATGGTAGGAACCTTCTTTTCATAATTCTGATATAGAATATAGATTGGTGTAAGACTTGCTGTGATATTGGCCCCTTCCTTTCACAGCTAGTATTTGGTTTTGAACAATGTGGGTTGAAATGGTGAAATATAAACGTAATTCCACCATTGTTTTTTGGGTTTTGCTTTTATGGCGTTCAATGTGCGATAAAAGTGACCTGGTGACATAATTTTCCAGGTCAGTGTGACTATGGGGATGCCAAACGTATATATATTGTTGATATTTTAGTAGTTAAAAAAATTCCGAACTTTAAAAAAAGGCTTGTTGGAATTTTTTGAGGACTGTAACTTTTTTATTTTTAAATTGATTGACCTATACTTGTTTTTTTGCACAGCGAGATGATTTTTTAGCAATTCATCAATACCGAATATATTTAATTAAATTATTTTTTTCATTTTCTTTATTTTTCTATTGGGACATCCTACTTGCCTGTGTGTCCTGTTCCTCTTTCTGATCAGGTCTGTGCCGCCGAGTCACGTGACCTGAACGGTGGAGTAGGGATCTGGTGGTTCTCTGCTCCAACGCTGTGTTTAACTATGTTTTTGACATACTCCCTGAGACAGTGGGACAGCTCCCCAAATTCAGGACTGGCTAGCTGGATCCAGGATGGTTGGGAGGTGTGCATCAGTTACTGGATATGTGACAAGGGCCCTGAACCCCGTTGTTAAAGGGATCATTGGGTCATATATTTATTAATTTTATTTCTGATTTTAGTCCCCTTGGGCATTTTTACTGAGATGTTTTACTTTTGCGTATAATCCGTTTGTATACCCTTTAGCCTTTTCGATTATTTGTGCACCCAGTAGCCCAGGCCTATAGTTACCAATGGCCGCTTTGGGGTTGTTTGTTGGACAAGTTCCTTTAATTTTACTTTTCTTATTGAATTGGAGGCTTTCCAAAGTTCCCTTCAGGCTGAGGAGGATAATCGTGTGACATTACTCTTGTAGCTACATGTGACTTTTATTTTATTTCCAAATTAGAAAATCCCGATCCAACATCGCCGTTGGGACATTATCTCTACTTGGAAGAAGATCAGCTCAGACGCCATTCCTGTGGTGGGTATGTGATGGTTAATAATGGTAGGTCTCTAGGGAATCCTACATTTTATCATTTTTTGTATATAAATAAAAACTAGGATGACAATAAGCGCATTAGGGTTTTATCCGGATTACAAAGGAAAAAGTAAAACGGGATTTGTTCACCTGGGGCCGTTGTGAGGGTCACAACCCATTTGTTAGCTTTTAAACATAGACGCCTGCTGCAGATCCACTAAAGCCAGGGCCGGCGTTAGGGGCAGGCAGACCAGGCAGCCACCTAGAGCCCCCGCTCCTCCAGGGGCCCCTAGCCAGTGGCCGCTACGGGGCCCCTAAGTAAGATAAGAGGGGCCCCTAAGTAAGAGGGGCCCCCAGCTTAGGGGCCCCCAGCCAGTGGCCGCTATGGGGCCCTTAAGTAAGAGGGGCCCGGCATCGCCCCCACTCCGCATTGCGCATTCAACTTATCGGCATCTATGAAGTTGAAAGCAGTGATGGAGGAGAGAGTGTCATGCGACTGCACTATGCTGTGTGTGTTTGTGGGGGGGCTGAATTATACTGTGTGCGGGTGGGTCCTGCATTATACTGTGTGTGTGGAGATGCATTATACTCTGGGGGTGCTGCATTACACTGTGTATGTGGGGGGCTGCATTACACTGTGTGTGAAGGGGGCTGCACTATACTGTGTGTTTGTTGGGGTGGGGCCTCCATTATAATGTGTGTGGGGCTGAATTTTACTTTGAGGGGGCTGCATTATACTGTGTGTGTGGGACTGCATTATACTCTGAGGAGGCTACATTATACTCTATGAGGGGGCTGTAATATACTCTATGAGGGGGCTTCAGCATACTCTGAGGGGGCTGCATTACACTACCAATGACCATGGGGAGTGCATTATACTATATGTATTATATGGGCCCTGCATTATACTGTATCGAGAACTATCTGTACCAATAATTCTTCCTCAGCCGGAGTAAGGGTAGGTGCACAGTCAGTAAACGATGCGGGGTTGGACATTGCGTACTATTGCAGCGGCCAGAAATCCCATGCCCACTATGCGTGTACAGACGCCCACAGACGCCCGCAGCTCACCCGTGGAGACGGACATGCGGCGCGTCTTTCCAGACCGCACCATTTCAATTTATCTTTATTTGTCTCCGCAAGATAAATTTCACCTGTACAATGTATTGGACTCAGTGAATCCACACAGTTCAAAGAACACATGCAGATTCACCTGCGTCCAAAGCGCTGCCAATTACTGTGTACCTACCCTAAAGAGGCCGGGAAACAAGCGTCAACAACTTCAATATTCTAGTTTAGCGGCCTGAAGTTAGCTCTAACAGAAATGGTTCTGTGTGATGGTGCTATGTTAGCAATTGAGGCCCCTCTTTAAACTTTTGCCCAAGGCCCCAATTTGTCTAATACTGGCCCTGACCAAAACAGATAGTAACCAAATTAGGAGTTGAATGTGGACCTAAAACCTGTGCTGCCGAGGATCCAATATATATATATATATATATATATATATATATATATATATATATATATCTCGCAAGACCACTAAGTCTTCTGGGCAATTTTGCAATGCATCCTGGGAAAGGAAAATGGCGGCCGGCGCCAGCGGCTCGGCGGAGCTTCGGTGGATCCAGGCGCCAACGGAAGGTGAGTATATAACTATTTTACATAGTTACATAGTTATTAAGGTTGAAGGAAGACTGTAAGTCCATCTAGTTCAACCCATAGCCTAACCTAACATGCCCTAACATGTTGATCCAGGGGAAGGCAAAAAAAACCCATGTGGCAAAGGGTAACTCCACCATGGGGAAAAAAATTCCTTCCCGACTCCACATACGGCAATCAGACTAGTTCCCTGGATCAACGCCTTATCAAGGAATCTAGTGTATATACCCTGTAACATTATACTTTTCCAGAAAGGTATCCAGTCCCCTCTTAAATTTAATTAATGAATCACTCATTACAACATCATACGGCAGAGAGTTCCATAGTCTCACTGCTCTTACAGTAAAGAATCCACGTCTGTTATTATGCTTAAACCTTCTTTCCTCCAGACGTAGAGGATGCCCCCTTGTCCCTGTCTCAGGTCTATGATTAAAAAGATCATCAGAAAGGTCTTTGTACTGTCCCCTCATATATTTATACATTAACATAAGATCACCCCTTAGTCTTCGTTTTTCCAAACTAAATAGCCCCAAGTGTAATAACCTATCTTGGTATTGCAGACCCCTCAGTCCTCTAATAACCTTGGTCGCTCTTCTCTGCACCCGCTCCAGTTCAGCTATGTCTTTCTTATACACCGGAGACCAGAACTGTGCACAGTATTCTAAGTGTGGTCGAACTAGTGACCTGTATAGAGGTAAAATTATGTTCTCCTCATGAGCATCTATGCCTCTTTTAATACATCCCATTATTTTATTTGCCTTTGTAGCAGCTGCCTGACACTGGCCACTGAATATGAGTTTGTCATCCACCCATACACCCAGGTCTTTTTCATTGACGGTTTTGCCCAGAGTTTTAGAATTAAGCACATAGTTATACATCTTATTACTTCTACCCAAGTGCATGACCTTACATTTATCCCCATTAAAGCTCATTTGCCATTTATCAGCCCAAGCTTCTAGTTTACATAAATCATCCTGTAATATAAAATTGTCCTCCCCTGTATTGATTACCCTGCAGAGTTTAGTGTCATCTGCAAATATTGAAATTCTACTCTGAATGCCCCCTACAAGGTCATTAATAAATGTTAAAAAGAAGAGGGCCCAATACTGACCCCTGTGGTACCCCACTGCTAACCATGACCCAGTCCGAGTGTGCTCCATTAATAACCACCCTTTGTTTCCTATCCCTGAGCCAGCTCTCAACCCACTTACACATATTTTCCCCTATCCCCATTACTCTCATTTTATGTAACAACCTTTTGTGTGGCACCGTATCAAAAGCTTTGGAAAAGTCCATATATACTACGTCCACTGGGTTCCCTTGGTCCAGTCCGGAACTTACCTCTTCATAGAAGCTGATCAAATTAGTCTGACATGAACGGTCCCTAGTAAACCCGTGCTGATACTGGGTCATAAGGTTATTCCTCTTCAGATACTCCAGTATAGTATCCCTTAGAATGCCCTCCAGGATTTTACCCACAGTAGAGGTTAAACTTACTGGCCTATAATTACCGAGTTCAGTTTTTGCCCCTTTTTTGAATATTGGCACCACATTTGCTATACGCCAGTCCTGTGGTACAGACCCTGTTATTATGGAGTCTTTAAAGATTAAAAATAATGGTCTATCAATGACTGTACTTAGTTCCTGCAGTACTCGGGGATGTATCCCATCCGGGCCCGGAGATTTGTCAATTTTTGTGATTTTTAGACGCCGCTGTACTTCCTGCTGGGTTAAGCAGGTGACATTTAATGGTGAATTATTATCACTAGTCATATTGGCTGCCATGGGATTTTCTTTTGTAAATACTGATGAAAAAAAGTCATTTAGCATATTGGCTTTTTCCTCATCCTCATCCACCATTTCACCCAGACTATTTTTAAGGGGGCCAACACTGTCATTTTTTAGTTTCTTACTATTTATATAGTTAAAGAATATTTTGGGATTATTTTTACTCTCTCTGGCAATGAGTCTCTCTGTCTCAATCTTTGCTGCCTTGATTTGCTTTTTACAGAATGTATTTAATTTTCTGTATTTATTTAATGCCTCCTCACTACCTACTTCCTTTAATTCTCTAAATGCTTTCTTTTTGTCCCTTATTGCGCCCCTTACAGCTCTATTTAGCCATATTGGTTTCCTCCTATTTCTAGTATGTTTATTCCCATACGGTATATACTGTGCACAGGTCCTATCCAGGATGCTAATAAATGTCTCCCATTTTCTTTGTGTATTTTTGTGTCTCAGGATATCGTCCCAGTTAATTGCACCAAGATCCTCTCTCATCCGTTGGAAATTTGCCCTCCTGAAGTTTAGTGTCCTTGTCACCCCCCTACTACCCATCTTATTAAAGGTTACATGAAAACTTATTATTTTGTGATCACTATTCCCCAAGTGACCCCCAACCCTTATATTTGATATGCGGTCTGGCCTGTTGGTTAATATTAGGTCTAGCAGTGCCCCCCTCCTTGTTGGGTCCTGAACCAGTTGTGAAAGGTAATTGTCTCTCATAGTTGTCAAAAACCGATTACCTTTGCTGGAACTGCAGGTTTCTGTTCCCCAATCTATTTCAGGGTAGTTGAAGTCCCCCATAATAATGACTTCTCCTTGAGTCGCAGCTTCATCTATTTGCTTTACGAGGATATTCTCCATTGCTTCCATTAATTTTGGAGATTTATAACAAACCCCTATCAGTAATTTATTATTTTTTCCCCCTCCCCTTATCTCCACCCACAGAGACTCTACATTTTCATTAGATTCACCTATATTATCACGCAGGATGGGTTTTAAGGTCGATTTTACATACAGACACACCCCACCCCCTCGCTTATCTGTACGGTCATTTCTGAACAGGCTATAGCCCTGCAAGTTAACAGCCCAGTCATGGCTCTCATCCAGCCACGTCTCAGATATCCCCACCATGTCATAATTATGCTCCAACAACATTAGTTCTAATTCATCCATTTTGTTGGCGAGGCTTCTGGCATTAGTATACATGCACTTGATGTTACTCTCTGTACCTCTATTCCTTCTTAAATTACTAACTGTTCTAACCCCACCCCCCATGCCACCGCCACCCCCAACTTCCTTATTTGTGCCCAGGTCTCTATCTGCACTATCTTCCCCTCCTATAAAATGAATACCCTCCCCCCCAATCCCTAGTTTAAACACTCCTCCAACCTTCTAACCATTTTCTCCCCCAGTACAGCTGCACCTTCCCCATTGAGGTGCAGCCCGTCCCTAGCGTAGAGCCTGTAGCCAACTGAGAAGTCGGCCCAGTTCTGCAGGAACCCAAACCCCTCCTTCCTACACCAATTCTTGAGCCACTTATTAACCTCCCTAATCTCCCGTTGCCTCTCTGGCGTGGCACGTGGTACAGGCAGTATTTCAGAAAATACCACGTTGGAGGTCCTTGCTTTCAGCTTGCAGCCTAATTCCCTGAAATCATCTTTAAGGACCTTCCACAAAACATTTTTTATTTTAATTCTTTTTTTTTTAGCAGGTATATCATGCCCACATTGCTATATACGTAGGCTGCGCAATATACAACGTGGCCTGCGCAATATACATGGGCTGGGCAATATACGTAGGCTGCTCAGTATACTACGTGGGCTGCGCAATATACTACGTGGGCTGAGCAATATACAACGTGGGCTACGCCATATACTACGTGGGCTGCGCCATATACTACGTGGGCTGCGCCATATACTACGTGGGCTGCGCCATATACTACGTGGGCTGCGCAATATACTACGTGGGCTGCGCAATATACAACGTGGCCTGCGCAATATACAACTTGGGCTGCGCAATATACAACGTGGGCTGCGCCATATACTACGTGGGCTGCGCCATATACAACGTGGCCTGCGCAATATACAACGTGGCATGCGCAATATACAACTTGGGCTGCGCCATATACAACGTGGGCTGCGCCATATACTACGTGGCCTGCGCCATATACTACGTGGGCTGCGCAATATACTACGTGGGCTGCGCAATATACTACGTGGGCTGCGCAATATACAACGTGGCCTGCGCAATATACTACGTGGGCTGCGCAATATACTACGTGGGCTGCGCAATATACTACGTGGGCTGCGCAATATACTACGTGGGCTGCGCAATATACTACGTGGGCTGCGCAATATACTACGTGGGCTGCGTGGGCCGCGCAGTGGGCTGCGTGGGCCGCGCAGTGGGCTGCGTGGGCCGCGCAATGGGCTGCGTGGGCCGCGCAATGTACTGCGTGGGCCGCGCAATGTACTGCGTGGGCCGCGCAATGTACTGCGTGGGCCGCGCAATGTACTGCGTGGGCCGCGCAATGTACTGCGTGGGCCGCGCAATGTACTACGCATACATATTCTAGAATACCCGATGCGTTAGAATCGGGCCACCATCTAGTATATATATTAGAGATTTGTTATGTCAAAAGGTACAAAATTATTCTTTTAGACCATAAATACACATAATCAAGACAATAATAATGTGAGCAAATCCATACGCCAAATTATATAATGTGAAGCAGCTGAACCATGGAGCAACAGAGGGCATACAATATAAGAGAACAGGTAGGGAGACCCAAGATAACCGGGTCAAAATGTATGTCACAGTATATATTACTGAACAAAAAATGAGGTAACCCCACAAAAAATTCCTAAAATGGGAACAGAGGTACTGACATGTGGTTTGGCAAATTCCAATCCATTTAATCATAGCCTAATCGGTATATAGGCATGGGAGTATATCATTTTCCTTTTCTTGCCTTCTGCCCCATCTGTGGAGTCGCCTTTGGTTGTGCGCATGCGCTGGCCTGATCCCTTCTAACTTCCTGGAGTGCGAGATCAGGTGACAGATATGCGTGACAGATATGCATTCCAGCACGCTGTCCACCGCGCACTAACCTTTTGCAACAAGGGACAGAGTACACGCGCCATCTAAACCAATTACGCGGCTTACCACTATATGACGCGGCAACACCCTGTTGGTGGATTGATTATATATGAACTACCGGGTCTCCTCTAGTTAGACACCACCCTGGAAGAAGCGTTGGCGAAATGGCGTCGGGTGTGGGGAGAATACAGCATCTGCCTTTTCCTCTGGTGGTCTCAAAGATCTAGATAATATACTGTTTACCGCCGGCTTATTTGATTATTTGCTACCAGAGATGGGTTTTGCAGAATCCAGGTATAACTTATATTTAGTGACGATGGTATATACAATTATATTTTAGTAATGATGATAAATAATATATAAATAAAATGATAACATACAATTAAAAATAATGAACAACAATAAAATAACAATAATACAAATAATATAATAATAAAAAATAATAAGTAATATTGATTGTAATACAATAGTCATAATAAAAATGACAAATAATAATAATTATGGTAATAAAATAATAATAGTCATTAATAATCATCCAAGTATAGTACCGGTGCTGTAGAGCTGCTCGACCACAAGAGGTTCAATGTCATTTCGGTCTTCAGAACAGGAAGCCTCCATGTCGTCACAGCATCCATGATTGGGGAGATCGAGACGTCTTTGTACAAGGGGTCTTCGTCGCCTCCTAAAAATCCTGAAAGGACGATAGGAGTAAATTCACACGCGGCAGATTTTCTGTGGATTTGCCCAGATAAAATCCAATGTTCCAATTCATCATTTACTTTTAATTTTCAGTTATTTTTTTTTCATTGTTGGTTTTGGCACCAAATTTCTCCAAAATGGTGCATTCAGTTTGATGACTTTTTTTTTTCCACAAAATCAAAGTTGCTGAGCCTGCTTCATTATTGCAGTTGCGCCTATTTTTTCTATAGTTTTTTTCCCATTTCGAAACTTTATTTTTTTGGAGGGAGGGGGCTTTTTTTTTTTTTTTTAGCTGCGCATATTTAAAGTCAATCATCTACTTGTTATTTTCTCTGTACACTATTGGGGCTGCTGGGTTTTTTTTTCATCTAGGTGTTTGCTGACAACTTTTTAAAAAGTCTCAAAATCTTTCACAACTTTTTTAGTTAAAAAGTTGCAAGGACGTTTAACCCCTTCCTGACGGGACAAAGTTCCGTTTTGGTGTTGTTTTTTTCCTCCCCTTTTATTTTACTGTCCACAGTCATACAGTATGTGGGCTTGTTTATTGTGGGACGAGTTGTACTTTTGAATGACACCATTCATTTTACAAGATAGTGTGCTGGAAAACGGGAAATAATGGTGACCTGTATTCATGTACTGTTGATGGTTATGGTGCTGTGTTCCTGTGTTGATGGTAGTTCAGATGCAGTACAGTATGCATGTTCAGATGGCAGTTTGGGTGCTGCACTCATGTACTGATGTTAAGTCTGGTGCTATATTCATGTGCTGTTGGTGGTCCTTGTGCTGTGTTCATGTACTGATGGTAGTTCTGGTGATGTATTCCTATACCGGTGGTGGTTTTGGTTCCGTATTCATGCGCTGATGGTGATTCTGGTCCTGTATTTATGTACTGATAATAGTTCTGGTACTTTATTCATGTATTGATGGAGATTATGATGTTGTATTCATGTACTGATAGTGGATCTGATCCCATAGTAATGTAGATGTAGTAATCCTTACTTTGTCAGACTTGATCATAATAGGGTCAGTGCATTGTCCATGGATATTTCAAAGACAGAAAATACAACTGTCTGAACGAGGCCATAAATGTCAGCCAAGTTCAGCTGGCAGCTATCTCTCCAGACTGTCCCATAAACCGAAGTGCTGGCTCTGCCGAGTGCTCCTGTGTCCTGTATGAGACGTCTCTGGCATGGCTTATTTATTAAAGAGCAAAAAGGAATTTAAGTTCAAAATCGGACATGCCAGATCCTTATCTTCCCCGGATAATTATCTGCCAGGAGCTCCATACACATTAGTCTGTTGTCCAAACCCATCAATATCGACCAGTTCGGCAAATGTATGTACTTAAGTACTATCTAAATGATGCGAACACTTTTAATTTAACTTACCCATAGGGAGCATGACCACTTATCGTGCCTAGAGCAGCATGAATGACAAGTCCAGCCTTGCATATAGTCTATACTACATACATACATACTGCACATTGGGGCAGTTTTATCATCATTGCCATAAGTTTTAAGAAAAAAACAAAAAAATAAATAAATAAAATATAAATATAAAATAAGATACATTTATAATATAAAATATAAATATAAACTATTTCTAATGGTGCTTGACATATTAGACACATTTCCTTACTCCACCGACAATTGCACGAGTTATTTTATGACTGATATACAGTTGTGCTCAAAAGTTTACATACCCCAGCAGAATTTTTGCTTTCTTGGCCATTTTTCAGAGAATATGAATGATAACACCAAAACTTCTTCTTTATTTCTTTATTTTCTCAGATGGTAAAGTTTCCCACTCTTCTTTGCAAAAAGCCTCCCGTTCCTGTAAATTCCTGGGCTGTCTAGCATGAACTTCGCGCTTGAGATCTCCCCAGAGTGGTTCAATGATATTGAGGTCAGGAGACTGAGACGTCCACTCCAGAACCTTCACTTTGTGCTGCTGTAGCCTTGTGTTTTGGATTGTTGTCATGTTGGAACGTACAAGTTTGAGATGTACCATAAATTTAGAGAACGGGGTTATCCTTCCAATGTACTACATGATGCCTTACAACCGCGTACATCCCCTAAACAATCTCCCATGGGACGAATACCGTTTGTACATACGTATCATCCTTACGTCCATATTCTTCATCATAATATCAGGAAACACTGGAGACTTCTGAAAGAAGCACACCCAGATATACCTGAGTTTCAGAACCACTTTTTGCCTTGTTACAAACGCCCTCGTAACATTCGTGACACGCTCATCAAAGCAGACATTGGGTCAGGCCCGCGTACGTCCACACAGAGATTTCTCTCACAACCTAGGACGGGCACATACCCGTGCCTACACTGTAACCAGTGTGGAAATGTATTAAAAGGAGATCACTTCTACCATCCTCACTCGGGCAAACAAGTGGAGACAGAGAGACTCATTGCCAGAGAGAGCAAAAATAACCCCAAAATATTCTTTAACTACATAAATAGTAAGAAACTAAAAAATGACAGTGTTGGCCCCCTTAAAATAGTCTGGGTGAAATGGTGGATGAGGATGAGGAAAAAGCCAATATGCTAAATGACTTCTTTTCATCAGTATTTACAAAAGAAAATCCCATGGCAGCCAATATGACTAGTGATAAAAATTCCCAATTAAATGTTACCTGCTTAACCCAGCAGGAAGTACGGCGGCGTCTAAAAATCACAAAAATTGACAAATCTCCGGGCCCGGATGGGATACACCCCCGAGTACTGCAGGAACTAAGTACAGTCATTGATATACCGTTATTTTTAATCTTTAAAGAGTCCATAATAACAGGGTCTGTACCACAGGACTGGCGTATAGCAAATGTGGTGCCAATATTTAAAAAGGGGACAAAAACTGAACTCGGAAATTATAGGCCAGTAAGATTAACCTCTACTGTGGGTAAAATCCTGGAGGGCATTCTAAGGGATGCTATATTGGAGTATCTGAAGAGGAATAATCTCATGACCCAGTATCAGCACGGGTTTACTAGGGACCGTTCATGTCAGACTAATTTGATCAGCTTCTATGAAGAGGTAAGTTCCGGACTGGACCAAGGGAGCCCAGTGGATGTAGTGTATATGGACTTTTCAAAAGCTTTTGATACGGTGCCACACAAAAGGTTGATACATAAAATGAGAATAATGGGGATAGGGGAAAATATGTGCAAGTGGGTTGAGAGCTGGCTCAGGGATAGGAAACAAAGGGTGGTTATTAATGGAGCACACTCGGACTGGGTCGCGGTTAGTAGTGGGGTACCACAGTGGTCAGTATTGGGCCCTCTTCTTTTTAACATATTTATTAATGACCTTGTAGGGGGCATTCAGAGGAGAATTTCAATATTTGCAGATGACACTAAACTCTGCAGGGTAATCAATACAGAGGAGGACAATTTTATATTGCAGGATGATTTATGTAAACTAGAAGCTTGGGCTGATAAATGGCAAATGAGCTTTAATGGGGATAAATGTAAGGTCATGCAATTGGGTAGAAGTAATAAGATGTATAACCATGAGCTTAATTCTAAAACTCTGGGTAAAACTGTCAATGAAAAGGA
Organism: Ranitomeya variabilis; assembly: GCF_051348905.1. Lineage (NCBI taxonomy): Eukaryota > Metazoa > Chordata > Amphibia > Anura > Dendrobatidae > Ranitomeya > Ranitomeya variabilis. Next base: position 538,245,735 of record NC_135237.1, read on the forward strand.
CCTGGGTGTATGGGTGGATGACAAACTCATATTCAGTGGCCAATGTCAGGCAGCAGCTACAAAGGCAAATAAAATAATGGGATGCATTAAAAGAGGCATAGATGCTCATGAGAACATAATTTTACCGCTATACAAGTCACTAGTGCGACCACACTTAGAATACTGTGCACAGTTCTGGTCTCCGGTGTACAAGAAAGACATAGCTGAACTAGAGCGGGTGCAGAGAAGAGCGACCAAGGTTATTAGAGGACTGGGGGGTCTGCAATACCAAGATAGGTTATTACACTTGGGGCTATTTAGTTTGGAAAAACGAAGGCTAAGGGGTGATCTTATGTTAATGTATAAATATATGAGGGGACAGTACAAAGACCTTTCTGATGATCTTTTTAATCATAGACCGGTGACAGGGACAAGGGGGCATCCTCTACGTCTGGAGGAAAGAAGGTTTAAGCATAATCACAGACGCGGATTCTTTACTGTAAGAGCAGTGAGACTATGGAACTCTCTGCCGTATGATGTTGTAATGAGTGATTCATTACTTAAATTTAAGAGGGGACTGGATGCCTTTCTGTAAAAGTATAATGTTACAGGGTATATACACTAGATTCCTTGATAAGGCGTTGATCCAGGGAACTAGTCTGATTGCCGTATGTGGGGTCGGGAAGGAATTTTTTTCCCCATGGTGGAGCTTACTCTTACCACATGGGTTATTTTTGCCTTCCCCTGGATCAACATGTTAGGGCAGGTTAGGTTAGGCTATGGGTTGAACTAGATGGACTTAAAGTCTTCCTTCAACCTTAATAACTATGTAATATAAAATCAAGGACTACAGTACCTGTGACACCTCTTTTGTGGTGTACTCCATTAAGTGCCCCTGCGGTCTTTTATATATCGGCGAGACATCACAAACAATAAGAGACCGCATCAGTAAACATAAGTCCACTATAAGATGTAAAAATACACTGCTCCCATTACCTCATCACTTTATTGATGCGGGACACTCCATACCCCAACTTAAGTTTCAGGTCATCGAACATGTTCCGGGCACCCAGACGGGGGGGCAATCGTATCCAGACCCTCAAGAAAAGGGAGGCGTTCTGGATACATGAGTTGGAGACTATGACACCTAGGGGTCTAAACAGGGAGTACGATCTCCTTTCATTTTTATGATTGTTTGGAATAATAATGATAATTATTATAATCCATGTATGATTGTTATAACCTATGTATTGTTCCTCCCACATCGGTTGTAATTAAGGCTCTTGTCTACTTTATTTGTATACTGACACGTTGCTTTATCTTACAGTCACCAATATTGAATATGACGGCATGGAATTTCTCACATCCTGATCCTCCTTCCCCTGGACCCCCATCCTGGTCCCATTGCTTCCTATTGTTTTTACCTCATCTTCATTATTTCCTCTTGTTGTATTTGTCTCTTTCCATCTTTAGTGGATAATCTTTGGTCCCTACATCTCCTTGTACTGTATACATGTCTATATATTTGCAATACATATCCACCACCTCACATCCAATAGATCCAGCTGTATGTTATCTTCACTGGTAGTGACATATATTACTTCTCCACCTTTGGTGGATTGTATATCCCGGTGGAACACACCACCATTCTGTTTTACGCCCCCAGTGACATGCACACATACCCATAAGGGAGGTGTGACACCTCCAACGACGCACTTCCAATACGCGGCGGGCTATGCATCCTGCCCCCTACTCAGGCATCGCCGCCACTGCCCCTACCCCTGTGGACCGCATACCCAGGTGGCACGTACCACCATTCTGCCCTATATGACAGGTATACATCCTTGCACTGACAGTGCGTCACTTCCGGTGACGCACTTCCGGTACGCGGGCGACATTGGGGATCCCGCCCCCAGCCCACAAAAGAGCGCTCCTCACCATGATGCCACACCACAGAACTAGCGGTGGACACCGCGTTCCTCACCACCATCCGTCCTGGGTAAGACACCATTGCAGAGCCGGCGCTCCATAGGTGGGGCTCATTCGCTTGTTTAATCATTAGGTTTATGGCCACATTTTCCTTTATTCAGAACAGGTATATTCCCCTGATCCATTTCTCTGGTCCATATATAGCTACTGCCGATTCGGGGTAAGACATTATAACAAAGCTGGCATTATACTTTATGAGGTTCCCTTTATTGAACATCCACTTAAATGGATACACTTTATCCTTTATCTAGGCAAGAGGTTTTCTTTGGTCCACCTGTTAGATCCTTACAACACACTTGTCTGGTCTACATTTAACTATTGCCGATTCTGGGTAAGATATTACAATAGAGCTGGTATCATAGTTTATGGGGTCTCTCCTTATTGTATATCCACTTACATGGGTACATTCTATCCTTTAATCTAGGTAAGAGATTTTCTTTGGTCCACCTGTTGGATCCATACAACACACTTGCTCTCACAGGGTATGTAGATCCAGTTTATCTGTTGTTACAGCACATGCACCCCTACTTAACCCATCATGCTCTACTTTTATTTAGTTTCAGTTTTATGTACCATAGTCAAGTGCCACATCGGATGTTCCCCATACATGACCTTCACTGTGACCTGTATACGGGTTAGTTATATAACCTTGCTTATCATTATAGACTAAGCATACTATAAATTACTTAGTCACGGTACGTCCCCCCTTTTCTGTTCAGGATCTACATTAGGACCCTCTCTGTGACCTACACTAGGACCTTGTCTACATTTTGAGCCACACTCTTGCTACCTTTGACAACAAGGTATGATACTTTTCTTCTACTATCTTTTTCTTTTCCTTTCATTTTATCATTATCATTTTTGTCTTCAATTTTCTTTATCCCATCTCCCATCTTCCCATCCATCACTATATACGCACGGTATATAACCACGCATTAGTCTCCTTGTTCCATTATGGGATTGAGTGAATTTTGTTAAAATTTCATGTATACTGATGGTCTATTTTTGTTGTTCTGTTTTTTTCTTTGATGTTAATGCTGTACACTGAAGAAGGTCAATAACACTGACCGAAACGTATGTACAAGTGGCTGCCAATAAAATTTACGACATATTAAAGTTGAGTGCCAAAGTTTATTTCTAATAGTTACTGGTCTGGGAACCTTCTTTGTGCACCTCACAGCTGTGCCACGTTGCTCCATAATATAGGAACGTACAAGTACGTCCCATGTGCAGCTGATGAGTGCAAATTTGCCTCCAGTATTTGCTGATAACATGCAAAAAAACACCTAATGGAAACCATGCCAGTCATTAGTATCATATCACAAACCCAATACTGGATTAATAATCATTTATTAAGGAGACTGGATAGGACCGGAACAGACAAACTGCATATTCAATGAGAACACAGATGAACCAGAAAAACGCAGTCACAAGTTCAAATTATAAACATACAAAAAACTTTATTTAGATATTTCAGGTGTAAAACAGCAAATTGGGAAGTCCCCCTGTGCCATCCGTAGCACGTATAGTTGGACAGAGAGAGGAGCACACATATGAATTATGAATAGTAGCGTTGGTACATGGTATATATTAAGGCATGATTAGTTAGGTAACAGCCAACAGCTACTAGAATGTACTACGATACCCATAACGAACATATACATACCAGTAATGCCGTATCAGAAATATGTGTGCACCAGATGCCGTCCCCCCGACGAGCGTTTCGGCGAATGCCTTTCTCAAGGGGTTGAAACTTTGACCAAGTTTCCTGTGCCTTTGTAGCTCACACATCCCAAAAACATCAGCGATCCACCTCTATGCTTTACAGTAGGAATGCTGTTCCTTTCATCATAAGCCTTGTTGACCTCTCTCCAAATGTAACATTTATAGTTGTGGCCAAAATTACTCCAAATTATCTTGTTCCAGAAGGTTTGAGGCTTGTCTCTGTGCTGTTTTGTGTATTGTAGGTGAGATACTTTGTGGCATTTGTGCAGTAATGGCTTTCTTCTGGCAACTCGACCATGCGGCCTATTTTTCTTCAAGTGCCTCCTTATTGTGCATCTTGAAACAGCCACACCGCTAGATTACAGAAAGTCCTGTATTTCAGTGGGTTTTTCTTTGCATCCCAAACAATTTTCCTGGTAGTTGTGGACCGCATTTTTGTTAGTCTACCTGACCGTGGTTTTGTTTTTACAGAGCCCGATTTTTCATTTGTTAATCACAGTTTGAACGCTGCTGACTGGCATTATCAATTCCTTGGATATCTTTTTGTATCCCTTTCCTGTTTTATACAGTTCAACTACCTTTTCCCGTAGATCCGTTGACAATTCTTTTGCTTTCCCCATGACTCACAATCCAGAATTGTCAGTGGCTGGATGAAAGATCCAAGAGTCTGTCTGGATCCCAGAAACTCACTCAGCTTTTATGCACACACACTGATTACAAGCAAACAGGTCACAGGTGAGGATGTTCCCTTTAGTAGCCATTCAAACCCATTTGTGTCAACGTCTGTGCATGTTATCAGGCCAAAATCACCAGGGTATGTGAACTTTTGATCAGGGTCATTTGAATGTTTTGGGTTGTCATTATGATTTAAAAGAGAAAACACAGTAGTTTGACAGTAAATGACTTCACCCAACCACTAACCATGAGTGGAGAAAAAGTTTTGGTGTTCTCATTCATATTCTCTGAAAAAAGGCCAAGAAAGCAAAAATTCTGCTGGGGGATGTAAACTTTTGAGCACAACTGTAAGTAACACTTCTCTCTTGATCCTTTTCAGAACTGTTGAGGTGTAAACCACAAAGTCCCTAACCCCTGCAGAGCGAAAATTTACCGCGAGCAACGTCCAAAGAGCTTGTATGGCAGAAGCGCAATCTCCTGGAAGAGGGACGAATCTGTAAGAAAAAGATCCGATTAATTACCAATTCCACCGGGAGTGCACATATACGGTACTTCTGCCAGGATCCGAATGATCCACCATAGTGTAGCTGTTGGACAGAAATATGATCCTGGCTTCTGCATTCAGGACGGATTGGAGAGGGAAAAGTTTAGTAAGAGGAGACTGACTAGTAGAGAGTTGCAATAGTCCAGACGAGAACGAATAAGAGCGACAGAACGTTTTTGCAGAGCAGAAGTTAAGAAAAGGGCAAATTCTCTAGATGTTTTTGAGGTGTAGGTGACATGATTCATCGAATGTGGGGAGCGAAGGAAAGATTTGAATCAAATATGGCCTCAAGACAACGAGCATGCTCCTGGGGAGTAATGGTGGAACCACACACAGAGATGGCAATGTCAGGCATATGAAGGTTAGTAGAGGGAGGAAACACAAGGAGTTCCATTTTGGAAAGATTCCGTTTCAGATAGTGGGAGGACATGATGTTAGAGACAGCGGTAAGACAATCACTGGTGTTTTCTAGAAAGGCAGGTGTGATAACAGGAGAAGAGGTGTATAATTGGGTGTCGTCAGCATAGAGATGGTACTGGAAACCAAATCTACTGATTGTTTGTCCAATAGGGGCAGTATATAAGGAGAAGAGGAGGGGGCCTAGGACTGATCCTTGAGGAACCCCAACAGTAAGGGGAAGGTGAGAGGAGGAGGAACCAGCAAAACATACAGTGAAGGATCGGTCAGAGAGATAGGAGGAGAACCAAGAGAGAACGGTGTCCTTGAGGCCGAGAGAACGGTGTCCTTGAGGCCGATGGAGCGGAGCATAGTGAGGAGGAGCTGATGATCCACAGTATCGAATGCTGCGGAGAGATCCAAGAGAATTAGCAGAGAGCATTAGATTTAGCTGTTAGTAGGTCATTAGAGACTTTAGTGAGGGCAGTTTCAGTAGAGTGCAAAGAGCAGAAACCAGAATGTAAGGGGTCGAGAAGAGAGTTATCTGGAAGGTAAGACGGGAGTGGACCAGGCGTTCCAGGAGTTTACAGATGTAGATGGAACATTTAGTTCAGGTTCTTCACCTTTCTCGTAGGAGAACCGAACAGACAATTATGTCTGCACCAGATTTTGGTGGACAACCGTTCTGTGCTAAACCTTGCCACTTTTTCTTTTGCAGGGTATGTGCCCACATCGTCTTTTTCAGGTGGGCAAGCCTGATGAAAAAAATGGAAAAAAGCCATTGTGTGAACATATTCATAGACAACAAAAGAAAAAAAATGAAAAAAGTGGGCAACGCTTAGCAAGATGGGAAGGACTACCCAACACAGACAGTTCTTAATCTTAAAGGGGTCCTGAAATCCAGGACTGGGTGTGATGGATGGTAGCTGCCATCTTTAAATTTATAGCATATCAATGCCATAAAAAAACAAAAATGTGAATATACCCCTTTAACATGACTTCCTACACGAAGCTGAGGGTCTGTTACAGTGTAACAGTGCAGGCAAAACAATGTGAGCTAAACACAGTAACAATGCACATTTCTCTGCTGTCCTGGACCCAGGCTGGTAGCCCTCACCAGCACTGATACATTATATACATCGGTCACAGCGATAATTTCCACATCTTACCCCCACACTGGCTTTATACTGGGATCTGCAGCACTCACTGGGAATGCGCTGTCATTCTAGATGGTCGGGTGGTTCTCCATTCCAAGGCCATGTGCTGCATTGCGCTTTGTAAATCCTTCTCCATAACATCAGACAGAGGCGCCGTTCTCTGCAGCACTATACGCTCGCGGTTAGACCCATCACATGTACAATTTGGCATAAATATATGTGCTCCCTATGCGGTATAGTGGCAATTCCTGGGTACTGCAGCTCAGCTACTAATGAAGTGAGCTGCAGTACCAGACAACGGCCACTATGCGGTGTATGGAGCTGTGCCGTTATGGCTCTGAGCTCTGTGTACCTTTCGGGCCAGGGATTCAGCTGAACACTGGGGGGTGCCCGGGTATTGGACCCCCACCAATCTGATATTGATTACCTACCCTAATATCTCAGTTCTGAACAACCCCTTTAAACAGTGTATGGCGCTGCAACATAGGTGCACTGTAATGTAATAGCGGTGGCACAGTATGGCACGGTTATGTGTTATTTGGGGCCATCCTATATGTATAGTGATGACGGCACAGGGCGCCCACCAGCATATGGCAGCTGGGGGTGTAAATTAGAATTAACCCCTTCACATGTGTTTATCAGACAAGACATCACTTTACCCGCCACCAGGACACGTACATTTCCCCTTTATTGGCATTGACATCAGCGGAGGTTGTGCTGCCATCTTGATAAAATCCAACTCCATAATCTGTAATGAAGAACATTGCTGTCAATACTGGGATTACAATGTATCCATTAGTCTCATCACATGCATGTGAATAGGGTGAGCAGTTTGGGGGCAAACATCAATAAGGGGGTCCGGCAGTGCCCTCTCTTCTATATACAATATACCTGGGCGTAATCGGGTTGGCAGTATTAACCATGTCTTGGCTTCTACCTATTCCAATGTCTGAAGGTCACAACTTTTGTCTTCTGTCTTGTATCCGGAGCCACTTACACACATTCCTGTCCTATCTCAAGAACTTTCCATGTGCCAGGAATACGTGACAGAGGAGCCGCAGATTGAGAAATTGAGGAACCCCGGCTTTATATAAAGCGCCCGGAACTGTAGGGGCAGAGTTGGAGATTTCTGGTCCTGGACATTTCCGGCTATTACTGAAACATCAAGTATCTGTCTGGAGCCAAATATAACATGTGGCATCTATGGCTGGCACAGGCTGTATCATGGGGCATCTATGATCGGAACAGGGTGTAACATGGGGCATCTATGGCCGACACAGGCTGTATCATGGGGCATCTATGGCCGGCACAGGCTGTATCATGGGGCATCTATGGCCGGCACAGGCTGTATCATGGGGCATCTATGGCCAGCACAGCATGTAACATGGGGCATCTATGACAGGCACAGGCTGTAATATGGGGCATCTATGACTGGCACAGGCTGTAACATGGGGCATCTATGGCTGGCACAGCATGTAACATGGGGCATCTATGGCCGGCAAAGGCTGTATCATGGGGCATCTATGGCCAGCAAAGGCTGTATCATGGGGCATCTATGGCCGGCAAAGGCTGTATCATGGGGCATCTATGGCCGGCAAAGGCTGTATCATGGGGCATCTATGATCAGAACAGGGTGTAAGATGGGGCATGTATGATAGGAGCAGGGTGGAACATGGGGCATGTATGATAGGAGCAGGGTGGAACATGGGGCATGTATGATAGGAGCAGGGTGGAACATGGGGCATGTATGATAGGAGCAGGGTGGAACATGGGGCATCTATGACCGGCACAGGCTGTATCATGGGGCATCTATGGCCAGCATGGGACATCTATGGCCAGCATGGGGCATCTATGGCCAGCACAGCTTGTAACTTGGGGCATCTATGGCCGGCACAGCGTGTAACATGGGGCATCTATGGCTGGCACAGCGTGTAACATGGGACATCTATGGCCGGCACAGCGTGTAACATGGGGCATCTATGGCCGGCACAGCGTGTAACACGGGGCACGGGGCATTTGTGGCCGGCAAAGCATGTAACACGGGGCACGGGGCATTTGTGGCCGGCAAAGGCTGTAACACGGGGCATCTGTGGCCGGCAAAGGCTGTAACACGGGGCATCTGTGGCCGGCAAAGGCTGTAACACGGGGCATCTGTGGCCGGCAAAGGCTGTAACACGGGGCATCTGTGGCCGGCAAAGGCTGTAACACGGGGCATCTGTGGCCGGCAAAGGCTGTAACACGTGGCATCTGTGGCCGGCAAAGGCTGTAACACGGGGCATTTGTGGCCGGCAAAGGCAAAGGCTGTAACACGGGGCATTCTGTGGCTGACACAGGTAACACAGGCTGGCTGTAATGGGGCATCTGTGGCTGGGGCATGGGGCATCTGTGGCTGACACAGGCTGTAACATGGGGCATCTGTGGCTGACACAGGCTGTAACATGGGGCATCTGTGGCTGACACAGGCTGTAACATGGGGCATCTGTGGCTGACTGTGACGACACCACATTTATTCTTAAATAGGACAGACATATTTTTCAGTAGGTCAAAAGACATAAGTCATTGTGCATATGAGCCTGAAAGCTGACTCTTGGACTAACGTTTGTTGCAGTTTTTGTGTTGCTATCCTTGGATGACACGAATGCAGAGTAATTGAACAATCGATGTTTGCTAATATGTTGATTGCCCATTGTATCAGTCCATGCAGCTTGTTGACCTGCAAATATTGAAGGCCAAACTATGCAGATTGATTGAACACTTGAACAATGAGCGATGGCCTCATCCCACCTTCCCCCTGACCTGTGGATGACGCCCTGAAGGACAGTAGCCAAGGGACCATGGCCAATGCTGGAGGAATACAGATCTGCTCCATTGACCATCACTGAACTCATGGAGACATTTCGAGAAGCCAGGTTGGGGCAATCAAGCCACCTGGCCACATACCTCACTGCAGTTGGTCAGCTTCCTGAGCTTGTCATTACCTCGCAAAAAACGACATGCCATTGCTGGGGATAGTTGGCCTGGAAGCTCTAGAGTTGCAGCTGTTCTAATCCCGGCGCGCCAGCAGAAAGGTGACACAATGTCATTTGCATCATCTTGGCTATTTGCCAGACTGTTCTATATATTATTGTTTGCTGGTGGTTGAACATAGTATTGCCGCACTGTGTTACTCTCACCTTGTGTTGTCTGAGTGGTATTGTACCCAGGGGAAAGGAGTACGGGTGTTCAGTGGGATGAGCCCTGGTCCATACAGTCTTTCTAAAGACAGCCAGGTCAGCGGACGAGAGCATCCACTGACCCCGGTGTGTCTCCACACTGGCACATTCTGTAACATGGGTAATCTAAGACTGGCAGACTATAACATGGAGCATCCATTGCTGGCACATGATGTAACATGAGGCATCTTTGGTTGGTGCAAACTGTAACAAAAAATCTGTGGCTGGCAGAGTGTTCAATGGTGGCATTTGTGCCTGTTAATGTTAAGGACGGGGTGGGCACTGGGAGTCATAGGTGGCACCCAGTACACAGGTGAGCAATGCCAGAAGCATCTGCTCACCCCTGATGCATTTGGTAAAATAAGTATATGATACACTGCCGATTTTGCCCTTTTTCCTACCTACAAAAAATGGAGAGGTCTGTAATTTTTATCGTAGCTACACTTCACCTGTGAGAGACAGAATGTAAAAATAAAAACCAGAAAATCACATCGTAGGATTTGTTCTTAATTAACTTGCATTTTATTGCGTGAAATAAGTATTAGATCATCTACCAACCAGCAAGAATTCTGGCTCTCACAGACCTGTTAGTTTTTCTTCATTATTATTTATTATGCTTTGCTAATATAGAGCTATCTTATTCTGCAGCGCTTTACATACATTATCATCACTGTCCCGAATGGGGCTCACAATCTAAATTCCTTATCAGTATTCACTGTCCCGAATGGGGCTCACAATCTAAAATCCTTATCAGTATGTTTAAGAAGCCTCCTACTCTGCACGCATTACCTGTATTAATTGCTCCTCTTTGAACTCGTTACCTGTATAAAAGACACCTGTCCACACACTCAATCACACTCCAACCTCTCCACCATGGCCAAGACCAAAGAGCTGTCTAAGGACACCAGAGACAAAATTATAGACCTGCACAAGGCTGGGATGGGCTACAGGACAATAGAAAATCAGCTTTGTGAGAAGGCAACAACTGTTGGCACAATTATTAGAAAATGGAAGAAACACAAGATGACTGTCAATCTTCCTCGGCCTGGGGCTCCATGTGCAGCGCCCCAGAGTCCTGGTCGTTGCAGTACTGTGGCTCCGCCGCTAAGGGGGGCTATGGTACGTCTGATGGCACTGAAGGAGTTCATCTGACCAGGTATCACAGACACCAATACATTTCACAGTCTGGACTCCAGGGGGAGCTAAGGGTACTATTCATTAGGCCACTCCTCACAGTCTGGTAAAACTGGGGGTTAGGCAGGAAGTTAGAGAGAACGCTGACTGGGTTGGAACCAGGCAACACCTTGTGGCAGAGGGTGTTGTAGGGGAAGATTCGGTAGGGTCCCTGTCAGGGGTGGGATCCTGACAGAGGCCTGGCAATCAGAGAGAAGGCTACGGGACCGCGCCTGCACTTCATAGCGGCGGTGCCCTAAGAAAGGACAAGAAGCGAGATTTATTGTGCTGAGTGAGAAACGAGATCAACGCAACAGGGAGAAATACCAGTAGGAGTCGTGCTGTTAGACCGAGGCAACATCCTACTGAGGCGTAAATAACCGGTGGCCGGAACGCCGAGGAAGTACAGAGCTCTAAGCATTACTTCAAACCAGCGGCAGGACAGAGAGCTATAGGCTGGCTGTCTCACCTACATCACCTACGCAGACATAGGGGGCAACCTTTGGAGAGGGGCGACTCTAGGGTCCCGGAAGAGCTCCGAGCCTTCCCGTCATACGGGTGCGTCCTACCATAAGACCTGGGGGGCGAGAAGAAGAAGAAGAACATCAGAATCGAGTTGTTGTGAGGGAACACGAGGAACAGACACAACAGTTGTGGGGTACTATCCCGTAAGCACAGCAGGGGAGGACCACAACACACAAACGCTAGAAGGAAGGCACAGATTTCCACCTGCAACGGGAACTCTGGAGGTGCCATCGGACCGGCCGGACTTGCGCAGCCCGGTTAACCGTATTCCGGACTGAGGACCCAGAAGCCTTCAGTAAAGAGGTAAAGAGACTGCAACCTGGTGTCCTCGTTATTTACTGCCACCTGCACTGCACCACCACAACATCATCACCATTCCATCCACATCTATTATTGTACGCCCCTCAGCAGGGTCACGGACCGGGTCTAGCCACCGTGACAACCCCAGAGCAGAGACTCAGAGGCCCGGTACCGGGTACCCCTCGGCCCTGCGGCAGTGGGGGCGCTACAACTTGGCGTCACGAACAGGATCTACTTAAGCCTGAAGAATCAGGTCATGTGTGCCTTGGAACTGTGATTTATTATACTTGGACTGTGATTTGTTGCAAAGACTGTGCTGTGCCACTTGCCGCCAAAATCCGCCATTACAGCGCTGAGGAGAGCGCAGGAGAAGAAGAGGGGCGTGGAGTGGGCATAGACAAGCTGGAGAGCGCGAACGACCATGGCCGCCCAGTCTAAATATTTCTGTGCCCTGAGGACGTGTCCGTCAGCAGCCGAGGTCCGCCTCCTCATTCTCTTTGGAGGATGGAGACCATGGAGACAGGGCCGCCCACGAAAGAGACCGCGGGAAGAGGACACCAGAGAGGAAGCGAAAATGGCGACGCCGGAAGCACCGCGTGCGAACGACCCAACTCAGCACGAGGTTGCACAACCCGACACAGCCCCGGATGCGCCATCGTTGCGGGAACTGACCCTTGCGGAGCTCCCGATAGGCCGACCCCCATGGCCGATGTCCAAGGAGTGTGTGGCTGCAGCCGAGGCCCGGCAGGTAGCGTATCACCTGGAGGCCGATGCCCGTGTGATTGCTCGGCTGGGCAAACCCACGGAGGTCCGCCTGTCTCCGGTGTCCCCCGCTTCTTTTATCCCGGCCGTGGCGGAGTGTGAGCTGCAGGCACAGGGCCTGAGGATCCTGCCGGAGGTGGAGCACCTGCAGCGCCTGATGACAGCGTGGCGGAACAGGCCCCAACCAGCAGCCCAGGTCGATCTGAGGAGCGTTGAGGAGGCTCCACCGTCACACTGGGGTGTAGTAATATACTTTTACTCCCGGAAAGGAAGGGGAGTTATACAGGAGATCGGGGAGCCACTGCAGATCCGTGTGGATCGGGAAGAAGTGGAGCCCTGCGGGGGAAGGTACAATTCCGATCTGGAGCCTGGCGATGCGGTGACCTACACGCGGTGGAGAAGGGAAGCTGGCGAAGCTGGTTGGATAGCTCGAGGCGTCCAGCGGTGCGTCGCCCTCCAGGCTGCTGCCGGAACGCCGAAGGACGAGCCTTCTACAGGGAAGGTGCAGGAGCCCGTCCCCGCGGAACCTCAGGAGGTCCGGGTCCACCGCGTGCCTCTGGGTCGCGCTCGCCCACAAGCAAGGAGGGCATCCCGGCGAGGGATCCTGTCGCTGCTGGAGCCAGGACCGGCCCTTGCTACACCAAGGCGACCCGTTGGCCGGGTGAGGCCTGGAAGGAGACCACCCCCTGCACAGCCACAATCAGAGTAAGCAAAAATGCTTTAATGAATGTACATAGTTAATTGTTTTCTCTGCTATTTTGCTGCTAAAACCCGTCCAGGGTTAACTCTTAAAGGGATCCCCTTTGTTGACCCGGGATCCCTATTGCTTTTGTTTGTTTTCTACTTTTTGCACCAGTTATCAAGAACTACTGAATCATGAACAATGCATGATACAAACTCCTTGTATATAGTTTGCGCCTTCTTAAAGGTGCTCTCTACTGGTTTTGTATAAAAAGACGGACTCTTTGCGAAGATACGGTTCTTGGAACTTGCACTGGAGTCCTTGCTGCATACGGACTTGCGACTTGAGAAGTTGCACTACCTCGTAGAGACTTGGTCCCCTTCTTAAAGGGGATGTTCACATCTTGCACTTATGTACAGTGTTGCCTTAAGATGGTTAGATGGCAATAATGTCTTGAAAGAAAAAGTAATGATGCTAATATGAAGAAGTTATATGTAGCCAACTAGTTGATTGTAAGAAATGTTTGATAATGTGTTACAGAATGAGGACAGAAAGTGAACCCGTAGGGGTTAGTCAGTGAGTCCTCCTAGGAGCCATACAGAGATGGCTCAGTGATCTTAAACTGAAAGAAAAATGATATGTTCTATACTGTGTATAGTAGTGGAAGGACAGTAGGCCCGGGCGGAAAGGGGCGGTCCTGTAACAGAAAGGAGAGGCAGTAGGTCTGGAGCAGTTAGGACAGGCGGTCCTGCAGACTTAAAGTAGGAGAATGTGAAAATGTTCAGTAACCTTATAATGTGATTATAAGAAGGTCTTTAGTGGATCCAGCAGGTACGTCCTTAAAGGCAAAGTTGGATTAGTGTTCAAAATTTTGCACTTAGTAGAATACCCGGTTGGGTAAGAAAAGTTCTTTATAGTAAAGTTATTTAAAAGTATTTAACCAAGTTTGTAACGTTCAAGTGTCCTCACCTCCCATAAAGGGAAGCTCTGTTAAAAAGTTGACTTGTACTTGCATTTTCAAAATCGTATGTCTTTTTGCTGACATGTATTGTTGTTTTCTTCCCAGTCCAGGAGTACTGGATTTAACCGGGGGGGGAGTGCAGCGCCCCAGAGTCCTGGTCGTTGCAGTACTGTGGCTCCGCCGCTAAGGGGGGCTATGGTACATCTGATGGCACTGAAGGAGTTCATCTGACCAGGTATCACAGACACCAATACATTTCACAGTCTGGCCTCCAGGGGGAGCTAAGGGTACTATTCATTAGGCCACTCCTCACAGTCTGGTAAAACTGGGGGTTAGGCAGGAAGTTAGAGAGAACGCTGACTGGGTTGGAACCAGGCAACACCTTGTGGCAGAGGGTGTTGTAGGGGAAGATTCGGTAGGGTCCCTGTCAGGGGTGGGATCCTGACAGAGGCCTGGCAATCAGAGAGAAGGCTACGGGACCGCGCCTGCACTTCATAGCGGCGGTGCCCTAAGAAAGGACAAGAAGCGAGATTTATTGTGCTGAGTGAGAAACGAGATCAACGCAACAGGGAGAAATACCAGTAGGAGTTGTGCTGTTAGACCGAGGCAACATCCTACTGAGGCGTAAATAACCGGTGGCCGGAACGCCGAGGAAGTACAGAGCTCTAAGCATTACTTCAAACCAGCGGCAGGACAGAGAGCTATAGGCTGGCTGTCTCACCTACATCACCTACGCAGACATAGGGGGCAACCTTTGGAGAGGGGCGACTCTAGGGTCCCGGAAGAGCTCTGAGCCTTCCCGTCATACGGGTGCGTCCTACCATAAGACCTGGGGGGCGAGAAGAAGAACATCAGAATCGAGTTGTTGTGAGGGAACACGAGGAACAGACACAACAGTTGTGGGGTACTATCCCGTAAGCACAGCAGGGGAGGACCACAACACACAAACGCTAGAAGGAAGGCACAGATTTCCACCTGCAACGGGAACTCTGGAGGTGCCATCGGACCGGCCGGACTTGCGCAGCCCGGTTAACCGTATTCCGGACTGAGGACCCAGAAGCCTTCAGTAAAGAGGTAGAGACTGCAACCTGGTGTCCTCGTTATTTACTGCCACCTGCACTGCACCACCACAACATCATCACCATTCCATCCACATCTATTATTGTACGCCCCTCAGCAGGGTCACGGACCGGGTCTAGCCACCGTGACAACCCCAGAGCAGAGACTCAGAGGCCCGGTACCGGGTACCCCTCGGCCCTGCGGCAGTGGGGGCGCTACACATGCATGATCTCGCCTCGTGGGTAAGGATGATGCTGAGAAAGGTCAGGAAACAGACCAGAGCTACCCATGAGGACCTGGTCAATGACCTGAAGATAGCTGGGACCACAGTCTCAAACATTACCATTAGTATCACACTACGCCATCATGGATTAAAATCCTGCAGGACACAAGGTCCCCCTGCAAACGCCAGCATGTGTCCAGGTCTGTTTGAAGCTCACTACTGACCATCTGGATGATCTAGAGGAGGCATGGGAGAAGGTCATGTGGTCAGATGAGACCAAAATACAACTTTTTGCTATCAACTCCAATAGTCGTGTTTGGAGGAAGAAAAAGGATGAGTATAATCCCAAGAACACCGTCCCAACCATGAAGCATGGTGGGGGAAACATCATAATTTGGAATGCTTTTCTGCAAAGGGGATAGGACGACGGCACCGTATTAAAGGGAGGATGCATGGAGCCATGTATTGCGAGATTTTGGACAACAACCTCCTTCCGTCAGTAAGAGCATTAAAGATGGGTTGTGGCTGAGTATTCCATCATGATACTGATCCCAAACACACTGCCAGGGTAACTTAGGAGTGGCTCGGTAAGAAGCATTGCACGGTCCTGGAGTGGCGTAGCCAGTCTCCAGACCTGAACCCAATAGAAAAACTTTGGAGGGAGATGACACTCAATGTTGCCCAGTGACAGCCTCAAAACCTGAAAGATCTGGAGAAGATCTGTATGGGGGAGGGGGCCAAAATCCCTGCTGCAGTGTGTGCAAACCTGGTCAAAAACTATAGGAAACATCTGACCTCTGTAATTGCAAACAAGGTTTCTGGATCAAATATTAAGTTCTGTTTTTCTATTGTATCAAATACTTATTTCATGCAATAAAATGCAAATTAATTATGGAAAAATCATACAATGTGATTTTCTGGATTTTACTTTTAGATTTTATCTCTCAAAGGTGAATTGTACCTACGATAAAAATTACAGACCTCTCCATTCTTTGTAGGTGGGAAAACCTGCAAAATCGGCCGTGGATCAAATACTTATTCTCCGCCCTGTATATAGAGGAATATATCATCACGTCTGACTGTCTGATGCCACAATCTTTAGAAATGTTACATAAACGTATCCCCAACATTAACACTCCCAGTGAGTCCCAGAACAGTGCCAGTGTGAACAGAACAGTCCCAGCTCCGACACTCCGCATCCTCATTACTGTCTGGAATTCCTGCAATGTGACCGCCCCTTTAAGAATAACAAGTGAAGTGAATGGAGAGATAAAGGCAACATAGACAGCAACTAATGAAATACGGTATATAAGGAGAGAAGCGAGAGAATCTACGTCATCCATTGTTTCATCACACGTCACAGGACATGGCGCAGAAGACACGATCCTAACACACAGAGGGCTGATTTATTACTACATTTGCACTTTTTTGGGTGTGGAGTTCTTGGTCTTATTTTTTTTCAATTATTTTTCATTTTTCGCCTTTTATAGTCTATTTTGGGGAATTTTCGGATGTTTTTAACTGATTTGTCAATTGTAATTTGTAAAAAAAAAAAAAAAAGTTGCTCATTTTGCGCCAATGTAGAAACTCCTTCCACTGGAGTACTGTTATATAAGCTGGATACTTTTTGTGCAAATTTTGTGTCACTCAGTGAAATATTGAATATTCAGGGGAGCGGCGGGAATAAAATAAGAGCAAAAAAGTTACTTTGGATTGGTGATCGATCTTAAAGAATTTCCTACGGAGTTTACTACAAAATGCCCCCAATCGTACAAATGTTTTGGATTTTACTACATGCTGTTTTGGCAGTGAATGTTGGAGGCGATAACCCTAAATTGATGAAATGGTTAATAAATGCTGCTACAAAAAACAAGATTTTTGCTACATTTCCTGCATCCTGTTGACAAATAACTCCTGATACTTTATATACACAATGTATATTCCCCTGGTTCTTCTGTAACAAGCCGCTCGGCTGCGTCACTGAGATTCTTGCAAAATGTCTTATTGCTGCACTTATCTATTATTGGCAACTTCTGTAAATGAAAAACGGCTCCTGTAATATGTGACATAATATCTGATTATTATTATTATACAGGTTTCTTATTTACATTCAATATATAAACAGTAAACAACAAAGATCCCTCTAGTGGTGGCTGCAAGTATCCAAAAATGTTATCATTTTAACCCCTTTACCCCCAAGGGTGGTTTGCACATTAATTTTTACAATTCTGAGCACTGTCCCTTTATGAGGTTGTAACTCTGGAACGCTTCAACGGATCCTGGTGATTCTGACACTGTTTTCTCGTGACATATTGTACTTCATGATAGTAGTAAAATTTCTTTGATATTACCTGCGTTTATTTGTGAAAGAAATGGAAGTTTGGCGAAAATTTTGAAAATTTCGCAATTTTCCAACTTTGAATTTTTATGCAAATCACAGAGATATGTCACACAAAATACTTAATAAGTAACATTTCCCACATGTCTACTTTACATCAGCACAATTATGGAACCAAATTTTTTTTTTGTTAGGGAGTTATAAGGGTTAAAAGTTGACCAGCAATTTCCCATTTTTACAACACCATTTTTTTTAGGGACCACATCTCATTTGAAGTCATTTTGAGGGGTCTATATGATAGAAAATAACCAAGTGTGACACCATTCTAAAAACTGCACCCCTCAAGGTGCTCAAAACCACATTCAAGAAGTTTATTAACCCTTCAGGTGTTTCACAGGAATTTTTGGAATGTTTAAATAAAAATGAACATTTAACTTTTTTTTCACAAAAAATTTACTTCAGCTTTAATTTGTTTATTTTACCAAGGGTAGCAGGAGAAACTGGACGCCAAAAGTTGTTGTACAATTTGTCCTGAGTACGCCGATACCCCATATGTGGGGGTAAACCACTGTTTGGGCGCATGGTAGAGCTCGGAAGCGAAGGAGCGCCGTTTAACTTTTCAATGCAAAATTGACTGGAATTGAGATGGGAAGCCATGTTGCGTTTGGAGAGCCCCTGATGTGCCTAAACATTGAAACCCCCCACAAGTGACACCATTTTGGAAAGTAGACCCCCTAAGGAACTTATCTAGATGTGTGGTGAGCACTTTGACGCATTAATGATCAGTGTAGTATTGGGTCGCTATCTGGTGGTAATATGTGATTCGCTCATAGTGGGATGGAATTTATCCCTTGTTGTGATATTTCGATCATTTAAAAAAAATAAAAATAAATAAAAATATATCTAAATTGTATTGCATATTTTAACAAATGTTTAATAGGTTAGAGTAGAGCTCGGCCAAAAGAGTGTGCCTAGTTGTGGTGGCGGCTTAAACAATCTTTTGAACAAAAAAGCTGCTGGTTATATGTGTGATCTGGTGATGGGACCTGTTAATGTGTGATTAGTGAGGACGTGGTTCAGAAGAATTTTTCCAAGAGAGGGTGGTGGGTGTTATGACCCCAATGGCAGAGGGATCTCTGCAATAAATACCAAGTCTGCAAACACAAAAAACCAGCTCATAGGGCAGTGGTAACTGGGCTGACCGTATAGCTAATCCTAGCACCACAAATAGCAGCAAACGGGGAACGTGCCTACGTTGGTTCTAGACGTCTCGCACCAGCCGGAGAACTAACTAACCCTAGAAGGGAAAAGATAGACCTTTCTTGCCTCCAGAGAAAAGACCCCAAAAGTTGGATACAAGCCCCCGACAAATAATAACGGTGAGGTAAGAAGAAAAGACAAACGTAAGAATGAACTAGGTATTTAGCAAAGAGAGGCCCACTGACTAATAGCAGAATATAGTAAGATGACTTATACGGTCAGCAAAAACCCTATCAAAAATATCCACGCTGGATATTCAAGAACCCCCGAACCGTCTAACGGCCCGGGGGAAGAATACCAGCCCCCTAGAGCTTCCAGCAAAATCAGGAATCACATTTAGTACAAGCTGGACGAAAAATAAGAGCAATACAAATAACCAAAAAACAAGGAAGCAAGACTTAGCTTAATTTTGCATGAACCAAGACCAGCAGACAGGAGCAAACAGAAAGGACTGATTACAACGATGCCAGGCACCAGACTAAGAATTCAGGGAGTTCATATAGCAACACCCCTGGACTAACGACCCAGGTGGGTGCCAAACTAGGGAAAGAGAATCTCAGTCATACCACTAGTGACCACAAGAGGGAGCCAAAAAAGTCTAATTCACAACAGTACCCCCCCTTTAAGGAGGGGTCACCGAACCCTCACCAAGACCACCAGGGCGATCAGGATGAGCAGCGTGAAAGGCACGAACTAAATCGGCCGCATGCACATCAGAGGCAACCACCCAGGAATTATCCTCCTGACCATAGCCCTTCCACTTGACCAGATACTGAAGCCTCCGTCTGGAGAGACGAGAATCCAAGATTTTCTCCACCACGTACTCCAACTCGCCCTCAACCAACACCGGAGCAGGAGGCTCAACAGAAGGAACCACAGGTACAACGTACCGCCGCAACAAAGACCTATGGAACACGTTGTGAATGGCAAACGACACCGGAAGATCCAAGCGAAAGGACACAGGATTAAGGATTTCCAATATCTTGTAAGGACCGATGAAGCGAGGCTTGAATTTGGGAGAGGAGACCTTCATAGGAACAAATCGAGAAGACAGCCATACCAAATCCCCAACACGAAGTCGGGGACCCACACCGCGGTGGCGGTTGGCAAAACGCTGAGCCTTCTCCTGTGACAACTTCAAGTTGTCCACCACATGATTCCAAATCTGCTGCAACCTATCCACCACAGAATCTACCCCAGGACAGTCAGAAGGCTCCACATGTCCCGAGGAAAAACGAGGATGGAAACCAGAGTTGCAGAAGAATGGCGAGACCAAAGTAGCGGAACTAGCCCGATTATTAAGGGCAAACTCAGCCAACGGCAAGAAGGTCACCCAATCATCCTGATC
Source organism: Ranitomeya variabilis (assembly GCF_051348905.1). Taxonomy (NCBI): domain Eukaryota; kingdom Metazoa; phylum Chordata; class Amphibia; order Anura; family Dendrobatidae; genus Ranitomeya; species Ranitomeya variabilis. Next base: position 538,266,043 of record NC_135237.1, read on the forward strand.
CGCAGAAACAAAACACCTCAAATAAGCCTCCAAAGTTTGATTAGTTCGCTCCGTTTGTCCATTAGTCTGAGGATGAAAGGCAGACGAAAACGACAAATCAATGCCCATCTTAGCACAAAAGGATCGCCAGAACCTGGAAACAAACTGGGATCCTCTGTCAGACACGATATTCTCAGGAATGCCGTGTAAACGAACCACATTCTGAAAGAACAAAGGAACCAGATCGGAAGAGGAAGGCAGCTTAGGCAAAGATACCAAATGGACTATCTTGGAAAAGCGATCACATACCACCCAGATGACAGACATGCCCTGAGACACCGGAAGATCTGAAATGAAATCCATGGAAATGTGTGTCCAAGGCCTCTTTGGGACAGGCAAGGGCAAGAGCAACCCGCTGGCACGAGAACAGCAAGGCTTAGCTCGAGCACAAGTCCCACAGGACTGCACAAATGACCGCACATCCCGCGACAAGGAAGGCCACCAAAAGGACCTAGCCACCAAATCTCTGGTACCAAAAATTCCCGGATGCCCTGCCAACACCGAGGAATGAACCTCGGAAATGACTCTGCTGGTCCATTTAACAGGAACAAACAGTCTGTCAGGTGGACAAGAGTCAGGTCTACCAGCCTGAAATCTCTGCGACACACGTCGCAAATCCGGAGAAATGGCTGACAAGATTACTCCCTCTTTAAGAATACCAACTGGTTCTGTGACTCCAGGCGAGTCAGGCACAAAGCTCCTTGAAAGAGCATCAGCCTTCACATTCTTTGAACCTGGTAAATACGAGACCACAAAGTCAAAACGGGAGAAAAACAATGACCAACGGGCCTGTCTAGGATTCAGGCGTTTAGCAGACTCGAGATACATCAGATTTTTGTGATCAGTCAAGACCACCACACGATGCTTAGCACCCTCGAGCCAATGACGCCACTCCTCAAATGCCCACTTCATGGCCAGCAACTCCCGATTGCCAACATCATAATTCCGCTCAGCAGGCGAAAACTTCCTAGAGAAAAAAGCACATGGTCTCATTACAGAGCAACCAGGGCCTCTCTGCGACAAAACGGCCCCTGCCCCAATCTCAGAAGCATCCACTTCAACCTGAAAGGGAAGTGAGACATCAGGCTGGCACAAAACAGGCGCTGAAGTAAACCGGTGCTTCAACTCTTGGAAAGCCTCCACGGCTGCAGGAGCCCAGTTAGCAACATCAGAACCTTTCTTGGTCATATCCGTCAAAGGTTTAACAACGCTAGAAAAATTAGCGATAAAACGACGGTAGAAGTTAGCAAAGCCCAAGAACTTCTGAAGACTCTTAACTGACGTGGGTTGAGTCCAATCATGAATAGCTCGGACCTTGACTGGGTCCATCTCCACCGCAGAAGGGGAGAAAATAAAACCCAAAAAGGGAACCTTCTGTACTCCAAAGAGACACTTTGAGCCCTTAACAAACAAAGCATTCTCACGCAAAACCTGAAACACCATCCTGACCTGCTCTACATGCGAGTCCCAATCATCAGAAAAAAACAGAATATCATCCAGATAAACAATCATAAATTTATCCAGATACTTCCGGAAAATATCATGCATAAAGGACTGAAACACTGAAGGAGCATTAGAGAGCCCAAAAGGCATCACCAAGTACTCAAAATGACCTTCGGGCATATTAAATGCAGTTTTCCATTCATCTCCTTGCTTAATGCGCACAAGGTTGTACGCACCACGAAGATCTATCTTGGTGAACCACTTGGCACCTTTAATCCGGGCAAACAAGTCCGACAACAGAGGCAAAGGATACTGAAATTTAACAGTGATTTTATTCAGAAGCCGATAGTCAATACAAGGTCTCAAAGATCCGACCTTCTTGGCCACAAAAAAGAATCCCGCACCAAGAGGGGAAGAGGAAGGACGGATATGCCCCTTCTCCAGAGATTCCTTGATATACTAACGCATTGCGGTATGCTCAGGTACAGACAGATTAAATAATCTTCCCTTAGGAAATTTACTACCCGGAATCAAATCTATAGCGCAGTCACAGTCCCTATGAGGAGGAAGAGCACTGGACCTGGACTCGCTGAATACCTCTAAGAGGAATAGGATTTACCAATGGCTCAAGAACAAAACCACAGCGCTTGGCAAACGACAGATCCATAAGACTCAGGGCAGCACCTGAATCCACAAACGCCATAACAGGGTAGGAAGACAATGAGCAAATTAAAGTCACAGACAAAATAAATTTAGGTTGCAAATTACCAATGGCGACAGGGCTAACAACCCTTGTAAGGCGTTTAGAGCATGCTGATATAACATGTGTAGAATCACCACAGTAAAAACACAACCTATTCTGCCGTCTATGATTTTTCCGTTCATTTCTAGTCTGAATTCTATCACATTGCATTAAATCAGGTGTTTGTTCAGACAACACCACCAGAGGATTAGCAGTTTTGCGCTCCCGCAAACGCCGGTCAATTTGAATAGCCAGCGCCATGGAATCATTCAGACTTGTAGGAATGGAGAAACCCACCATCACATTCTTAATGGCTTCAGAAAGGCCATTTCTGAAATTTGCGGCCAGAGCACACTCATTCCACTGAGTAAGCACGGACCATTTCCGAAATTTTTGGCAATACACTTCAGCTTCATCCTGGCCCTGAGAAATAGCCAACAAGGCTTTTTCTGCCTGAATTTCAAGATTGGGTTCCTCGTAAAGCAATCCGAGCGCCAGAAAAAACGCATCAATATTCGCCAATGCCGGATCTCCTGGCGCTAGCGAGAAAGCCCAATCCTGAGGGTCGCCCCGCAAGAAAGAGATAACAATTTTAACTTGCTGAGCTGAGTCTCCAGACGAACGGGGTCTCAGAGAAAGAAACAATTTACAATTATTCCTGAAATTCCTAAACTTAAATCGATCTCCAGAGAACAGTTCAGGAATAGGTATCTTAGGTTCAGACATAGGACTACTGGTAACAAAATCTTGTATACCCTGCACACGAGCAGCAAGCTGATCCACACTTGTAATCAGAGTCTGGACATTCATGTCTGCAGCAAGCTTAAGCCACTCAGAGGTAAAGGGGAGGAAGAAAGAGAGGAAAAAAAAAAACTCAGAATTTCCTTTCTTATTATCCCACTTCTGCAATGCATTAAACATTCAACTTGGGCCTGGCATACTGTTATGACCCCAATGGCAGAGGGGTCTCTGCAATAAATACCAAGTCTGCAAACACAAAAAACCAGCTCATAGGGCAGTGGTAACTGGGCTGACCGTATAGCTAATCCTAGCACCACAAATAGCAGCAGCCGGGGAACGTGCCCACTGACTAATAGCAGAATATAGTAAGATGACTTATACGGTCAGCAAAAACCCTATCAAAAATATCCACGCTGGATATTCAAGAACCCCCGAACCGTCTAACGGCCCGGGGGGAGAATACCAGCCCCCTAGAGCTTCCAGCAAAATCAGGAATCACATTTAGTACAAGCTGGACGAAAAATAAGAGCAATACAAATAACCAAAAAACAAGGAAGCAAGACTTAGCTTAATTTTGCATGAACCAGGACCAGCAGACAGGAGCAAACAGAAAGGACTGATTACAACGATGCCAGGCACCAGACTAAGAATTCAGGGAGTTCATATAGCAACACCCCTGGACTAACGACCCAGGTGGGTGCCAAACTAGGGAAAGAGAATCTCAGAGTCATACCACTAGTGACCACAAGAGAGAGCCAAAAAAGTCTAATTCACAACAGGTGGGATTGTGGAAGGTTCAAGGGGTGGGGGCGTAGCTAGGGTGGCGCTTGGGCGGAGTTTCAAGGGGCCCTGAAAATTTTGCCAGTATGGCGCCCTGAAATTCCTAGCGGCAGCCCTGCCAGAGAATCACTAACATCACTGCATTATCAGTTTCGTCTGGGAATCTCGACAATTTCTGGAATTGTTTAAGTGACATACCGCGCACTATGGGATACTTTGCACCAGGAATTCATTCCCAAATTCGACTATGGACATCTGGCTGCAGAGTGCTGAAAATTTTGAAAAACTGTGCCATTTCTCTAATTGCTTGGGTGCCATAGATGGCAAACATATCCGGATTTCAAAACCTGCAGGATCTGGCTCCAAGTACTATAATTACAAAAACTACTTTTCGATAGTACTTATGGCCATAGCAGATGCCAATTGTAAGTGTACTGCTGTGGACATTGGAGCCTATTGCCGCTCAAACGACTCGCAAGTCTTTAAAACATCTCCTATGGGCCATTGTCTATATGGAGACACCTATGATTTCCCACCACCAAGACCACTCCCGGGAACATCTGGCTACAATGCCATTTGTCTGTGTTGGGGATGAGGCATTCCAGCTGTAACAACACCTACTGAAACCATATTCACGCAGTGGATTGACCAGAACCAAACGAGTGTTTAACTACCATTTAACTAGAGCCAGATGAGTGGTGGAGTGCGCGTTTGGCATTTTAACCACAAAGTGGCGAGTGCTGCTAACTGCCATAAAACTACAGACAGACACTGTGGATGAGGTTGTTACGGCCTGTGTGGTGCTGCACAATTCTGTTATTTCCCAGGAGCCAGTTTCCATGGATGAAGAGGACTCTCAGACAACCTTGTGGGACTATCAAAGCAACTCTGTTCGTACTGCAGTTGCGGTTTCAAGAATGAGGGACCACTTCGCTGATTATTTCATGTCACATGAAGGCAGAGTTCCATGGCAAGATGACATAGTTTGAGATGTTTCTTTGATGTCTATGTCAATTATGTTTCTGTACAAAGTCTTATGATTTTCTTGGCACCAAGTTTTACTTAGTTCCCTAAAGTTTGGTATGTTTTCTAATAAACCAAACATGTTATACCTTGTCAACGTGTGTTATGTTTTTGTACTTTTTTTTTCTAAACATACATAAATGAAGACACCTAACAATAAAATAGTTTTTAAACAAAACCGCATTTTATTTTACATATTTTTATTAAACACTTTTTTTTAACCTTTTAGGGTAAAGCAGTTTTTAAACCCTTTTTGGGTTAAACACATTTTTTAAACCTTTTTGGGGTTAAACATTTTCTTAAACCTTTTTTGGGTTAAACAAAATATTTTAAAAAAAATTTATTACACAAAATTTTAAAACATTACACTTTATAAATCTGTAAATTGTGGGGTGAAGATACTAACGGAGGGGCTGGAAGGTTGGACCACGTCGATAGTGGGGGAAAGGCTACTGGGTTAGGGTTGATCTGTAGTGGAAGGGGGGGGGAACATGAGGCTGAGCAGGGAGGTCAGGTTGGACAGGGGGTGGTGTTGGGGTAGGTGGAAAACTAAACGGGGAAGGAAAATTTGATAGGGAAGGAAAAAGTGGGGAGGACATTGGGATTTGGGCCTGGTTGGGATTTGGGCCTGGGTTGGGATTTGGGCCTGGATTGGGAATTCGGAGTCAAGTGAGAAGGGGCACTTCAATGTGTTATATCGAGATTTAAGGAGGTAAGTTAACCATATGTATAGATAGTTTTCTATGTAAAATGTGTCCAAAAAAAATATCACCAAATACATTACCTAACCATTTTTTTTCATATCACTTTTTTTTTAGATTTAGATATCCCGAGAAATGTAGAAATGTATAGTTTTTGCTGAACAACCATACAAGGATTTGACAGGCTATTACTGGTCTTATCCCCAGAGCTGAACTATTCCTAAACGGTCATGATAGGATGCCAGAGCAAGTGGGGACCAGAGCTCACCCACGACTACCTCGCTTGTGCAACTTACAGATACACATATTAAAGTGCCGTGATAATGAAGTTAACATCTGGCACCAAACAGATATGAAGCAATGCCCCAATACAGTCATGTTTAACAATTGTGCTAATATTGGAATAGTGGTCTAATTTGTCATGCCGTTCCAATATGATTAAATCCCCTACTCCATTTTAATAACACAGGATATATATAAGAAGAGCCTCGGCTGATTGTTCTATGTATAAGAGGATTGACAGGGCCTGAAGAATTTTAAATAAAAAGTTGGTTAAACTTTTTATTTCTTTAATGAATTATCCTAATTTAATTTAAAAAAATGTTATTATATTTAATAGCAAGTGATCAGACTGCATTATTGGAAGTGGATAAATATATGTACATATTATAGATTCCGTGCATCCAGCCTGAATTAGTGGATTTCCCGAGGAAGGACACAATGCCGACTGATTACTCAAAGAAAATCTTAAATGGTTCTGAATCGCTCTGTATCCTGCAACCGGCTCTCCAGTCAGAATCTTGTACTTCAAAAATATATTCCAAAAATGAAACGATGAATGTTTCAATGGCCTATTAATATAAACTACGAATGCCCTCGGATTTATTCATACAGAAGAGAATAGGAACCAGGCATGATGATATCCTTACTGAATGAAGAATTCCCTGCTGTCTACATACATTACTATATACAGTAACTAGGTTCTTGCACTGATATAAGTCAGTGATCTTATTTCCATAAAGAGACAAATGTGTTAATGAAACTTGTTCTGGAAAAAAAATCTTATAAGTGCAATCTATAAGCACTTTTCTTTAGCAATTATATTATTGGGATCTCTTGGACGACCAGTTCAATAAGCAGTAGTTTGCCTATTGCATTAGCCCATCTTTTCTGCACTGCATTTCCATCCATTTTACTCCACAATCAGAGCAGATCTCTGTCAAGCCCAAAACATTCTACTGTATCCAGAATACTGAGAATGGTGCCATAAAACATAACTTGCCGGCTCTTCCCAAAGAGAGTAATCAGCAGAGAACACATACACCTTCCTTACCTCCTACACTGATAGTCAGGGGATGGGATACCACATTCCTCTATTTTTATTCTTTCTCCTCATTCATCTACTTTAATGAGAATGAAATTCCATGTAGAAGCCCCCAAGACTGCAAATGAGGCAGCACCCACATTTAGTGACCCGTTATCGACCCCAACCCCTGAAGACTGAGTCTCGGATTCATGATTTTATGGCCTGATGAGTAATACAATGTTACTGCCGGTCTCACAGAAATCAACAATATCAAAGTCTTTTTCTCTGTGCATTTGGTAAACCACATGGTGATTAAGACTAATGTATAAACCCAACAATTTCCAAAATCCCACTCACTCAATTACTAAATTTGACCAGCGTAGATGACGTAGAAATGATAAAATTTCTGGTCTATGTGCTTCATGAGGATTGTGAAGATGTCAGAATTACAGCAGTATTGAACTGTGGGTGTTTTATCAGCAGGTACTCAGTTATGAGAAGAAAATGATCGGTAAGGGTCTTCCCAAAGAGAAAAAAAAATTAAGCATCAACAATGATTAACATTGATTATACACAGCAATTGAAAATAATGAAGGGGAACATCAGGGAACCTGAAAACCACATAACTTACTTGATTTACTACAGAAACATAAGTTATAAGTCATCAAACTTTCTGATAAGGGAGTAATGTGATATTAATGGAAATTGGCCTTTGAAATCACACGATTTATTGAAAATAATTAGGCAAAAGTTACATATTAAAAAGAAAGTTGGGGGGTGTGGCCTAGCTCTTGCCATGTGAAGAAGCAGGAGCTTGGAGCTCTCTTAAAAATCCCCATCTAAAGCGACAAAAAAGCTACATATTCGAGACATAAGGGCCTTTATCAATGCTACTATACAGCCTTTATACACAGGCTCTGAATTAAGACCAAGATCAATCATCTAGCTGAACTACGGACAAAGCTGTGCCCGGACCCTTCCCTGCCTGAGAGAGACTGGAGCTGCCATCTTCGCCACGCTTCTCCTTCACATTGAGAGGCTGGCCTAAGCAGCTCATTGTCTGCGGTGTTGGCTACCCTGGCTCACTGGGGGCCAACACAGAAGAAAAAGGAAGAGGGCCACCTTGATCGACTAGCTGGAGACTGGGGTCTGACCCCTGTCTCCCTTCACCGCACAGTAACATCCATCTGTGTGCTGTGCTGAGGGACCAGGACGGAGATATACTTCGTAGTACAGCCGAGAACGGAGGACCGGAGGAGGAGCCGCACTTCATTCAGCAGCCAGCGGTGAGATACTACTTCATCCCCACCGCCGACCGGAACCCCTGTGTGACCCCAGCAACTAAACCGGAGGATCCCTGCTTCAATACAGCGCTGCTGGATCCCCACCGTTCAGAGCCGCTCCGGAATCATCTCAGCAAGGTCACCGCTGCTGACTGCAGCGGCGCTGCAGGAGAAGATCTGAAGGGACGTGACGCTGGATACCGCTCCTGATCACCGCGGATAGAACTCGGAACACAGCGGCGTCGGCTCCCCTCCTGCACACTGGTGCATAAAGTAAGCCCAGTACCGGGAATCCCCCTAGACTCAACGAGCATAATAGTTGACAGAGCGAGCGCTCTGAATACCCGGGCGGGGAGCGCCACTGTGGAATTGTCAGCCCAGCTTCTAAGGGACAGGGAGCACCGCTGTGGAATATTTCTTGTGTAATACACGGGGATCTATTATTGTGGAGAAACATCCTATATTGCTTTAATAAGCAGGACTTAGAGCTGTTTAATTGCAAGCATTTATAAACGGGGAGCTGCTGTGGAACTTTCAATCCTCTGGGACAGGGAGTACACTGGTGGATTTACTATAACAAAAGGGGCAGAGTGATTATCCTGTGAAATTGAAACAGTGTTGAACATTCTAAATAAAGTGGGAGCCAGTGCGGTGGAAAGCTCATTGTGCTGCACAATTGAAATGCACAGAGTAAAGGGAGCTCGGACAAGGGAAGTACTTTGAGCCTATATCAGCTCTTTGTTTTGGTACACGTGTATGGAACTGCTCTTCTAGTCCCTCATAGTGACAAGGTACACTGATACCTGAAATAAGCTCCACTAAACATCAGTGCAATAGCACCATCTGGTGGTCATACTAATTTCTTTTTACAGCAGCAGGAAGTTTATGGTTATTAGAAACAGACATTATTACACAAAATATATCTGGGAAGATCTCGCAAAAAGGAACTAGTAAAAACTCTGTAGTTATTTTTGTAATTCCCTTTAAATGGAGCAAAGAGTGGGACACAAAAAACAAAATTCTAAGTCGTATGTGGATATTCCAAATCTCCTGAGCCCAATCAAGTTTAGATCCCCACATAAAGCGGACGAACATAAAATAAATAAAGCAACAGGCTCACAATTAGGTAGCACAAGAATGGCCTCCCAAAAAAGCGTACCCGTTATGCGCTCTAACATTACCAAAACAAATGTAGAAACGAAAATAAAAATGACTCTCTCCGCTTCTGGTGGTACCCCGATTGGGGCATCTGCGATGGATACTACTGCGTCAGCAAAAAGATCTGCTTCTGAGGAGTCTCTGGGACCCGTAGGTAATATTAAAAGGGATCGTACTGACTCGGAGACAGACGCGGTAAAACCAAACCGTAATGAAGAATTTTTTCAACTCATTTCAAAGTTAATAGATGACAAAATGAACGCTGGTTTTGAGAAACACAACTCGATTTTTGAGGAAATGTGTAGCGCCTTTACAAAAAAATTGGAAATACATGATTCTAAATTAGTGGAATTGGAACAGAAAACGGAGTCCCTAACAAACCAAAATATGGCCTTAAAAAAGGAGATAAACGACATGAAATCCAAAATAGCGGATATTGAGGATAGGAGTCGTAGGAATAATCTAAAAATAAGGGGGATACCGGAGGAGGTTAAACAGCCAGATCTTCCAGACTTTATTCAAACTGTGTTCAAGAAAACTTTGCCCGATATTTCCGACCTGGATCTTTGCATTGACAGGGCCCATAGACTACCTAGGCCAAAGGGTATATCGGAGGATAAGCCGAGGGACACCATTTTGCGCTTACATTTTTATGGGACTAAGGAAAAAATTCAAAATTTTATCAAAAATAAGGGATCGTTACCAAAACCCTACGATGGCACGGACCTCTCCAAGCATTCATTGGACTCGCGTAGGTCCTTCAAACCGGTGACCGATATTCTCAAGGAGGAGCATATTCTGTACAGGTGGGGTTTCCCCACAAAGCTTATGTTCCATTACAAGGACAAATTTAATATCATTAACTCAGTGGAGGAGGGTTTGAGCCTTTTTAGAGCTCATACTTGAAATGTCAACTCTTACAGTATGGTTTATAAAGAGTAGTCAACTCTTACAGTATGGTTTATAAAGAGTAGTCTTTTTAATTTTTTTTATTACAGTAGATTTTTATCAAAAGATGGTCTCTAATCATTGGGGGGTTGGGGAGTTTCATTACGCAAACTTTTCCCCCATTGGATCAAAGGTCCCTTTAAGGGACGAAGATCGGTCAATTGAACCGGATTGTTTTTTAGTCTAGGTGGTTTTTCTTGTTATTGTTTTTCTTTTATATCTGGTTCAATCTAGTTACTCGTAAAGCTTTAAATTTGTTTTAAGTTTTTTTTTCTTGCAGCATCGTCAGCGGTCTACAACATGCAACTGAAATTTGTCCTACAACGTCAGGGGTCTCAATAGTCCGTGGAAGAGGTGTGCCGTCTGGAAGGAAATTAAACATTTACAAGCAGAAATAGTATGCCTACAAGAAATAAAGTTCTGAGAAGGTAATCACCCCACATTTACAAATAAAAAATTTTCGCACTACTTTTCTTCCCTATCAAAAGGGAGAAGGGCAGGTGTGATCACAATGGTCAGGGACACTACCATTTCAACTTTAGGAAGAGGTTAGGGATCCAAATGGCAGATTTCACATTCTGGTGTGCCAAATTAACACGGTTACTTGCACCATCGTAAACATATACGCCCCTAATACGAAACAACTCAGTTTTCTTAATAAGGTTATGAAGAAAATACACAAACATAAAAAAGGAGAACTATATCTTATGGGGGATTTTAACATGGTCCCAGACGCAAAACTTGATTCCAATTCGGCCTCACGTCACTCCTCAGTTAATCTAAACAAATGGATCATTAATAATGAGCTGTTTGACACCCTTAGATGTCTGAACGCTGCCTCGAGGGAGTTTTCCTGTCTCTCATTGGTACATAAAACTAAATCCAGGATAGATCTGTTTCTTTCAGAAATTTTTAATATATCCAAAGTAAAAAAAGCCAGTATTATGGACAGGTCATTTTCTGATCACTCTCCTATCATGACTGAAGTCTTGATTGGACCTAATTTGAAAAATTCTGCTTTGTGGAAGTGCAATAGCTATTTGCTTAACGTTCCAAATTACAGAGAACAAATCAAAACCTCATTACAAAATTATTTCAAGGAAAATATAGACGGTGAGACTGACCCGTTTATCATTTGGAACGCCCACAAAGCAGTAATTAGGGGAAAATTAATACAAATTTCGGCCAGACATAACGCAAAAAAGAGAGAAAACATTAAGAGCATTCAGGAAAAAATTCGTGAAAAAGAGAATGGTCTTAATACTTCAAATAATGATGCACAAAGCGTTCATAAAGACATACTGGTTTTGAGACAATTGTTGAATAAAGCCATCATGGAAGATTATGAAAAAATTATAAAAGCATCCAAATTTAGGAACTATTCCGAGATTAACAAACCAACGAAATTTATGTTAGCTAAACTTAAAGGTGACAGGATAAACAAAAGAATTAAAAAGGTGAGGGGTAGTTCGGGAGACATGATTCACCATCCTACAGCCATAGCGGAGGAATTCGCTAAATTTTACCGCAATCTGTACAATTTAAAGGACGATACCTTAACACCTAGTCCAGATCCAAAGGAAATTGAGCTATTTCTTAGTAAATTACACCTTCCCACAGTTGAACCCTCGGATTTAAACGAATTGACAGCTACCATCACTGTTTCCGAGGTGATAGATACAATAAATTCTCTTAAATTACAAAACTCTCCAGGTCCAGATGGATTTGTCAACGAATACTATAGGATTTTCTCAGACGTTTTAGCCCCCCATATGACTAATATTTTTAATATGGCTGCAATATCCGGGACTTTTCCCGGAGAAATGTTGGAGGCAACTCTGATAATGATTCCAAAATCACAGGACAGTATGGAGGAAATTAAAAATTATAGGCCCATTTCACTGATAAACTCTGAGGTTAAAGTTTACTCAAAAATTTTAGCCAATAGACTAAAAAGGATTTTACCAAAAGTAATAAAACACGATCAGGCGGGGTTCATTGAGGGCAGGCAGACTTCTGATGCCACTAGGAGGTTAATAAACATTCTTACTAAGATCAACGCGAATGGTATCCCTTCGGTCTTGCTGGCGCTTGACGCCGAAAAGGCGTTTGATAGGATAAATTGGACGTACCTTAGAATGGTGATGGAGAAATTTGGTTTCGATCAGGGATGGCTGAAATCGGTATTTGCACTTTATTCAGCTCCTAGTGCAAAAATATATATCAATAATAGCCTATCGAACTCCTTTCCATTAAATAATGGTACTAGACAGGGTTGCCCTTTATCTCCCCTTTTGTTCGCCCTTGCAATTGAACCCTTGGCAGAAATGATTAGAACAAATAAAAATATTCAAGGGGTGGACTTTGGTGATAACCAATATAAAATTTCCCTTTTTGTAGATGATATGTTGCTAACCCTCACGGACTCCTACCACTCTATAAAAAATCTCTTGGAAGTACTAGAGGAATTTTCAAAAGTCTCTCTATTTAAAATAAACAATGCCAAATCAAAAATTCTCAAACTCAACTTACAGGAAGAAACAGTTAACCTTATAAAACAAATCGTAGATTTTACCTGGGAGCAGGAACAGATTTCATACCTAGGAATCACATTTACAAAATAGGTTGGTGAGTTATCCAAAACTAATGGGGAAAACATTCTTTCGGTAATCAACAAAGATTTTCAGACATGGGGCAAAGCTGGGCTATCATTGATGGGTAAGGTATTAGCAGTAAAGACTATGATTCTTCCAAAAATTTTATACATCTTCAGAGCCTTGCCTTTAAGATTTCCTCTGGAGTTTTTTAAAAATTCTCAAAAAAAAATTGTCTTTCATCTGGAATGGGAAAAAATCCAGAATTACTAGGGATATCCTGTATAAAAGCAAAATTAATGGTGGGTTGGGTCTCCTGAATATATCAGCTTACTATAATACAAACTTAATAAAACATAGTCAGGAATGGTTATCAAATAAGGGAAAACATGTATGGTTTGAAATGGAATCGTCTTTGAACAAATCGGACTCGTTGGGAAATATTCTCTTTAAACATACTCTGAATCTGAATAGGTACAAACTTAACCACCCGATTATTTCAGCTATTCTCCAAGCATGGGATAAAATATCTAAAATTCCTGGAAAGAAAAATAAAAAGACAATTGGGGAATCCCTACCAATCTCCTTAATTGCATCCTTCTTCGGGCAACAAATTCCATCATTGTGGGAACAGAAAGGGGTTAAAAAGCTAGGAGATCTGCTGGTAAATAATAAGCTACAAACTTTCTCAGAAATTAAGCAAAAATTTAATATTCCTTCCTCAGAGTTCATTCAGTACATCATAATTAAATAATTCCTCCAGAAATACATATCCAAGGTCACCCATAGATCTGAATTAATCTTTTTACTGCTCAGAAATCAGGAGCATAAAATTTTTTGGAGTACTAAGTTCCTTTACAGCAATTTCAATAAAGACTGTACATTTAAAAAGAATAAATATATGAAAAAATGGGGGAAAACATTAGGCCTGCATATAGATGAGGATCAGTGGGAGGAGGCATTGAGACACACTTATACTTCTAATATTTCCTTACAGCTTCACGAGACATTCTATAAGATCCTTACAAGATGGTACCTTACTCCGGATAGAATTTCACATTTTGGTGGTGATTCTTCACCATTGTGTTGGAGGGGTTGTGGAATCAGGGGAGATGTGCTTCACATTTTTTGGTCATGCCCAAAACTAACCAACCTCTGGAAGCAGACGTCCGAATATATTGGTAAGCTGATTAATGAGGACTTTGTACTCACTTCCCAGACGGCTCTCCTTTTGGTGGACACCGGAAAATTTCATAGTTCAACGAGGTTTGTGATTATTCACACCTTGTTGTTGATTAAGAATAAAACTGCAGCAATGTGGAAAAGTTCAGAGACTCCGAGATTCCCTGACGTTGTGGACAATCTTAGCCTTCATAATTCTCTAGATCTTAAATTTGCTATAATCAATGGATGTTTACATAAATATGAAAGGAAATGGAATAAATGGAACATAAAATTCCAAAATCAATAATCTATTTAGCGGATGTGGCTGTTGTTGACGATGTAACTAAGAAGTGTAATAAAATATACTAGTCAATTGTATTTTTTTAGGGCACTCATTTGACCTACCCAGGTCATTGGCCCAAAAAGCTTGATTATTGCTTATACATTTGTTTTGCCTTTTATTTCTTTTGCCTTGTTTTCATTTTTGTTATGATTAACCTGTACCCTCTCTTTCCCAGTTTTTCCCCTTCCCTTCCTACCTTTCCCAGCCTTTCCTTTATATAGCTGATGTATAACAACATTATAAAAGTGGTTTTATTTTCTGTAAAATTTTGTTAATAAAAATTTGTTAATAAAAATATTTTGAAAAAAAAAAAAAGTTTTCAGATTAATCAGTTTTTCCAGCTGATGTTTTGGATATGGAGAAATCCTGCTTAGAAGAGTTTGGTGCCTGCACAAAAGGAATTTTCTCACACCGATGCGCCTTATCTGAAATTATATTTATTGCAGTTGGCAATAAAATCTCCCAGATATGGACAACAAATTGTTACAATCATGTATCAGTTAAAGATTTAACCACAGACAGCCGAGCATCTGACTCCAGAGCGCACCTTTGAATTTTACTGCAAAATTATGTTTATCCAGTCGGCCACCAGTGAGCTAAAACCTGAAGCAGGCGATGATTAAAGCATATGTCATCCTCCATAATTCAATTTTAAACAACAATTGTTCCTAGGATCCTGATTTGCAGCGTATAGAAGACCTTGTGTCTGGATTTAAAATTTCCAAACAGAACAATGGCTTCTCTCCTGTGTGAATTCTCTGATCTTTTACCAACTATAACCCCAGACATTATTAATAATAAGGTGAACTTTCAGGGACTGATTAGTGAAGAGTTGCTCTATACACTAAAAAGCAAGTATTGGCATCAAATCTGAGATTCCAAAGTAACTATACAGGAAATCTCTTACCAATCGGCCAGAGAGCGTCATCATTTCAGTAGTAACTTATCTATCTATAAAATATACTACAGGAACAAGTAACGTTACCAAGTACCTCATTGCATCAGTCTGTAAAATCCACGGTGTTTACTACATCTTGAATCTGCATCATCATCCCATAGAGAGTTCATCAGTTGTTACATTATCTTCATAGATACGTGACAACATTCAGTATATGCAGCAAGAAGTGAAAGACATCCCACCTGGGAAGCCACTCATAATTGTACAACATTAGTATTTTCAAGTCATATTAACTTCTGAAAAGAACAATTGGCATGTTCACACTTTATATTTAATCAGTAGACAACAATCCAAGAAGAAAATATTTTATTTGCCCTTACAATCTAAACCGCGGCATTCAGGATGTCTTTACTCTAATTCTCGCGTACATGAGCTTATAGGATAAAAATTATCTAATACTTACTTGCGCTATTTATATTGTCTGAAGAAACGTTATCTTTCCTGCAATATTTTAATGGCACATTTAGGCTTTCACAATTAGACATATAAATGCATTGTACAATGTATAAGGCTATGTGCGCAAGTTGTGGATTTGCTTTTGTAAAATTGTGCACGGATTCTGCCTCTCTTGGCAGAAAACACAGTTGAAAACCTGTACGTTTTTTGAGGTTTTTATGCGGATTTGTAAGCTAAATGAAGATATATTATTTTTTTAAAAAAAAGTGTGGTGTCATTTTCTTGTTTAACCTTTTTTTGCTTCATTTTCCATTTTGGAAAGTTGAGCACACAGTAGCCATTACGGCTCCGCAGGCCCTATAGAAACATGATTCTAGGATCGGTTCTATATATTCTGCATAGTCGCAGAGAGCAGGTAAGCTAAAGTATATGTAAATATCATTTTACACGTCTTTATTTTTTCGCCGTGTTGTGCAGTAACCAATTGTTTTACTTTAATAGGAGCAGTCCAGGAGGAGAGGCAGAAAGCTGTGGGTTCACCCTATAGTTTCGGAGTAAAGTGAGAAGGGGCACTTCAATGTGTTATACAGAGACTTAAGGAGGTAAGTTAACCGTTTGTAAAGAGAGAGCTATACATCACTACACCTCCAATTCAGTTGGTAAATCAACAATTTCAAAAATTGTGAGGTGCGCATGTAACGTGATCTGGCAGAAATTGCAGCCCATCTTGATGCCTTCCTCAACTGGGGAGACTTGGCTACAGGCCGCAGCAGGCTTTCAGTCGGTGGCCAATTTCCCAACTGCCGTTGATGGAAAACTTGTAAGGGTTCATAAATCAACCATTTCAAAAATTGTGAGGTGCGCATGTAACGTGATCTGGCAGAAATTGCAGCCCATCTTGATGCCTTCCTCAACTGGGGAGACTTGGCTACAGGCCGCAGCAGGCTTTCAGTCGGTGGCCAATTTCCCAACTGCCGTTGATGGAAAACTTGTAAGAGTTCAGCAACCACCACGGTCAGGATCTGGCTTGTTTAATTATAAGAAGGGCTTGTTTAATTATGAGAAGCATTTTTCTGTGGTCCTGATGACGGTGGCTGATGCACATTATAAAATTTGTTGCCATTGATGATGGTGCTTATGGCAGTACTGTGGACTCTCGGGTGTTGCAAACATCACAGATTGGTCTGCAAAGTCTTCAAGATTGCGGAACGCTTCCAGCTCCACGACCTTTGCCGGGTTGAACACATCCAGTGCCCTTTGTGATGGTATCGGATGAGGCATATCACTTATTGACGAACCTGCTGCGCCCATACCCAGGAAAAGGACTGGATGCCCGACGAAGGATTTTTAATTATCGGCTGAGTCTTGCACGCAGACATGTGGAATGCACCTTCGGAATCATGAGTAGCCAGTGGAGAATCTTTCAGACACCCATCCAGTTGGATACAGACACAGTTGATGATGTGATTAAGAAATGCTGTGTACTCCATAACAATGCTCATGAGAACAGCACTGAGGTAGATGAGGAGTCACAGATGCCAATATTTACTTCAGTGGTCAACGTGGGTCTGGGAAGGCCATCCAACTCTGGTACCCGTGTGCGAGAAACCTTTACTGTCTATTTTATGAGTCCAGAAGGTGCCGTGCACTGGCAATACGCCTGTGTTGGTGATGCGCAGCCTGACCAGCAGAGAAGAACATAAGCAAATTGAAAAGAAAAAGATACCTAAGAAAAAAAATGTTTTTCTTATGCAAAGAATGTTAATTATCTATTTTTGTGTTCATAAATAAACCATAGCTGAATGTTCATTTTTTGTGTTTTTTTATTTTATATTAACTGATTTTAATTATCAGTGATGGGAGAGGGAGCGTCACAGGACACTCCTTAATCACTGCTTTCTAACTGTATTGGTTTCTATGATGCCGATAAATTGAATGCACGATTGTGGAGGATGGTGAGGTGCGGCGCCAGGACCCTCTTACTCAGGGGCCCCAATAGAGGCAGCCCCGGGAGGAGCAGAGGGCCCTAGGCTGGTATGATTTTGTAGAATGTTTTAAGTAACAAGCATTGCAAAAAAGTCAAATTTGATAAAACATATAACTTTTGTGAAATAAAATTTGTATAGTAAGCTTTACCAGCACCTGTTGTAGGGCTGCAAATAAGTCTGTAATTTACTAGAAAATCTTGTTTCTGGATTAGCAATTTCTAATCAGGACAATAGCTTCTCTCCTGTGTGAATTCTCTGATCTTTTACCAACTGTAACCCCACACAATATTAATAATAAGGTGGAGCCTCAGGGACTGATTAGTGAAGTGTTGCTCTATACACTAAAAATCAAGTATTGGGATCAAACTTGAGATTAAAAGGTAGCTACACAGGAAATCTCTCACTATCCGACCTGGGACAGTCATTATTTCAGTAGTAACATATCTATCTATACAGTATACTACAGGAACACGTAATATTATCACCAAGTTACAAGTATCTCGTTACATCAGTCCGGAGAACGCACGGTATCTACTACATCTTGCATCTGCATCATCTTCCCATAGAGAGTTCATCAGTTGTTACATTACCTTCACAGATACGTGACAACATTCAGTATATGCAGCAAGAAATGAAAGAAATCCCACCTGGGAGCCACTCACAATCGTACAACATTAGTATTTTCAAGTCATATTAACTTCTGAAAAGAACAATTAACATGTTCACACTTTATATTTAATCAGAAGACAACAACCCAAGAAGAAAATATTTTATTTGCACCTGCAATCTAAACCGCGTCATTCAGGATGTCTTTACTCTAATTCTCACGAACATGAGCTTAGAGGATAAAAATTATCTAATATTTACTTACGCTATTTATATTGTCTGAAGAAACGTTATATTGCCTACAATATTTCAATGGCACATTTAGACTTTCTCAATTAGACACTGTATATAAATGCATTGTACAATTTATAAGGCTATGTGCACACGTTCTGGATTTGCTTTTGTAAAATTCTTCGCAGATTCTGCCTCTCTTGGCAGAAAACAGTTTTTTATGCGGTTTTTATGTGGATTTGTAAGCTAAATTACGATATATTATGAAAAAAAAAGGGTTATATCATTTCCTTGTTCAACCTTTTTTTGCTTCATTTTCTATTTTGAAAAGATGAGCACAGAGATGAGCACACAGCAGCCCTTAAGGCTCTGCAGGCCCTATAGAAACATAGGATTGGTTCTATATATTCTGCTGCCAATATTTACTCCAGTGGTCAACGTGGGTCTGGGAAGGTCATCCAACTCTGGTGCCCGTGTGCGAGAAACCTTTACTGCCTATTTTATGAGTACAGAAGCTGCCGTGCACTGGCAATACGCCTGTGTTGGTTATGCATAGCCTGACCAGCAGAGAAGAAACAAAGCAAATAGAAGAAAAAAAAGATACCTAAGAAAATATATATATATTTTTGGTTATGCAAAGAATGTTAATTATTTATTTTCGTGTTCATAAATAAACCATAACTGAATGTTCATTTTTTTGTGTTTTACGTATTTTAATTGATTTTAATTATGAGTGATGGGAGAGGGAGCATCACAGGACTCTCTCTCCTCCATCACTGCTTTCTAACTGTTTGGGCTTCTATGATGCAGATAAATTGAATGCACAATTGTGGGGGATAGTGAGGTGCGGTGCAGGGACCGTCTTACTCAGGGACCGTCTTACTCAGGGACCCTCTTACTCAGGGACCATCTTACTCAGGGACCCTCTTACTCAGGGACCATCTTACTCAGGGACCCTCTTACTCAGGGACCCTCTTACTCAGGGACCCCATAGAGGCAGCCCAGGGAGGAGCAGGGAGCCCTAGGCTGGTATGATTTTGCAGTATGATTTAAGTAGCAAAAACTGCACACAAAAAAAGTCAAATTTGAAAAAACAACTTTTGTGAAATAAAACATGTATAGGACAATGGCTTCTCTCTTGTGTGAATTCTCTGATCTTTTACCAACTGTAGCCCCACACAATATTATTAATAAGGTGGAGCCTCAGGGACTGATTAGTGAACACTCGCTCTATACCCTAAAAAGCAAGTATTGGGATCAAACCTGAGATTCCAAGGTAACTATACAGGAAATCTCTTACCATCCAGCTTGGGACAGTCATTATTTCAGTAGTAACATATCTATCTATACAGTATACTACAGGAACAAGTAACATTACCACCGAGTTACAATGGAGGACACACGGTATCTACTACATCTTGAATCTGCATCATCATCATCTCATAGAGAGTTCATCAGTTGTTACATTATC
Organism: Ranitomeya variabilis; assembly: GCF_051348905.1. Lineage (NCBI taxonomy): Eukaryota > Metazoa > Chordata > Amphibia > Anura > Dendrobatidae > Ranitomeya > Ranitomeya variabilis. The sequence goes on from NC_135237.1 coordinate 538,285,958, forward strand.
TTCATAGATACATGACAACATTCAGTATATGCAGCAAGGAGTGAAAGAAATCCCACCTGGGAGCCACTCACAATTGTACATTAGTATTTTCAAGTCATATTAACTTCTGAAAAGAACAATTGACATGTTCACACTTTATATTTAATCAGTAGACAACAATCCAAGAAGAAAATATTTTATTTGCCCTTACAATCTAAACCGCGGCATTCAGGATGTCTTTACTCTAATTCTCACGTACATGAGCTTACAGGATAAAAATTATCTAATACTTACTTGCGCTATTTATATTGTCTGAAGAAACGTTATCTTTCCTGCAATATTTCAATGGCACATTTAGGCTTTCACAATTAGACATATAAATGCATTGCACACTGTATAAGGCTATGTGCGCAAGTTGTGGATTTGCTTTTGTAAAATTGTGCGCGGATTCTGCCTCTCTTGGCAGAAAACACTGTTGAAAATCTGCGTTTTTTAATGAGGTTTTATGCAGATTTGTAAGCTAAATTAAGATATATTATTTTTTTAGTGTTATGTCCTTTCCTTGTTCAACCTTTTTTTGCTTCACTTTCCATTTTGGAAAGTTGAGCACACAGTAGCCATTACGGCTCCGCAGGCCCTATAGAAACATGATTCTAGGATCGGTTCTATATATTCTGCATAGTCGCAGAGAGCAGGAAAGCTAAAGTATATGTAAATAATATTTTACATGTCTTTCTTTTTTCACTGTGTTGTGCAGTAACCAATTGCTTTATTTTAATAGGAGCAGTCCAGAAGGAGAGGCAAAAAGCTGTGGGTGCACCCTACAGTTTCGAAGTGAAGTGAGAAGGGGCACTTCAATGTGTTATACAGAGACTTAAGTAGGTAAGTTAATCGTTTGTAAAGAGGAGACAGCTATACATCACTACACCTCCAATTCAGTTGGTAAATCCACCATTTCAAAAATTGTGAGGTGCGCATGTAACGTGATCTGGCAGAAATAGCAGCCCATCTAGATGCTTCCCCAACCGGGGAGACTTGGCTGCAGGCCACAGCAGGCTTTCAGTCGGTGGCCAATTTCCCAAACTGCATAGGTGCCGTTGAAGGAAAACTTGTAAGAGTTCAGCAACCACCACGATCAGGATCACGCTTCTGTAATTATAAGAAGCATTTTTCTGTGGTTCTGATGACGGTGGCTGATGCACATTATAAAATTTGTTGCCATTGATGTTGGTGCTTATGGCAGTTCTATGGACTCTCGGGTGTTGCGAACATCACAGATTGGTCTGCAAATTCTTCAAGATTGCCGAACTCTTCCAGCTCCACGACCTTTGACGGGTTCAACACATCTAGTTCCCATTGTGATAGTATCGGATGAGGCATATCACTTATTGACGAACCCTCTGCGCCTCTACCCACGAAGGAGAATGGATGCCTAGCGGAGGATTTTTAATTATCGACTTAGTCTTGCACGCAGACATGTGGAATGCACCTTCGGAATCTTGAGTTGCCAGTGGAAAATCTTTCAGACACCCATCCAGTTAGATACAGACACAGTTGACGATGTGATTAAGGCATGCTGCGTACTCCATAACAATGCTCATGAGAACAGCACTGAGGCAGATGAGGAGTCACAGCTGTCAATATTTACTTCAGTGGTCAACGTGGGTCTGGGAAGGCCATCCAACTCTGGTGCCCGTGCGCGAGAAACCTTTACTGCCTATTTTATTAGTCCAGAAGGTGCCGTGCACTGGCAATACGCCTGTGTTGGTGATGCATAGCCTGACCAGCAGAGAAGAATGGAGGCAAATTGAAAAAAAAAAAGATATCTAAGAAAAATCATTTTTGTGGGGTTATGCAATGAATGTTAATTATTTATTTTCGTGTTCATAAATAAACCGTAACTGAATGTTAATTTTTTGTGTTTTATTTATTTTAATTGATTTTAATTATGAGTGATGGGAGAGGGAGAATCACAGGACTCTCTCCTCCATAACTGCTTTCTAAGTATGATGCAGATAAATTGAATGCACGATTGTGGGGGATAGTGAGGTGCAGTGCAGGGACCCTCTGGCGCAGGGACCCTCTGGCGCAGGGACCCTCTGGCGCAGGGGACCATAGAGGCAGCCCAGGGAGGAGCAGGGGGCCCTAGACTGGTATGATTTTGGAGAATGATTTATTTAAGTAGCAAAAATTGAAAAATAAAAAGTCAAATTTGATAAAGCAACTTTTCTGAAATAAAACTTGTATAGTAAGTTTGACCAGCTCCTGCAAATTAGTAACTTTTCTAAACAGGACAATGGCTTCTCTCCTGTGTGAATTCTCTGATCTTTTACCAACTGTAACCCCACATAATATTAATAATAAGGTGGAGCCTCAGGGACTTATTAGTTAAGTATCTGTATGAGAAAGTCAGCGACCCGCACTACAGATCCTGCCCTATGCGAGCCTGTGGGTAAATGAAATCCTGCTGTCCTGCTGGGTGTCGGGTGCCAAAGCCAGAAGAAACCTAGAAAGTCTAGAGATCTCGAACAACGGTTAAAATACAGGGGATACCCTGATCACATTTGGCAAGGGGCCCGGAAGAAATTGGGTAGCCGCAGTAGTACAGTAAGAGATAGAGGTAATCCCACGGATAAAAGATTTACATTTTGCTTTAAGTATGGTCCAATGGACCAACAAATCAGAGCGGCCATCAGAAACAACTGGCACTTACTTGACAATGAGAGAGAACTGACCGAAGTAGTAGCAAGGGGTCCTTTAATTTCTAACAGAAGAAGTACCCGAGTTAGGGACCTGATAGTACATAACCAGGTCACAAATGAGAGGGAAAGTAGTTGGCTAGAACGCAGTACCCCTGTAGGGAATTATCGGTGTGGGCATTGCTCATACTGTGAAAAACATGTCACAAGTAAGGTTTTAAATATCGGTCCCATCGAACATAGAGTATTGCAATTGATTACCTGCCAAACCAAGTATGTTGTCTATGTGGTTTGGTGTCCTTGTAGCAGGTTCTACATAGGCAAAACAATCAGAAGCCTATACATACGCTTTAGAGAACACTGCAGGTCGGTAATAACTGGTAAAGGGGTGCCCAGACTAATTAATCATATGCGAGAAAACCATAACGGGAACACGGATTTAATGTCCTTTGCTGGGATAGAGAGAGTTAATGTAGCTAGGAGGGGAGGAGACCACCATAATGCCTGAGGCGCGAGGCTATATGGATCATGCGGACGGGAGCTGTGGGCCCTGCAGGACTTAATGACAAAATAGACATGTCTATATTTCTATAAAATTTATTAACATTGGAAGGTGGGGATAGTCCTATTTTTAGCTCCATACAGAGGGATGTGAGCCAATGCCCATTAGATGTAGCCGCTATGAGATGATAGGGGGATAATATAGTATAAAATATGAATTTTACCCCCTCATTTGATCTCCGGTTCTTCACCGATGGTGAGCGTAGTGTTTTCTGTGTAGAATAAATCGGACTCATAATGAATGAGAATAGTGGGTGAATTACCATAGCCGTGGTCCCGCCATATAACCACTGATAAGTAATAAGAGAACGCTTAGACAGTTGTAATATTAAGATTTATGCCTTTGGTGAGTGTTTTTGTTTTTAACTTCATTGTTTTTAAATACTTTTAGTGTTTAGTGTACCAGTGGTGGGCGGATTGAAGCTGGAGGGAGGCGCACGCTGAATGTGTCCTTCTTAAAGCGTCATTTCCTGCACACTCAATGAACCCGTTGAAGCACCGGACAGGTGCGAAACGGCCGTCGTTCAGCCGCCGCATTACCCTGTGTACACACCCCCGTGCCGTGTTTGTATGGACTGAATAAAGAGTGACCTGTTACCGAAGGTTGGTGAGTGCAGCCGTTTTCTTCATCATCGTACTTATTAGTTAAGACTCGCTCTATACACTAAAAAGCAAGTATTGGGATCAAACCTGAGATTCCAAGGTAGCTATACAGGAAATCTCTTACTATCCGGCTTGGAACAGTCATTATTTCAGCAGTAACTTATTTATCTATACAGTATACTACAGGAACAAGTAACATTACCACAGAGTTACAAGTATCTCGTTACATCAGTACAGAGAACGCACGGTGTTTACTGTATCTTGTATCTGCAGCATCATCAACCCATAGAGAGTTCATCAGTTGTTACATTACCTTCATAGATATGTGACAACATTCAGTATATGCAGCAAGAAATGAAAGAAATCCCACCTGGGAGCCACTCACAATCGTACAAAATTAGTATTTTCAAGTCATATTAACTTCTGAAAAGAACAATTGACATGTTCACACTTTATATTTAATCAAAACACAACAATCCAAGAAGAAAATATTTTATTTGCCCCTATAATCTAAACCGCGGCATTCAGGATGTCTTTACTCTAATTCTCACGTACATGAGCTTATAGGATAAAACTTATCTAATATTTACTTGCGCTATTTATATTGTCTGAAGAAACGTTATATTTCCTACAATATTTCAATGGCACATTTAGGCTTTCACAATTACTGTAGATTGTCGTGGTATGGGACTTCACCCTGCCTACACTAGTTTTTTTTTATTACCAGCATTTAATAATTTGCAAATGCAGATGAAGTTGATAGAAAACCACAATCTGTGCCCTCCCAGCATTCCTCTGTACACATCTCAGTATTTAGATCACTAGTAGCGTGATATATTTCCCTTCAGTATTTCTCTATTCAGATCACAGATATCACAACATGCTTCAGCCGCAGGGCAATAACTATTGCCTACGATTGTAGAGTTCTGGATGACAATTTCACAGTGTGAAACATTAATTAGGGCATTAAAACTTTATTTGTCTAGAACAGTTGGTAGACAGTAATTCCCCACCACCACAACCACCATTTAATGGAATATGCAGGTCTTCATATCCATTTGTAGGAATCCAGATATTAAAATTACAAAACAATAAAGATTATCTTTTAAGCACAAACAGATTACTGAAAAAATGTAAACAAGGTATTCAACATTTGGCCTCCCTTAACATAACAATAGAACCATAATCATGCTGTATCAGACTACTAGAACATGGTGAAAACGGAGATTCTTTATGCAATAACGCAACTGCCCTACAAAGAAGGTGAACTGTACAATGCTGGGAACAGGATAAATTGTCCAATGTCTGATGCCAGACTCCTTCAAACAATACCTGCTGGTGATCAGCGCTTAACAAAACTCAAAAAGCAAAATGAAGGGGTTTTCTTTAAGGAATCTCTGGGCCAATGTGAATTGGGAATTCTCTCTATTACAGTCTCCAATTTGTGTTGGTCTCATTAGAGGTTAATCTTAAATGCAGTTGGCTGGATGACTGCTGATGACCCTGAGGATTTAAAGAGTGCTTTTAAGATAGTATCATGATCAACTTCTGCTGGAGGATTTGAAGCAACACGGGAGGAGGAGGACATTGTGTTTTTTCTAGATTCACCTTCCTTCTCTGATGGGTGGTCTGATTTTATCATACTACCATTCAAATGAAGATTGCATTTCACTGGTTGTCCATCTAGGTAGTTATTGTTACATTTTTTGTAGGCACCAACTGCATCTTTGTTTTTTACAAACACAACCCCTGCAACTCCAGAACTCAACAAGCTGGAACGCTTCAAGGCACCGCATACACAGAAAAGCTCCACAATATCTTCCTCTGTGACTCTTGGATGCAAATTATTATCGGTCATTTTTGTGCCTTCTAAAGGGCTAAAGAGAGACTCTTTTGAAGAACTGGCCTCCTTTGTAACAAGTGTCCGTGACACGTTGGTTAGAGCCATTCTGTGCAATAAAGGTGGCGAAGTCTCGTGCTGAGCAGACATGGGAGATGTGTATGCATCATTCTGTACCACTTTAGTAAGAGGTAAAGTTTGCCCATGAGAAATTTTTTGCACTCTTGACTATGCGAAATACAGCAAAAGAGATTATCTTCTTTCCCCTATTAATCCTTCTATGTATTCAGCCTGTCTTTTCTTTCTCTTATTATTTTTCCAAAATTTGTGTTACAAGGCATTGGAGACCTATTTATGTATTTGTATACTATTTTAAAAGTTATGTGGACCTTTTGTCTGACAAGTAAGACTTGCATATGTACTTCTGGTAACTTACACAGTGCCATTGCTGATGTTATATCCTATCCTATGTTATCCTATCCAATGTTATGTTAAAAAATCTACAAAAATTATATTTAAAAAAAAAATCTACAAAAATAATATTTAAAAAACAAAGGTTTAACGCTTAGTCCTACTAAATATGTAAACTGGTTTCAAAGAGAATTGACCTTCACAGGTTTTTAAGAAAAATTAAATTGAAGAATTGGTTTGTAAATAATACTGTGTGCCTCAGCCACAGGTTTTCTCTTTCTGCCAAAAAAACATCATTTTCAGAGCAATTCTTATCCTAATGAGTTCACCATAAGGAATGTTATTTATGACATGATTTGGATGGCAAGAGTTGGCTCTGAGGATTGAACTGCTTGAAGTCGGCTTTCTATAGGAGGCAATCTCAACGGTATGTTGAAACGCATTACCAAGGAGATTCAAATCCAAAAAGTTTGCTTTTTTCTGAAAATAATAAGTAAATTTTAAATTAAAATTTTTATTGTTAATATGATCAACAAATTTAATAGCCTCCTCCTGTGTACCCCTCCATACTAGGATTAAGTCGCTTATATAGCGACCATACCACACAATGTGTTTGGATATATTATCATAAATAACATTCCATATGGTGAACTCATTAGGATAAGAAATTGCTCTGAAAATGAAGTTTTTTTGGCAGAAACTGAGAAAACCCGAGAGTGTCTTTCTGATAGACTATATCCTAAATGGAATCTAGATAAAGCACGTAAATTTTTTTAAAGTAGATCGTAAAAATGTATTAACAACGAAAAATGGTAGATCTATTTATAATAATCCATCTACAGAAATACAACAATAATGTGGTATTTAGTACCCCTTATAGTTCACAATATAGGCAGATCGTAGATATTGTTAAAAATCATTTACCTATGTTAAAACAAGATAATAAATTAAAACGAATATTAACACAGAATGATATTAAGTTTGTTGCTAAAAGAGCCCCCCCACTTTGGGCTTGATCTTGTCCTCTAGCCTGTTTTCTAGTTCTTCACGGGATACTAAGCGAGCTACTTGGCTCGATGCCACAGGGTTTTTCAGATGTGGAGCCAATAGTTGTAAAACATAAAACAAATACATTTTTATCTTTCTACAATCATAAGCAATTTGACATACATGATTACATTAATTGCAACACTGAAAATGTGGTGTATCTTATAGAATGTACCACATGTAAAGTTCAGTATATTGGCTGTACTACATGTCCGCTAAAAGTGCGAGTCAGATGGCATTTATCAGATGCTGTAAATTCTAAAGCCCTCTCTGCTTCAGCGGTGTCAAGACATTTTACAATGTGCACAAAGGCAATTTAATGAGTCTTAGATTTTGTGGAATAGAAAAGGTCTATAAACGTCCGTCCGAGAGGAGGTAATTTATAACAGAAAGTTTTCAGTCCGGAAACATATTGGATGTTTATGCTTGACACTCGTACCCCTCACGGTCTCAATGCTAGACAAGACTTAATAAAACAATATTAATGTTTAGATAATATTTCTTAAGGGAAAATATGTTAATTAAATTAATATTCATGATGGTTTTGAACTGGTAATTACTTCTTTCTACATTTATACATGCTTTTCTGCATTTTTAATTGTCACTCCAATCAATGTCACGTGTATACTATATATATGTTTTCAATGCACTACGAGGTAGATCATGAATAAAACTCTACAGTTGAAATGCGTTGATCGTCCTCACTGGTGTGCCAGGTGTTTGCTATGCATATATATATATATTTTTTTAAGAACTCCATACATTTTTAAGCTGTCCAATAAAGCTTTACACAGTTTGTGGCGCCTCCACCTCAAGCTGGATCATTTCTCCTCTTGTTAAAATTATAAGTCACCAATTTTACCCCCTTTAATTTTTTTTCAAAATTTTCGTTAGCCCTTTGATTTTTTTTCAAAATTTTCTTTAGCCCAGGAGTCCTACAATTGATTGTCCACCAAACAAATTTATACACCTTACAATATATCTCCCAAAAACCCACTGCTCTTCATTTCCATTCCTGAACCCCCACAAATGTCTCCAAAATAAAAAAAAAAGGCCTTACCCATTGGTAAAAAAAAAAAAAAAACACACTGCGCTCCTACTGGGCAACAAAATCAGTCCACAGCACCCCTGTATTTGTAGCATATCATGACCCTAGCCCATTATGAAGCCCTAATGAGATTCCTCCACTTTAGTGATAATTCCCAAGCCCTCCCCCCAAGAACTGACTCGAACTATGACCAGCTAAACAAATTGGGACCCCTAATTTCCCTCCTACAACATTAATTTCTTAATTCCTATACCCAGAGCAAAATGTGGCAGTCGAGTCCTTGATGAAATTCAAGGGCAGTCTGTCATTCCGCCAATTTATCCCTTACAAGAGAGCCAAATATTGCATCAAACTATATAAATCATGTGTGAGCACATCAGGCTACACATCCACCTTCCTAATCTATTAAGGTAGGGACCATCAAATCAGCTAAGAACGTCAAAAGTGTGTGTGAAACGCATTGCTGCTTTGCTGTTCTTTTACTAATTTTTGTACGTATTTTTGAAACCTTGTAATATATTTTTGCAAAAAATCCTGGAAGCTGGATCAATCTCTCTCACATGTAATTACATCTTGTCCTATGGATCTCGTGCCTCCAACTGACTAGGGCGTAGGTGAGCTTTCTTTTTGTACAAATTGATATCCTTGAGAAGGGATTATTCCCTCACAAAATTTTGATCTGTTTAACACCATCAGGGACGTCAACAGATTCATTAGACTTGTGACGGTTAAAAAAAAATCTGACTGCCAGTTTGGGGCTGTGAGGGAGCTACAGAACAATCTTAACCTTATAATTTGTCAATCTGACAAAGGTGGCTGCATTATATTGCAACATGTTTGTTTTTTTTCAATTCTGGATGATGTAGCCACTTAGGTTGAGATCAGATCCTACTGACTCCTATAAATTATAATTGTCCAAATGTTTAAATGAGGGTTTAAGAATGGGTAGGATTACCAACCACCCGTGCAACATTTGAAAACGCTACCATGACATTTTAGGACCCATCATGGTTGTGACCCAACTGGTCTCCGTGTGATTGGCATAGATAGGATCATTACTGATTTGTGTGGGGGTAACGTTAGTCGCAGACTTGCCCAGAAAGAGAGTAGATGGATATGGACACTTCAACCTCTGGGTCTCAATGAGGCTCTGAGTTATTCGTCATTTCTCTGATCATCTCTGAATTTGCATATTATTATGTTTTAACATCAATGTTTTAATTTTATAAGGTTTTTATTTTTGTATATATTAATTTTGGATTTTATATGCTCATATTAATTATTTTATATTTATTTCTAGTTTATGGTCTATTTCTCTTATTCAGGAACTCTAGAGTGTAAATATCATAGGATTAAGTATCCCCTTGTGGACTAATTTTCTCAACATGGACTAATATAACATATTGTAAAATTTGTTAGTTTACTGTCATTTTTTTAGTTCACTATCACCTATTTATTTACTTATGTAATAAATCATGATATATCTTGTTATATATTTTTGTATTTTTTATTATTTATTATTATTTTTTCACAAAAAATGATATATTTTTTTGTGCATAGTGCAACTATATTGGTATTTATTTATTTATTATTTATATAATCCATTTACAGTATCACCTGGAAATACAGTGCAATAATATGTTATGTCCTATTATGAGTTATATCCATTTCTCCCTTGTTTTATGTGGATGTCCTTGCATTATATTCTTTTGATGTTCTGAGTTCTGTTCTGGCGGCTGTGCGCGTGCGCGGCTTTCTGGTCTCATTCATTCCGGCGTCTGTCTCCCTGGTGACGTTGTCTCCGCCTTCCCTGGCCACATGATATACATGGGCGGGGTTGTTGGGGCTTGGCGTTGCCGCGGTGACGCTGGATGAATGCAGCCATTGGCTGGGCGGCCGCGCATGCGCCGTTTAACCCCTTCGTGCCATGCACCGTACTAGTACCGCGCTGCCGGCACTGCATTTGTGCCAGCCGCTGTACTAGTACGGCGCCGCCATTTAGCGGTCACTGCGTGGCATCGCGCGGTGATCGGTTTCCGATGGCTGCTGTCCTTGACAGCAGACCATCTCTGCATGTAGCGCCGAGGGGCTGCACCGCCCCCCCCCCCCCCCATCAGCGATCGCTGTGATTGGCTGGTCAATTCTGACCAGCCAATCACAGCGACATGACATTAAAGTTTTAAAAAAAAAAAAGCATGTGACAGGCTGTGATTGGTGCTGTGTGACGTCGCACCAATCACAGCCGTCACAGTAGGTGGGGTGATTCGCACGTCACCTCACCTGATTAACCCCTATGGCGCTGATTGGCTGAACAATAGCTTCTAGCCAATCAGCGCCAAAGGGGTTAATTTAAAATACCGATCACCGCCCTGCACGCCATCTTTCTCTCAGATTTGGCGTGCAGAGCGGTGGTCTAAGCCCCTCTGTGTCACCTGAGTGAAGGAATCCATTGGTGGCCAGTGCGATCGTCAGTGCGATCGTCCCTGCGATCGTCCGTGCGATCGTCCCTGCGATCGTCCCTGCGATCGTCCGTGCGATCGTCCCTGCGATCGTCCGTGCGATCGTCCGTGCGATCGTCCGTGCGATCGTCCCTGCGATCTCCTACCTCCTGTGCTGATCTCCTGCTCCAGCTTGTGCTCCTGCTCCAGCTTGTGCTCCGTGCTGTGTGCTCTCTGCTGCCATCTGCTGCTGTGTAAGGCCTGTGATCACAGCAGCAGCAGCAGCACCTCCCCCACCCCTTTCCCATCCCCCCAACCCTGTTTCAGTACCCCCACCCTCCAATTGAAATTTGTTGCACTTTTTTTGCGCTTTTTTTCCTGCGTGCGGCGTCCGCGCAGAGCATTCGTGCTCTTCCTGTGTCCGCAGCGCTCTGATCAGTATCGCTGCTGATCAGAGACTGCGCCACAGGACTTTTTTTTTTTTAGCTAGTTAGCGTAGCGGACATTGCAGTCTAAGCGACGTACTTTTTTTTTAGAAAAAAAATTGTAGTTAGTACAGTGTAGTTTTAGACATAACAAGGTAGCGTAGCCGGCGTCACTGTTTGGTGACGTCCCTCCATCCCTGTTCCAGTACCCCCCTCCCCCCCTGCAATTCAATTTTTAGCGCACTTTTTTGCGCTTTATTTCCTGTGAGCGGCGTCCCGCGCAGAGCATTTCGTGCTCTTTCTGTGTCCGCAGCTCTTTGATCAGTATCGCTGCTGATCAGAGACTACGCTACAGGACTTTTTTTTTTTTAGCTAGTTAGCATAGCGGACATTGCAGTCTAAGCGACGTCCGATTTTTTTTTTTTTACAAAAATATAATAGTAGTTAGTACAGTGTAGTTTTAGACGTAGATTAGCTGGTGTCACGGTGTTAGGCTACGTTCACATTTGCGGTCTGCGCCGCAGCGTTGTCGCCGCAAGACAACGCATGTGTCGTGCGGCCCTATCTTTAACATTGGGGCCGCATGTACATGCGTTGTCATGCGTTGTTCGCCGCATGCGGCGTTAGGGCGCACCTGTCAGGGCGCGGCAAACACAACATGTTGCATTTTTTGGGCGGCGCCGACCTTTTAAAAAACGCATGCGTCGTGTTTGCGTCGTCGATGCGCCTTATTCCCCATTGAATTGTATTGACAACGCAGACGGCGCAAGTACTTGCGTCGTGGTGCGTTGTACAACGCATGCGGTTTCAATAAAAAAAATGCAAAACATTGTCTGGACTTTGTCTAGACACTAAAAAAACACTATATATATATATATATATATATATATATATATATATATATATATATATATATATATATATATATATATAAAAAAGGGGTTTGGCATTGTCTTTCACAAGGCTATTCCAGAGAGAAAAGACTGAGATGAGCAATCTGCTTTCAAAACCTGTAAGTATATAATTTTTCTTTGCATTTTTATTGTTTTATTTCTTGATTTTGATTTAATTTGTGCAATGTTTGGTCTGTGCTATTGTACGGTTATGGCACTGTGGGTTGTTATTGAAAAATTGTTTTTTTTAATCTGGTTCTGATGTACTTCTGGCATTATATGATGGCGTTTCTTGTCTTCGGCCTTGCTTGGTTTTGGATTGGTTTTTGGTTGTTCTGGTGTCATGCGGTTGTTCAATGTCTTTTTTTTGGCTGATTTTTTCTTGTTAAGTTTCTGGTGCATGTCTTTTTCTGGTTTCTATTGTTGGGGGTAACCTTGAACTCATAGGAAGAAAAAAATGCGTATTATGAACACTTTAGTAAAACTGATCTTTATTTGTAATAAGAAATAGAGGATTCAGTCCTCATAACATACATAAAAAAACACAAAAAGAAAAAAACAAAACAAACACACGACTGGTAACCATATATGTGTCAGTGGTGAGCCAACAGAAAATATATAAATGGCACCCTTCAGAGTATGTATAAATCTAGAAAAAAATCTGGACCTAAGCAAACATATATTTAATATAGAAAATAGCCAAACAAAAGTACTGGGATGCAGGTAGTGAGAAACCACAAATCCACCTTGCACCTAAACAGATCGAATCCGTTATGATACGGATTACTAAATACCAGTACACAAAGTAACGGCAATTAAACAATAGTGTAGGCCAGATATTAGTAAGAAGTACCTTACCCACACACTCTGGAAGATGGTGCCACGACCCCTACGCGCGTTTCGGCGGCGTGCCTTCGTCAGGGGGAGTGGCATCATGTTCCAAAAACACGTCTTAAATGCTGGGAAGGACCAATCGTATGGCGATTGCACAGAGCAGTGAGTCACATGATGTCATCAGCAAGGAATGCTGGGGATCGTAGTTTACGCTGACCGGAAGTGTCATAAGTCACGGCGCCCGCAGCGCCGACACTAAGGAGGAATGCTGGGGATCGTAGTTTACGCTGACCGGAAGTGTCATAAGTCGCGGCGCCCGCAGCGCCGACAGTAAGACATCCTTGCAGCAGTAAAAGAAGATGATCCGGAACAACTCAAGACCATCCCGAGGCATTTTAAAAAACACCATGGTTGTGATCCATCAGGCCTGAAAGTTAGAGGCATTGATCACATTAGATCCAGTCCTCGGGGAGGTAATATTAGCCGGAATTTGGCACAAAAAGAAGCGAGATGGATCTGGACACTGCGCACACTTCAACCGGATGGACTTAATGAGACACTTAGTTTTGTGCCATTTATTTAATATCTATTCCCCGTGCAACATGCTATATATTTTTTAATTGTGGTTTCTTGTTTTAATCTCTTTGTATCATAAGTAAATGTTTTACATGTTTTTATCGGTTTTTATTTGGTATTAATATCTGCCACTTTTCACGTCTTTTAGAGTGTTGTGGGAGAATGATGGGAGACTTACCTCCTTTTTGATGTCCTTTCTGGTGGGCCTTGTGACGACTGTCGGGTTCGTGGCTGGCCTGGGAGTGCGGGGACGCCTGAAGTGGTCCTTAATAATAACAACAAAACATCCAATGAGAAACCATATTGATGTGAAACTACTTAAACTCTAGTTCTGAATACAGATGACGTGAAAGCTGTTTTATATGGACATTAAGACAAGACTGTATATATTTTTTGCATATTTCTCTTGATGCTATCTGGTTTTCTCCTCTTTTGGGGACTGTTATTCTTGGGGGATGGGTGTATGGAGGGGCATTATGGACTGGGATTTCAGTATTGCATCTATAAAGCTGCATGGATATTTAGCTATATGTTTTTGAGCTTATTGTGGTTAGGTTGGTATTTGTTTTTTTGCACTTTGTTATGATATTCACGTTCACTTAGTATGCCTTTGTGGCGATTAAATTCACTTTTATTATTGTTCACTATGTGTTTTATTTATTTTTTTAATTATATATGACCAGCTTTTTTACCTGGTCATTGAAATTTATACTGGTCACACGTGGTTGGGTCTGGCTTGGACCTATCGATTTGCACTAGTCACTTTCTATGGCCCGGGGGATATTATATCATCTATTCTCTATGCCGGTACATATGATCACCATTTAATTCACATTTTCTATGTGTAATCCTTTTTCCCTTTGGCATTAGGCACATTGCACTTTATTTGGCACTTTATATTTCCATGGCATTTGGCACCTTATACATATGAATTATCTATTCATATGAACTATATATGGTTTTTTATATGACACTTTATGCACTTGCCACTTTCTGTCTTATCTATGTTGCTAATTACCCGTGGGTGGCCTCACATATGTACTACATGTACTGCGGTCTATTAATTATAAATACATTCATGGTGTAAAACTTTCTATGATACGTTATCCCATCCTTATATTGAGTCGTCTCTATCCAAACACTTCCTTTTGTGACGCTCCGATCAGTTGCCATGGTCGCCGCGCAGGCGCGCTGATGTTTTGGGGGTGTGGCTGTGTATGGCGGTGTCTGCCGGTGGTATGCGGCGTGCTGGGCGGGGTCTTCCCCCACGAACGGCCGCGTGGTTGATTTCCCGGCCCGGCGCGCCGCTGGCCATTGGGGACACACATGCCTGCTCTGCCCGCCTCCTTACTGTCGGCGCTGCGGGCGCCGCGACTTATGACACTTCCGGTCAGCGTAAACTACGATCCCCAGCATTCCTCCTTAGTGTCGGCGCTGCGGGCGCCGTGACTTATGACACTTCCGGTCAGCGTAAACTACGATCCCCAGCATTCCTTGCTGATGACATCATGTGACTCACTGCTCTGTGCAATCGCCATACGATTGGTCCTTCCCAGCATTTAAGACGTGTTTTTGGAACATGATGCCACTCCCCCTGACGAAGGCACGCCGCCGAAACGCGCGTAGGGGTCGTGGCACCATCTTCCAGAGTGTGTGGGTAAGGTACTTCTTACTAATATCTGGCCTACACTATTGTTTAATTGCCGTTACTTTGTGTACTGGTATTTAGTAATCCGTATCATAACGGATTCGATCTGTTTAGGTGCAAGGTGGATTTGTGGTTTCTCACTACCTGCATCCCAGTACTTTTGTTTGGCTATTTTCTATATTAAATATATGTTTGCTTAGGTCCAGATTTTTTTCTAGATTTATACATACTCTGAAGGGTGCCATTTATATATTTTCTGTTGGCTCACCACTGACACATATATGGTTACCAGTCGTGTGTTTGTTTTGTTTTTTTCTTTTTGTGTTTTTTTATGTATGTTATGAGGACTGAATCCTCTATTTCTTATTACAAATAAAGATCAGTTTTACTAAAGTGTTCATAATACGCATTTTTTTCTTCCTATGAGTTCAAGTATATGGCGTTGAACATGTATATATTGTCCGCTACCATAGACGCTGCAGGTATTTGCCATTAATGGCCTATAGACATGTGATGTATGCAGTCTATTTTGACAAAGGTAATTTATTGGTTTTCTGTTGGGGGTAACCGTATGGCGTTTTCTTGGCTCATGTCTTGCTGTGTTTTATTGTAAAGTATGCTGTTGGCATTTTTTTTTCTTTCCTTGAGTGTCTTTTCTTGCTGCTACATTTATGATGTTTCAATTGTATTGTATTGTTCCGTGCGGCTATATGCCATTGTATTTTCAATTGTATTTTTCCTTTTTTTTTTTATCTTCAATTGTATTTTTCCTTTTTTTTTTTATCTCTGATGGTTTTACGTCGTTTTCCGTATGGCATATATCTCCTTCCTTGACTGTTTGCATTGCCAAGTGTGTAGTATGGATGTATTTTTTTTTTTTGGGGGGGGGGGGCCTTTTTTTCATGGGTTTTTTTTTCTATTTGACTATGGTTTATCCTTTGGGTTGCTGTATATTGTAACAGCGGTTTTCCCGTAATGTTTTTTGCTTATTATCTAGAATGGTATTTATCACCTTTTTCTGATGTATTTCTGTGGTTATGTCACCAGATGGTGTTGTTTTGGATCATGTCTTGTTGTAATTGTAAAGTATGGCGTTCATTAGTTTGCCATTTCATTGGGCCTTTTTTTTCTGTATAAATAAAGGTGTTTTTTTTGTAAGTTTTTATTTTTTAAAATTTGGACATAGGTGTCTATTTTTGCTTAATTTTGTTTGGGTCTATTCTGGATGAAACTTTTTCATACTCTGCATTGTGTTGTATCTGCTATTGTATTCTCTTGCAATGTATGGCGTTGTGGTGTCGCTTGTTGAGTTTGCATTGTCCTATCAGTCAACAGTCCATTGTGGTTGTTATTTTTTGGGGGGGGGCTATTTTATTGTATGTGGCAGTGTTAGCTTTGGATTTGATTTTTTGCTCATTTTTTCATTGTAGAACAAACTTGCAAGAATGCCAACATCAGCATCTGTCCAGTTGCTTACTATTCGCTGTCATTTGTAGCCTTGGCAATAATTTTTGTCTACAATTTTTACAGGCTTCTTCAAGTGAGGGAGAAGGGAATCAGCGGGAGCAGAGAGCTCGGGGCCAAGGTGTGGCGTCAAGCCGGCGAGTGATTTTTTTTTTTTTTTTATTTAAATTTCTTTTCTTGACTAGCATCCTGCTGTGAGGAACAGTACATTTGACTAGCATCCTGCTTTCACTAGGGATAGCTTTTAAGGGCTGCAAGTATTGGGGGAAGGTAACATACAGTTGAACTCCCTGCACAAGAACATACATAAATACAGGTGTAGAAACCAGAGATATACATACATCAAATGGCATATTATTCAAAGACAGGACAGGGCAAAGGTACATATCATGACAGGTGCTGGTGGTTGTTCATATTTTCAAATCTTTCACCTTAATGTTTTCTAATTATTCTAGGTTTCACAACGGGACCACGGTGAGAGTATTGATGTGGACCTCCTAATCACCAGCATACAGGAGCGTGGCACGTTGTGGGACAGCCGTGACCCCCGGCACATGGACCAGGTGGTGTTGAGGCGTTTGTGGGTTGAGGTGGCAAAGTCGCTGTGGGATGGCTTTGAAAGCGCTTCAGGCACGGACAAAAGCAACTTTGGTGAGTATTGCTGATACGCCGTGCTGATACGCTGCTATGAGCGATCATGCCAGGATAAACACAACCGTGTGCGATGCGATCAACGTCTTCAACTTTGCATCGCACACGGTTGTTTTATCCTTTTTAAATGCTAAATATGTAACCTTTTTTTTCTTTGCATTCACAGTTAAAAAGTTGAGGACCAGATGGCGATCCATGAAGGACCGCTTCAATAAGGGGCTCCGTAATGAGGAGGAGCAAGCTCGCAGTGGTGCTGCTGCGGCCAAGTCTGTGCCCTATAAATACCACAGGGCATTACAGTTCTTAAGACCGGTCCTTGGCCGCCGACAGTAAGTATTTTGTCCACATACCATATTGCACAGCCACATTGTACATTGCCCAGCCACGTACATTGCGCATCCACATAGTATATTGCCAGGCCACTATATCGCAGCCACATAGTACACGTTCTAGCCACGTATCCACATAGTATATTTCCCAGGCACATAGTGTATTGGCCATCCATGTAGTCAGCGTAGCATATTGGCCATCCATGTAGTCAGCGTAGCATATTGGCCATCCACGTAACTTTTTGGTATATTGCCCATTAGTAATTTGTTGGGTTAAGCGTGAGTCCTTGTAGTCCATGACAGGTTACGTCAGGGTAGTTCTGATCGCAGGAATAATGATGACGTCTCGATCCTAACGTCATGGCAGTTCCTGCGATCAGCGTTAACATGGCAGACATCAGCAAAGTCACTGTGTATATATATATATATATATTTTTTAAGTTTTCTCTTGACTTTAAATTTTATACCATTTTTGCGGCATAGGCAGCGTCAAGAAAGAGTTTTTGACAAAAAAAATTTTTGCCGATGACAGTGGTATGCGGTCAAAAGGCTTTGGCAGTGGGAATGAGCAGTCATTTTCTGCCGTTGGTATGTCCATGATTGTTATCGTTAGCCATAAGAGTCAGCTGGCGATAACAATCAGCAATTTATTATAGGCCACACAGACTGAGAGACAGGGGATTGTAATGTATTGTTGTGTCATGTAATGTTACACCCTCGAGCGTGCTCTCCCATCTGGAGCGGAACTTCATGAATCGCCATCTGACCCGTCACAGCCATCCCACAGCGACAGCAGGCTTGCACCACCATCTGGAGAACCGGCAGCCGATCCATCAGGTGTTCCCCTGGCCGAGGCCTCTGGCGCTCCTTCTTTCGGGAATTCCCGACAGCGCCAGCGGGCCTCGGACAGGCCAACCATGCCCGAATTTTTGCATTTGAGCACGGTCTTCCAGAACTGTTTCAAGGCGCTGGGCGATAGAATGGACACTGCTCTGTCCAATATCGACCGGCGCCTTGAAAATATGGAATCCGAGCTCTCGAGGCCGGCCAAACATTTTTTTAGTGCCATTGCTAAGGGCATGGTGGAACACCTTACGCCGGAACTCCAGATTTCGGTGATGCAGGCCTGCAACACTGCCTACGTGAGGGCTCTGCAGCAGGCTCGGGTCATGCAGTCAGCGACTATAATGCCGCGGGAGAACAGAGGAGGAAGAGAAAGAGGACACACACTGCGGCTCTGGCTGCTCCAATCATAGACACCAACTTCGCGGCAGGGGTCTAGCCGCAGCAGGAGCAGCCAGGGCCATTCAAGAACCAGTGCAAGACTTGTTTTGCCTCCTCCCTCCCCTACAGAGGTTGCTGTTTCATCGCCAGGGTACCCTGAGGGCTTGGAATTGCCGTCGAGCCTACTGGACTCTGGCTCAACATCATCCTCCTCTTCCTCCCCCATTCCCAACCAGAGACTTAGCACTCACCCATGGTAGCTGAGGTTGATACCCCCTAAGTTTATCTCCCCTTTTTTTTTCCTGTTTCCCCAATAAAAATTGTTATTTTCACAACATTTGTTCTTATTTCGCAGTATACTTCTCGGCAATTCACGCCGTGCGCCGTCTACACATATTTTGTGCTTCAAACACCTCATATATGCAATGTCAGACAGTATTTTTACAATTTTTATTTTGCCTTTTTTTGGGTGTCTCTCATTGCTGTATGAGGTGTTTACAAACACTAAAGGTACCTTCACACTTAAGCAACGCTGCAGCGAAACACAATGATGCAGATCGCTGCAGCGTCGCTATTTGGTCGCTGGAGAGCTGTCTGTGTGACAGCTCTCCAGCGACCAACGATGCCGAGGTCCCCAGGTAACCAGGGTAAACATCGGGTTGCTAAGCGCAGGGCCGCGCTTCCGATGTTTACCCTGGTTACCAGTGTAAAATTGTAAGAAAAAAAAATACATATACTCACAATCGCGTCCCCCGGCGTCCACTTCCCTGCACTGACTGAGTGCCGGCCCTAACAGCAGAGCGGTCACGTCACCGCTGTGCTGTGCATTCACTTTACGGCCGGCACTCAGTCAGTGCAGGAAGCGGACGCCGGGGTGTTGTGAATTAGACTTTTTTGGCTCCCTCTTGTGGTCACTAGTGATATGACTCTGGGATTGTCTTTCCTCAGTTTGGCACCCACCTGGGTCGTTAGTCCAGGGGTGTTGCTATATAAACTTCCTGGATCCTCAGTCCAGTGCCTGGCATCGTTGTAATCAGATCCTATCTGTTTGCTCCTGTCTGCTGGTCCTGTTTCTTGCAAATTTAAGCTAAGTCTTGCTTCCTTGTTTTTTGGTTATCTGTATTGCTCTTATTTTCTGTCCAGCTTGTACTAAATGTGATTCCTGATTTTGCTGGAAGCTCTGGGGGGCTGGTATTCTCCCCCCGGGCCGTTAGACGGTTCGGGGGTTCTTGAATATCCAGCGTGGAAATTTTGATAGGGTTTTTGCTGACCGTATGGGTTGCAGCGCCCCAGAGTCCTGGTCGTTGCAGTACTGTGGCTCCGCCACTATGGGGAGCCATGGTGCGTCCGATGGCACTGAAGGAGTTCATCTGATCAGGTATCACAGACACCAATACATTTCACAGCCGGGCCTCCGGGGGGAGCTAAGGGTTCTATTCATTAGGCCACTCCCCACCATAGTGGGTAAACTGGGGGTCAGGCAGGAAGTTAGATCAGAAAGCTGACTGGATTGGACGAAGCAACACCTAGTGGCAGAGGGTGTTGTGGAGGAAGAGACAGTAGGGTCTCTGTCAGGGGTGGGATCCTGACAGAGGCTTGGCATTGAAAAGAACTTAACGGGTCTGCGCCAGCTCCGGGAAGCGGCGGGACCCAAGAAGGGACTAGAAGCGAGATAGATTGTGCTGAGTGAGAAACAAGATCAAGCAATAGGAGAATTCCAGTAGGGGTCGTGCTGTAAGACCGGAGCAACACCCTACTGAGGCGCACTACCGGTGGCCGGAACGCCGAGGGAGTATTATAACATTCAGCTTCAAGCAATACTCTAAACAGCGGCAGGACAGTCAGTTTAAGGCGGGCTGTCTAACACATATCACCTATGAAGTCTTGGGAGGCAATTGCGGGAGAGGGGCGTCTCTAGGGTCCCGGAAGAACTCCAGGCCTATCCGACAAACGGGTGCCGTTCTAACTGTAACATCAGGAAGGGACGGAAGATTAGAAGAACATCATTTAATCGAGTTGTGAGGGAACTTAAGAAACAGACACAACAGTTGTGGGGTACTTTCCGTAAGCACAGCAGGGAAGGACTACAACACATAGCGCTAAGAAGGAAGGCACCGATTTCCACCTGTGAAGTGAACTCTGGAGGTGCCATTGGACCGGCCGGACTTGCGCAGCCTGGTGAACCGTATTCTGGACTGAGGACTCAGAGATCTCCAGTAAAGAGGTAAAGAGACTGCAACCTGGTGTCCTCGTTATTTACCGCGACCTGCACCCCACAACTGCACCGTTACAACACCACTTATTGTACTGGACGTCCCCCACTGACAGACAGGGCCACGGACCGGGTCTAGCCACCGTGACAACCCCAGAGCAGAGACCCAGAGCAGAGACCCAGAGGCCCGGCTCCGGGTACCCCTCGGCCCTGCGGTGGTGTGGGGGCGCTCCATGGGTCATCTTGCTATGTTCTGCTATTGGTCAGTGGGCCTCTTTTTGCTAAATATCTAGTTCATTCTTACGTTTGTCTTTTCTCCTTACCTCACCGTTATTATTTGTGGGGGGCTTGTATCCAACTTTTGGGGTCTTTTCTCTGGAGGCAAGAAAGGTCTATCTTTTCCCTTCTAGGGTTAGTTAGTTCTCCAGCTGGCGCGAGACGTCTAGAACCAACGTAGGCACGTTCCCCGGCTGCTGCTATTTGTGGTGCTAGGATTAGACATACGGTTAGCCCAGTTACCACTGCCCTATGAGCTGGTTTTTTTATGTTTGCAGACTTGGTATGTACTTTTGAGACCCTCTGCCATTGGGGTCATAACAGTATGCCAGGCCCAAGTTGAATGTTTAATGCATTGCAGAAGTGGGATAATAAGAAAGGAAATTCTGAGGTTTTTTTTTTTTTTTTTTTTCCTCTCTTTGTTCCTCCCCTTTACCTCTGAGTGGCTTGTGCTTGCTGCAGACATGAATGTCCAGACCTTGATTACAAGTGTGGATCAGCTTGCTGCTCGTGTGCAGGGCATACAAGATTTTGTTACCAGTAGTCCAATGTCTGAACCTAAAATACCTATTCATGAACTGTTCTCTGGAGACCGATTTAAGTTTAGGAATTTCAGGAATAATTGTAAATTGTTTCTATCTCTGAGACCCCGTTCATCTGGAGACTCAGCTCAGCAAGTTAAAATTGTTATCTCTTTCTTACGGGGCGACCCTCAGGATTGGGCCTTCTCGCTAGCGCCAGGAGATCCGGCATTGGCAAATATTGATGCGTTTTTTCTGGCGCTCGGATTGCTTTACGAGGAACCCAATCTTGAAATTGAGGCAGAAAAAGCCTTGCTGGCTATTTCTCAGGGCCAGGATGAAGCTGAAGTGTATTGCCAAAAATTTCGGAAATGGTCCGTGCTTACTCAGTGGAATGAGTGTGCTCTGGCCGCAAATTTCAGAAATGGCCTTTCTGAAGCCATTAAGAATGTGATGGTGGGTTTCTCCATTCCTACAAGTCTGAATGATTCCATGGCGCTGGCTATTCAAATTGACCGGCGTTTGCGGGAGCGCAAAACTGCTAATCCTCTGGTGGTGTTGTCTGAACAAACACCTGATTTAATGCAATGTGATAGAATTCAGACTAGAAATGAATGGAAAAATCATAGACGGCAGAATGGGTTGTGTTTTTACTGTGGTGATTCTACACGTTATATCAGCATGCTCTAAACGCCTAACAAGGGTTGTTAGCCCTGTCGCCATTGGTAATTTGCAACCTAAATTTATTTTGTCTGTGACTTTAATTTGCTCATTGTCTTCCTACCCTGTTATGGCGTTTGTGGATTCAGGTGCTGCCCTGAGTCTTATGGATCTGTCATTTGCCAAGCGCTGTGGTTTTGTTCTTGAGCCTTTGGTTAATCCTATCCCTCTTAGAGGAATTGATGCTACGCCATTGGCGGAAAATAAACCGCAGTTTTGGACACAGGTAACCATGTGCATGACTCCTGAACATCGGGAGGTGATTCGTTTTCTTGTTCTGCATAAAATGCATGATTTGGTCGTTTTGGGTCTGCCATGGTTACAGACCCATAATCCAGTCTTGGATTGGAAGGCAATGTCTGTGTCAAGTTGGGGCTGTCAGGGAATTCATGGTGATTCCCCGCCGGTGTCTATTGCTTCCTCTACTCCTTCGGAAGTTCCTGAGTATTTGTCTGATTATCAGGATGTATTCAGCGAGTCCAGGTCCACTGCTCTGCCTCCTCATAGGGACTGTGACTGCGCCATAGATTTGATTCCAGGTAGTAAATTTCCTAAGGGAAGACTATTTAATCTGTCTGTACCTGAGCATACCGCAATGCGTTCGTATATCAAGGAGTCTCTGGAGAAGGGGCATATCCGTCCATCCTCTTCCCCTCTTGGTGCGGGATTCTTTTTTGTGGCCAAGAAGGACGGATCTTTGAGACCTTGTATTGACTATCGGCTTCTGAATAAAATCACTGTTAAATTTCAGTATCCTTTGCCTCTGTTGTCGGACTTGTTTGCCCGGATTAAAGGTGCCAAGTGGTTCACCAAGATAGATCTTCGTGGTGCGTACAACCTTGTGCGCATTAAGCAAGGAGATGAATGGAAAACTGCATTTAATACGCCCGAAGGTCATTTTGAGTACTTGGTGATGCCTTTTGGGCTCTCTAATGCTCCTTCAGTGTTTCAGTCCTTTATGCATGATATTTTCCGGAAGTATCTGGATAAATTTATGATTGTTTATCTGGATGATATTCTGTTTTTTTCTGATGATTGGGACTCGCATGTAGAGCAGGTCAGGATGGTGTTTCAGGTTTTGCGTGAGCATGCTTTGTTTGTTAAGGGCTCAAAGTGTCTCTTTGGAGTACAGAAGGTCCCCTTTTTGGGTTTTATTTTTTCCCCTTCTGCGGTGGAGATGGACCCAGTCAAGGTCCGAGCTATTCATGATTGGACTCAGCCCACGTCAGTTAAAAGTCTTCAGAAGTTCTTGGGTTTTGCTAACTTCTACCGTCGTTTTATCGCTAATTTTTCTAGCGTTGTTAAACCTTTGACGGATATGACCAAGAAAGGTTCTGATGTTGCTAACTGGGCTCCTGCAGCCGTGGAAGCTTTCCAAGAGTTGAAGCGCCGGCTTACTTCGGCGCCTGTTTTGTGCTAGCCTGATGTCTCACTGCCCTTTCAGGTTAAAGTGGATGCTTCTGAGATTGGGGCAGGGGCCGTTTTGTCGCAGAGAGGCCCTGGTTGCTCTGTAATGAGACCATGTGCCTTTTTCTCTAGGAAGTTTTCGCCTGCTGAGCGGAATTATGATGTTGGCAATCGGGAGTTGTTGGCCATGAAGTGGGCATTTGAGGAGTGGCGTCATTGGCTCGAGGGTGCTAAGCATCGTGTGGTGGTCTTGACTGATCACAAAAATCTGATGTATCTCGAGTCTGCTAAACGCCTGAATCCTAGACAGGCCCGCTGGTCATTGTTTTTCTCCCGTTTTGACTTTGTGGTCTCGTATTTACCAGGTTCAAAGAATGTGAAGGCTGATGCTCTTTCAAGGAGCTTTGTGCCTGACTCTCCTGGAGTCGTAGAACCAGTTGGTATTCTTAAAGAGGGAGTTATCTTGTCAGCCATTTCTCCGGATTTGCGACGTGTGTTGCAGAGACCTGACTCTTGTCCACCTGACAGACTGTTTGTTCCTGATAAGTGGACCAGCAGAGTCATTTCCGAGGTTCATTCCTCGGTGTTGGCAGGGCATCCGGGAATTTTTGGCACCAGAGATCTGGTGGCTTGGTCCTTTTGGTGGCCTTCCTTGTCACGGGATGTGCGGTCATTTGTGCAGTCCTGTGGGACTTGTGCTCGAGCTAAGCCTTGCTGTTCTCGTGCCAGCGGGTTGCTCTTGCCCTTGCCTGTCCCGAAGAGGCCTTGGACACACATTTCCATGGATTTCATTTCAGATCTTCTGGTGTCTCAGGGCATGTCTGTCATCTGGGTGGTATGTGATCGCTTTTCCAAGATGGTCCATTTGGTATCTTTGCCTAAGCTGCCTTCCTCTTCCGATCTGGTTCCTGTGTTCTTTCAGAATGTGGTTTGTTTACACGGCATTCCTGAGAATATTGTGTCTGACAGAGGATCCCAGTTTGTTTCCAGGTTCTAGCGATCCTTTTGTGCTAAGATGGGCATTGATTTGTCGTTTTCGTCTGCCTTTCATCCTCAGACTAATGGACAAACGGAGCGAACTAATCAGACTCTGGAGGCTTATTTGAGGTGTTTTGTTTCTGCAGATCAGGATGATTGGGTGACCTTCTTGCCGTTGGCTGAGTTTGCCCTTAATAATCGGGCTAGTTCCGCTACTTTGGTTTCGCCTTTTTTTTGCAACTCTGGTTTCCATCCTCGTTTTTCCTCGGGACATGTGGAGCCTTCTGACTGTCCTGGGGTAGATTCCGTGGTAGATAGGTTGCAGCAGATCTGGAATCATGTGGTGGACAACTCCTCTCCTAAATTTAAGCCTCGCTTCATCGGTCCTTACAAGATATTGGAAATCCTTAATCCTGTGTCCTTTCGCTTGGATCTTCCGGTGTCGTTTGCCATTCACAACGTGTTCCATAGGTCTTTGTTGCGGCGGTACGTTGTGCCTGTGGTTCCTTCTGTTGAGCCTCCTGCTCCGGTGTTGGTTGAGGGCGAGTTGGAGTACGTGGTGGAGAAGATCTTGGATTCTCGTCTCTCCAGACGGAGGCTTCAGTATCTGGTCAAGTGGAAGGGCTATGGCCAGGAGGATAATTCCTGTGTGGTTGCCTCTGATGTGCATGCGGCCGATTTAGTTTGTGTCTTTCACGCTGCTCATCCTGATCGCCCTGGTGGTTCTGGTGAGGGTTCGGTGACCCCTCCTTAAAGGGGGGGTACTGTTGTGAATTAGACTTTTTTGGCTCCCTCTTGTGGTCACTAGTGATATGACTCTGGGATTGTCTTTCCTCAGTTTGGCACCCACCTGGGTCGTTAGTCCAGGGGTGTTGCTATATAAACTTCCTGGATCCTCAGTCCAGTGCCTGGCATCGTTGTAATCAGATCCTTTCTGTTTGCTCCTGTCTGCTGGTCCTGTTTCTTGCAAATTTAAGCTAAGTCCTGCTTCCTTGTTTTTTGGTTATCTGTATTGCTCTTATTTTCTGTCCAGCTTGTACTAAATGTGATTCCTGATTTTGCTGGAAGCTCTGGGGGACTGGTATTCTCCCCCCGGGCCGTTAGACGGTTCGGGGGTTCTTGAATATCCAGCGTGGAAATTTTGATAGGGTTTTTGCTGACCGTATGGGTCATCTTGCTATGTTCTGCTATTGGTCAGTGGGCCTCTCTTTGCTAAATATCTAGTTCATTCTTACGTTTGTCTTTTCTCCTTACCTCACCGTTATTATTTGTGGGGGGCTTGTATCCAACTTTTGGGGTCTTTTCTCTGGAGGCAAGAAAGGTCTATCTTTTCCCTTCTAGGGTTAGTTAGTTCTCCGGCTGGCGCGAGACGTCTAGAACCAACGTAGGCACGTTCCCCGGCTGCTGCTATTTGTGGTGCTAGGATTAGACATACGGTTAGCCCAGTTACCACTGCCCTATGAGCTGTTTTTTTATGTTTGCAGACTTGGTATGTACTTTTGAGACCCTCTGCCATTGGGGTCATAACACCGGGGGACGCGAAGGTGAGTATATGCACTGTTGGTTTTTTTACATTTAACACTGGTAACCAGGGTAAATATCAGGTTACTAAGCGCCGCCCTGCGCTTAGTAACCCGATATTTACCCTGATTACCATTGTAAAACATCGCTGGTATCGTTGCTTTTGCTGTCAAACAACAATACACGGCAATCTGACAACCAAATAAATTTTACTGTAACCAACGACCAGCGATATCACAGCAGGATCCTGATCGCTGCTGCCTGCCAAACTCAACGATATCGCTAGCCAGGACGCAGCAACGTCACGGATCGCTAGCGTTATCGTTTAGTGTGAAGGTACCTTAACTGTTATTGTATACATATAAGGTCAGTGCTCCGGGGGTTGCAATGGTCACATGGCAAAGTGTTGACACTATTTGAATCAGGATGTATTTCTGCATCCTGACTTCAATACTTAATGGAGCGAACAAGATGGGCTCCCTCGTTGGCAAACTGAACAGTTTCCAATAGCATATGGACACAGCTTCCTGGTGTGCGGTTGCCGATCTGCTTTTTTCCGGCACTGCATCCGCATGTTCCAAGGCTGTGTGAGTGGCACAACCCATGCACAACCGAAGCCTATTGGCCTCGCCATGGTGTGGTGCCAGTCACACTGCCGCGTCACATGCAGCTGCGTGGGGTGAAAATGTATGATCAGCAAGTGCGCTCATTGAAGCCGTGTTCCACATGAAACTAGTCTGCAATCTTGACAGTTTGCCTAGGAAGGAGAGAATCATGTTTGCTCAACTAGCGAACACACGACCATGTGAACACAAGTGTGGGGGTTTTGCAGTCCATTTGGGAGCTGGTGATCACCAGAGTACATTTTGGGCGGTACACCGTTTTAGCGCAGTTGGTATAACTATGTTCTTTGAAGCACTGTAGAAAACTTTGAAAAAATTTTTATTAAACAACATTTTAAAAAAAAGGGTTCCAAGTTTTTAGATAAGGCACATTACAGTAACAAACATTTGTGAAGTATAGGTAGATGCAAAATTTGACCTAACAAAACCAACCTAAACGGATGACATTTATTGCACATAATACTGGAGAATTAATTTATTATTATATTTTTAGCACAGTCACAGTAGAGGTATTTATTGGTGTAGTTAAAACCAGAATACAGTCCAACAGTAACATTAACACTACACCATTTGATCTTGCCATGACACACAGCCAACATCTGAAACAAAATAGGCCGCAAAACGATCCCTCATCTGCGCAATTTCAACACTTGTCCTCAGAGGATGATCTTGGTAATCGGGCAATGGGTTGGCTATGGGTTCATCGAGTTCCACGTTCAGTCTCTCTTTGGCCATAATATAATTGTGGAGAACCACACAAGCCTTCACCACCTCATCCACTGTTTCAATTTTAAGATTAATGGCGGATCCTAATATTCGCCATTTGGAGACAAGGATGCCAAAGGCACACTCCACAGTCCTTCTGGCCCTGGACAGTCTGTAATTGAAAATCCTTTTTGTATGGTCCAAGCCCCGACTGGAGTAGGGTTTCACTAGGTTGGCAGACATTTGAAATGCCTCATCCCCAACCACAACAAATGGCATCGCAGGGCCTTCGGTGTGGGGAAGAGGTCGTGGCTGGGGGAAATTAAAATTGTTCCCATATAATCTTTGGCCTATATCCGACTCCTTAAATGTCCGTGAGTCATTTGCACGGCCGAACGCACCAATGTCCACTGCGAGAAACCTGCAGTCCGCACCTGCAATTGCCATGAGCACAGTTGAAAAGTATTTTTTATAATTAAAAAAAAGGGATCCACTTTTTGCAGGCTTGGTAATCCGAAGGTGCTTTCCATCCACTGCGCCAATATAGTTCGGAAAAGAACACACTTGCTCAAATTTCTGGGCGTTGGCCTCCCAGATTTTACTTGTAGGGACGGGTAAAAATTCCTCCCGGAGATTATCCCACAAAGCGCGGCATGTGTCAGCAATAATTCCGGAAAGAGTGGAGACTCCAATCCTGAATTGAAAATGAAGGGATCTCAAGGTCTCTCCGGTAGCCAGGAAACTGCCAAGAAGATAAAGAAATTACATTAAAGTACATTGTAATTTATAAAAGTACATTGACCATACCAAACCCCAAAAAAATTTAAAAAAAAAGATAAAAGGGAAGAACATATCACAGTCATTTAAACAGCTACGTACCGTAGAGTCACCAGCAGCCGTTCCTCTGCGGAAATTGATCTCCGGAGCTGTGTCCTGCCTGCTAATGGCTCCTTCCACCCGACGCAGAAGATAGCGGAAGCTGTCTTGAGACATCCTGGTATATTCAAAATATTTTTCCAGGTTGTCATTGAGTTCGCCAAACAAGCAATGGTAGGCTCCACGGCTCTCCCGGACTTCCACGATAGGGTGTATCCAAAAGCGGCGACGACTCCATCTCCGTTTTTCCCTTTCATGATAACAGGCGAGAGCATAGGCATTAGCCAAGGCAAATTCCATCTCCATATCCATGTAGATACTGTCCATGGGACGCTCCATCATGAATACCAGCAAAATGGGAGGAATTCATCTCTGCCAGGGTATATATACACAATTACATTACACCAACCCTCTTCTAGCCATTGATGGTCCTTATCTAGTGTGTAGACACATTTTTTTTTTTTTTGGGGATGAAGAATGACTCACTGTAGGGAAACGCAGCGTTTTTTGGTCAAAACGCAACAGCATTTCAAAAAAACGCGTTTTTCGACGCATGCGTTGAACGCATGCGTCGAAAAACCATGCGTTTCTATTGCGTCGTGCGTTGCAGCGTCGTGCGTTGCGGCGACGACGCTGCGGCGACGACGTTGCGGCGACGACGCTGCGGCGATGACGTTGCGGCGACGACGCTGCGGCGCACACCGCAAATGTGAACGTAGACTTAGTGACGACCGGTCTTTTTTTTTTAGAGAAAAAAAAATTGTACAGAGTAGTTTAGTGGTAGCGTGTTAGTGTAGCCGGCGTCACAGCGTTAGTGACGACCGATCATCTTTTAGAAAAAAAAAAATCGTAGAGTAGTTTTATAGGTAGGGAGGTAGCGTCTTTTTTGCATAAAAAAATCAGGCTATCGCTGGATAATCTCTAGTGCATTAGGGGAGCGTACGTCACACTGTGAGAGGCGATCGCTTTTTTTTTGTAAAAAGAATAATTAGTTGCGTTGTCTAATTTTTAGTGAGTGCATTAGGGGAGCGTACGTCACACTGTGAGTGGCGTTCGCTTTTCTTTTGTAAAAAGAATAATTAGTTGCGTCGTCTAATTTTTAGCGTGTTCATTAGGGGACCGTACGTCACACTGTTAGTGGCGCTCGCTTTTCTTTTGTAAAAAAAAAGATTTAGTTGCGTACGGCAAATTTATACTTTTTTATATACAAACTTATTTTTTTACATGATTTTTCTTTTCATCTTTTTTTCTTGTTTCTTCTACATTTTTTCTCTCTGAATGGTTATAATAAAGAGTACCCTATACACAAGCCCCACACATTACACGTGTAAAAGCACCACTTACACACACATCCCCAGGGTTTGGGGGAAAAAAAATGGCCCAATCGTCAACAAGGCGCTATTCACCAGAGGAGGCTTACGCCATCCTTGCGTCCGACACGGATACAGCCAGTGAGGAAGATCCCACATTCCTCTATTCCTCCTCATCATCATCCTCCTCCTCATCTGGTGAGGAAGGACCCCCAACAAGGCGCCGAAGGACCCAGGCAACTCCTGCAGCAATCGATCCCGTATGGATTGGATCCCCTGAAAATTTTCAGCCCGTCATTCCGGATTTCAGCAGCAGCTCAAGAATCCAGTTTGACATGACTGGCCTCACTGAAATTGACTTCTTCAAATTCTTTTTCAGTGATGAAATAATAAATCTTATGGTGGCCCAGACAAACCTTTATGCCCAGCAATTTTTCACCGAAAATCCCACGTCATCTTACGCCAGATGGACCCCCGTAAATGCAGCAGAGATGACATTTTGGGGAATTGTGCTGCATATGGGCATAATCAAAAAGCCAAAGCTTCAGCAATACTGGAGTACTGAAATTCTCTACAGTACACCGGTATTCCGCATGGCCATGAAAAGGACACGATTTGAAGGGATCCAAAAAATTTTGCATTTCAGTGATAATGCGCAGTGTCCTCCCCGAGACGATCCAAACTTTGATCGTCTATATAAAATTCAGCCAGTGATTGAACACTTCAGCAGAAAGTTTGCTGAGGCGTACACACCCTAGAGGGACATCGCTATTAATGAATCTCTCGTTCATTTCAAAGGGAGGCTAAAATTCCGACAGTACCTGCCCAGTAAGAGGTCCAGGTACGGAATAAAGCTGTACAAACTGTGCGAGAGTACCTCAGGGTACACCCACAGATTTAGGGTCTACGAGGGTAAGCACACCCAGATTAACCCCCCTGAATGCCCCCCCATCCTGGGGGTGAGTGGGAAAATTGTGTGGGAATTGCTACACCCACTGCTCGATAAGGGTTATCACCACTACATTGACAACTTTTACTCCAGCGTCCCACTCTTTAAGGCCCTCTCTGCCAGAGGTACAGCTGCATGTGGCACCGTGCGAAAAAAATCAGCGAGGCCTCCCTAAGCCACTAATTGGACAAATGCTGAGAAAAGGGGAAAGCAAAGCCAAATGCAGCGACAACATGCTGGTGGTCAAGTATAAGGACAAAAGGGATGTCCTTATCCTGACCACCATACACCGTGACAACAGCACCCTTGTCACTGTTCGTGGGACCACAACACAAGTCCCAAAGCCAGATTGTACCCTGGATTACAATCGGTGCATGGGGGGTGTGGATCTCTCAGATCAGGTCCTCCAACCATACAGTGCCATGCGAAAAGCTTACGTATGGTAGAAAAAATTGGCCGTGCACATTGTACAGATGGCACTGTACAATGCTTTTGTGCTGTTCGGATCTACAAGCAATACGGGGGGGACCTTCCTTGTTTCAGGAGGTAGTCATCAAGGCCCTAATGTTTGGCACTCAGGGAGGTGAGGGTCCCAGTACTTCTGAATCTGATAGTGCCCGTATTGTCTCAGGTCAACATTTCCCAGGACAAGTTCCCCAAACAGCGAGGACCGGACGATCACAAAAACGGTGCAGAGTATGTTCCAAGAGGGGAATCCGAAAGGACACAATTTACCATTGTGAAACCTACCCTGAGAAACCTGGCCTTTGCATTAAGGATTGCTTCAAAGCATACCACACGTCCACAAATTAATAAAATTAGTTTATACCCTGTTGACACAACACACTTTTATTATCTGATGTACCGAGCACATCTTACACATAACACCACATTATAAATTCATACACCAGTAAAACCAAAAGAATTATAATCAATACTATAAAACTATGCCTCTAGATATATTCCTTCAGGGGTGTAGTTTCCAAAATGGGGTCACTTGTGGAAGATTTCCACTATTTAGGCACATCAGGGGCTCTGCAAACACAACATGTCGCCCGCAGACCATTCCATCGAAGTCTGCAATCCAGAACGTCACTTATTCCATTCCGAGACCCGACGTGTGCCCAAACAGTGGTTTTTCCCCACATATGGGGTATCGGCGTACTCATGAAAAATTGCACATCTTTTTCTGTCTATTTTGTCTTATAACCCTTGGGAAAATAAATAAATCGTGGCTAAAAGATCATTTTTGTGGAAAAAATGTGTTTTATTTTTTTTCACGACTCATCATTATAATTTTTGGTGAGGCACTTGGAGGTTTACGGTGCTCACCCCATATCTAAATAAATTCCTTGGGAGGTCCAGTTTTCAAAATGGGGTCACTTGTGGAAGATTTCCACTGTTGAGGCACATCAGGGGCTCTGCAAACACAACATGTCGCCGGCAGACCATTCCATCGAAGTCTGCAATCCAAAACGTCACTTATTCCATTCCGAGCCCCGACGTGTGCCCAAACAGTGGTTTTTCCCCACATATGGGGTATCGGCGTACTCATGAAAAATCGCACAACATCTTTTTCTGTCTATTTTGTCCTATAACCTTTGGGGAAATAAAAAAATCGTAGCTAAAAGATCATTTTTGTGGAAAAATGTTTTATTTTTTTTTTTACGACTCATCGTTATAATTTTTGGTGAGACACTTGGAGGTTCACGGTGCTCTTCACATAGCTAGATAAGTTCCTTGAAGAGTCTAGTTTCCAAAATGGGGTCACTTGTGGCAGTTTTCCACTGCTTAGGTACATCAGGCGCTCTCCAAACGCGACATGGTGTCCGATCTCAATTCCAGCCAATTTTGGCTTGAAAAAGTCAAATGGCGCTCCTTTCCTTCCGAGCCCTGCCGTTTGCCCAAACAGTGGTTTTCCCCCACATATGGGGTATCAGTGTATTCAGGATAAATTGATCAACAACTTTAGTGGTCCATTTTCTCCTTTTACACTTGTGAAGATGAAAAATTTGTTGCTAAAAGATCATTATGTGGAAAAAAAAGTTAAATGTTAATTTTTTCCTTCCACATTCCGTTAATTCCTGTGAAGCACCTGAAGGGTTAATAAACTTCTTGAATGTGGTTTTGAGTACCTCGATGGGTGTAGTTTTTAGAATGGTGTCACTTTTGCATATTTTTAAATCTTATAAGCCCCTCAAAGTGACTTCAAATGTGATGTGGTCCCTAGAAAAAATGGTTTTGTAAAGGTTGTTGAAAAAATGAGAAATTGCTGTTTAACTTTTAACCCTTATAACTCCCTAACAAAAAAAATTTGGTTCCAAAATTTTGCTGATGTAAAGTAGACACGTGGGAAATGTTATTTATTACCTAATTTGTGCGATATGAGTCTCTAATGCAAGGGTATAAAAATTCAAAGTTTGAAAATTGCTACATTTTCACCAAATTTCTGTTTTTTTCACAAACAAACTCAAGTAATATCAAAGAAATTTTGCCACTATCATAAAATACAGTATGTCACGAGAAAACAATCTCAGAATCACCAGGATCCGTTGAAGCGTTTCAGAGTTATTACCTCATAAAGTGACAATGGTCAGAATTGTAAAAATTGGCCCTGTCACTTAGGTGAAAACAGGCTTCGGGGTGAAGGGGTTAAACCGTCCAGCGCTGAGTAACTCACTAATTAGCACCCTATAAAAACCCGCTGTATCGTAGCTATTGCATACACCCCCCGGAAGGCAAGCGCCGAAACGCGCGTAGGGTCTCGAGCACATGTAGGTATTGTGAGCCACCTTTATTATTGGATTTTTATTGATTTTATCCTCCTTAGTATGGTAATATGTTAGTGACTTTTTAGTCATCCAGCACTTCCTGCACCTTAATGTTCCACTTAGCACTTTTTTTTTTATCATAGCCATAGTGGCATTATATCTGTATGGGCTTATGTGCAATTGCTTTATTAAATAAATTTTGCAATATGGGCATGGTTTTGGATTTTTTGTGGCACTTTATTTAGCACAATGCACTTTGATTTTTTGCAATCTGTTGTGCATTTATTGTTAATTTATTGGTTACACATTTAATTTTTTGCTTTTTTTGCACAGTTTAAAATATTAGAAAAAAAATATTTTTATTAGAATATCTTTTGCACATATTTTTGTATTAATTGCACTATGCACTTTTATGTGGTTGCTATTTAATTATTTGGTTGGAATAGTGCTGGTATATACCGTATCATTGTGGAGGTCTATTAATTATTCGATTTTTTTTGTAAATATTGGTTGGCGTCTGTTTTTTACTATTATATTGTGCTCATGTTTATCAGCTATATTTGATTTTATATGTTATAATATTTCTAATAAAATAATTTTATACACTGTCCTTTTTTGCACTTTTTTTGGGATGATTTATATCCTATAAATTAGAATTGTCCAAATGTTTAAATGAGGGTTTAAGAATGGGTAGGATTACCAACTATTAACCCTTACAACTTCCTAAAAAAATGTTTTTAACATTATGCTGTTGGGAAATGTTATTTCTTAACTATTTTGTGTGACAGAACTGTCAGATTTAAGGGCATAAGAATTCAAAGTTCGAAAATTGCAAAATTTTCGACAAATTTATAATTTTTTCACAAATATATGCAATTCATATTGAAGAAATGTTACCACTGTCATGAAGTACAATATGTCAAAAGAAAACAATCTTAGGATCCATTGAAGCGTTCCAGAGTTGTTACTTCATAAAGTGACGGTGGTCAGAATTGAAAATAGCCTGGTCACCAAAGTGAAAACAGGCTTTGAGGTGAAAGGGTTGATAGAAAACAATACATAGACAATTACACACATGTAAAAGCGAGGATAAAAACAAATGAGTCAGCGAGTACATAGTACCTTAGCACAGCAAGTCAAGGTGTAGGAAATAGTTTGACTCATAGATAAATGGATGTTAAGATTGAATCAAACCATGTAGACTGGAAACATAAACCATGAAAATGGTAACAGCTCATTGCAAATTTACCAATAACTTTTTAGAACATATTTTCTATAGCAGTGATAGTTTCATATATTCAATGTTTGCTTATAGCATTTCAGAGTGCAGCTATTTTTTATAGCTTAATTACATTTTGTTCATTCATTGACAACATTTTTGTTAGCTTGGTCCCTTTTGAAGATGCTGGACTTTTAAGTAGAAGAGCTCAATGCCAATAAATGGGAGGAAAGAAATCACCCTAAACAAACAAACTTCAGATCGTATTTTTAGATATTTATCTTCACAAAGCATAACCTAGTAAATAAAAAAAACTAGATACTATTAGCTACATAAATAAATTGCAGTAGTAGCTATAATAAGTGGCTTAAAATTTTACAGTATAGCCAATATACAGCCATCAAACTAAACTGTAGTGATGAAGCCGACTTCATTCAACAGGCTCAGATACATAGGATTTTTAACCTGAAGATAGACCTGATGAAAAAAGCCTTTAAAACTACATACAAGTTATCACAAGACCATTGCCTTCAGGATAGCACCAAGACATTATGATTTGAATGTTATCACCACCTGTAACCGCTCCCACATAGCCCTCAAGAGCATTTTGCAGAAACATTGGTACTTTCTGAAAAATTACCCTATTCTTGGCCTCTTTATATCTGACAGACCACAGGTCACCTTTCGCTAAGCCCCCACTCTTTGTAACCCAATAACTTCTGAAAGACAACCTGATACAACATAAAAATAAGAACTTTATTCAGAAACCTGCACTTCAAGTGCAGTAATAAAAACAACACACACTGCCAATCCGTCCCAGTATGTTTACTATCACTTACAAAAATGTGTCCCCTTTCTACCGGCTTATTTAAAAGATACATGCCATGTTATTCAAATAATGGAACAAGTGGCAATTAGGGATGAGCGAGCATATTCGTTAGGATTCAGTACTCGGCGAGTAATGCGGTACTGGGCGAGTAACGCGGTACTGGGCGAGTAACGCGGTACTGGGCGAGTAACGCGGTACTGGGCGAGTAACGCGGTACTGGGCGAGTAACGCGGTACTGGGCGAGTAATGTGGTGCTCGAATCCTAGCGAGTATTTCACTACTCGCCTAGTAATATTCGTATCACCCACCCAGGATTAGCCAATCACAGTAAGGCCGCAGCCTTCTTGGTTGTGGGCGGCATTACTGTGATTGGCTGGCTGCGCAGAGTCATAGATAAGTCATCATAGTAGGCTATGACTCATAAGCTGTATACATGCCCTGCCGGCGCCATTTTCTGCACATTGCATCCGGAACACAGCTACTGATAGCGTAGGGAGAGTGTGAGCAGCTGCTAGAGAGTTGTGCTTTTGGAAATCGTCCAGAAAAAAAAACCACAAAAGCTCTTGTGAGAGCTATTCTAGTAGTAGGTGACTGTAGTAGTACAGGGAGACAGGCAGGAGAGTTACAGTACATACATAGTACCTCAATATCTCTGCTCTTGCTGAAAGTACTGTATAAGGTCAGGGAGCAGTGACAGTTTTCCCAGATATTTTTGGGGTCACATTTACCCCTGCAGGCCATTTTTTTTTCTCTTATGGTGCTGTTTGCACACCAAATAGCACACATGTTACTGCACAACTGACACGGAGGGTGACTGGGGAGCAAAATATTAGGTGTTAAACTCATTTCAAGTTTTTTGATGATACCAGGTCGATAATATATAAAAATATACCAAGTTTTATTGATTATTACACAGACACAGGTGAAAGAGAATAAATGTACAGCACAACACTGCCACGTGTGTGACCTGCAGATGCAAACCAACAAGGATATTAAAGCAGTATTAAAAGTTATTAAAGCAAATTTACATTGTACAAAAATAAAAAACAAAAGGTGATGGCTTTCTGCTGAAGCTTACAACACCCACCGCTCCATAGTAAATCTAGACTCCCATACAAATATGTATACGGGAGTACCATCTAGGAGGAATAGTACGACTATAATCCTTACTGGCAGCAGGGTGTAGGCTAAGTATCCTGGAAGCGCGCACCAACCCCAACACGCGTTTCGGTAAGTTACGTTCGTAAGGGGGCGTACAGATAGTATGGCAGTCAGGACTAAATATACATGGTCCAGGAAGTAGGTAGGGCCTATGTGGGGCAAGTTGTCATCAGTTACTATGGATTCCACACGCCGGCCGGCGTCCGCGTCGATTCCACACGCCGGCCGGCGTCCGCGTCGATTCCACACGCCGGCCGGCGTCCGCGTCGATTCCACACGCCGGCCGGCGTCCGCGTCGATTCCACACGCCGGCCGGCGTCCGCGTCGATTCCACACGCCGGCCGGCGTCCGCGTCGATTCCACACGCCGGCCGGCGTCCGCGTCGATTCCACACGCCGGCCGGCGTCCGCGTCGATTCCACACGCCGGCCGGCGTCCGCGTCGATTCCACACGCCGGCCGGCGTCCGGGTCGATTCCACACGCCGGCCGGCGTCCGGGTCGATTCCACACGCCGGCCGGCGTCCGGGTCGATTCCACACGCCGGCCGGCGTCCGGGTCGATTCCACACGCCGGCCGGCGTCCGGGTCGATTCCACACGCCGGCCGGCGTCCGCGTCCGCCGGCCGGCATCCGCGTCATAAAGTGGGTGGATGATGCAATGTGGGCGTCTCCTACAGGTCCTAATGCCACCGTATTCTCAGCGCAGCGAGTTACCATGGCAGTGCGTCAGCAGGCTCCATAACAAGTGGAAGGCAAAGGTGGAAACAAGTGGGGCCCCGCGAGATCCAACCCCGACCGACACACCTATACAGGAGACAGCCGAACACAGCGCAGCATGAATAACATACCAAAGGCCACGAGATGTATAACACCGCCCGAGTCAGTCACAAAATAAAAGCTGATTGAAATCAATACGCATATGTCAAATAGATGTACCCAAAATAGGTAATTATTATGGTAACAATTATCACAGCGCACCATCAATATTCACTGGATGGTACAATCACTACACGTAAACTAACATTTACAACGTGGACATTTACAAAAAATATATATTACTTACAAATTTAACAAATAATATGTCCATATCCATGATAAATTACCCCAAGTAGTACAGATACCACCCACTAAGATTAAATTATAATTCAATCACCGATATACATAACAAGAATACATCATCTTCTCATACACGTATATTGATGGAACTTCTAGATGCTTTGTTTGAAGTACGAGGATAGAGTTATTTGTCAAGCTGTAATTGATGACATCCAAGGCTTCCAGTATAACCCAGTCCCATAGGCCATTTCGCTACTACCAGGACTCCACAACCAACAGCAAAGTACAACCTAAAACTAGTAAAAGAATAAATAAAAGCACAAATTAAAAACAACACGAAACACACATAAAGGGCAGAGTGTGCCACACACCACCAGTCCAAGTGAATCACAGAAAAGGTGCATAGCTAATATTATCATTGAGTCCAGATGGATGAACAGTGTCAACATCGAATAGCACGCACGTTACTGCACAACTGACAGGCAACCAGCTCCGTTGTCTTCTGTGGTGACTGGCGAGCAAAATATTCGGTGTTAAACTCAGGTCAATTTTTTTTTACATTGCAGACAGTCCTCCTGTTTTGTAAAACACAAAGCAGTACTAGGCTGCAGCGCTACCTTCCACAAAGCATGAACTGTTCCTTGTTCCCCAATATCTGCATCTGAACTTCTGCAACTATGTCACAAAAACCCCAAATTCCCAAAAAGCCTGTAGTGAAGGGACAGGGGACATTGGGTTGTCAGGGGTGTCCGACAAGGCACTGAGTCAGGGAGACAGAAGAAGGTTGATGCATCTATGTTCCTGTCGAAAATTCCCGGTCTAGAACTTAAACGTGTCTGGAAGCCAGAAGAGCAAGAGCAGATACTGTCTTCGATGGCAGAAAAGGCCTCAATGAAATTTTCTAGTAGCACCCAATCCTCCACGACCACACAGTCTACTGTTGATACACAGAACGCTGGGTCATCCAATCCTCAACCTGTTCCTACTTCCTCCCCCTCTTAGCAGTCACAGGAAACATTTGACCCCATGCTTGGCCACTCCGATGTTTGGTACATATGATCCTTTGGTTGCCACTGGCCTCTCACTGCGCAACATTGAACAGGAACGTGAGAACGTATCGTCTGTTCATAGCCAAATATTTGAAAACCCATGGACAGAAGAAAGCAACTTTCAGCCATGTGATATATCGGCTCAAGAGGTGGAGGCTATGAACTCGAATTATACTTTAATAACAACAAATCGCCAAAAGGTTTAATTCTAGACTCCCTTCTTCTTAAGAAAAAACTAACAACTCTTCATCCTATTTTTCAACCAGTTTTAGAAGCTGGGAAAAAATTAGCTTACCCAAAAAGAGGCGTTAACAAACTTGATTCTTTAAAGAATATCTCCTTGTCCCTTATAAGCTCATTATTTGATCAGGATATCAACCCCTTTTGGGCTACTTGATTTTGAAACAGACTATCAACAAATTCTTGAAAAATTCCTCACGTATTTCTGAACCAGCTGTTAACTTGTTTAATATTATTGATCATGGTGTTTTTTCAAGTGTGAAGTACATATATAATTGGATCAATACTTGCTCAGAATTTACCAAAACACAAAATTTAATTAAATGGGAATCTGAGCTTCACTTCAATTCTAGTAATACTGATTGGGAAAAAGCTTGTTTCACATCGCTTTCTTCCACTATTGCCATATCACTCCAAGAAACGCACCATAAAATTTTGACTCGATGGTATTATACCCCAGCCAGACTGGCAAGGATTAATCCAACACATTCACCTGATTGTTGGAGAGGATGTGGACAACGGGGTAGTCTGATTCATATTCTGTGGCATTGTCCTTATATCAGACCCCTTTGGGCGAATATATCTAATTTGATAAATAAAATTCACTCCACAGATATCCCACTTTCTCCCCAACTTGCGTTATTATCCCTAGATACCCAGTTAATCTCGCTATCCTTAGTTGTGATTATTATTCATATTTTACTAATCACTAAAAACTCTATTGTTTATTATTGGAAGAGGTCTGATCCCCCTCTGTTTCAAGACATTATGGAAAAAATCCATTCTCATAAATCATACGAACATAAATTGGCCTTGGTTAACAACAAATTTGAAAAATATGCCAAAAAGTGGTCTAGATGGATAGAACTGTTTCCTCGAGTTTAATATTGTATTGTTTAGATTTGCCTAGTGTAATGTTCTTGTTACCTGTTCTAAACTGTTGCAATTTCTACAAGGACTTGCAGGTCCTTCATGTTCCCTTTTTTTCCCTTACCCCTCCCTCCTCTTTCCTTCCCTTCCTTGTCATATAGGTTTAAAATTTCAATAAAATGTTTGGAAAAAGAGGTGGAGGCTGATGATGATGAGACACAGTTGCCATCTGGCCACCCGACAATATCAACACGGAAGGAGGATGACTTGGCCGACGAGGTGGTCGATGACGAGTCCACTGATCCAACCTGGACCGTTGGAACGCATAGCCAACACAGCAGCACAGAGGAAGATGGACACATAGCACCAACAAAGGCACCAAAAGCTACTGGTTTGAGCAGAGTGCGAAGTGTGTCAATGGTTGCCAAGAGCAATCCCTCTGTGCCCCAAGTCAACGCAAGGGGGAGTCCATCCTATGGAATTTTTTTCAGATAGTCCTTCTGAAGCAAACATGGCCATCTGTAGCATCTGCCATACGAAGCTGAGCAGAGGCCAGGGCAAAGGCAACCAGAGCACCACCAGTATGCCTAAACACATGGCAGCCAAGCACCCTAGTCGGTGGACAGGACAAAACAGTACCAAATCAGTGTCTGCGGGTCAAACCACTGCAATGTCGCCTGTGATCCATCCGTCCTTCCCTATCTGCTGGCCAGGAAGCAAATGCTCATACCTCCAGCTTACAAGCAGTGGTTGCAGAGACACGAGACACAACAATCCCATCCACTTGCTTGTCCCAGCCAAGCGTCCAGTTGTCCGTGCCCCAGATCTATGAAAGGAAGCGTAAATACCAACCCACGCACCCACAAGCACAAATACTAAATGCGCACATTGCCAAGTTGCTAGCTGTGGAGATGTTGCCGTTTAGGCTTGTGGGGACAGTCTTTCTGAGATCTCTTGGCTGTGGCTGCCCCACGATTCTGTTCCTAGACGGCACTATTTTTCCAGTGTGCTGTCCCTACGTTACACCAGCACATGTTAAACAATCTAAAGAGTGCTCTCACTAATGCTGTAACCGGGAAGGTCCACCTAAAAACAGATACATGGACAAGTAGTTGTGGACAGGGACGATAAATTTCTGTCACGGCACACTGGCTGAACCTGGTGGAGGGTGGGACAAAGTCTCAAACTGAAACATCAGTTATCCCACCCACGCCAAGTATAGAGGGCACAAACTCAGTCATGGTTTCTGCATCATCATCATATACGTCAAGTCTCCCCTCTTCCGCCTATGCAGAATTAACCTCCACATCACTCCCAAGTTGGGAACTGTGCAGCAGCACATCAGCAAAGCGGCAACACGATCTGCTGAAGCTGATCTGTTTAGGTCAAACACAACACACTGCAGCAGAGCTGTGAGTTTTTTGGTGAAGCACAATGTTGTTTACCAAAAATGTAATGAGGCCTACAAAGAAACACAATAAGTACAGTCAAATATGGTGGAGGTTTAAAGATGTTTCGGGTTGTTTTGCTGTCTCTGGCACTGGGTGCCATGACTGTATGCAAGGCATCATGAAATTTGAAATTACCAAAGGACATTAGGTCATCCTATGTCATGGATTTTCCAGCATGACAAATACCTCAAACATACTTCCAAGAAGCCCCAAGAAATGGATGGAAACAAAGCGCTGGAGGGTTCTGAAGTTGCCAACAATGAGTCCGGATCTAAATCTCATTGAACATCTGTGGGTAAATCTTAAAATTTCTGTTGGGAGAAGGCGCCTTCAAATATGAGAAACCTGGGTCTCCAAAATTTTAGTTGAGAGGTATAAGAGGCTTGTTGATGGATATAGGAAGTGATTGATTGCAATTATTTATTCCAAAGAGGGTGCAAGTAAATATTAAGCTAAAGGTGCAAACAATTTTGACTGGCTCATTTTTAGGGTTTTGTGCAAAATTATAATCATTGTCCAATCAACTTGCATAACAAAAAGTGTAATTGCAACAATTTTATGCTATTTATACAGCATAGAGGATCCCTTTAAAATATAACTTTTAATAATGTGAGTAAAATCACAACATAAACCTAATTCAAAATAATAGTCAACAATTAAACCCCATAAAGTCAATAAAGGCATGGGTATTTGCTCACCTATCAACTAGCTGGTTTAAACAAATTCACAAAAAGATCGATCTAAATACTTCTCAGAAATTTGCAAAAACAATACTACGGATACAATTCCTCAGTCTAAATCATCCCTATAATGCTCCACTTTTAACTAAAGTAAAACCAAAGGATAGTGGACACTAGAGCTGAGTAAAAAATAGTATACATTTTTATTATAAATTATTAAAAACAAGTTCAACAAAATTTACTAAAGATAAACACAAGAAAAAGTGAGACGACATCCTAATACAACACACAGGAAAGAAGTATTGCAGGGATAATAAAGATAGCCACTTAATAATTGAAGTTAAATACACAATAAACCCCCGAATAAGCAGCGTGCGAAACGTGAGTTGGGGTCTCTCCTTCCACGTCCGTGTGCAGGTTGGTTTACTATACCATATTATGTTATTTCTCAGCACTTTATTTTACTTTCTAAAGCCTGATTTTTCATAGTGCAGTGGGACTTCTCTTATGAGCCTGGTATTGCCACTTCAGTAAATATTTCTTCTATTTCTCCCAATACGGGATTTTTCCGTCAACCGTAGCGGTGATAAGCAGCCGTGAGGGTGACATCCCTGGGGATGCCTCACCACCTGGGATGCCGTATAACAGTAAGCGGCCGACGCGGCAACAGTTAACAGGAAGCGGCCGACGCAGCGCGCAGGTGAGGCAGCTCGTCGCTGAGGTAAAAAAGTTTACCTCAGGTCCCAGCAGCGCGCAGATTTACTTGCTTTTAAAACATATATTTTCGGACGTTCACGCTGCTTTCGAGTGCGGGAAACACTTCCACATGGAGCGGTAAGTAGAAGCCATTCTTTGACCGCATATATTTGAAGTTGGCGACTGCTAAAAGTTTGCGTTTAGAGCTCGGTACGGATGTACCTTTTAGCGGGGTTGTATGACTGCAGCAGGAGTGACATTTATATTTCTATTGCCCCTATAGCCACAAACGGACACCGCTCACTTGCCCCAAGTGCCACAGAGTAACCAAATATATGTCGACGCATTTGAAAAGAGTATGCCTGAGAACCGAGAGTGATTCTGAGGTACAAAATGCCTTAGCTGCCGCCAAGGATTCCCTTAACTGTATTGCGGAAAAGGGCACAAGC
This sequence comes from Ranitomeya variabilis, assembly GCF_051348905.1. Taxonomy (NCBI): domain Eukaryota; kingdom Metazoa; phylum Chordata; class Amphibia; order Anura; family Dendrobatidae; genus Ranitomeya; species Ranitomeya variabilis. Next base: position 538,329,196 of record NC_135237.1, read on the forward strand.
ATCCAGTTCAGCGGGCTCAAGCCCCTCAAATCCCTGTGGGAGACTGTCTCGTTTGTGGAAGGTCGCGGCTTCTTAATAGTAAATAAGCCGAGTTTTGAGTCACACGACACGCCATTAACCTCTGAGGGGCCCGCTCAGGAACAAACAGACAGTTTGGAGCCCTGCTCCATGCCCCAGGTAGAGCCAGATTCACATTTGGCGGACACGCCTGTCCCTTTACAGCCAGCAGGCGGGTTGGAGGGAGACCCATGCCCAGAGCCTGAACACACAGGGAGCTTCTCTGACCACATAGCCGATGAGATCGTGGATGGCAGCGCTCTAAGGATTCAGGCTACGCAGTGGAAAAACAAAAACCGCCTGGCTACAAAGACCGCCGGCTTGTATAAGCGCCATTCGATGGATCACCCCATACTGAAGGGGTTCCAGTCGTATCTATCAGTTACACTTGGGGTCCCCGACTGCCAACAGGAGGTATCGAACCTGGCTAGGTTCCTGTTCTTTATCAACCCAAAAGCTCTTACTCTGGAGTACGTTACAAGGCCTAGCCAAGTAAACGAATATTTTGAAAAGCTTAGAAGCCTTCGACTATCGAGCCAGTCCTCCCTCAGGATACTGAAGCATATTCGGAGGTTCACCACTTATCAGATGAGAGGCACACTGCTGAGAACACAGGAACCTCAACTGTACCGAGCCTGCGAGGTTTTCATGGAGTTTACAACGGACCTACAAAAGTCACTGTACAGGGGAGTCTGCACGGAGTCGGTCGGCAAAAAAGGTACCCGGGTTCAAACGATCCACATATCGGCATGAATATTACACACAATAACCGTGAATTTCTTCTTCCCACCCAGGTACGAAACACTGATGGAGCCCTCAAAGACACCGAAGGACTGCCAGAGAATACTGGAGAAGGCAAGGCCTAGATTTCAGGCGTGCCTAGCGGCTGTGCAAGATGGGGGATCCGACCTAGAACGCAGTGAAATCCTACTGTACCTCCAGGCCCATCTAATTCTCAGAAATCACCAAAGACCGGGCGTTGTTCGTAACATGATGGTAAGCCGTCAGACTCGGTGGGTCAGCGGTATTGGCTGAACCAGTACAATTATTTCACCATTTTCATTTCTTAGGATAGGAGGACCCATCACCTGTACTCCGGCAGTCGCATGACTATTGTCGGTGTGAAGACACACAAGTGTGCCTCAACTCAAGTAGCATCGTTCGTGCTTTCAGAGGAAGAGGAATTGGTAAGTTTTCACCAAGCCAGGGAACCCAGGCAACCCCACTCCACATGGGGAACAAACCCCTCTCTTGTCCCCATGTTAAATCCGTTGGAGGGGTGCTCTCTGGCTTTAGATTAACATGTCTTTTTTTTCCTTTTTTCAGTGGTTCGAAGTGTACGCAACATATGTCAGACCTGCCCTTACCGCTGACCGACAGACCATCTCAAACTTTTTTGTGACAACTACTGGGAAGGTCGTTGTTAATCCATCCACTGCCCTCAGACAGTACCACGACCGGTAAGACAGTATCCACGTCAAGTGACCTACAGCCATGTGTAGTAATAGGTACTGACAATATTATACTCTCCTCCACAGTTACAAACTACCAAAGATCACCAGCCAGATCGTACGACGTGTATGCGAGACATGGGCTCTGTCACGATACTGATTCCGAAAAGCGCCTGTTTGCCCGATACTTGGCACATACAAACGACATGGCTGAGAGAGTGTACCGAGAGAAGACCCTGACAGATGTGTCATGCCCACAAGTTGGTAGTGAATTCAGGCAAGGCTGACGAGCCTGACTGCCAGCCACCAGTATTGGATTCACCCAGCCTTTCGGAGAACCATCAGGGAGACAACACGGAAAGGGCCCCAGTCAGTAGAACCAGGACCACCACTCAGTAGAACCACAGGCCGACTATTAAGCCCTCCACCGACTTCCACAGGCCGACTATTAAGCCCTCCACCGACTTCCACAGGCCGACTATTAAGCCCTCCACCTACTTCCACAGGCCGACTATTAAGCCCTCCACCTACTTCCACAGGCCGACTATTAAGCCTTCCACCGTCTTCCACAGGCCGACTATTAAGCCCCCTCTGACTATTAAGCCCCATCGGTGTACACTCAACCAGGGCCTGAGCTGAGGCGGGTGGGTTGTCTGACTCCCAGCCGCGCCCAAAGAGCTCAACCATGGTCATCGCTGTCCCCACTGAAGAAGGTGAATGTTTGTTCAGGCCAGGATACCCTCTCTGCCTCGGGACACAAAAACCAACCAATGTCCGCAGGGGACTTCCGACAGAGAGACACCGAGCCAGCTCTGGGGGGGACAAAGTCAAAAGGGCGTCCGCCTTTCGAGAGCCCTCACATGGGTAAGGACTCAAGAATTGCCCTTCGGACAGGGATCACCTCCGGAGAACCAGGACCCCCGTGGGAAGGGTCATTTCAGGCTCGGGTAACCCAGAATCGCCTCTCTCACTCTCAGCCAATGACCGCAGGGGACTTCCGAAAGAGAAACACCGAGCCTGCTCTGGGGGGACAAAGTCAAAAGGGCGTCCGCCTTCCGAGAGCTCTCCTCCGGGTGAGGACTCCAGATTTGCCCTTCTGACACCCATGGCGTCCAGAGAACCAGGATCTGCGTGGGGAGGGTCCCTTCAGGCTCGGGTAACCCAGGAAATGTGTCTCTGACTTGGGACAGACGACCAGCAAAAGTCCCTCCTGGAGCCGCGGAAGACTGGTCTCGACACAAGGGCGAACTTCCATGCTAACAGGGGGTACTCGCCAAACCGCCTACCTGACTCGAGCAACCACGAAAACAATGGATACTAGTCGGGGCCGAGAGGTAGCGCTCTCCCATTTATCCTGCAGCTGGTGTGCAAAACTGGGTATTTGCATGGTGAAACACCGCCCTCAACTTTAAGGGACCAAAGTCAAAAAGTGTCCGACCTCCTGGAGCTGTGCGGCAAATGCGGTAGCCAGAAATTCCCTCATTCTGGTTCTAATTTTTTTTTTTCAATTTTGCGAAATTTGGCGACCAGGCGGCATAGCTGGGACCTGGACTAGCTCGAAACACCCGGAACCGGTGAGCGGAATGAATTTCCCAAAGTTCTACAGCTCCTGGAAGCCAAAACACCTCACCGGAAAATTTCAAAGTCCCGAGGACTCTTTCTTGGAAATCCAGCCGGGGGCCATGGAAGTGTCCTCGGTACAGCTTCAGAGCTTTCCCCCGCCTGGAAGTCTGACACTCGACTGAAATTTTTGAAGTATGAAAATACTGTTTTTCACCCAAAATTCAACTTTCCGCCCATGCACCACAAACTTCACCCACACTTAGGTCACTGTCTTGGGGTACCGCACAACATATTGACGCCCCCCTGGGGTGGAAGTAGGGGAAATGTGTCATTTTTCACAAAATCAAGATTTTCTCAAATTTTTCTAAGTGTCAAGGACACTTCCAGAAAAACTTCTCCAGGCTCCTGGAAGCCTCCTCGGTACACCTCCAGCGGTTTCCCCCCGCCTGGAAGTCTGACACGTCTGAAATTTTTAAAGTATGAAAATACGGTTATTCACCCAAAATTCAACTTTCCGCCCATGCACCACAAACTACACCCACACTTAGGTCACTGTCTTGGGGTACCTCACAACATATTGTCGCCCACCTGGGGTGGAAGTAGGGGAAATGTGTCATTTTTCACAAAATCGAGATTTTCTCAAAATTTTTCAAGTGTCAAGCAGTCATCTGGAAAATCTTCCCCAGGCTCCTGGAAGCCTCCTCGGTACACCTCCAGCTGGTTCCCCCGCCTGGAAGTCTGACTCAAGTCAGAAAATTTCCAAGTCCAAAAATTCCGGAAAAAAACGACCAAGTCCCAAGGACTCTTTCTGAAAATCGCACCCGGGGCCCTGGAAGTGTAGTCGGTACAGCTGATGAGCTGTTAAACATATTTTTCCCTTTCTGTGGCTTTCCTCATATTTGTAGCGGTGTAAGAAATACATCCATGATGGGACTTATTTATAATAAGCACTAGCTACTGTGGTTATATTGAGGTTATACTATCTACTGCACCTTGGCACTTTGCACTTCATTGTGATTTATTTTGTTTGAAGGGACATAATATGCTATTAATTGGCGGCGGCCATTTTCCTGAAGCCGAGTTCGCATCTCTGCTTCAGGAAAATGGCCGCCGCGATCTCCATCTGCGCGCGCGCGGCATCCCGGGGCCATTTTCCTGAAGCCCCGGGAAGTCGAGCACTACCATCTGCGCACGCGCGGCCTCAGGAAGATTGCAGCGCCCACCGATAAACCACTGAAAAGCGCAGATCGTGCTCTTTTCCTTCAGCTGCGCAGTGGATTCGCCTGTTGGGCATGCGCACACCACTACGCCACCAACGGAAAGATGAGCAAGATCTGGGGGAGAAACAGTGATGTCACCACGCCCATAGACCAGCGTGAGTGACAGCCCAAAACGGCAATTTTACAAAGGTATTTCGGCAGCATAGGTGGGGAATAAAGGCACAAAAAAATACACTAATGTAAAGCACAGCTCTGCCCCTATTTAATGCTATTTTTATCTCATCTTGAAAAAATGGGGTGACAGGTTCCCTTTAAGTCAAAGTCCACCACCTGATATAATTAGTTTAACACAAAAAGTACGCCTGCGTTGGAGCAAATTCAACATTGATAAATCCCCCAGCCCAGGTGGCATTCATCCACAGATACTGAGGGAATTTAGTTAAAGTGATTGTCAGACCGCTGTATCTTATATTCTTAGACTCTCTTGTAACAAGGGTGGTGCCACAGGATTGGAGGATGGCTGATGTGGTACCGATATTTAAGAAAGGTAAGAAGGTGCAGCCAGGCAACTACTGTCCGATAAGCAGAAGTGTAATAAATTTTTGAGGGCATTATAAGAGATGACCTGCAGAAATATATTGCAGATAATTAACTGTCAACCAGCATAGATTTATGAAAGATAGGTTGTGTCTAACATGTTGGGCTCCTATGAGGAGGTAAGTGCAAATCTGGATGTTGGTAATGCATCTGATGTGATAATGGCATTTGATACTGTACCAGAAGCAGGGACTAGGGGAAACTATATGCAGATGAGTAAGGAATTGGCTAAATGACAGGAAACAAAGAGTCATCACAAATGGTAAGTCTACTAAATGGAATATGGTTAGCAGTGGGATACCGCAGGGATCTGTACTGGGAGGGATCCAGTATTTATCAGGACATTCTTAATAGCACAAATCTCTGATATAACAGGCCGGGAAGGTCACGAGTACCACACACTGTGATCTTTGGAGCAAACAGCTCTCTGCTGCCTCCTATCGACCGGACAACTACACGATCGGCTGACGATCAACGGAGAAAACCGCAGCCTGTTCGCACCACTAGGCCGGCTATCAAAAAATTAACTGTGAACGTATGGAATATACACCTCCAGATTCCAACACAGGGAATATGTGTACACACCCGGGTATGGTCACAGCTAACTCTCAAATGCCCCCAGACTACTTGCCACAACACTAATCTGTTTCGGTGGATTAGACACCACTAAACGGTAGCTATCACTTTGAGGTGTAGGTTACAGAACAGAACTATTAAGTTTTATATTTAATCCAAAGGGAGGCAGTGTTTATTAAAAATATACAAATGATTTTACAAGGGGGACAAAACATTACAGCATAAAGTTACATAAAACAAAAGGGTTAAAGAGGAGACTTGCAACAGTACATTGATCGCAGAGACGATTCAGTTTACCCGAAGGAGAGCGCTTCGATTGGTCTGTCGATAAACAGGGTCCCTACATACATGAAATGTAACTCTCTGTACGAAGGCTGATAATTGGGATTCATCTTTTATCAGACCCCAAGTCCCACCAACACACTCCTCTATGATGACCTCATAAGGACCCGGTTGTGGGCTGGACTCAGCACTTCGTAATTTTAGGAAATCCCAATTTATGTAATAACTCCTCATAGCGCGATCACAGAAGGTCGATACTGATGTCTTCTTTTCTATAGGGATTTTAGCTACAAGTAGAAATCAAACATGGCCTAGCTACTGGTGGTTATATGTCGCCTATGGATATGGGGCTTTTTGGTTGGTTTATAATTATGAGAAATATGTGTATTTTTGGCCTAGCTATCCCGGTTCCAATAATGTATGTCTCATTATTATTGGAAGTATAGCAAATCCAATATTCCATATTTTCTCCTCCTCTCTCTCTGTGGACAATACACATTCTCCTCAGTCACCTGGATATAAAGAGGAATCCTTGCATTTTAATTTATCTGCTTCACAAAGCTTCAAAAATGGGGGGAATGAGGGACCTCAAGGATTTTCAATATTTTCTATGACACCTTCCTCTACTCCAATACTCACTCATAACATAGGACTGTTATGTTTTAATATTAGCCACAGACTAAATATTATCTACAAAAAATAAGGAATAGAGCCCTGCTCTATGTAGAACAAGCAATTGGATAGCAGCTTCTAGTCCCTCATGAAGACTATTGCAGCAAGTAAAAAGTAAAAAAAAGTTTTAAAAAATATTTAAAAAATTTAAAATATAAAAGTTCAAATCACCCCCTTTCGCCCCATTCAAAATAAAATAAAAAATCAAATATACACATATTTGGTATTGCTGTGTTCAGAATCACCCGATCTATCAATATATAAAAAGAATTAATCCAATCGGTAAACGGCGTAGCAAGAAAAAAATCGAAACGCCAGAATTACATTTTTTTGGTCACTGAAAAATAGAGACGCTATGGTTCACGGAAAACGTCCACTTGTTTTTTGTTTGTTTTTTTTTACAAACTTTGGATTTATTTTTCACCACTTAAATAAAAAAGAACCTAGACATGTTTGGGGTCTATGAACTTGTAATAACCTGGAAAATCATAACGACAGGTCAGTTTTAGCATTTAGTTAACATGATTAAGAAAAAATTAAAAAAAACAATTGTGGAATTGCACTTTTTTGCAATTTCACAACATTTTGAGTTTTTTTTCCCCGTTTTCCAATACATGATATGGTAAAATCAACGGTGTCGATCAAAAGTACAACTCGTCCCGCAAAAAACAAGCCCTCAAAGGCCATATTGACAGAAAAATAAGTTATGGCCGTGGGAAGAAGGGGAGCAAAAAAAGGAAACACAAAAACGGAAATACCCCTGGTCCTTAATGGGTTAAACTTTTTTAAAGTAGAGGCTAACAATTACATTAATTTTAGAAGTGGCCATTACTCAAGATGGCTCGAAAACATCCTGCAAAATGAGATAAAGAGTAAAAAAAAATTGCACTCGACTCAAGATTTGGCCAACATCCTCCACCTCTCCTCCAGTGGCCCACAGCCTACAGCACCACACCTCCTCCTGTGGCCCACAGCCTGTATCCCCCAGCACCACCTTCTCCTGTGGCACACAGCCTACACCGACCAGCATCACCACCACCTGTAGCCCACAGCCTGCAGCCAAACTCACACCATCCTGGCCAACATTATTGGCAAACAAAAACACCCTCCTACCGACTAGCCAGCCTATCTTTTATTTTCCAGGATACAATGTCAGCTCAAACAAGACAAGGGCAGAGGTGCATTCTTCAATTAGGCTTTTGGTTCGGAGATGTCTACACAACAGCCTTATATACCCCAGAATCCCACCATCAGGCTGATGTTTTGGGTTCTGAAATACATTTTCAATCAGAGACTTAGGACCATGTGATTTTCCCACCCTTTAGTCCCCCCTTCAGTCAGTTATCCTTATGTGTCCAATCGATTTTCTGCTCCCCCACCTTTTTTCAACACCCAGTCCATGCCCTGATTGTAAGTTCCCCCACTTAAGTTTTTTTTTTCCTTTTTTTGATGCTATAAATCATAATTAGGTTACGGCGTATGGAAATAATATCCTTATTTTTGGCATACAAATCTATGAGTATGTTTTTGTGTATGAAAAAGGCCTTGTCTCATTTGTCCTTTTTTTATAAAAAAAAAAATGACTTGTTTTAGGGTGAGTGTCCACGGTAAGTAAACGCTGCGTGATTGACGCTGCAGCGTCAAACACGCAGCGTCCAGATGTTCCAGCATAGTGGAGGGGATGTGTTGAAATCCCGTGTCCACTATGCGTGGAAACCTGCACGCGGCGGCCCTGCGACTCCGGACATGCTGCTCGTCTTTTCAGATCGCAGCATGTCCGTACATCTTGCGGGGACGCAGCGTCCCCGCAAGGCATATCACAGGGCCCTATGGCGAGGGGTGCGATGATCCCGGATGTGTACTGTACACATCCGGCACCATCGCGTCCCAGAAAGGGGGCGGGGCTTAGCGCCGAGCGGCTTCGCCGCTGCGGCGATACCGCCGGCCATCCTGAGCGTGGACACGCAGCCGAAATCAGTAAATCACACACAACACTAAAAAGCATCAGCGGGAAAGTGTACAACTGTGGGATGAAGATTATAGTCTGTGAAAAGTGTAACATACATGGAGTTTCACAAACTATTAACCCCTTCACCCCCAAGGGTGGTTTGCACGTTATGGACCGGGCCAATTTTTACAATTCTGACCACTGTCCCTTTATGAGGTTATAACTCTGGAACGCTTCAACGGATCCTGGTGATTCTGACATTGTTTTCTCGTGACATATTGTACTTCATTATAGTGGTAAAATTTCTTTGATATTACCTGCATTTACTTGCGAAAAAAATGAAAATTTGGCGAAAATGTTGAAAATTTCGCAATTTTCCAAATTTGAATTTTTATGCAATTAAATCACAGTGATATGTCACACAAAATACTTAATAAGTAACATTTCCCACATGTCTACTTTACATCAGCACCATTTTGGAACCAACATTTTTTTTTGTTAGGGAGTTATAAGGGTTAAAAGTTGACCAGCAATTTCTCATTTTTACAACACCATTTTTTTAGGGACCACATCTCATTTGAAGTCATATTGAGGGGTCTATATGATAGAAAATAACCAAGTGTGACACCATTCTAAAAACTGCACCCCTCAAGGTGCTCAAAACCACATTCAAAAAGTTTATTAACCCTTCAGGTGTTTCACAGGAATTTTTGGAATGTTTAAATAAAAATGAACATTTAACTTTTTTTCACACAAAATTTACTTCAGCTCCAATTTGTTTTATTTTACCAAGGGTAACAGGAGAAAATGGACCCCAAAAGATGTTATACAATTTGTCCTGAGTACGCCGATACCCCATATGTGGGGGTAAACCACTGTTTGGGCGCATGACAAAGCTCGGAAGCGAAGGAGCGCCATTTGACTTTTCAATGCAAAATTGACTGGAATTGAGATGGGACGCCATGTTGCGTTTGGAGAGCCACTGATGTGACTAAACATTGAAACCCCCCACAAGTTACACCATTTTGGAAAGTAGACCCCCTAAGGAACTTATCTATATGTGTGGTGAGCAGTTTGACCCACCAAGTGCTTCACAGAAGTTTATAATGCAGAACCGTAAAAATAAAAAATCATATTTTTTCACAAAAATGATCTTTTCGCCCCCAATTTTTTATTTTCCAAACGGTAAGAGAAGAAATTGGACCCCAAAAGTTGTTGTACAATTTGTCCTGAGTACGCTGATACCCCATATGTGGGGGTAAACCACTGTTTGGGCGCATGGGAGAGCTCGGAAGGGAAGGAGCGCCGTTTGACTTTTCACTGCAAAATTGACAGGAATTGAGATGGGACACCATGTTGCGTTTGGAGAGCCACTGATGTGCCTAAACATTGAAGCCCCCCACAAGTGACACCATTTTGGAAAGTAGACCCCCTAAGGAACTTATCTAGAGGTGTGGTGAGCACTTTGACCCACCAAGTGCTTCACAGAAGTTTATAATGCAGAGCCGTAAAAATAAAACAAAATTTTTTTCCCACAAAAATTATTTTTTAGCCCCCAGTTTTGTATTTTCCCGAGGGTAACAGGAGAAATTGGACCCCAAAAGTTGTTGTCCAATTTGTCCTGAGTACGCTGATAACCCATATGTGGGGGGGAACCACCGTTTGGGCGCATGGGAGGGCTCGGAAGGGATGGAGCGCCATTTGGAATGCAGACTTAGATGGAATGGTCTGCAGGCGTCACATTGCGTTTGCAGAGCCCCTAATGTACCTAAACAGTAAAAAAAACCCACAAGTGACACCATTTTGGAAAGTAGACCCCCTAAGGAACTTATCTAGAGGTGTGGTGAGCACTTTGACCCACCAAGTGCTTCACAGAAGTTTATAATGCAGAGCCGTAAAAATAAAACAAAATTTTTTTCCCACAAAAATTATTTTTTAGCCCCCAGTTTTGTATTTTTCCAAGGGTAACAGGAGAAATTGGACCCTATATATTGTTGTTCAATTTGTCCTGAGTACGCTGATACCTGATATCTGGGGGGGAACCACCGTTTGAGCGCATGGCAGAGCTCGGAAGGGAAGGAGCATCATTTGCAATGCAGACTTAGATGGATTGGTCTGCAGGCGTCACATTGCGTTTGCAGAGCCCCTAATGTACCTAAACAGTAGAAACCCCCCACAAGTGACCCAATATTGGAAACTAGACCCCCCAAGGAACTTATCTAGTTGTGTTGTGAGAACTTTGAACCCCCAAGTGTTTCACTACAGTTTATAACGCAGAGCCGTGAAAATAAAAAAATAAAAAAATTCCCCCCCAAAATTATTTTTTAGCCCCCAGTTTTGTATTTTCCCAATGGTAACAGGAGAAATTGGACCCCAAAAGTTGTTGTCCAATTTGTCTTGAGTACGCTGATACCCCATATGTGGGGGGGAACCACCGTTTGCGCGCATGGGAGGGCTCGGAAGGGAAGGAGCGCCATTTAGAATGCAGACTTAGATGGAATGGTCTGCAGGCGTCACATTGCGTTTGCAGAGCCCCTAATGTACCTAAACAGTAGAAACCCCCCACAAGTGACACCATTTTGGAAAGTAGACCCCCTAAGGAACTCATCTAGATGTGTTGTGAGAGCTTTGAACCCCCAAGTGTTTCACTACAGTTTATAACGCAGAGCCATGCAAATAAAAACATTTTTTTTTTCCACAAAAATTATTTTTTAGCCCCTAGTTTTGTATTTTCCCAAGGGTAACAGGAGAAATTGGACCCCAAAAGTTGTTCTCCAATGTGTTCCGAGTACGCTGATACCCCATATGTTGGGGTAAACCCCTGTTTGGGCACACGGGAGAGCTTGGAAGGGAAGGAGCACTGTTTTACTTTTTCAACGCAGAATTGGCTGGAACTGAAATCGGACGCCATGTCATGTTTGGAGAGCCCCTGATGTGCCTAAACAGTGGAAACCCCCCAACTATAACTGAAACCCTAATCCAAACACACCCCTAACCCTAATCCCAACGGTAACCCTAACCACACCTCTAACCCAGACACACCCCTAACCCTAATCCCAACCCTATTCCCAACCGTAAATGTAATCCAAACCCTAACTTTAGCCCCAACCCTAACCCTAACTTTAGCCCCAACCCTAAATGTAGCCTTAACCCTAGCCCCAACCCTAACCATAGCCCTAACCCTAACACTAACCCTAGCCCTAACCCTAATGGGAAAATGGAAATAAATACATTTTTTCAATTTTTTTAATTTTTCCCTAACTAAGCGGGTGATGAAGGGGGGTTTGATTTACTTTTATAGCGGGTTATTTAGCGGATTTTTATGATTGACAGCCGTCACACACTGAAAGACGCTTTTTATTGCAAAAAATATTTTTTGCGTTACCACATTTTGAGAGCTATAATTTTCCCATATTTGCGTCCACAGAGTCATGCGAGGTCTTGTTTTTTGCGGGACGAGTTGACGTTTTTATTGGTAACATGTTCGGGCACGGGAGATTTTTTGATCGCTTTTTATTCCGATTTTTGTGAGGCAGAATGACCAAAAACCAGCTATTCATGAATTTCTTTTGGGGGAGGCGTTTATACCGTTCCGCGTTTGGTAAAATTGATAAAGCAGTTTTATTCTTCGGGTCAGTACGATTACAGCGATATCTCATTTATATCATTTTTTTATGTTTTGGCGCTTTTATACGATAAAAGCTATTTTATAGAAAAAATAATTATTTTGGCATCGCATTATTCTGAGGACTATAACTTTTTTATTTTTTCGCTGATGATGGTGTATGGCGGCTCGTTTTTTGTGGGACAAGATGACGTTTTCAGCAGTACCATGGTTATTTATATCCGTCTTTTTGATCGCGTGTTATTCCACTTTTTGTTTGGCGGTATGAGAATAAAGTGTTGTTTTTTGACTCGTTTTTTTTTTTCTTTTTTACGGTGTTCACTGAAGGGGTTAACTAGTGATATAGTTTTATAGGTGGGGTCGTTACGGACGCGGCGATACTAAATATGTGTACTTTTATTGTTGTTTTTTTTTTATTTAGATAAAGAAATGTATTTATGGGAATCATTTTTTTTTTTTTTTTTATTTAGAATTTTTTTTTTTTTTTTTACACATGTGGACATTTTTTTTTAACTTTTTTACTTTGTCCCAGGGGGGGACATTACAGATCGGTGATTTGACAGTGTGCACAGCACTCTGTCAGATCACCGATCTCACTTAAGAGTGCAGCAAGCTTACCAGCGCCTGCTCTGAGCAGGCACTCGGTAAGCCACCTCCCTCCCTGCAGGACCCGGGTGCCGCGGCCATCTTGGATCCGGGACCTGCAGCGAGAAAGGAGGTAGGAGACCCTCGGAGCAACGCGATCACATCGCGTTGCTCCGGGGGTCTCAGGGAAGCACGCAGGGAGCCCCCTCCCTGCGCGATGCTTCCCTATACCGCCGGCACACCGCGATCATGCTTGATCGCGGTGTGCCGGGGGTTAATGTGCCGGGGGCGGTCCGTGACCGCTCCTGGCACATAGTGCCGGATGTCAGCTGCGATAGTCAGGTGACACCCGGCCGCGATCGGCCGCGCTCCCCCCGTGAGCACGGCCGATCATCTGGACGTACTATTCCGTCCTTGGGAAGTAGGGCCCACCCCACATGGACGGAATAGTACGTCCAATGACAGAAAGGGGTTAATATCATCACCCAGTTGTATCTTTACACTTCATTGGTTATTAAAATGGGGGACCCCAGAAAAAAAAATGTGCACATGTTGAGTAAAATTTCTGCATTTCGTGGCTGGAAAAACGCGTGATTTTGGTGAGTTTTTGCCTGATATGAATTAAGTCAATGGTGAAAATGTAGGATAAAAACTGAGAGAACTGACATGCAACAGATTATTTTCTGCACCAAATCTGCAAAAATACTCAAAAAATGTGCATGACACGTCAGGCTTCTCATTCACTTTGCTGGCATCAGATTTTGTCACAAATCCGGGCAGAAAAAATGCGGCAAAAATCGCACCAAATCTGCGACGTGTGCACACAGCCCTATAGGTAAGAGCGATAGCCGCTAAAAACATGGATACACTCGCACAAGAAAAACCATTGTGTGAACGAGGCCGGTGTTAGTAATGCCTGATAATAAACATATTGGGTAAATATACGGGACGTACACCCATGGACTGTTGTTGTTCTATTTGCTGCAGGTTTCTGGAGGATTTGCCTAGTGACATAAATGCGCTTCACAGGTACTTTTATTATTTATGTCTAATTTTTTCCCTTTTTATATTCTGTAATGTTTTTAGTTCTTGGAGGAGGCAGAGGGCACATCACAATAAATTTCGTTTTTTTTTGTTTTAAAATGTGAATTTTTCTTCCTTTTCCAGTTGTCAGTATTACGCAGCTTTTCTTATTTTATGTTCTGTATCACGGCACTGTTAAAATCATTTTCTGCCTCGTCCATTTCTTAATTCATCTTATTTATACTGAACGTGATTTTCCCCTTTATTAGTCATTTATAAACCTATGAAGTTTAAACATTTTCATGCTTTCAGGTTTTTTTGGTCTTGATGAAATACACATAATTTGCTGATTTTTGCCTATATTACATCTTTTGCGATGTTAGTTTTCTCTCGTCGCCTCCTTCGCTCTTGGAAGATCTCTGTATTATTCACTCATTATTTTAGAGTTTTGTCACCTTTGTGCCGTCAATCGATGTCACTATTGATCATTTTGGATCACTTTTTGTCCGCTCTGCAGCATCTTTCCCCCTCATCTCCGCAATTTCCTTATTGCTGCATGTTTATTGGTATTTTTCAGACGAAATCTTTGAAAAAATGTAGATTCTGTGCGTTTTTCCTATTGTGGCGTCCTAAACCAACACTACAGATTTCCTGACGTGATTAGTGTCTGTATAGTGATCTCAGACACTGCTCTGACTGACTTTTTTACCTCATGGAATCACTAAAACCCTAGACTATATATATTCCCACTAATGCCATTCACTGCAGTGCGTTCAGCCGTCTAACTATCCTAGCTTTGCAGTGTAATGGCGTCACAGTCGTTTCCTGCCCTCAGACAGCTCACACAACCTCCTCTCTACACCGCACATGTGATTAAAATGGCGCTGTTGCTCGCTGAGATCGCTCTTTTATAACCACAGTGGACAGAGCGTCATCACAGAGACATAGCCAGCGACACCTGGTGGTGGGAGGACGGATTGGCAGATAATATTACACATTGTGCTATAGGACCTTCCGTGATGTCATGCCCATGTGACCAGGCTCTCAGGTGGCTGCTGTTACCTGGTGTTATAGGACCTTCCATGACGTCCTGTCCATGTGAGTATACGCATGCGCGTTCTTTCGTGGTGTCAGGGCTCCGCCAGCTGCTGTGAAGTCTTGTGTTGGGGAAGTCTGTGCAGTGACAGCAGCAGCTGCACACGGAGGAGGTGAGGGAGAGACGGAGGGTGCGGGGGTCTGTGCGATAATCCGGCCCCTGTGTGATGCCCGGACAGTGCAGTCACCAGGAACGGTGTGTAATGTGTGCACGTTACACGGTGACCGGGACAGTGATGTCTGTGTATCAGTGACTACCGTGTAGTGTCACTATTGATGGCTCTGATCACCTGTACGTCATAGCTTCCCCCCTCAGCCCCCTGTACTTTATGGCGTCTCCCCTCAGCCCCCTGTAGGTTATAGTGATCTCAGCCCCCTGCACGTTGTGGCGTTCCCTCCCCCCCCCCCCCCTGAGCCCTCTACGTTATGGAGTCTTCCCCCCCCCCTCAGCTCCCTGTACGTTATGGCGTCTCCCCCCTCAGCCCCCTGTACGTTATGGCGTCTCCCCCCTCAGCCCCCTGTACGTTATGGCGTCTCCCCGTCAGCCCCCTGTACGTTATGGGGTCTCCCCCTCAGCCCCCTGTACGTTATGGCGTCTCCCTCTCAGCCCCCTGTACATTATGGCGTCTCCCTCTCAGCCCCCTGTACGTTATGGCGTCTCCCCCCTCAGCTCCCTGTACGTTATGGCGTCTCCCTCTCAGCCCCCTGTACGTTATGGCGTCTCCCCCCTCAGCCCCCTGTACGTTATGGCGTCTCCCTCTCAGCTCCCTGTACGTTATGGCGTCTCCCCCCTCAGCCCCCTGTACGTTATGGCGTCTCCCTCTCAGCCCCCTGTACGTTATGGGGTCCCCCCCTCAGCTCCCTGTACGTTGTGGCGTCTCCCCCTCAGCCCCCTGTACGTTGTGGCGTCTCCCCCTCAACCCCCTGTACGTTATGGCGTCTCCCCCCTCAGCCCCCTGTACGTTATGGCGTCTCCCTCTCAGCCCCCTGTACGTTATGGGGTCCCCCCCTCAGCTCCCTGTACGTTGTGGCGTCTCCCCCTCAGCCCCCTGTACGTTGTGGCGTCTCCCCCTCAGCCCCCTGTACGTTATGGCGTCTCCCTCTCAGCCCCCTGTACGTTATGGCGTCTCCCCCTCAGCCCTCTGTACGTTATGGGGTCTCCCTCTCAGCCCCCTGTACGTTATGGCGTCTCCCCCTCAGCCCCCTGTACGTTATGGCGTCTCCCCCTCAGCCCCCTGTACGTTATGGGGTCTCCCTCTCAGCCCCCTGTACGTTATGGGGTCTTCCCCCCCCCCCCCCCAGCCCCCTGCACGTTATGGCGTCCCCCCCCCTCAGCCCCCTGTACGTTATGGGGTCCCCCCCTCAGCTCCCTGTACGTTATGGCGTCTCCCTCTCAGCTCCCTGTACGTTATGGCTTCTCACAGCCCCTGTACATTACACTGCGATGCTTCTTATATCCGCCCATATATTATACTGTGTCGCCCCTCCGTCCCCCCACGGTTTTATCACACCGGTGTATTATACTTTTATTATCTCTCGCGGCTGAAACATCCGGCGTCTCCTGACTCCTGCACGCTGGGTGCTATAATAGGAGTTTAATGCACTGGTGTGTAGACCGCACATTACAGCACCCAGGGTGCTGGAGTCAGGAGACTGCGGATATTTCAGCACACTGGGTGTTATAGTGTGCGGCCTCCACACCGGTGTATTAGGCTGTGTGCACACGGTGCGTTTTCCATGCTCAGAAATGGGCAAAAAACATTAGGGAATCCTTATCCCAGCTAAGTCGGTGAGAGTCCTGAAGTGTTGTGCACATGACAGGGATTTTCCTTTCAGTATTTGCAGTGCGTTTTTTCTGCAGCATGTCAATTCTTTGTGCGGATTTTTTGTGTTTTTCACCCATTAACTTCAATTGAGTCAGTTAAATCCGCAGCAAAAACTCGAGTATAAAAATGTTTGTGGAGAATGTTTGTGCTGAGTTTCTGTCTGCATTTTTACGGACTTCCTGTGGTGTTTCCCACGCTGTCACCTGTCATCTGTATTACAGCGTGGGAAACACCGGCGAGGCGGTAACCTTACCACCTGTTAGATTGTTACTGTCAGTCACAGTGCTGTGGGCTCACGCCATCAGATGTCAGCATGACCCCGCAGGTGTTACTGTGACCCGCTGTAAGAAACTTACTGCAGGTCACAGGCGTCGGCTGATGGGAGACTACTATTCTCCCACCAGCTGACGCCTGTGATCAAAGTAAAAAAAAAAAAAAAAAAAAAGGGAAATAATGAAATACTTATTCAGATAAAAAACAATCTATACTCACCGAATGCTCAATCCCCGATGCCAGAGTCTCCTGTAAACAATCAAAAATATTAAACCATCTTATACTCTCCTGTCCTCGTTAGTCCACGTAATCCTGAGTGACCCATGGCAATGTCACGTATAGAACACTCACATCAGAAGATGTGACCGCACTAACCGGCTGCCGGCTACACACTGACAGGAGGTAATCGCTCCCGCAGTGTATAGCGCTGAGCTGCCATGAGAGAGGTCACACGAGTTCATCAGCTGATCAGCGCCGGTGCTCTCACAGCAGCACCGCTGACAATATCCCCAACCCTATTACCCCACTTGCCAATGCACTAGAGCAAGTGGGAAGAGCGAACCTAAGCATCAGATTTGGCAAATCTTATAGATGCGCCATTTCTGGGGCGGCTGAGAGCTGATGTTTTTAGTCTGGGAGGGGGCCAATATCCATGGCCCCTTCCTAGGCTATTACTATCAGCCCGCATCTGTCTGCCTAGCCTTTGCTGGTTATTAAATATAGGGGGACCGTACGTCAATTTTTTTTATCTGATGTCCTCCTGTAACCTAGCTAGTAAAGGCTAAGCAAACAGCTGTTAGCTGATATTAATAGCCTGGGAACATTTTATTAAAATCAGCCGTCGGCTTTTCCTCTGCTGATTATGAAAATTACAGGGGACCCCATGACATTTTTTTTTTCATAAAAATTGACAGGTGTCACGGCGCACTCTGATTTCTGCCAGTTGCTGTTTGGTTACAGCCTATTTAGGTTTGTTTTGTTAATGCTCCTACATAGGCTGATGACTGTGTGTGTTTATTTAACACATTACTTACTGGTTTAGTAATGAGCGTGTCTGGCTGACACCTCTTCATTTCCTAGGGCTTGGTGACAGCGGCTGACACCAAGCCCTAATGCCATTACCCTGATGCAATTTATTCTGATAATGGGAAAAAAGGAGGTTGAAACAGAAAATTACATCAGAAAGCTTTTTTTTATATATTTTATTTAGCACGAAAAATCATTCTTTACTGTAAAAACTGCATTCATGAACCCACCAAAACCATGCATTTTTGCTGCCAAAAGACGCATAAAATTTCTGCAAGCCAAATGCTCAACGTGCGCACGTAGCCTTATTCTTCTATTATCCCTCCCCGGCTGTAGTATCCAGTTTCTCCTGACTCCCGCACACTGCTGTAATGATCGGCCTCAACACCGGTATATTATGCTTCTATTATCCCTCCCTGGCTGTAATACCAGCATCTCCTGACTCCAGCACGCTGGGTGATAAAACATCCGGTTATAATGGTGCAGTCACTGTCCTCCTCTGGACACTCAGCTTTGTATTTTATTACAGGGAGCAGACTGGCACCATGGGCATCCTCTCCAAACCGGCGACAGGCGCTGGCACGTCTCATCACACGGCTCAACTCCCCGCTCTGGTGAGTGCATGAGCGGAGCACGGGGAAGGGAGGAGAGATTGAAAAGCTGGGGGAGAGAGGAAGACCGAAACGCTGGGGGAGAGAGGGAGGGAGACTGAAACGCTGGGAGAGAGAGAGACCAAAAAGCTGGGCGGAGAGAGGGAGAGTGAAACTCTGGGAGAGAGAGAGAGAGGGAGACTGAAACGCTGGGGAAGAGAATGAGACTGAAACGCTGGGGGAGAGAGGGAAACCGAAGAAACCAGAGTGTGGGCCGGGAAGGGGGGGGAAGAGAGACCAGAGTGTGGACTGGGGGGGAGATCAGAGTGTGGACTGGGGGGAGATCAGAGTGGACTCCCATTCTGGCTGCTTACAGATAATACATAGTGTAATATTGTCTGCGCTGAAGCGTCTCACTATTTTCAGTATCTCTGCTTGCTGACACAGTGTTACGTAGATCTAGATCCTGTATAAGATGTGTCACATCTGAGGGTTTGTTACAGTCATATCCAGTCCACCTGGGCTGCAATCCAGGCTGTTACCTACACTGCCACATTGTTACAAATCATCAGCGCAGGAGGCGATCAGTGCTTGGAGCAGGGTGACGGCTAATGCTCGTCTGCTTTCTGCGCAGGGGGTCTCCTGTCGCCTGGCTGGAGAGGACGATGTGCGGGATCGGGCTGGAGGTTTACACCCGGAGCTTTGTCCGGAACCTGCCGTTCCTTGACGAGTTCATGGAGATCTACGTATGTGTATACGGGGGAATACGGCTTCGTCCAGCCGGCGGGGAAGGCGCCTGTAATAATCTTATCCTCCACTTCTGTTGTCAGATGGTGAAAGGCAACAATGTGTACGACATCCTGCGGCCCCCCGCGCCGCCAGTACCGAGTCCCTGGTGCTCAGCGTCCCCTGCAGCGAGGGCCAGAACAACAACCAGGCGGTGGGGCTGCTGCTGGCGATGGCCTCCTACTTCCGAGGTGAGACCACCGGAGAGGGGCTGCTTTATAATGCCGGTATGTGGCAGCCCCGGGGGTCCTCTGAGACCCCCTGATCAATCACAGACATCCCCCAACTTTTCTGTTCTTATGCGGCACCTATAATTCATTGACCAATTTGGAGACTCACAACTTTTTTATTTTTACATCAGTGGAGCCAAGTGAGGTTTTGGTTTCTGAGTTCCGAGCTGATGTTATTAGTACAGTTTTGGGTACAGGTGACTGATCATTATTTTGCATTGTTGGAAGTGGAGGGGGGGGGGGGGCTGCTGAACTTTTGGCTTTTGCCTTCTCGAATGTTTTAAAAAGTTTCTGGCGTTCATTTTTTAAGTTCCGTTTGTAAATGTCGTATTGTAAAAGTAGTTTTTCTTTTTTATATTGCGGTTGCTGCATAGTGTTTCTGATCAGTTGGGGTCCAGGTCCTGAGACCCCCCCCCACCAGTCGCTCAGAACACCATTCTGTGCACACACGTCATGCAGAAGCTGCGCGCACGGCTGTGTAAGGACCCTACACTTACTACTGAGCCCATGTACGAGCTGCACACTCCACAGCGCTGGTTTGACCGATCGGTGAGGGTCTCTGGACCCGGACCCCCTCTGATCACAGACACAATGCATCACCTGTCACAAATAGTACACTTTTCCATAATGAAGGCAGCCTTTACACCCTGATGTGCCCCCTCTCTTATAGGGGCACGGATGGTAAATGGTAATACGCTTGTGACTCTGGTCCGTGCACTTGCCGGTCAGATCTACTGGGCGAGGGACAACATCTTCCTGGTGAACGAGCACAACCTGATGAGCATGGAGGCCTGGCTGGAGGGCTACCACGACATCAACGTGACCGGTACGAGAGCCCCACACACACACCCCCCCCCCCCCCCCCATTGCCCCTCAATATCTTCTCCGTGCTGGTAATTCGTTTCTATGTAGCAGAGAGTTTGCCCAGTTGTAACAAACCCTCAGCTGTGACTGGTGTATCGTCTGGATGGATTTCTTTTGTTTAGCCAGAATGTTTCCATTCACTGACAACACTCTGAGATCTTAAAAGTGAGACGATTGCAAAGAAAATTAATATTTTAGAAAGTTGCAGAAATTTTTCTTATTGATTTAAGTTTTATATATTCTTATAAACCTGGATAAGAGGCCGCCTCACCACCATAACCGCTGATCGGGGATGTTATGGGGGTGGGCGCCCCGATCCCTTCCTGTATTAGTTAGTATGGACCCACAGCAATCGGCCGATCATTCCTTGTGTATTGTTACCACTGCTATCTGGCTGGCTGGGTCGTAGTGCTGCAGGTCCACATGTATGAGGAGCTGTTGTGTACCTGGCTTATTAGCAATATTGGACCTGAGCCTCTGTGTATATATTAGGGGCGCCGTCTGACCTGTGAATGCCCCTCTAGTGCTGGGTGGGCTCCTTGCATTCTTCTGCTGCCATCTAGTGGCTGTCCTGAGTATTGCACTGTGTTCTTTGCACCTTACAGACATGCAGTCGCCGGTGATGATGGGATGAGCGGGAGCCATCCAGGCCGCCTTGTCCCTAGAGATCAGCAGCGACGTCATCACCAGCTTTGATGTGGTCGTGGAAAGGCTGAACGGGCAGCTGCCCAACCTGGATATGGTCAACCTGTTCCTAGCGTCCTGCCAGAAGAGCCAGCTGCTGTGCACCATACAGGCAAGGTGAGGCACAGTGAGACCCCTGCTGCCCCGTCAGCTTTACATTCTCAGATGAAGCTCTACTCTCTATACTTTCTAGGCGTCAATAACTTACACATACACCACACACTATATACATTGTGGATGTTTGGAGTGCGGCGCCCCCTCCCCTCCGGCGTATGGGTGGATTGTCACTCTTCATGGGGGGTCAGTAACGTCACTCTTCCAGTACTGCTGTGGTGACGGTTTACTCCATCAAGCGTCCACTAGGGGGAACCAAACAATCCTGAACCTGAACTGTTTCCTTTCTTTTTATTCCCAGGACTATTGAAGGAATGTTCCGCAAACTGAACAGCCTGTTGGAGCTGCTGCACCAGTCCTACTTCTTCTACTTGCTTCCTTCCCTCTCCAGATTTGTATCTATAAAGATTTACATGCCGGCCATCGGCTTCATCATCCTCATTCTCATGATCCGAATATCCTAAATTGCAATGCCGTATGTACGGTAATGGTTGGTTAATTTCCCCCCATAGTGCTCTGACGCTGATCTCGGACATTACGGGCCGATGGCTGCACTCACTGAATCCTTCCTGATATTCGTTGTTCTTGTCTCTCAGCAGAGCAGTGCAGTGGTAATTAGCCACCACTAGAGGGAGCTGGTGTACACGTATACAGCATTGACTTCAATGGGAATTGTACTCAAGACAATGTGAGAAAGAAAACAATGGACAAAAAGGAAATATGTCCAGCACCAACCTCTAATGGCTGCAAATGGAGCCAGCTCCAATCGCTGCTGTTTACGCATTTAGATCAATCACTGACAGCGACATTTATATGGTTCCTTTGCTGGTATACATTGACCTCCATCAGTCCACGGTACTGATGGGCTGTAATGGCAGCCGGGGGCCAACGAAAGACTCACATCATCGCCATATTTGTCACCTACCTGTGTCTGGGCTACATATGAGGCCATTAATGTTCCCTATATTGCAGGATATATTATACATGGTCTCAGGTTTAAATCCCCTAACGGGATAAAAAAAAAATAGTGAAAATTACTTAATTAATATTTTTAAAGAATATAGAAAATAAACCTCACTTTTCCAAATTCAAACGTAGTTAACCCCTTTCTGACATTAAACGGACTATCCCGTCGAGGTGGGGGGGCCCGTATGACCACCGATGGGATAGTACGTCATATGCGATCGGCCGCTCTCACGGGGGGAGCGCGGCCGGGTGTCAGCTAACTATCGCAGCTGACATCCGGTACTATGTGCCAGGAGGTATCACGGACCGCCCCCGGCACCTTAACCCACGGCACACTGCGATCAAACATGATCGCAGTGTTCCTACGGTATAGGGAAGCATCGCGCAGGGAGGGGGCTCCCTGCGTGCTTCCCTGAGACCCCCGGAGCAACACAATGTGATCGCGTTGCTCCGAGGGTCTCTTACCTCCTCCTCCCTGCAGCAGGCCCGGATCCAATATGGCCACTGCATCCGGGTCCTGCAGGGAGGTGGCTTCATAGCGCCTGCTCCGAGCAGGCGCCAGGAAGCCTCCAGGAGATGTGCACGTCAGATCGCCGATCTAACACAGTGCACAGCAAAGTGTCAGATCAGCGATCTGTCACTTTACTGTGATGTCCCCCCTGGGGCAATGTTATAGTGTAAAAAAAAATATATATATTCACGTGTAAAAAAAAATTCCAAAAAAAAAAATATATCGTTCCTATAAATACATTTCTTTAAATTAAAAAAAAAAAAACAATAAAAGTACACGTATTTAGTATCGCTGCGTCCGTAACGACCCGATCTATAAAACTGTCCCACTAGTTAACCGCTTCAGTGAACACCGTAAAAAAAGAGGCAAAAAAAACAACGCTTTATTATCATACCGCCAAACAAAAAGTGGAATAACACGCGATCAAAAAGACAGATATAAATAACCATGGTACCACTGAAAACATCATCTTGTCCCGCAAAAAACTAGCCACCATACAGCGTCATCAAAGAAAAAAGAAAAAAGTTATAGTCCTCAGAATAAAGCGATGCAAAAATAATTATTTTTTTATATCAAATAGTTTTTATCGTATAAAAGTGGCAAAACATTAAAAAAATGATATAAATGAGATATCGCTGTAATCGTACTGACCCGAAGAATAAAACTGCTTTATCCATTTTACCAAACGCGGAACGGTATAAACGCCTCCCCCAAAAGAAATTCATGAATAGCTGGTTTTTGGTCATTCTGCCTCACAAAAATCGGAATAAAAAGCGATCAAAAAATGTCACATGAAAATGTTGCCAATAAAAACATCAACTCGTCCTGCAAAAAACAAGACCTCACATGACTCTGTGGACCAAAATATGGAAAAATTATAGCTCTCAAAATGTGGTAACGCAAAAAATATTTTTTGCAATAAAAAGCGTCTTTCAGTGAATGACGGCTGCCAATCATAAAAATCCGCTAAAAAACCCGCTATAAAAATAAATCAAACCCCCTTCATCACCCCCTTAGGGAAAAATTAAAATGCATTTATTTCCATTTTCCAGCTAGGGTTAAGGCTAGGGTTAGGGTTGGGGCTAGGGTTAAGGCTACAGTAAGGGTTGGAGCTAAAGTTAGGGTTAGGGTTTGGATTACATTTACGGTTGGGATTAGGGTTAGGGGTGTGTCAGAGTTAGGGGTGTGGTTAGGGGTGTGTTTGGATTAGGGTTTCAGGTAGAATTGGGGGGTTTCCACTGTTCAGGCACATCAGGGGCTCTCCAAACGCGACATGGCGTCCGATCTCAATTCCAGCCAATTCTGTGTTGAAAAAGTAAAACAGTGCTCCTTCCCTTCCGAGCTCTCCCGTGCGCCCAAACAGGGGTTTACCCCAACATATGGGGTATCAGCGTACTCAGGACACATTGGACAACAACTTTTGGGGTCCAATTTCTCCTGTTACCCTTGGGAAAATACAAAACTGGGGGCTAAAAAATATTTAAAGAGATTTTTTTATTGTCACGGCTCTGCGTTATAAACTGTAGTGAAACACTTGGGGGTTCAAAGCTCTCACAACACATCTAGATAAGTTCCTTAGGGGGTTTACTTTCCAAAATGGTGTCACTTGTGGGGGGTTTCAATGTTTAGGCACATCAGTGGCTCTCCAAACGCAACATGTCGTCCCATCTCAATTCCTGTCAATTTTGCATTGAAAAGTCAAACGGCGCTCCTTCCGAGCTTTTGCAGGGAAATTGCCCGCATCTGAAAAGGCACAACACTAGTTCCCATTCAGAACAACCAGGTTTGGTTCTCGCGTATAGTACTCATTTCAGGTCAATTTCTGATATAGTTCACCGAAAGAGACGATGACATTATGGACACTATAGTAAAAGATGGTATTAGGATTGTATCCCGACGTGCTCCACCTTTAGCTAATTCATTATCCCCCAGCCTTTATGATGCTACTAAAACAAAAAACTCCTCTACTTGGTTGTCCACCACAGGGTTTTTCAGATGCAATTTCCCTGCAGAACATGTTTACGCTCCAAGAAAAGATCTGTTTTTTCCTGCTCAAAAAATCAAAAGAAGTTTAAAATAAAAATTGTTCTCAATTGTAACTCAGATCACGTAGTATACATAATAGAATGTTCAGCATGCGAACTATTCTATGTGGGTTCTACAATCAGGAGATTATAAGACAGGATCAGGGAGCATCTTTATGATATTACCCAGCCCACAACTCGTCATGTATCTAATGCATCCAACCATTTCATAAAATCACACAACAGACAAATTGCACACGTTAGTGTATCTGCAATAGAACAAGTGCATAGAAATATACGTGGTGGAGATGGAGAAAGGAAACTGTGGGATAAGGAAGCTTTATGGATTCACCTATTAAACACTCGAGCACCTCTGGGTTTGAACTTGAAGAAGGAAATGATGTTGCATTATTGATTGATTATAGTTAACATTATTTGTATATGTTATGCACATTTGTAATTGAATGTGGTGTGTTTTTTTTGGGGGGGGTGTTTTTTTTTTCTTTTTTCTTTTTGTGCACTTTGCATTGCATTTCATGCTATTCAAGTGTTAATTTCATTCTGTGGAGCAATAATTTTCACTCTGTTCCCCACCTGTTTGGGGCATATTTTAACTTTTGGCAAGACTGCTCATTGTGAAACTGAGGACTAAGAGCACTATATGTGTTCGAAACGCGTCCAGTTATTCAAGACATTCCTTCCTCCAGTATGCACTGGTTTGTCAAGCAGCTTACTTTTTAAAGGGCCACTGTCACCCCCCTACAGCTGTTATAAACTAAAAGAGCCACCTTGTGCAGCAGTAATGCTGCATTCTAACAAGGTGGCTCTTTTAGTTTTTGGTTCAAGTATTCCCAAAATAAAGCGCTTTGAAACTTCGCCAAAATACCTGTCTTTAGCCAGGGAGGCAGGTCCTCACTCCCCAGCTTCAACCGCTACTCTGTCGTCAGTCAAATCTTCAGGGGCTTTCGGTGCCGCCCCCTCCGTGCTTTTTTCTCTTCAAAACCGGCGCCTGCGGTTTGTGTAAGCTCTGGCCGTGTGACGTCCCAGCCAGGCTTGCAGACTGCGCCTGTGCAGGCAGTGCGGCCACCCACCTTGGGAATCCCAGCCCCGCAATGTGTTATGCATTATGCAGAGTGCGGGGCTAGGATTCCTGGGCATGCGCACTGCGTGTGTCAGCCTGTCACCCAGGTCCCCCGCCTTACTGCGTCTGTATACTGTATTCAGCTGATCGTGCCTCCTCATACAGTATACAGTACAGTATACAGACGCTGTAAGGCGGGGGACCTGGGTGACAGGCTGACACACGCAGTGCGCATGCCCAGGAATCCTAGCGCAGTCTGCAAGCCTGGCTGGGACGTCACACGGCCAGAGCTTACACACAGCGCAGGCGCCGGTTTTGAAGAGAAAAGCGCGGAGGGGGCGGCGCCGAAAGCCACTGAAGATTGGAGTGACGGCAGAGTAGCGGTTGAAGCTGGGGAGTGAGGACCCGCCTCCCTGGCTAAAGACAGGTATTTTGGCTAAGGTTCAAAGCGCTTTATTTTGGGAATACTTGAACCAAAAACTAAAAGAGCCACCTTGTTAGAATGCACCATTACTGCTGCACAAGGTGGCTCTTTTAGTTTATAACGGATGGAGGGGGTGACAGTGGCCCTTTAAATTTGTCCAAATAAAGACTTTTGATTTTATTTCCTGAGCTGGATACCTTCATTTTCATGCACAAGTACCTGGCGTCAAGCAGAGACGTTTCCGTGCTCGGATCAAATTTCTCATGGGCTGTGAGAATACCACCACAAGGGTGAGCTGAATCATTTTTCTTTTTTTCTGAAGAAATCCCACTTATTAAACCTGACAGGGCACACCTGTGAAGTGAAAACCATTCCCGGTGACTACCTCTTGAAGCTCATCAAGAGAATGCCAAGAGTGTGCAAAGCAGTCATCAAAGCAAAAGGTGGCTACTTTGAAGAACCTAGAATATAAGATACAGGAAAGAAATATATCTTGGTACCGTGTTAGCCAGTAGATAGAAAAATATTTAGAATTGAGAGTCCTCAGTGGTTGATACCTTTTAATGGGTGTCACACGGATTTATGTCTTTTTACATCAATTAAGGAACTTGCCCATCAGACCATGTGGGGTCATCACAACAGAGACCCTAATCACAGGACAATAAAACAATCCTTATCTAAGAATTGGCCCAATATTTATGGACGTAACTGTTTATCACCCATGGTAATTCTGCTTCATGTCACCTGGCTTATCCATGGTTTTTTTCCCCTCTCCCTTTTTTTTTTTTTTTTTTTTTCCTATACTATGTTGTGCATAAATATGTGATTCTTCAGAATTTGTTTTAGTCTTTGCCTGATGAAATAATATTTTTCTAGAATATAAGACATATTTTCAGTTATTTCACACTTTAAGTATATCATTCCACATGTGTTAATTCATAGTTTTGATGCCTTCAGTGTGAATGAACAATTTTCATAGTCATGAAAATACAGAAAAATCTTTAAAAGAGAAGGTGTGTCCAAACTTTTGGTCTGTACTGTATGTACCGCATGTGTATATGTATCTACTGCATGTGTACCGTATTTTTCGTACTATAACACGCACTTTTTCCCCCAAAACAAATGTGAGGAAAATAGGGGGTGCGTCTTATAGTCTTAATGCAGGCTTACTGGCAGTGGTGTGGTGGTGGCGGCAGAGGTGCTGTGGCGGCAGAGGTGCGGGGATGATGAGCGGTATGGCGTGAGCAGGGTCCCTTCCACAGGTGAGGTGACGCAGCGGCCCTGTATCCAATGTGAGCAGCAGAGCCGGGTTAATCACCGGTTTCTCGGTGGCAGGGAAGCCCTGGGAAGCAGAGCACTCCATCTGCGCACACGCGGCCTCAGGAAGATGGCCGCCGCCCCAGAGAAACCGGTGATTAACCCGGCTCTGCTGCTCACATTGGATATGGGCCGCTGCGTCACCTCACCTGTGGAAGGGACTCTGCTCACGCCATACCGCTCATTATCCCCGCACCTCTGCCGTCGCCACACCACTGCTACAACCCCCCCATGGACACCAGGCCGTGGCGTCGCCCACCTAAGCAGGAAGGGACCCTGCTCAGGTGCACGCCGTACCGCATCACCCCACCTCTGCCGACACCATGCCTCCTGTGACCCTGCTCTGCCACCACCAGCCCTCAGGTAAGATACTGTAAATTCGGACAATAAGACCGACCCCCATCTTGTAAAAAAATCTTTTTTTCTGCAATTTTCACCCCAAATTTGGGGTGCGTTTTATGGTCCGGTGCATCTTATAGTCCGAAAAATACTGTATATACTGCATGTGTATATGTATGTACCATATGTGTATATGCTGCATGTGTATATGTGTGTATCGTATGTGTATGTACTGTATGTGTATATGTAAATGGTTTTTTTCCTACTATTCAACCCAGTATCCGGATGATAGTACTACTATCCCATCATCGGCTAATGCTGTCATTGTTCTATGTGAAAAGAAAAAGGTCTTTGTTCCAGCTCCTTGGGTAAAAATCTTCAAAGTTTTATTCCAATAATTAAAACATGACAATAGACCTGCTGCAAGACCGCACCATGTGTGCACACAGGGACAGCAAGCGACGCGTTTCGATCACAACAGTGATCTTTATCAAATCTGCTATTCACTACAAATGACCAATATTTAAATATGAGCTAAACCAATCAATCATTGGCTTGAAATCACATTATTTTTATAGCACCATTAATTCCATGGTGCTGTACATGAGAAGGGGTTACATCAAAATACAAATATCACTTACAGTAAACAAAACTAACAATGACAGACTGGTACAGCGGGAAGAGGACCCTGCCCTTGCAGGCTTACATTCTACAGGATTATGGGGAAGGAGACAGTAGGTGGGGGGTTGCAGTAGCTCCGATGGTGTTGTGATGGCCGTGTGGTCTTTACAGACTGTAAGCTTCTTTGAAGAGATGGGTTTTCAGGTTTCTTTTGAAGGATCCAATTGTGGTGGATAACGGGATGTGTTGGGGCACAGAATTCCAGATGATGGGTGATATTCGGGAGAAGTCTTGGAGGCTATTGGGTGAGGAGCGAATAAGCCTGGAGGAGAGGAGGTGGTCTTGGGAGGACCGGAGATTACGTGAGGGAAGATATTGAGAGATTAGTGTGGAAATATACGGAGGAGACAGGCTATGGATGGCTTTGTAGGTTAGTGTTAGTAATTTAAACTGGATACGCTGGGAAATTGGGAGCCAGTGAAGAGATTTGCAAAGAGGGGAAGCAGGAGTGTAGCGAGGAGACAGATTAATTAGTCGGGCAGCAGAGTTAAGGACGGACTGGAGGGGTGCGAGAGTGTTAGAAGGTAGGCCACAGAGGAGGATGTTGCAGTAGTCGAGGCGGAAGACAGGTCTAGGAGGAGGAGTATAGAGAATTGTCTGTTAGCTTTGGCTGTAAGTAAGTCGTTAGTAATTTTGGTCAGGGCAGTCTCAGTGGAATGGTGGGGACGGAAGCCAGATTGTAGGTTGTCGAAGAGAGAATTAGATGCAAAGTGAGAGGAAAGTTCAGCGTGGACGTGCTGCTCCAGGAGTTTGGAAGCAAATGGGAGCAAAGATATGGGACGATAGCTGGACATACCGCTTGGGTCAAGGGATGGCTTTTTGAGGATAGGTGTGATTGTGGCATGTTTGAAGGCAGAGGGGAAGGTACCAGAAGTTAGTGATAGGTTGAAGAGATGGGTTAGGGATGGGATTAGTGTGGTGGTGAGGTTGGGGAGGAGGTGGGATGAGATGGGGTCAAGAGCACAAGTGGTGAGGTGTGATTTGGAGAGAAGATGAGCAAGCTCCCCTTCAGAGATTTTGGAGAGTGAAGTTATGGGATTTGGGCATTGGTCTCTCCTACAAAGGGGTTGTGGTGGTTGGACAACAAAGACTTGCCTTGTTTGGTCTATCTTATTTTTGAAGTGCGTGGCAAAGTCCTCGGCAACAATTAGGGAACTCGGAGGGGGCAGTGGTGGGCGGAGGAGGGAGATAAGTGTTGAACAACTGTTTGGGGTTGTGGGATAAGGAAGATACGAGGGTTGTGAAGCAGGCCTGTTTAGCAGAGGTGAGAGCTGATTTGAATGCGAGTGTTGCTTGTTTGAGTTCAGTGAAATCATCTTGCAAATGTGTTTTCTTCCAACGCCGTTCTGCAATTCTGGATACTTGCCGAAGCTTTTTAGTGATGTTATTGTGCCAGGGCTGTCTATTGGTTCGTCGCACTCTGCTATGCATGACAGGGGCAAACCGTGTCAATAGCTGATGCAAGAGTGGCATTGTAGAAAGCGGTGGCAGTGTCTGTGTCGTGGAGTGAGGATATAGAGGACAGTGGTAGGATAGAGTCAGAGAGTGTGTGGGTGTCTATCTGTGGGAGGTTCCTGCATGGGTGCGCATGGTGCTCGACATGGGTGACCGGTGAGGAGGACAGGGATGAGAAAGTGAGTAGATGGTGGTCAGATAGAGGGAGAGTGGAGGTTGTGAAGTTAGATAGGGAGCATAAATGTGTGAAGACCAGGTCTAAGGGTACCGTCACACAGTACCATTTACATCGCTACGACGGCACGATTCGTGACGTCGCAGCGTCGTACGAGTATCGCTCCAGCGTCGTAGACTGCGGTCACACGTTGCAATCACGGCACTGGAGCGATGCCGAGGTCCCCGGGTAACCAGGGTAAACATCGGGTTACTAAGCGCAGGGCCGCGCTTAGTAACCCGATGTTTACCCTGGTTACCAGCGTAAACGTAAAAAAAACAAACCGTACATACTCACATTCCGGTGTCTGTCCCCCGGCGTTCTGCTTCTCTCCACTGTGTAAGCAGCAGAGCCAGAAAGCACAGCGGTGACGTCAGACGTCACCGCTGTGCTCGCTTTCCGGCTGGCAGGCGCTCACAGTGCAGAGAAGCTGAGACGCCGGAGGACAGACACCGGAATGTAAGTATGTACTGTATGGTTTTTTTTACTTTTACGCTGGTAACCACGGTAAACATCGGGTTACTAAGCGCGGCCCTGCGCTTAGTTACCCGATGTTTACCCTGGTTACAAGCGAACACCTCGCTGGATCGCTGTCACACACAACGATCCAGCGATGTCAGCGGGAGATCCAGCGACAAAAGAAAGTTCCATACGATCTGCTACGATGTACGATTCTCAGCAGGATCCCTGATCGCTGCTGCGTGTCAGACACAGCGATATCGTATAGATATCGCTGCGACGTCACGAATCGTACGGTCGTAGCGATCAAAGTGTGACTGTGTGACGGTACCCTAATGTGTGTCCGTTTGTGTGGGTGGCTGAGGAGGACCACTGAGTAAGTCCAAAGGATGAAGTAAGGGACAGGAGTTTGGAGGCTGCTGACTGGTGGGTGTCGATGGGGATGTTGACATGTAAGGTTCTACAACAATGTCTATGAACAAACAACATATGAACAATTAAAAAACAACATACAACAGAACATATACAATAAAACAACATACTCATTGATAATGAAGCATGATTTCATTAAGTCTGTTCAGTCCGTCTGGGAATCTGGTGCCAAGATAATAAATCCAGTACGCTTCAAGGGTTAGCAGCCAACATCTGACATCTCCACCATGTAATGAATTATTCACTTTCTCCAGTCCACAAACTTGCCAGGAAGAAATGTTACAGGCATGCCGCTGAATGAAATGTTTAGCTACTGAAGATATATTAGGAGAAAAATGAATGTTAGTACTATTAGAGATATCATTTAGATGTTCAGCAATGCGAGTTTTTAATTTTCTGGTTGTACAACCTACATAGGCTAATTTACAAATAGTACAATCAATATTATATACAACTAATTTAGTGTTACAATTAATTAAACACTTAATATTAAATTTCTGAGTACTGTCAAGAGCCACCACACACAGAGGTATCCAGGACATGGGCTATAAGTGTCACATTCCTTGTGTCAAGCCATTCATGACCAATAGACAACACCAGAAGTGTCCTGGGCCAAGGAGAAAAAGAACTGGACTTTTGCTCAGTGGTCCAAGGTGTTGTTTTCAGATGAAAGTAAATTTTGCATTTTTTGAGTTCTGTATATAGGTAATACAGTGATCACCGGTGACATTATACACAGGAGCTTTGTATATAGTGTCAGTGTACAGGTAATACAGTGATCACTGGTGACAATATACACAGGAGCTCTGTATATAGTGTAAAGCAGGGGTGGGGAACCTCAGGCCCCAGGGCCATTTACGGCCCTCTATGACCTTTTATCAGGCCCCTGAACAGATTCTCAGGGACCACATTCTTTGGCAGGGAGGTGTATTTTGATTACAACCAGCTCATTAATTTCTTCTTGCTTTGTTCGCACACACACGCAGTGTTCGCTACTGAACACTAAAGGGCATGCAATGAAAGATTACGTCCTGAAACCAGTGCCAGAGTCAGGATGTTCTTTGTGGGCACAGTTTGTACGGCCCCCAAAGGATGGTATAAATATACAAATGGCCCTTGGCAGAAAAAAGATTCCCCACCCCTGGTGTAAAGGTAATACAATGATCACCAGTGACATTATACACAGGAGCTCTGTATATAGTGTACAGGTAATACAGGGATCACCAGTAACATTATAACAGGAGAAAGGCTGCGATTGGCTGTTCAGAATTGAACAGCCAATCACAGCGATCTGGAGTCCGGTGGGCGGGGACTGCCCCCAGGATGCCGACACCATCTTCCCACAAGTAAGATAACGTCAGAATTTTAATGCGATCATCGTGATTCCCTTCCCTGGGAATTAGGGCCCAGGTCCCATGGACGGGATAGCATGTCAAATGGTAGAAGGGGGTTAAACCGTTTTTGTGCCAAATTCTTCAGAATGTCGCACAACATTGACATTTTGTTTACAATTCAAAAATTGACTTTATTTTTCTCACTAAGCCTTTTTTTGTGACAAATACCGTAGTTTAAAAAAATTGCACAAGAAAATTCTGTTGTGTATAAAATCACTGTGGAGTAGATTTTCTCAAAAATGTTGAGACTTTTCAAGCAAAGAAACAAATGATGAATCCTTTGAAAATATTTGCGAAGTCTAAAGAACACCCAAAATGGTGAACCTAAAAAAAAAAAAAAAACAGAAGGAAACAAAGTGACTTTAAAAAGGTGTAAATAAAAAAAATGAAAATAGCACAAGCAAAAGAAAAAAAACACAAAACTAGCGAAAAAAGGGAGCAAAAACAATGACAAACTGGCCCCTATGTGCTGACTAGTACAATGCGGTCCCTCTTTTCTCTGCCCAACTCCAGTTGCCTTCTATGTACACAAAATTGGAGAGACCTGGTAAAAAAAATTGCTATCTGCATAAATATTAATGCCAAATAGTGGCCAAACAATATCACACCATATAGTAGTGACTTAGTAACACCACTGACAAAACATGGCACAAACCACTTGACAACGTACAGTTAGCTCAGAATGGTGGAGATCTATAAATGGTGGCAGAGCCCAGTCGGGCATTTGCCCCCTTGACGTGTTCTGTAATTTGGCCCTACTTTTATGGATTGTGATGACTTAGTAAATTAATTAACCCCTGTTAGGTCATCGTGGAGCCACCATTTTTTCTCAGACTCAGATTTCTCAGTGATTTTTTGGGGTTAGGCTCGTTAAGCGACAGGTGTGAATATTTTTGCATTGCTTCATTAGGAGCCTTTATGATGTTTGAGTGACAGGACTCGGGCGAAGGGTCACATTTAGGGCTAGAGGAATGTATCATCATGTCTAGTCAGGTAGATGGTATGGAGTTCTGAAGTGTCAATTATCCGGAGATCCAGCTCTCGCATAACTCGCCGATCCTCACCTTCACCACTGCCAGAGGGGGGTAACATTGTACCGTGGTACAAACACACGCAGGACCCTCAGGCTCTCAGGGTATAGCGTGGCCTGAATGTAACACATTTTCCTGATAATCCTCCTATGTATTTGCCGTCCTTTTAGTGAAGGGCTTATGAGGCAACCACAGAACTAATTACTTTAAAGGGTCCCTCATCAGGTTGACAAGGTCAATCCCTTAATACCTCCAAAGTGCATTTGACACCTAAAAAAAAATTACCGCCTTTTCAAGAATACTGACATCATCACAGTAAACATAGGCACAAGTAAGCTCAAGTACAGATGTATGAGAGAGTCCATGGAAACTTTTGGATGTGCAATTTTTTTGATTATCCATAAAATCATAAATATTTGATGTCTTCATACATGAGAAAATATTTTTAAAGAAGAAGTTTCACAGGATTATTTTTTTTCACAGGAGTATCTCCTCCAATTGCCACAGCTCCACTGATTCTGGAACAGTTTTTCTTTTTCACCTGTGATCCTCCATTCCAAAGTTAAAGGTTTTCTTAAAAGGGAGTTTGAAGACTCTAGAATCATAGAATGTTGGAAGGGACCTTCAGGGTCATCGTGTCGAACCCCCTGCTCAATGCTGGATTCACTAAACCTCAGACAGATGTCTGTACAGCATCTGAAGACTTCCATTGAAGGAGAACTCACCACCAAATGTCTGTCCAGCCTCTGGCTGTAGACTATCGAATTGTATACAAAAGTACAACTATTTTGATATGAAGAATCATCATAACCAAGGTGGCCATGTCATTAGCAGTTTTTATGAGTGTGAGCAGCTTTATAAGAGAGTCAGCTGTTATAAAGAGGGCACTTTCATATGAATACCATCGTAATTTTAATATAAAGGCCATTTTTTTAGCAGCAACCATTTTTATAAATGATGGAGGCATAGATTTTAAGGGACCACCCAACGTGGTGGAAAACTTTAGGCTCTTGGTCCCAATGAAAAATTTGTAACATGGCTCCCACTTGCTAAATGCTATTAATAATACTATGAGGTATTGGGACGGTATGTAGGAACAATCTTTGTGAGTTGACCATGTTTATAGAGGAGACAATATTTCTAAGGGTGACCACTTAGATAAGGAACACCTTCTCTATGAGGGTGACCATGTTCATAAGGGTGACCATCTAGTTAAGGAAGGGTGACCATCTTGTTAAGCAGGACATTCTTAGGGAGAACATCTTTATAAGACCTCCATAAGAATTCGCTTCCACAGTACCAGTCAAAATTTTGGACACACAATGGTTTTACTTGTTCATTTGGACTGTACACAATGTAGAGTCAGACTGAAGGCAGCACAACCACAAAGGAACACATATGGAAATAAGGAGTAAAGAAATAACCAGAATATGTGTCACTAGACTGTGGCCCGATTCTAACGCATCGGGTATTCTAGAATATGCATGTCCCCGTAGTATATGGACAATGATGATTCCAGAATTCGCGGCAGACTGCCCGTCGCTGATTGGTCGAGGCAACCTTTATGACATCATCGTCGCCATGGCAACCATTATGACATCTACGTCGATACTGTGCCCGTCGCTGATTGGTCGAGGCAGAGACGCGGGATTTCCAGGACAGACAGACAGACAGACAGACGGAAAAACCCTTAGACAATTATATATATAGATATCTTAAAGGTGTACACTCTTCGGACATCTCCTTCTACCCATGTAAGATAAAAATAACCTGTCCCAGTGACGTCACCGTCGGGTCTCTTGGGTCTCGCGAGACATTGTTATGTCACATGAGCCCAGCAGCCAATCGTAAGCCACCTTACTCTTACTTCCTTCAGATGAAACTGACTTCCAGAAGTGAGAGCTGTTGCTGCTCTCTCCTTTGAATGTCAGTTACTTCTGAAGGAACAGCGTCACACGCTGCCGGCACCAGACTTAGTATTGGCTGTTTTTATTTTAAATGGGGGATATAGTAATTGAGAAGGGGTTGCCTGAGAAGTGGAAACCCCTTTAAATTCCATTTAGTCTGATGACAGATTTACATATCCGGAAGTATTTCGCTGTGTTCTGGGACATAGTGCGCCGGCGCATGCGCACTAATGGTTTTCGGCTTTGCCCGTGGTTGGGCAAAGCATACTGCGCGTTCGCAAGGCAAGATTGCTAGGGAGGAAAGCGAATCAACGTCAAGTCAATTTCGAGACCAGCTTGCGGCCAGCGGGAAAAAAAGGGGTTAATAAAAGACCCGAAAACACCGCCCATATGACCCAAAAAAGGACCCGCCAAATTCAGGTGACAGGTTCCCTTTAAACGAAATGGGAACAGCATGGGGTAGATGCCTGAATGCATCTCTGACTCACAGGTCACTGCTGGGAACAATAGTGTCATTATTACTCCACTTTTTAAATAAAACATACAAAACTGAAGATAAAATGAATTTCACAGGAAAAAAAATGTTTCCTGTATGACTTGTACATAAGGCAAATTAAAAATAAAAAAACACAAAAAAGCCTCCTACACTTCTTAAGCTATGTTTGCAAATAGCGTTTTGGCTGCATACTCATTGTTTTCAATGGTAAAATTACATTTACCGGTGAATGTTTTGTTTTTAACATTTCAACACATTATCTGGGCATGTGGTATGTATGGTCAGACACATCCTGTTTAATTTATGAAGGACGGACCCTGAAACTTACAAAGCCTATGTGGACAATGCAAAAACTGCCAAAAATTAGAAGGAAGAAGGACTCCGATACACCCTGTATTAGAGATAAAGAAGGGCCTCATTCATGTTTTGTTAAAATTCTTAGGGATTGGGACTCATAGATTCATAAAGCCTATGACCTGAGTGCAAGGGCTGCCAGAAATTTGAAGGAGCAATAAATCCTGGAAGACATGCAAAAGAGGGCCTCCAAAACTAGTAAAGCCTATGCACTTGTAAAGTGCCTGAGCGAGGTACGACGAGACTGCAGGTACCTGCATCCCGGGCCCGGAACTAGAGAGGCTGCATCTCCTGTTCCCAGGAGGAAGCTTTAATGAGGCGGACTTTCACCTGCTGCCTGGGGGAAGCTATAGTGAGAGAGGCCTTCCTGCTGTCCCAAGGGGGCTGGGAGAGACGAAGAAAAGGCGCCCACAGCAGCGGGGGGATAAAAGGAAAAAAACACGCTAATCAGAGCAGGTTGGCGCCAACGGAAGGCAGCGCGCAGAGCGGATAGAGGCACGCCCTGCTTCCCCTTCCCCCAACACAGAGTACCGACACTGCTACAGGTCCCATAGAGAGCCCCGTCACCTGCAGAGGGACCGCCGCAGAACAAAGCACCGCCATGCACACAGAGCAGAGCCAGAGAGAGGAGTGCTCCATCCTGGGAGCATCAGCATCGTGCAGGCCAGCATCTGCCATCTCCCGCGGCCATTTTCCTGAAGCCCCGGGCAGCAGAGCACTCCATCTGCGCACGCGCAGCCTCAGGAAGATGGCCGCCGCCACGGACAAGCCGGTGAATAGCGCAGATCGCGCTCTTTGTCTGCCGCTGCGCAGTGCATTCGGCAGTTGCGCATGCGCAGAACACTACGCCAACGCCGGGAAGATAAGCAAGAGGTGGTGGAGAAAAAGCCATTTCACCACGCCCTTTTGACCAGACCAGCGTGATTGACAGCGGAAAACGGCGACTTTGGTAAGGTATTTCGGCAGCATAGGTGGGGAATCGGGACAAAAAATACACTATTGTAAAGCACAGCTCAGGCCCTATTTAACGGTATTTTTTATCTCATACTGAAAAAACGGGGTGACAGGTGCCCTTTTTAAAGCAAACTCTTATTTGTAACACAATAAAAAGAAGAAATGATCAATTCACCTATCGTCGAGTGCACAGTATCCCACATCCAAATGGAAAACTACATGTAACGAAAGAAGAATTGTATCCAGCACCTCTGTTTAAATCCCAGGCTTTATTTAATGCTTTAGAACATAGTATAAGGCTATGTTATTATTATTTATTATTATTATTATTTATATAGCACCATTAATTCCATGGTGCTGTACATGAGAAAGGGGTTACATACAGAGTTATAGATATCATTTACAGTAAACAGGTTTACAATGACAGACTGGTACAGAGGGGAGAGGACCCTGTCCTTGCGGACTTACATTCTATAGGATAGTGGGGAAGAGACAGAAGGTAGGAGAGGCGGCGGCTCTGGCGGTGGTGAGGCGGCGGCTCTGGCGGTGGTGAGGCGGCTGTTCTGGCGGTGGTGAGGTGGCGGCTCTGGCGGTGGTGAGGCGGCGGCTCTGGCGGTGGTGAGGCGGCGGTTCTGGCGGTGGTGAGGCGGCGGCTCTGGCGGTGGTGAGGCGGCGGTTCGGTTATTGTAGGCTGTAGGCTTTCCAGAAGAGATGGGTTTTCAGGTTCCGTCTGAAGGATCCGAGGGTGGTGGATAATCGGACGTGTTGAGGCATGGAATTCCAGAGGATGGGGGATATTCGGGAGAAATCTTGGAGGCGGTTGTGTGAGGAACGAATAGGTGTGGTGGACACAAGATGCGGATTTAGTGCGGATCCGCAGCGGATTTTTCCGCACAGAAACGCTGCAGATCCGCACTGTGATTTACAGTACAATGTAAATCAATGTGAAAAAAAAGCTGTGCAGATGGTGCGGAAAAATCCGCGCGGCAAAGCTGCAGATTTAAAAGAAGTGCATGTCACTTCTTTTGTGCGGATCTGCGGCGTTTCTGCACCCTTCCATTATAGAAATCCACAGTAGTAAAAAACGCACAAAATCCACATAAAATCTGCACCTGCTTTTTCTGCCAGGAGATGCGGATTTTGTGCAGAAAATTCCGCACCCCATTCCGCAACGTGTGCACATAGCCTAAGGGCAAAGTTCACACTTGACATGGATAATGTATCACATCAAGGAGACAGTCCTACAAGAGATTCAAAGACAAGATTGATGCATTTTGAAGCAATGTTTTTTAATCATAATCTGGTATATATACACTTGTGCTCAAAAGTTTGCATACCCTGGCAGAATTTTTGCTTTCTTGGCCATTTTTTAGAGAATATGAATGATAACACCAAAACTTTCTCTCCACTCATGGTTAGTGGTTGGGTGAAGCCATTTATTGTCAAACTACTGTGTGTTCTCTTTTTAAATCATAATGACAACCCAAAACATCCAAATGACCCTGATCAAAATTTTACATACCCTGGTGATTGTGGCCTAATAACATGCACAGAAGTTGACACAAATGGGTTCAAATGGCTGCTAAAGGTAACCTCACCTGTGGCCTGTTTGCTTGTAATCAGTGTGCGTGCATAAAAGCAGAGTGAGTTTCTGGGATCCAGACAGACTCTGGCATCTTTCATCCAGCCACTGACACTTCTGGAGTGTGAGTTATGGGGGAAGCAAAAGAATTGTCAACGGATCTATGGGAAAAGGTAGCTGAACTGTGTAAAACAGGAAAGGCATAGAAAAAGATATCCAAGGAATTGATAATGCCAGTCAGCAGCGCTCAAACTGTGATTAACAAATGGAAAATCAGGGGCTCTGTAAAAACAAAACCACGGTCAGGTAGACAACAAAAATGTCCTCCACAACTGCCAGGAAAATTGTTTGGGATGCAAACAAAAACTCACAACAAACATCAGCTGAAATACAGGACTCTCTGAAAACTAGCGGTGTGGCTGTTTCAAGATGCACAATAAGGAGGCACTTGAAGAAAAATGGTCTGCATGGTCGAGTCACCAGAAGAAAGCCATTACTGAGCAAATGCCACAAAAAGTATCTTGTCTACAATACGCAAAACAGCACAGACACAAGCCTCAAAATTTCTGGAACAAGGTACAATAAGGAGGCACTTGAAGAAAAATGGTCTGCATGGTCGAGTCACCAAAAGATAGCCATTACTGAGCAAATGCCACAAAAAGTATCTTGTCTACAATACGCAAAACAGCCCAGAGACAAACCTCAACATTTCTGGAACAAGGTAATTTGGAGTGATGAGACCAAAATTGAACTTTTTGCCACAACCATAAACATTACATTTGGAGAGAGGTCAACAAGACCTGTGATGCAAGGAACACCATTCCCACTGTAAAGCACAGAGGTGGATCGCTGATGTTTTGGGGATGTGTGAGCTACAAAGGCACAGGAAACTTGGTCAAAGTTGAGGGAAAGATGAATGCAGCACGTTATCAGCAAATACTGGAGACAAATTTGCACTCATCAGCCCGGAAGTTGCGCGTGGAACTTACTTGGACTTTCTAACATGACAATGATCCAAAACACAAGGCCAAATCAACCTGTAATTGGCTACAGCAGAACAAAGTGAAGGTTCTGTAGTGGCCATCTCAGTTTCCTGACCTTAATATCATTGAGTCACTCTGCGTAGATCTCAAGTGCACAGTTAATGATAGAGAGACCAGGAATTTACAGGAACTGGAGGCTTTTTGCCAAAAAGAGTGGGCAGCTTTACCATCTGAGAAAATAAAGAACCTCATCCACAACTACCACAAAAGACTTCAAGCTGTCATTGATGTTAGAGGGGGCAATACACGGTATTAAGAAATAGGGTATGTGAACTTTTAATCAGGGTCATTTGGACGTTTTGGGTTGCCATGATGATGTAAAAAGAGAAAACACAGTAGTTTGACAGGAAATGGCTTCACCCAACCACTAACCATGAGTGGAGAAAAAAGAGTTTTGGGGTTATCATTCATATTCTCTGAAAAAAACTAAGAAAGCAAACATTCTGCTGGGGTATGTAAACTTTTGAGAACAGCTGTATATACGTAAAAGAATTTTAGCAGTAGACCTCTAAAAAGTATATAGTTATATAGTAGGGCATCATACACATCCTTGAAAAATTAGGAATGAGGGTCGGATCATGACCCTCTAGATATGGTGAATGAGGATGAAGACACTAAAAATTAGAAAACCAGAGCTATAAACCCTTGTTTAGGTGGGAAGTGGTGCACGAGAATACACCAGAAAAAAAGGAACATTTTAATTGACTTTATGTTCCCCTGCTGTCATCTGGTGACGTTCAGTAGTCTGGGACAATCCGGGCCTTGTTAATTTTGATAGGAGTGAGCGTGTCAGCAGTTTCAGTTGACATGAAGATGCGCCTATCAGTTACTATGCCCTGGCGGCAGTAAAAAGCCAGTGTGTTAAAATGCTAGTAGAAGGGTAAGCCAGCACCTCCAAGGTGACAAGGGACAGTTCATGCCAGGTGCCTAGCTTGGACACCCAATAGTTGTATGTAAGACAATAAACATGGAAGAGCGCAGCATGAGAAGCACCAGGTGGTTTGATTAGAATGTTGCAATGGAAGGTGGGGGGATTAGCCTCTCACCTGGAAGGGTTGTGCACCCCTGCACAACTCCGGTAGCGGACTTCTCCGTGCACTCCTGCTCTATTGCTCTGAGACTGCTCCTGTGCTGTGCTTCCTGGTCTGGTCACGTGGGTCCAAGATCCAGTCACGTGATGCAACTTCACAGGATGTGACTTCGCTTTAGTTCCTGTTGCTTGGAGATGAGCTATATGGCCCCAAGCTGCTCCAGCAACAATCCCTCAAGGGGAATGTAAACTTTTTTTGGAAAAAATGTGGTCAATTTAAGGAGCGCTATGGCTATAGAGCACACGGCAATAGATTAGTGGTAAACAAACCTTTTATTGAACCACTACTCGTTTCGGCAGTGGACTGCTACCTTCCTCAGGTAGATTCCTTAAATTGACCACATTTCACCCAATAGTTGTATGGCACAGAGGAATCATGAAGGACGCTAGTACGGTCAGCTAGGTAATTCCCCATTTCATAAACTTTTCCCTCATTGTCAGAGTACCCCACAAATCAGGGCCTGAAGTGTGTCTCCCTCCTCTCTACTCCTTGGCCATGGGAAGGAGAGATGAAAAGCTCTCCTTGTAGTGTGGGTCGAGAAGGGTGAACAACGAGTAATCAGTGGTGGCCAAAAAGCGTATAACACGAGGGTCACGTGAAAGGCTGCGGGACATAAAGTCTGCCATGTATGCCAGACTCCGAACAGGCAAGACTTTCTTGTCTCCACTAAGAGGATGACTCTCCATCTCCTTCTCTTCCTCCTCCTAGTGCAGACAACCATCTCCTGTTCCTTCTCAATATCACTCAATCCATGCTGAGAACATGAGATGAGGCTGGTCTGGGTAGTATCACCCTGTGTACTTTCTTCCTCCATTGCCACATGGTCCGCATGCAAAGCTTCATGTTTCATTGTGAGAAGCGAGCGTTTGAGTAAACACAGATGTGGGATGGTTATGCTGCTTATGTGGTCATCGCTGCTCACCATCTTGGTTGATTCCTCGAAGTTTTGGAGAACCGCACAGATGGCAGATATCCATGGCCCATCGTCGGTTGTTATGTGCAGAGACTGACTGGAATACCGATGGGCATGTTGTAGCTGGTGTTCAATTACTGCCCTCTGCTGCTCACAAAGACTTGCCAGCATATACAGGTCGCAAACTAGCTGTTGAGGGGACACTTGCAAGTGCTGTTGCAGCCACACTAACGGTAGCTTTAGGTGACTTGCAGAAATGGGCACACACGCGACGTACCTTCACAATTAGCTCAGGCAAATCTTGCTAAGTTTTCAGAAAGAGCTGAACCACTAAGTTGAGCATGTGTGGGAGGGCCAGGGCCATAGTCATGGCCAAGAGCATGTACGTTAACGCACCCTGGTCTCCCGTCACATGAATATAATGTCTCTCCTGCAGCATACTTTCTGCCCCATAAGGATATAGGAAATAGCGACCACAATATTGTACAATTTCACTTGTCTTTCCCTAGGGGGACTTGTCAGGGAGTCACAAAAACACTGAACTTTATGAAGGCAAAGTTTGACCAGCT
Source organism: Ranitomeya variabilis (assembly GCF_051348905.1). Classification (NCBI taxonomy): domain Eukaryota; kingdom Metazoa; phylum Chordata; class Amphibia; order Anura; family Dendrobatidae; genus Ranitomeya; species Ranitomeya variabilis. The sequence goes on from NC_135237.1 coordinate 538,371,520, forward strand.
TAGAAATGCCCTTAATCTGGTTGACTGGGACAATATCCTCAGAAATAAGAATGCAGATAATAAGTAGGAAATGTTTAAGAACATCCTAAATAGGCACTGTAATCGGTTTATGCCTTGTGGGAATAAAAGAACAAGAAATAGGAAAACCCAATGTGGCTAAACAAAGGAGTAAGAGGGGCAACTAACAATAAAAAGAAAGCATTTAAACTACTAAAGCAGGATGGCACCATTGAAGCTCTAAAAAACTATAGAGAGAAATATTTGTTATCTTAAAAACTAATTAAAGCCAAAAAGGAAACAGAGAAGCACATTGCTAAGGAGAGTAAAACTAATCTCAAACTGTTCTTCAACTATATCAATAGTAAAAGAATCATAAGTGAAAGTGTAGAACCTTAAAAAATTGTGAGGAAAGAATGGTTGTAGATGACGAGGAAAAAGCTAATGTATTAAACACCTTCTTCTCCACGATATTCATGGTGGAAAATGAAATGCTAGGTGAAATACCGAGAGACAAAGAAAACCCTATATTAAGGGTCACCAATCTAACCCAAGAAGAGGTGCGAAACCGGCTAAATAAGATTAAAATAGATAAATCTCCGGGTCCGGATGGCATACACCCACGAGTACTAAGAGAACTAAGTAATGTAATAGATAAACCATTATTTCTTATTTTTAGGGACTCTATAGCGACGGGGTCTGTTCCGCAGGACTGGCGCATAGCAAATGTGGTGCCAATATTCAAAAAGGGCTCTAAAAGTGAACCTGGAAATTATAGGCCAGAAAGTCTAACCCCTACTGTTGGTAAAATATTTGAAGGGTTTCTGAGGGATGTTATTCTGGATTATCTCAATGAGAATAACTGTTTAACGCCATATCAGCATGGGTTTATGAGAAATCGCTCCTGTCAAACCAATCTAATCAGTTTTTATGAAGAGGTAAGCTATAGGCTGGACCACGGTGAGTCATTGGATGTGGTATATCTCGATTTTTCCAAAGCGTTTGATACCGTGCCACACAAGAGGTTAGTACACAAAATGAGAATGCTTGGTCTGGGGGAAAAATGTGTGTAAATGGGTTAGTAACTGGCTTAGTGATAGAAAGCAGAGGGTGGTTATAAATGGTATAGTCTCTAACTGGGTCGCTGTGACCAGTGGGGTACCGCAGGGGTCGGTATTGGGACCTGTTCTCTTCAACATATTCATTAATGATCTGGTAGAAGGTTTACACAGTAAAATATCGATATTTGCAGATGACACAAAACTATGCAAAGCAGTCAAAGCAAGAGAAGATAGCATTCTGCTACAGATGGATCTGGATAAGTTGGAAACTTAGGCTCAGAGGTGGCAGATGCGGTTTAACAATGATAAATGTCAAGTTATATACATGGGAAGAAGGAATCAATATCACCATTACACACTGAATGGGAAACCACTGGGTAAATCTGACAGGGAGAAGGACTTGGGGATCCTAGTTAATGATAAACTTACCTGGAGCAGCCAGTGCCAGGCAGCGGTTGCCAAGGCAAACAGGATCATGGGGCGCATTAAAAGAGGTCTGGATACACATGATGAGAGCATTATACTGCCTCTGTATAAATCCCTAGTTAGACCGCACATGGAGTACTATGTACAGTTTTGGTCACCGGTGCTCAGGAAGGATATAATGGAACTAGAGAGAGTACAAAGGAGGGCAACAAAATTAATAAAGAGGACGGGGGAACTACAATACCCAGAGAGACTAGCAAAATTAGGATTATTTAGTCTAGAAAAAAGATGACTGAGGGGCAATCTAATAACCATGTATAAGTATATAAGGGGACAATACAAATATCTCTCCGAGGATCTGTTTATACCAAGGAAGGTGACGGTCACAAGGGGGCATTCTTTGCGTCTGGAGGAGAGAAGGTTTTTCCACCAACATAGAAGAGGATTCTTTACCGTTAGGGCAGTGAGAATCTGGAATTCCTTGCCTGAGGAGGTGGTGATGGCGAACTCAGTTGATGGGTTCAAGAGAGGCCTGGATGTCTTCCTGGAGAGTAACAATATTATATTATATCTTAGAGTTATTAGGTTCTTTAGAAGGACGTAGATCTGGGGATTTATTCTGACGGAATATAGGATGAACTGGATGGACAAATGTCTTTTTTTGGCCTTTCTAACTATGTAAACTACTATGTAGGATCCCATCGGGCTGGCTGAAGTTCGGCTGCCGGCCTTGATGTATATAAAGGGAGAGAGTCCATTTCAAACTTATAATGTAAAACTTTATTTTCCTTTGTTCGCAGCACATCCTTTCCAGTTAAAGCATCAGCATATACTGTAGTTGCATACAGTTCACTTTCTCAACTTTCCCTGCGTTCCTTTCGTCCGTTTTGCACAGGATCTGAGGGCATCAGCCCATGTGACGATCTGCCACATGATGAGCGACCTGCGTCCCTGCACTGCTTAGGAACGCTTCTCTAGCTTCTGCTCCACACTGCTGTCACACGCTGCTTTTGCTGCACTTCTCTCCATCCGGACTCCAGATGGATGGGTACTCTGCTTCTAATGTTGCGGAGCTATCCGCCGCACCCGGGCCCTTCTGACTAACAACAGTAAGTTTTCTCCCCTTAACCTTGGCTAGATCCTCCTAAATAACTACGTACACAATTGTGCCCCATCTAGTGTCCGATTTGGGGTACTATGCTTACCTTATCTTTTCTTACATACACAATACAGAGCGGAATGACATATACACTGCAATCAAATGTAATACCATACTTTAAAGGAGGTAGGACATGGAGCCCCCCTGTACCCCCTTACAAGCACGTAGTCAGGCTGGTAGTGGTCTGGTCCCAGATTAGCTTGGTATGGCACAAGTTGCAAACGACCATTTTATTGTCTTCTGCGCTTTCTGTAAAAAAAAAATCTCCAGACTGGGGAACAACTAACCCTTGCCTGGGCTGCGCCTTGCTGCTTCAGAGAATGGTTGACCGCCTTCTCCCTATGACCTCCTCACTGCCTCTTTCTGCATTTTACAGTGCTACAGATCCCTCGCCCTCTGCACTGCTGTGTTCATCTGCATGCCACCTTGTCAGGTTGGGTTAGTGACTTCATCATCCACCACCTCATCTTCCACTTCCTCACTCTGGTCACCTCTTGACTTGTTGACTTAACATGACTTGTTGGCCACTGTGTCTCATCATCATCCACCTCTTGAGACAATAACTGCCGTTCCCCACTGTCGGCTTCTTCTGACTGTGGCTGCTCAACTATTTGGGCATCACCACACACGATATCCTCATGTCCCTCATGTTTAAACGTGCATGGTGAGAGGCCAGAAGAAGACCTAAATGGAAAGCTACAGAGGTCCTAGGAGTGTCCAAGAGTGCAGTCACTTGTCTCCTGGGACTCGCCATGGTGGGAGGAAGGAGGATCAAGGTGAGGCTAATGTGGTACAGCCTCTTGGCAAGTGAGACTGGAACATATGGAAGACAAGTTGGTTCTGCGAAACAGGCTGGAAGTATTATATGCAATCCAACCGACAACCTGTTTGCACTGTTCTGACTTCAAGAGTGGTGTATCGCACCCCCCTGCAAAGACAGGAAGCTAGGCTTTGTGGATGAGAAAGTGTTGTGCTCCCGCAGCAGGCACAGGTTCATCTGTCCTTCTGCCTCGGCCTTTGCTCTTATATGGACTCACTGAAGTGATGCGACCAGCAAATCACTGTAATGCCTGTACCCAACATGGCTATGGCATTACCATGATTGGCAGGCAATCCCTGCATGCTTGGTGGATGACAAACAGTCGCAAAACATGCAGGGCATTGAATCGAGCAAGGAGCCCGAGTACCCAGATACTCGATCGAGTTTCAACTGTCTCAAGCACCATGATGCTCTATTGACTAACGAGCAGTGCTGAGCACGTTCGCCCATCTCTAATGACCATCTTTATAAGGAGGATCATCCTTATAAATGTGGCCTTTTGTATAAGGAGGACCTTCTTTGTAAGCATGATCATCTTTATGAGGAGGACCTTCGTTATGAGGGTGGCCATTTTTTTCAGGAGGACTTCGTAAGGATGACCATATTTATAAGGGTGACCATTTTTATAGGGAGGATCTTCTTTTTGTCAGGTCCATTTTTATCACAGACACCATTTCAATAAGAGAAACCATTTTCATAACATTGATCATTCCTATAATGGAAGCATCTATCAGGCCTTTCTTCTACTGTCACCTCTAGGATGTGTTCATCATATCTGTGATTCCTAAATTCCACTTCAAAGTGCCCCTAGTTTACGTAGTGTGGGAACATGCGGATCCTGTCGCTTACCAGATGTCATTATGTTTATTGACATATAATAGCCGCGGATTGGATGTGATGAAGTATTTACAATTTGTGCATAATGGTCCATATGTGGCTCCGCATACCTCTCCGTCTTCTAAGGGATGGAGAAATCATGTTGTCAGCAGCAACATAAATCATGTTAATTACGTGTCCTTGTGATGAAAGGTGAATGTCAAGTGTGGCCATGTTTATTTACGATGCTCAAAGTAACCCTCAATCTCATGGCCAGTGCTAGATGTAATGGGCTAGCCTGCGGCAAGGAGCAGAGTCAATATTGTCCTCCACAAGTGGCATTGCTGGGGATGGGGACTTACAAAATATGTCAGCAATATCTGTCGAAAGTGGTGACAGTAGTTACGAGAGCTCTTCTTTTTAGCTGTTTTGGCATAGAATCATAGAATGTTAGAGCTGGAAGGGACCTCCAGGGTCATCGTTTCCAACCCCCTGCTCAATGCAGGATTCACTAAACCATCTCAGACAGATGTCTGTCCAGCCTCTGTTTGACGACTTCCATTGAAGGAGAGCTCACCATAGAGTCATAGATTGTTAGAGTTGGAAGGGACCTCCATGGTCATCATGTCCAGCCCACTGCTCAATGCAGGATTCACTATACATCTCACACAGACATCTGTCCAGCCTCTGTTTGAAGACTTCCGTTGAAGGAGAACTCACCATAGAATCATAGAATGTTAGAGTTGGAAGGGAACACAAGGGTCACCATGTCCAGCCCACTGCTTAATGCAGGATTCACTAAACCATCTCAGACAGATGTCTTTCCAGCCTCTGAAGACTTCCATTGAAGGAGAACTCACCAAAAAGACACAGAGCTAAGTAAAAAACGATAAGCTTACTTAGTGTAGTTCTAAAAAAAAAATATAAACCTACACAAAATAACAATACATACTACAGACGTAATTAAAAATATATTATTTTTATTAAAAACAGATTACTAAAAACCTTCAAAATGGGGAAGGGATCATACCGATGAGAATCACAATAGAAGATAAACAGTTATATAAAGGATTCCAATACCAAAATTAAACATGTGAAAAGCTACAAAAACAATGAGTTTAAAAAAGGTCTCACAAACGTATTAGTTTGATCATTAACATTAATTCATAATGATAGACCCAAAAGGTTCACAAAAGTTGAAAAAATTATTTATTTTAATTTAAGATCTTGGTACTAGATAAGTAACTAATTATCAGAATGTGATAGCACGAAAAAAAAGAAAAAAAAAAGGGCAGGATGTGGAAATGTGGATCACAGTATTTAGTGTACCACTGAATGAGATATACACACGTTGTCAAAATTGTAGGTACCCCTCTTTTAAAAATCTATGAAAATGAATAAATGAAAGTCAGACATTGCTTTTCAACCATGCTTCCACAGAATTAAAAAAAAAAAAAACTCATGAAATCGGCCTGGACAGAAATGATGGTTTCCTTAACTTAATATTTTGTTGTGCAACCTTTTGAGGCAATCACTGCAATCAAACGATTCCTGTAACTGTCAATGAGTAAGACTTCTGCCTCTCTCGACAGGTATTTTGGCCCACTCCTCAAGAGCAAACTGCTCCAGTTGTCTCGTGTATTATTATTATTATTATTATTATTTATTTCTATAGCACCATTGATTCCATGGTGCTGTACATGAGAAGGGGTTACATACAAGTTACAGATATCACTTACAGTATACAAACTAACAATTACAGACTGATACAGAGGGGCGAGGACCCTGCCCTTGCGGACTTACATTCTGCAGGATTATGGGGAAGGAGACAATAGGTTGGGGGTTGCAGCAGCTCCGGTGTTGGTGAGGCGGTAGCTTCGGTGGTGATGAGGAGGCAGCGGGGTCAGTGCAGGCTGTAGGCTTTCCTGAAGAGATGAGTTTTCAGGTTCCATCTGAAGGATCTGAATGTGGTGGATAACCGGACGTGTTGGGGCAGAGAATTCCAGAGGATTGGGGATATTCGGGGAAGTCTTGGAGGTGATTGGATGAGGAGCGAATAAGCGAGGAGGAGAGAAGGAGGTCTTGGGAGGACCGGAGATTACGTGAGGGAAGACATATGGAGATTAGTTCAGAGATATATGGAGGGGACAGGTTATGGATGGCCTTGTAGGTCAGTATTAGTAATTTCAACTGGATACCCTGAGGGAATGGAAGCCAGTGAAGGGATTTGCAGAGGGGGGAAGCGGAGGAGTAGCGAGGAGAGAGATGGATTAGTCGGGCAGCAGAGTTAAGGATGGACTGGAGAGGTGCAAGGGTGTTAGCAGGGAGGCCGCAGAAAAGGATGTTGCAGTAGTCAAGGCGGGAGATGATGAGGGCATGCACAAGCATTTTAGTAGATTGAAGGTTGAGGAAAGGACGGATTCTGGAGATATCTGAAGGTTGCCTTTTCCAGACGGCATGTTTCAGCTCTTTCCAAAGATGCTCAATAGGATTTAGGTCACGGCCCATAGAAAGCCACTTCAGAATAGTCCAATGTTTTCCTCTTAGCCATTCTTGGGTGTTTTTAGCTTTGTGTTTTGGGTCTTTATCCTGTTGCAAGACACATGACTTGCCACTGAGACCAAGCTTTCTGACACTGGGCAGCACATTTCTCTCTAGAATCCCTTGATAGTCTTGAGATTTCATTGTACCCTGCAGATTCTAGACACCCTGTGCCAGATGCAGCAAAGCAGCCCCAGAACATAACAGAGCCTCCTCCATGTTTCACGGTAGGGACAGTGTTCTTTTCTTGATATGCTTCATTTTTCCATCTGTGAACATAGAGCTGATGTGCCTTGCCAAAAGTTCTATTTTTGTTTCATCTGTCCATTGGACATTCTCCCAGAAGCTTTGTGGCTTGTCAATATGTAGTTTGGCAAATTCCAGTCTGGCTTTTTATGATTTTTTTTTTTCAACAATGGTGTCCTCCTTGGTCGTTTTCCATGAAGTCCACTTTGACTCATACGATGACAGATGGTGCGATCTGACACTGATGTTCCTTGAAGTTCACCTTTAATCTGTTTAGAAGTTTTTCTGGGCTCTTTTGTTACCATTCGTATTATCCGTCTCTTTGATTTGTTATCAGTTTTCCTCCTGTGGCCACGTCCAGGGAGGTTGGCTACAGTCCCATGGATCTTACATTTCTGAATAATATGTGCAACTGTAGACACAGGAACATCAAGCTGCTTGGAGATGGTCTTATACCTTTTACCTATACATGTTTGTCTATTATTTTCTTTCTAATCTCCTGAGACAACTCTTTCCTTCGCTTCCTCTGGTCCATGCTGAGTGTGATACACACCATGTCACCAAACAGCGCAGTGAGTATCTGTAGCCCCATATACAGGCCACTAACTGATTCCAAGAGTGTAGACACCTGTGATGCTGGTTAGTGGCACCGCGATTTAACATTTTGTCACATTATTTTCAGGGGCGCCATCATTTGTGTCCAGGCCGATTTCATGAGTTTTATTTTTTCTTAAATTCTGTGGAAGCATGGTTGAAAAGCAATGTCTGACTTTCATTTGTTCATTTTCATAGATCTTTTATTTATTATTACGGTACTTTTGTCAGATTCATTATTTCTGTGACCATTGTGGGTTTTTCTGTCAGTAAACGAGGGGGACCAACAATTTTCACCACATGTGTAGATGACCCTACACTATAAGTGCTTAGTGAATGAAATAAATATAGTAAACAAATAGTAAATATGCTCATCATGATAAAGTGCACATTACAAGGCAGTAGGAAGTTGATCCATAGGCAGCATAATAAATGAAACCATAATAGAAGAGTAATATTTACCAAAAACCATCATCTCACAGCTTTCAGTGCTTGATGAGCGTTTTGCCGTTGCTTCATCAGGGGACACATAGCATAGAAGGGATTAAAAGGTGTTGTTAAATAGTGTTGATCAATACAATTATGTTATTTATTGAACGACATATCAGGTGCTGTGCAAAACATGTCACCTCAGACTCATAGAAATGTATTGACTCTGATCTCTCCGCTACTTCACTCTGAGGCTCTTTCTCTTTGTTTCCCACCGAATTCATTGTAGCTCCTGATACTCCACAGTCTGGGAATGAAAAATCAGATAGGACATTTGCTATTCAGTACCTGAGAAAACTGGAGGAGATGTTTCCCCACGGAAAAAAGCCCCAGGCAACTATCGCTAATAATGAGATTTTACTTTATTGGTTTCCCTTATAGCCTTTGGGCAAATTATCTCTATGCCTTTCTTCAGTGCCTAGAAAAAGGGGGGAGACAACAAGCATAATAGGGTCTTACAGTAAGTACGGAAAGTATTCAGGCCCCTTTAAATGTTTCACTCTTTGTTTCATTGCGGCCATTTGGTAAATTCAAAAAAGTTCATTTTTTTCTCATTAATGTACACTTTGTACCCCTAGACTGAAAAAAAACAGAAATGTAGAAATTTCTGCAAATTTAATAAAAAATAAAAACCAAAATATCACATGGTCATAAGGATTCAGACCCTTTGCTCAGACACTCATATTTAAGTCACATGCTGTCCATTTCCTTGGGATCCTCCTTGAGATGGTTCTACTCCTTCACTGGAGTCCTGCTGTGTGTAATTAAACTGATAGGACTTGGTTTGAAAAAGGCGCACACCTGTCTATATAAGACCTCACAGCTCACAGTGCATGTCAGACCAAATGAGAATCATGAGGTCAAAGGAACTGGCCAAGGAGCTCAGAGACAGAATTGTGGCAAGGCACAGATCTGGCCAAGGATACAACAGACTTTCTGCAGTACTCAAGGTTCCTAAGAGCACAGTGGCCTCCATAATCCTTAAATGGAAGAAGTTTGGGACCACCAGAAGTCTTCCTAGACCTGGCTATCCAACCAAACAGAGCAATCGTGGGAGAAAAGCCTTGGTGAGAGAGGTAAAGCAGAGCTCCAAGATCACTGTGGCTGAGCTCCAGAGATGCAGTAGGGAGATGGGAGAAAGTTCCACAAAGTCAACTATCACTGCAGCCCTCCACCAGTCGGGCCTTTATGGCAGAGTGGCCAGACTGAAGCCTCTCCTCAGTGCAAGACATATGAAAGCCCACATAGAGTTTGGTAAAAACACATGAAGGACTCCCAGACTATGAGAAATAAGATTCTCTGGTCTAATGAGACGAAGATAGACCTTTTTGGTGATAATTCTAAGCGGTATGTGTGGAGAAAACCAGGCACTGCTCATCACCTGCCCAATACAATCCCAACAGTGAAACATGGTGGTGGCAGCATCATGCTATGGGGGTGTTTTTCAGCTGCAGGGACAGGACGACTGGTTGCCATTGAATTAAACATGAATGCGGCCAAGTACAGAGATATCCTGGATGAAAACCTCTTCCAGAGTGCTCTGGACCGCAGACTTGGCTGAAGGTTCACCTTCCAACAAGACAATGACCCGAAGCACACAGCTAAAATAACAAAGGAGTGGCTTCAGAACAACTCTGTGACCATTCATGACCGACCCAGCCAGAGCCCTGACCTAAACCCAATTGAGCATCTCTGGAGAGACCTGAAAATGGCTGTCCACCAACGTTCACCATCCAACCTGACAGAACTGGAGAGGATCTGCAAGGAAGAATGGCAGAAGATCCCCGAATCCAGGGGTGAAAAACTTTGTGCATCATTCCCAAGAAGACTCATGGCTGTACTAGCTCAAAAGGTGCTTCTCCTCAATACTGAGCAAAGGGGCTGAATACTTATGGTCATGTGATATTTCAGTTTTTCTTTTTTAATAAATTTGCAAAAATTTCTACATTTCTGTTTTATTCAGTCAAGATGGGGTGCAGAGTGTACATTAATGAGAAAACAATTAAATTTTTTGAATTTACCAAATGGCTGCAATGAAACAAAGAGTGAAAAATGTAAAGGGGTTTGAATACTTTCTGTACCCACTGTATGTGGTGAAGAAATTGGTTTAGGTGGAAGATGTAGGAATTGCCGTATGGAGCAACTGGTAGGAGAATAGGAGTAGTAGTCTACACTGCTGTATTAAACAAGACCAGAGGACGAGATACGAATTGGACCATGTGGTTTATTCTCAACGCGTTTCGCAGCTGGACCAACTCCTTCATCAGGAGCACCATCACTTCTTCAGTAACTAAGATTGGACAACTCTTTCTTGTAACGACCTGACCACCGTAGTTTCAGCCACTGGTTTCCTACCTAGCGCCCACTACAGGAGGAATGTGGTATTACAAGGCTCCATTTCAAATAAATGGCTGGCAATGTAATGTAATGCATCACGCTTGTTTTTCTGGCTGCTAATAAAGGTCTCTGAGCAAATATTCCCCCCACCTCCCAAAAATGTCCATATGGGGGGTCTCAGAACTTGGATAACCACCAATCATAAAGTGATGGCGCCATTATACCACCAACAACGCGGGAGCGTAGATTACACCTGAATTCAATCTTTTTCTTCTGTTACAGTTTGCACAATGACCTCTGGATGGCGCTATTGCTTTACATAAAAGCCAAAATGCGCTGGAAATCAAACATTTTATAGACATGAGCTGCCCATACCTGCGGCGAATGCATAAATGATGATATTTCACTGTCACCTGTATATTATTTATGTCAGTCACTTATGTCATAATGCTCCATGAAGCCGCCTGGGTCAGTCTGTGTCATACTTAAAGGGATATTCCCATCCCGGCAGCCATGTATTGTTCCCATGGGAATGTCGGTAACGTGCACATGATGGTATAGCTCGGATGAGCGCTATCCATGGTTTTGACGGACATGTTATTCTATGGGTCCGCGCACATTTACGACTTTTTGCAGATTGCAGCATGCACCATTCGCCTCCGGATGACACTTGCCCATTCAACTCTATGGATCCTATTTTCACAGACTGACATTATAGAGAAGGTGGGGAAACATTTTTTTTTAATTTTCCACATCTGAAAAAAAAAAAGGATCCCACGCTGATCAGAGTCTGATTAGCTGATTTTCTCGGATGTGGAGGAAACAGTCGTCTGCACCTGCCCTAGGGGAATGTTCACATCAGCAAATAAAAAATTGTCCAATTTTCATCCAAACAAAATGGACGATTTATCATCCATATTTAAAAAATGCCACTTCTCATTTAAACCCCATGTCATTCAATCTGTGCCTTTTAATTTCTTAATATAGCTTCATAGGAGTAAAAGCTCAATTCTCTGATTAAGAGCTCCTAATCAAGACAAGACAAGGGTTAAATAATAAAATTTACTCTACTTGAAGCCACCACTAGAGGGAGCTCAAGAGCTTACTGCATACTGGATGCAATGCATAGTGTAAACTCACAAGCGCCCTCCAGTGGTGACTACAAGCAGCCAGAATGTTGGATTTTAATGCAGGGGATTTGGCGCTCTGGACATTCACTTTAATGAACTGTTACCATTCCAAACTAGATTATCCTTTTTGCACTATATTTAATGAAATGCTAATATTTTAAGGATTTTTTTTGTGTGCACATTATACCGTTTCAGCCAAGCAGAGGCCTGTACTTTAGCAGTAGTTTCTTACATATTAGCAGCAATTTCTCTTGTTTTGGTCCTGGAGGAGGAACAGATTTTATTATTTATTCATCCTTTGAACCCTTCTTGCAGGACATCACATCTGTGCTGTTTCCCCTCTCGGCTTTGATGATAAATGGAGGGACTTAATCACAGGTCTCATTGGCTACGAATGATCCCCTTCCTACCTGGTGCTGATAGAAGCGGCCACCACATGACAGCAAAAGGTAATAGCTGCTGTGTTTATGAGTTCCTGTAAACGGTGGCGACGACTACAGGATCAATGAGTATGGAGACATCACGTCTGACGCGGCTGCACATGACATGACTGCATGGTTAACCTAGGACTGAGCATGCACGATGCCAACAAAGGGGGCAAAGTAATGGTGGCATACAGTGCCAGGATAACACCACCATACAATGTATAAAATAATGCCGCCACCATGCCCAAAAAATACATCTATATAGTGCCATAGAAATAATTCCATATACAGTTGTGCTCAAAAGTTTACATACTCGGCAGCATGTTTGCTTTCTTGGCCTTTTTTCAGAGAATATGAATGATAACACCAAAACTTTTTCTCCACTCATGGTTAGTGGTTGGGTGAAGCCATTTATTGTCAGTCTACTGTGTTTTCTCTTTTAAAATAATAATGAGAACCCAAAACATCCAAATGACCCTGATCAAAAGTTTACATCCCCTGGTGATTATGACCTGATAACATGCACAGAAGTTGACACACATGGGTGTGAATGGCTACTAAAGGTAACATCCTCCCCTGTGACCTGTTTGCTTGTAATCAGTGTGTGTGTGCATAAAAGCTGAGTGAGATTCTGGGATCCAGACAGACTCTTGCATCTTTCATCCAGCCACTGACGATTCTGGATTGTGAGTTATGGGGGAAGCAAAAGAATTGTCAACGGATCAACGGGAAAAGGTAGTTGAACTGTATAAAACAGGAAAGCGATACAAAAAGACATGTAAGGAATTGATAATGCCAGTCAGCAACGTTCAAACAAATGGAAAATCAGGGGCTCTGTAAAGAGAAAAACAGGTAGGCCAACAAAAATGTTGCCCACAACTGCCAGGAAAATTGTTCGGGGTGCAAAGAAAAACATCAGCTGAAATACAAGACTCACCAAAAATAACCCAATATCATTTTATACTTGAAAGTTGGAATTACATAGTAGTAAACCACCATAACCAAAACATCTCAAACTCCATAAATTAGAATGACAGTAGGAGAAAAAAACGGAGTATGGAATCAAAGGAATAAAAAAGCACACATTTTATTTGAATATAAATAAATGCATAAAATCATAGAAGTAAGACAAGACCGGCACCAAGAAAGTGGAGTCACGTGCAGAAAATATTACAATGCCACAATTTATATGCAGTATACAGCATGCTTATAGGAAGAACAAGCACATTTGGTAAGTGCATCCTGACACCATACAGATATAAGGTAGAGAGTAAATACATGTGATCACAAATCAATAATTACAGGCACAGCTTACCAAAGAAGAAGCACGGACCCCGAATCAGATGATAAACACCCCGACGCACGTTTCACAGGGAGTGGGGTAACAAGGACATTAAGAATCCATGGAAACAAGTCATATGATTGTCGGCGCTGTCGGCGCATGAACGGTGCGTCCAACAGGTCCTGACATGGAAAGCACAGGGCGTCAAGCGTCACTGCGCACACACAGGGAAAGGATGGGTCACCAGGCGTGCGACGGAGGCAAAAAGACACCCGGCCCCATACATGATCCAAAAGGCTGCAGAGCGCATGCACACAGCCATGAGTAAAAGCATAGATGAGGACATGTGTGCAAACACCATGTAGCACATAAGGTGATTAAATAGCGGCACATAAATAATGAATAATAAATCAGAATGAATCATATTAATATTATATAACAACACGTCCAAGATGCATCTGTATCCAGCCGCAATAATGCTGCTGCAGATGGAGCACACGAGAAGATGATAGATGGAACATCAAAACCCCACAATGGTCACTGAAGGCACTAAATAGTGAAGAGAAAACACACAATAGGAGTGAAAATAAAAACAATATAAAGAGGAACCAACATCTGAAGTGGAGGTATAAAATATGGTTGTAAGGGAAAAAGGCACCATACTATTTCTTATAAAAATGAGGCAAAACTTAGGGACTCATTACGGCCCTTCGGGGCCATTGTACCCAGGGTCACGATCCATTTAGTCTCCTTTTGGGCTCAAAGTTTTTTATAATTGCCCCCTCTGGTCCCAAGATGGATGACATCAATACCCCTCACCTTAAATGTCTTGGCGTCACAATCATGGTACGCCTTGAAGTGTCGGGGAATAGTTTTGAGATCAGAGGGATCGGCCACCGTCTTGGCCGCATAAATGTCCCGCACTTGCTCACGTACACGTAGTTCCCTAGAGGTAAGTCCCACGTAGATCAAGGAGCAGCCACACGTAGCATAATATATCACATTGGTGCTACCACATGATATACGCTGCCTAATTTGAAATTGTTTGGAACCATCAGACGAGTGAAAAGTAGAACAGCGCAGGACATTTGAGCAGGCAAGACAGTGACCGCAAGGAATGGATCCAGGAACATTACCCCTAGTACCAAATGGATTTGAAAGCTCAGGAACATAATGATTCTTCACCAGAAGGTCATTAAGATGTTTAAACCTCCAGGAGGTCATGGATGGAAAGTTGTCAATGGATAGACCCAGGTTGGGCTCAGTATCCAAAATAGCACACTGTTTCAAGAGAGTATCTCTCATGTTATTCCACTCATGATTGAATGTGGAAATAAAGCGTATCTTCCCAATCATATCCTTCACCCTGCTTCCTGACCATGGATATAATAATAATATGGATGGATATAATATTCATTACGAGGAGTCTTCCTTGCCCTGTCATTGACTTTCCTTATACACCTGTTGCTATAACCACGATTCCGAAAGCGTGCCCCGATGTCCCGGGCCTGCCATTCATAACGGTCATCAGTAGGACAGATACGCCTCATCCTTAGGAACTCTAATGGTGGAAGGATTGTGTGAAGATTGGCTTCCTGTAAACATCCGTCTGGATGTGCCGATTCGCATCTACTGTCAAGGATATGTCCAGGAAGTCAATGGTCTTAGGATCAAACTTGTATGTCAGTTTAATGTTAAAAGAATTGACATTGAGAAATGCCATAAACTCCTCGAGCTGATGAACCGTCCCATCCCACAAAAATAGAATATCATCAATATGACGAAGCCAGCGCAGCACATGGGAGGTGGCCAGCGCGCCTCCTTCGCCAAAATGGGATCTCTCCCAGGAACCCAGGAAGAGATTAGCATACGAAGGCACACAGGTTGCACCCATGGCAGCGCCACTCTTCTGTAGATAGAAATTGTCCTATCCTGAAAACCAGCGGTGTGGCACAATAAGATGCACAATAAGAAGGCACTTGAAGAAAAATGGTCTGCATGGTCGAGTCACCAGATGAAAGCCATTACTGAGCAAATGCCACAAATTATCTCACCTACAATACGCAAAACAGCACAGAGACAAGACTCAAAACTTCTGGAACAAGGTAATTTGGAGTGATGAGACTAAAATTGAACTTTTTGGCCACAACCATACACTTTAGATTTGGAGAGAGGTCAACAAGGCATATGATGAAAAGCACGGAGGTGGATCGCTGATGTTTTAGGGATGTGTAAGCTACAAAGGTACAGGAAACTTGGTAAAAATCGAAGGAAAGATGAATGCAGCACGTTACCAGCAAATACTGGAGGCAAATTTGCACTCATCAGCCCGGAAGCTGCGCATGGGACGTACTTGGATGCTACAACATGACAATGATCCAAAACACAAGCCACAGCAGAACAAAGTGAAGGTTCTGGAGAGGCCATCTCAGTCTCCTGACCTCAGTATCATTGAGCCACTCTGAGGAGATCTCAAGCGCGCTGTTCATGCTAGACAGCCCAGGAATTTACAGGAACTGGAGGCTTTTTGCCAAGAAGAGTGGGCAGCTTTACCATCTGAGAAAATAAAGAACCTAATCCACAACTACCACAAAAGACTTCAAGCTGTCATTGATGTTAGAGGGGGCAATACATGGTACTAAGAAATGGGGTATGAGAACTTTTGATCAGGGTCATTTTGAGGTTTTGGGTCGTCATCATGATTTAAAAAGAGGAAACACAGAAGTTTGACAATAAATGGCTTCACCCAACCACTAACCATGAGGGAGAAAAAGTTTTGGTGTTATCATTCATATTCTCTGAATAAAGGCCAAGAAAGCAAAAATTCTGCTGGAGTATGTAAACTTTTGAGCACAACTGTAGAGCCCCAATAATACCAAAAAATAATGCCACCGTGCCCAAATAATACAGCATAGACATAATGACTTATAGAGCCCCACTAATACCACCGTATATTGTAAAAAATAATGCCAACCCAATACGCAACTAATAGTGCTATATAGTGCCATAGAAATAATGTAATTTAGAGCCCCAATAAAACCACCATACATTGTTAAAAATAATGCCAACACCATACCCAATAATAATGCTATATGGTGTCATAGAAATAATGTCATATACAGCCCTAATAATACCACCATATATTGTAAAAAATAAAGCCATCCCAAGACGCAATTAATAGTGCTATATAGTGCCATAGACATAATGCAATTTAGAGCCCCAATAAAACCACCATACATTGTAAAAAATAATGCCGCCACCATACCTAATAATAATGCTATATGGTGCCATAGAAATAATGTCATATACAGCCCTAATAATACCACCATATATTGTAAAAAATAATGTTACCTCCATACCCAATAATAGAAGCATATAGTGACATAGATATAATGCCACATAGAGCCCCAATAATACCACCATACATTGTACAAAACAATGGCAACACAATATTCAACTAAAAGGGCCATATAATAACACACTAATACTTCCATATCAAATCCTAATTATACCACCCTATATTACACAGAACGTACCACTTCAACACCCAAATATCAGAGCTATAAAATGCCTCAAAATATTATCACAGAGTCCAAAAAATAGCACCATACAGTAAACAAAAACGCCACCGCAATACTCAAATAATAGCTGACCAGTGCCTCAATAATACTGACATATAATAATATGCCAATAATGCCAACCACAATACCCAAGTAATAGAGCCATGTAGTGCCATGGTAATACTGACACGTAGTGCCCTAATAATGCCACCACAATACCCAAGTAATAGATCTATATAATGCCTTGGAAATACTGACACATAGTGCCCTAATAATGCCAACCACAATACCCAAGTAATAGAGCCATGTAGTGCCATGGTAATACTGACACATAGTGCCCTAATAATACCACCATACCATACATAAAAAATTGCTACCTCAGTATAGAGTTATAAAATAAAGCTATATAGTGCCTCAATAATCCTGCCATATAACGGTCTAATAATACCACCATACAATAGCATTTTTTTCTTAACTATATTATGCAACTATATTGTTGCATATAACATACTCGGCTCTGCTACTTCTGTATCTGTGCACTAGATTCTATTAAAGCGGACCTGTCACTTGACAATATATATTTACTTGTGTAAATGCCGCTTTTCTCCTGAATCCGGCAATGTTTTTCTTTTGTTTCTGCGCCTCTCCATTCCTGAGATACGGCCTCCTCCTCCCTGTGTTTAAATCTAGTCTTTTAAGACAAGTGGGTGTGGTCCTCAGTCATTATCTGTGGGCGTTGACATGAGGACGACACCCTTTTGGCTAACGGAATAAGTGGCCATATCTCAGGAACGGAGAGGCGCAGGAACAAAAGAAAAACATCGCCGGATTCAGGAGAACAGCGGCATATATACCAGGTAAATGATAAAAAAAAATACATATCCCTAACAAGTAGTTTGTACTTTTTTTAGCATCTGCCATCAATCTCCAATCATATGGCCTGCCCAGAATGATGTTCCAGAGGTACTAGAAGAGCTCAGTTCTCCCCCTCGGGCTCCCCATACATTTTTGGGGTAGGGGTCAGTGGTATAGTCTCCAAAAAAAGCCAAATTAAGCAGACAAGAGCCAAAGGGGCTTAAAGTGATTCCATAAATATACTCAAGTCAGCTAATGTCTTATTATGTATATTTTTTTCCATAACTATTTTGCTCTAGATTCCCACTTGCACCTGTGTGGAGGGGAGAGGACGGTCGGGGGTCCCATCATTCAGGGCTGGGGGTGATTGTGGAGGAGGGGCGGCCCCAGATGTGAGAGTCAGGGATTAGCTGCTGCTCCCTCCATCCACCTTCTGTGGTATAATTGGCCGCCGCTGCCGTCTTCCCTCTTCCCACTTCTCTATCAGACCCAGTGCAGAGCAGCTGCCGGGGAAGGACCCTCACACATCACCCTGAGGGGCCCAGGACAACCTCTGGAGGAGTCGGAACCTTCCACAGCTAAGAATCACAATCCACAGCTAATAATCACTAATGAAGTTACAGGTGAGACGTCTGCTGCAGGGGACCGGGGGGCCGCAGAGCTGGGGGGCACGGGCAACTAATGCTGGGACTGTCAGGTAATAGCTGTGCTTTTACATAGGACTGCTGGCAATATGACTTGGATAGTAATCATGATTGTCACATTGCTGCTAAATGTTTTGACAAGTTGGTTGCCTTAAATACTCTGCACATGCACTTTTGTAACTGCTTGAAAAAGGCCTGAACCCAGGACCGAAATGTCACCATATGGGCTAATAAAGGGCAGTGTGGTGGCTGCCGCGACTCATCGTGATTATATGGAAGGACTGCGCTGCACCTGTGAGGCTCCGCACCCTGCACTTAGTCCTGCGGAGGTTTAATAGATTTTTTTCTAGACAGATAGATAGATAGATAATAAATAGATAATAGATAATAAATAGATAGATAATAGATAGATAATAGATAGATGATAGATAGATAATAGATAAATGATAGATAGATAGATAGATAGATAGATAGATAGATAGATAGATAGATAGATAGATAATAGATTAATAGATAGATAGATAGATAGATAGATAGATAGATAGATAGATAGATAGAGAAACATATAGCTAATAGATAATAGATAGATAATAGATAAATAGATAGATAATAGATACATAAACAGATAGCTAATAGATAGATAATATATAGATAGATCATAGATAGATAATAGATAAATGATAAATAATAGATAGATAGATAATAGATGGATAATAGATGGATAGATAATAGATAGATAACACAGGTCAACAAAAAAAAAATTTTTTTCTGGTGTCCAAAATATTTTAATGAATTTGGGGTATTTTTGGGGTGCTGATTCTGAATATGTCATCAGTTTTGCCAGATTGGCTCAAGTTTTTGAGATTTTTGGTATCTTATTTATAGCACTTGTTGGTAAATGCGACGCATCATCTCATTAATTTCTTTGGATTAGTACTTGAACTGAGCAGTTCTCAATATAGTTTTGTGTTAATTAGTGTTCTAAAAGTTTGTTCATAGCTTGATTTTTGCACTAACTTTATGTTGTCTGTTTTCCAGTGAAAAGCATGAACTCATCAAGAAGAAGTTGTCTTAACGATCCAGACTCATTCTGTTACATTTGTGGTGAATACACACTGCCAAAACATAGAAAAAGTGTATTTTGCCTATTTTGGGGTTATGCTTGGGGACCAAGACAAGTTTTGGGCACCACACATAGTGTGCAAAGCATGTATCGAATTATTACGAAAATGGAGCAAAGGACAAAGAAAAAGCTTCAAATTTGGTGTTCCAATGGTGTGGAGAGAGCCAAAAAATCATCATGATGACTGTTATTTCTGTGCAGTGCAAGTGCAAGGATTCAATAAGCATAAGAAACGAAAATGGGAGTAACATGGAATCTGCAAGAAGGCCTGTCCCTCATTGTGAAGATGTGCCTGTACCTGTGTTTACCATAAATAACAGTCATCATGATGATTTTTTGCTCTCTCCACACCATTGGAACACCAAATTTGAAGCTTTTTCTTTGTCCTTTGCTCCATTTTCGTAATAATTCGATACATGCTTTGCACACTATGTGTGGTGCCCAAAACTTGTCTTGGTCCCCAAGCATAACCCCAAAATAGGCAAAATACACTTTTTTTACGAAGTCTGTTATGTTTCTTCTATGTTTTGGCAGTGTGTATTCACCACAAATGTAACAGAATGAGTCTGGATCGTTAAGACAACTTCTTCTTGATGAGTTCATGCTTTTCACTGGAAAACAGACAACAACATAAAGTTAGTGCAAAAATCAAGCTATGAACAAACTTTTAGAACACTAATTAACACAAAACTATATTGAGAACTGCTTAGTTCAAGTACTAATCCAAAGAAATTAATGAGATGATGCGTCGCATTTACCAACAAGTGCTATAAATAAGATACCAAAAATGTCAAAAACTTGAGCCAATCTGGCAAAACTGATGACATATTCAGAATCAGCACCCCAAAAATACCCTAAATTCGATGAAATATCTTTGGCACCAAAAATGCTGTTGACCAGTGTAATAGATACATAGATAGATCATAGATAGATAGATCATAGATAATAGATGGATAATAAATGATAAACAGATAGATAATAGATAGATAATAGATACATAGATAATAGATAGATAATAGATAAATGATAGATAATAGATAGATAGATAATAGATAGATAATAGATGGATAGATAATAGATAGATAGATAATAGATAGATAATAGATGGATAGATTAGATAATAGATAGATACATAGATAGATAATAGATAGATGATAGATAATAGATGGATATATAATAGATAGATAGTAGATGGATAGATAATAGATAGATAATAGATAGATAAATAAATAGATCATAGATAGATAGATAGATAAATGATAGATGATAGATAGATAGATAGATAGATAGATAATAGACAGATAATAGATAGATAAATAGATAGCTACATACATACATACATAGATAATAGATAAATGATAGATGATAGATAGATAGATAGATAGATAGATAGATAGATAGATAGATAGATAATAGATAGATACGATAGATAGATTATAGATTAGATAAATGATAGATGATAGATAGATAGATAGATGATAGATAATAGATAGATAGATAGATAGATAGATAGATAGATAATAGACAGATAATAGATAGATAATAGATAGATGACAGATAATAGATAGATAATAGATAGATGACAGATAATAGATAGATAATAGATAGATGACAGATAATAGATAGATAGCTACATACAGTACATACATAGATAATAGACAGTCCTGCACTGCAGCCCAGTGTCAGTGAATGAGGTGGGCTCTAGCTCCCTGCAGGGCCCGGGGGTCCGGTACACCCTCATTCTCACCCTCACGCGGGCTCTCACACGTCGGCCGCCACCGATCATCGTTCCGCTTTATTCTAATTCTTCATTCATTATGATTTGTGTATTATTTCCCAGCTTTGTGTGGTCTTCTGCCTCAGACCTGCTGACAGTGATGGACTCTTGTCCTCTCCGTCAGCAGGACGCTCGCTCCCAGGACCACCATGACCCCTCGGCTCTGCTATATCTGAGCGCACTGTGTGATGGTCTTGTGCTGTACTTGTGGCCCCGTTGTCTTCCTCCGCCGGCCGGTAGGAGACTATTATGGACTTTGTGACAGATGGTTCATTACCGACCTTTCCCTTATGAGGAGGGTCAGGTTGTGTCTGGGGTCCGGCTTGGTGCAGGCGGACCTCTCCGTCATTGTGCAGATAGTGTAGCCGTCGTTGTCATACTTTGGTGGATTAGCCCAAATGACACACTCAGCTCTGCTCCATTGTCCGCTCTGCTCCATTGTCCGCCCTCCATGGGATTTCCTGGGCTTAGTGACAGATCCCACAATTCCGCTGGTTGCACTGGTCGGGCTCTTATCTTACATGGCGGTAATGCAGAATGCACAGATTTCCATACTTAGGGCATTTATCTGCTCCGATCTTGGAGGAGAGTAATAATATTCCCGGCTCCATCAGGTCCTAATATCTGCTGCTCTGGGGACACAGGTTTATTGCTCCACCTGAAGAAAGACATGAGTGTTTCCTTAAGAATTCCACTGAGAAAGGTGTTTTGTCCTCAAGCTACAAATCTGAGAATCCACTCGTCAGTAAGTGTCACTGATGAATGTGTGGAAGCTCCTCCGCCCCGCGCTCATCTCCTGCGCCTGACACATCGCTCTGTAGGAATCAGCACATGGATTACAGCACCGGAGTCTCCAGAGCTTGTCAGGACACGGTCACCAGAAATGTCTGTACTCCGTGACTGCACCAGCAGAATAGTGAGTGCAGCTCTGGGGTATAATACAGGATGTAACTCAGGATCAGTAATGTAATGTATGTACATAGTGACTGCACCAGCAGAATAGTGAGTGCAGCTCTGGGGTATAATACAGGATGTAACTCAGGATCAGTAATGTAATGTATGTACACAGTGACTGCACCAGCAGAATAGTGAGTGCAGCTCTGGGGTATAATACAGGATGTAACTCAGGATCAGTAATGTAATGTATGTACACAGTGACTGCACCAGCAGAATAGTGAGTGCAGCTCTGGGGTATAATACAGGATGTAACTCAGGATCAGTAATGTAATGTATGTACACAGTGACTGCACCAGCAGAATAGTGAGTGCAGCTCTGGGGTATAATACAGGATGTAACTCAGGATCAGTAATGTAATGTATGTACTCCGTGACTGCACCAGCAGAATAGTGAGTGCAGCTCTGGGGTATAATACAGGATGTAACTCAGGATCAGTAATGTAATGTATGTACATAGTGACTGCACCAGCAGAATAGTGAGTGCAGCTCTGGGGTATAATACAGGATGTAACTCAGGATCAGTAATGTAATGTATGTACATAGTGACTGCACCAGCAGAATAGTGAGTGCAGCTCTGGGGTATAATACAGGATGTAACTCAGGAGCAGTAATGTAATGTATGTACACAGTGACTGCACCAGCAGAATAGTGAGTGCAGCTCTGGGGTATAATACAGGATGTAACTCAGGATCAGTAATGTAATGTATGTACATAGTGACTGCACCAGCAGAATAGTGAGTGCAGCTCTGGGGTATAATACAGGATGTAACTCAGGAGCAGTAATGTAATGTATGTACACAGTGACTGCACCAGCAGAATAGTGAGTGCAGCTCTGGGGTATAACACAGGATGTAACTCAGGAGCAGTAATGTAATGTGTGTACACAGTGGCTGCACCAGCAGAATAGTGAGTGCAGCTCTGGGGTATAATACAGGATGTAACTCAGGATCAGTAATGTAATGTATGTACACAGTGACTGCACCAGCAGAATAGGGAGTGCAGCTCTGGGGTATAATACAGGATCAGGAATGTAATGTATGTACACAGTGACTGCACCAGCAGAATAGTGAGTGCAGCTCTGGAGTATAATACAGGATGTAACTCAGGATCAGTACAGGATCAGTAATGCAATGTATGTACACAGTGACTGCACCAGCAGAATAGTGAGTGCAGCTCTGGAGTATAATACAGGATGTAACTCAGTATCAGTAATGTAATGTATGTACACAGTGACTGCACCAGCAGAATAGTAAGTGCAGCTCTGGAGTATAATACAGGATGTAACTCAGGATCAGTACAGGATCAGTAATGCAATGTATGTACACAGTGACTGCACCAGCAGAATAGTGAGTGCAGCTCTGGGGTATAATACAAGATGTAACTCAGGATCAGTAATGTAATGTATGTACACAGTGACTGCACCAGCAGAATAGTGAGTGCAGCTCTGGAGTATAATACAGGAGGTAACTCAGGATCAGTTATGTAATGTATGTACACAGTGACTGCAGCAGCAGAATAGTGAGTGCAGCTCTGGGATATAATAAAGGAGGTAACTCAGGATCAGTAATGTAATGTATGTACACAGTGACTGCACCAGCAGAATAGTGAGTGCAGCTCTGCGGTATAATACAGGATGTAACTCTGATATGTAAACTATATCTGTAACTTTGTATGTAACCCCTTTCTCATGTACAGCATCATGGAACTAATGGTGCTATATAAATAAATAATAATAGTAATAACTCAGGATCACTACAGGATCAGAAATGTAATGTATGTACACAGTGACTGCACCAGCAGAATAGTGAGTGCAGCTCTGGGATATAATACAGGATGTAACTCAGGATCAGTAATGTAATGTATGTACACAGTGACTGCACCAGCTGAATAGTGCGTGCAGCTCTGGAGCTAACTACAGGATTCAACTCAGGATCATAAAGTTATTCAACTTAATTATTATTACTCTCACCATCATGCAGATGTAGCAGAGCTATATCTTGTTATTTTGTTTGCTTGTGATGCTTTTTCATCTATGGTATTTACATTTGTGGCACTTGACCTATTGGTAAATTGTTGTGTCAAACTTGTGTCTATAGGACACAACTTTTGCAGAAATATCCAGTGAAACAATAAACAACACATTTCCCATAAATCCCCTTCTAAAATGATGTCGTACAAGCAAAAAGCTTCTGTGTCCTGACCTAAGGGCTGAAATTGCTCCATTTCATTTAATAATGTAAACAATATTTATCTAATATATGGGAGAGTTGATACATGTAGCAGAGCTGAGATTGTGGAGCTGAGGTAGTGGGATGTAGTAGAGCCGAGAATGTGAGATGAAGTAGAGCCGAGCTTGTGGGATGTAGTAGAGCTGAGCTTGTGGGATGTAGCAGAGCTGAGCTTGTGGGATCTAGTAGAGCCGAGCTTGTGAGATGTTGTAGAGCCGAGCTTTTGGGAAGTAGTAGAGCCGAGCTTGTAGGATGTAGCAGAGCTGAGCTTGTGATATATAGTAGAATTGAGCGTATGGGATGTAGTAGAGCCGAGCTTGTGGGATGTAAAAGAATTGAGCTTGTGGGATGTAGTAGAGCTGAGTTTGTGGATTGTAGAAGAATTGAGCTTGTGGGATGTAGTAGTGCCGAGCTTGTGGGATGTAGTAGAGCCGAGGTAGTGGGAAGTAGTAGAGCTGAGCTTGTGATATTTAGTAGAGTTGAGCTTGTGGGATGTAGCAGAGCCGAGGTAGTGAGATGTAGTAGAGCTGAGCTTGTGGGATGTAGTAGAGCCGAGCTTGTGGGATGTAGTAGAGCCGAGGTAGTGGGAAGTAGTAGAGCTGTGCTTGTGGGATGTAGTAGAGCCGAGCTTGTGGGATGTAGTAGAGCCAAGCTTGTGGGATGTAGTAGAGCTGAGCTTGTGATATTTAGTAGAGTTGAGCTTGTGGGATGTAGCAGAGCCGAGGTAGTGAGATGTAGTAGAGCTGAAATTGTGGGATGTAGTAGAGCTGAGCTTGTGGGATGTAGTAGAGCTGAGCTTTTGGGATGTAGTAGAGCTGAGCTTGTGGGATGTAGTAGAGCTGAGCTTGTGGGATGTAGTAGAGCTGAGCTTGTGATATTTAGTAGAGTTGAGCTTGTGGGATGTAGCAGAGCCGAGGTAGTGAGATGTAGTAGAGCTGAAATTGTGGGATGTAGTAGAGCTGAAATTGTGGGATGTAGTAGAGCTGAGCTTTTGGGATGTAGTAGAGCTGAGCTTGTGGGATGTAGTAGAGCTGTGCTTGTGGGATGTAGTAGAGCTGAACTTGTGGGATGTAGTAGAGCTGAGCTTGTGGGATGTAGTAGAGCTGAACTTGTGGGATGTAGTAGAGCTGAGCTTTTGGGATGTAGTAGAGCTGTGCTTGTGGGATGTAGCAGAGCCGAGCTTGTGGGATGTAGTAGTGCTGAACTTGTGGGATGTAGTAGAGCTGAACTTGTGGGATGTAGTAGAGCTGAGTTTTTGGGATGTAGTAGAGCTGAGCTTGTGGGATGTAGTAGATCTGAGCTTGTTGGATTTAGTAGAGCTGAGCTTTTGGGATGTAGTAGAGCTGAGCTTGTGGGATGCAGTAGAGCTGAGCTTGTGGGATGTAGTAGAGCTGAACTTGTGGGATGTAGTAGAGCTGAGCTTTTGGGATGTAGTAGAGCTGTGCTTGTGGGATGTAGTAGAATTGAGCTTGTGGGATGTAGTAGAGCTGAACATGTGGGATGTAGTAGAATTGAGCTTGTGGGATGTAGTAGAACTGAGCTTGTGGGATGTAGTAGAGCTGAGCTTGTGGGATGTAGTAGAGCTGAGCTTGTGGGATGTAGTAGAGCTGAGCTTGTAGGATGCAGTAGAGCTGAGCTTGTGGGATGTAGTAGGGCTGAGCTTTTGGGATGTAGTAGAGCTGAGCTTGTGGGATGTAGTAGAGCTGAGCTTGTGGGATGTAGTAGAGCTGAGCTTTTGGGATGTAGTAGAGCTGAGCTTGTGGGATGTAGTAGAGCTGAACTTGTGGGATGTAGTAGAGCTGAACTTGTAGGATGTAGTAGAGCTGAGCTTGTGGGATGTAGTAGAGCTGAGCTTGTGGGATGTAGTAGAGCTGTGCTTGTGGGATGTAGTAGAGCTGAACTTGTGGGATGTAGTAGAGCTGAACTTGTGGGATGTAGTAGAGCTGAACTTGTGGGATGTAGTAGAGCTGAACTTGTGGGATGTAGTAGAGCTGAACTTTTGGGATGTAGTAGAGCTGTGCTTGTGGGATGTAGCAGTGCCGAGCTTGTGGGATGTAATAGAGCTGAGCTTGTGGGATGTAGTAGAGCTGAACTTGTGGGATGTAGTAGAGCTGAGCTTTTGGGATGTAGTAGAGCTGAGCTTGTGGGATGTAGTAGAATTGAGCTTGTGGGATGTAGTAGAGCTGAGCTTGTGATATGTAGTAGAGCTGAGCTTTTGGGATGTAGTAGAGCTGTGCTTGTGGGATGTAGTAGAGCTGAACTTGTGGGATGTAGTAGAATTGAGCTTGTGGGATGTAGTAGAGCTGAGCTTGTGGGATGTAGTAGAATTGAGCTTGTGGGATGTAGTAGAGCTGATCTTGTAGGATGTAGTAGAGCTGAACTTGTGGGATGTAGTAGAGCTGAACTTGTGGGATGTAGTAGAGCTGAGCTTTTGGGATGTAGTAGAGCTGTGCTTGTGGGATGTAGTAGAATTGAGCTTGTGGGATGTAGTAGAGCTGAACATGTGGGATGTAGTAGAATTGAGCTTGTGGGATGTAGTAGAACTGAGCTTGTGGGATGTAGTAGAGCTGAGCTTGTGGGATGTAGTAGAGCTGAGCTTGTGGGATGTAGTAGAGCTGAGCTTGTAGGATGCAGTAGAGCTGAGCTTGTGGGATGTAGTAGGGCTGAGCTTTTGGGATGTAGTAGAGCTGAGCTTGTGGGATGTAGTAGAGCTGAGCTTGTGGGATGTAGTAGAGCTGAGCTTTTGGGATGTAGTAGAGCTGAGCTTGTGGGATGTAGTAGAGCTGAACTTGTGGGATGTAGTAGAGCTGAACTTGTAGGATGTAGTAGAGCTGAGCTTGTGGGATGTAGTAGAGCTGAACTTGTGGGATGTAGCAGAGCTGAACTTGTGGGATGTAGTAGAATTGAGCTTGTGGGATGTAGTAGAGCTGAGCTTGTAGGATGTAGTAGAGCTGTGCTTGTGGGATGTAGTAGAGCTGAGCTTGTAGGATGTAGTAGAGCTGAGCTTGTGGGATGTAGTAGAGCTGATAGAGCTGAGCTTGTGGGATGTAGCAGAGCTGAACTTGTGGGATGTAGTAGAATTGAGCTTGTGGGATGTAGTAGAGCTGAACTTGTGGGATGTAGTAGAGCTGAGCTTGTGGGATGTAGTAGAGCTGAGCTTGTAGGATGTGGTAGAGCTGATCTTGTAGGATGTAGTAGAGCTGTGCTTGTGGGATGTAGCAGAGCTGAGCTTGTAGGATGTAGTAGAGCTGAGCTTGTGGGATGTAGTAGAGCTGAGCTTGTGGGATGTAGTAGAGCTGAGCTTGTGGGATGTAGTAGGGCTGAACTTGTGGGATGTAGTAGAGCTGAGCTTATGGGATGTAGTAGAGCTGAGCTTGTAGGATGTAGTAGAGCTGAGCTTGTGGGATATAGCAGAGCTGAGCTTGTAGGATGTAGTAGAGCTGAGCTTGTGGGATGTAGTAGAGCTGAGCTTGTGGGATGTAGTAGAGCTGAGCTTGTGGGATGTAGTAGGGCTGAACTTGTGGGATGTAGTAGAGCTGAGCTTGTGGGATATAGCAGAGCTGAGCTTGTAGGATGCAGTAGAGCTGAGCTTGTGGGATGCAGTAGAGCTGAGCTTGTAGGATGTAGTAGAGCTGAGCTTGTAGGATGTAGTAGAGCTGAGCTTGTGGGATGTAGCAGAGCTGAACTTGTGGGATGTAGTAGAATTGAGCTTGTGGGATGTAGTAGAGCTGAGCTTGTGGGATATAGCAGAGCTGAGCTTGTAGGATGTAGTAGAGCTGAACTTGTGGGATGTAGTAGAGCTGAGCTTGTAGGATGTAGTAGAGCTGAGCTTGTAGGATGTAGTAGAGCTGAGCTTGTGGGATATAGCAGAGCTGAACTTGTGGGATGTAGTAGAGCTGAGCTTTTGGAATGTAGTAGAGCTGAGCTTGTAGGATGTAGTAGAGCTGAGCTTGTAGGATGTAGTAGAGCTGAGCTTGTAGGATATAGCAGAGCTGAGCTTGTAGGATGTAGTAGAGCTGAGCTTTTGGAATGTAGTAGAGCTGAGCTTGTAGGATGTAGTAGAGCTGAGCTTGTAGGATGTAGTAGAGCTGAGCTTGTAGGATATAGTAGAGCTGAACTTGTGGGATGTAGTAGAGCTGAACTTGTTGGATGTAGTAGAGTTGAGCTTGTGGGATGTAGTAGAGCTCAGTTTGTCGTTGTGATGTCTGGACGTACTGTCTGGCTTTTTACTTCTCATATACGTATTGCATGTTATTGATTTAGAGAGACCCACAAATTTATCAGCAGCAAACATTTCAGCTCTGCTACATCTACTAGAGATTTGGTTACAAGTAGAACTTTTATTTTGCAATCCAATGAAAGAAAAAATAGGAATGCACTCACCGGTCTGTTGAAGCAAAAAAGTTCCTTTATTGGGACATGTGCAGGAGACGACAGGGAGAACGTGGACAAAAAAGGAGGACGATCGTTTTGCGCTGCTGCGCTTCTACGGGTCGTAATAGAAGCGCAGCAGCGTGAAACGATCGTCGTCCTTTTTTGTCCACGTTCTCCCTGTCGTCTCCTGCACATGTCCCAATAAAGGAACTTTTTTGCTTCAACAGACCGGTGAGTGCATTCCTATTTTTTCTTTCATTGGATTTCATATTATCTCTGGATTATTGCACTCGAGGGTCTTGATTATTTAGGCATTTGTGGCAACAGCAGCGACATTAAGCAGTGGAGGTATAGACTCAGCGGTGCCAATTTTTTCTTCTATTGGATTTTTATTTTGCAGTTTTTATTGTAAAAAGTAGGCAAGTTGGGATGGGGCGTAAAATACCACCCTGACCTGCCAAATCCTACGTAGGCGGCCACAGTAGGTTTGTGTAGGGCACAGATTCTAGAGGATGGGAGTTAGGTGTCATTGTATAGCAGGGAATGTCAGGGCTGTCAGAACGTTCCTCCAGGTGAGAAGCAGAATGTGTGAGAAATGGGAAAACAAGGCAGCGGCCCCTAGTCACGTCCCTGAGAGCATTGCCAGGAAGAATCACACATTCACTATGGCTATGTCTGGTCGTAGTCCATCAAAATAACCAAATCCCTGCACTGGTTAAAGGGGGTCTTCCGAGGTTTAAGGGGAACCTTCCAGCATGTTTTTTCATATGAAATTAGTGCTATGGGATGTGTAGGTGCTTGTCATTCAAGAAAAATGATATTTTTTGTAGACACCTGGTGTCAGAGCCTTGAGAAATCTGGTGTAGGAGCCATATGCAAAAGAGGCTGGAAGTGCACTAGGGGTGTGTCTGTTTCTTCCAAGTATGCTGACACGCCCCTAGTGCACTTTCCCTCTAATTTGCATAGGGCTTCTACACTACTCTGGATTTGTCATGACTGTCACTCCAGATCGCTGCAAAAAAGCTATCATTTTTATGGGAGAACAAACCCTTACACGGATCATGCCAATACTTCCTTCTATACAAACATGCTGACAGGTTCCCTTTAACCCCTTTACCCCCGAGGGTGGTTTGCACGTTAATGACTGGGCCAATTTTTATAATTCTGACCACTGTCCCTTTATAAAGTTATAACTCTGGAACGCTTCAATGGATCCTGATGATTCTGACACTGTTTTCTCGTGACATATTGTACTTCATGATAGTGGTAAAATTTCTTTGATATAACTTGCGTTTATTTGTGAAAAAAGCGGAAATTTGGAAAAAATGTTGAAAATTTCGCAGTTTTCCAACTTTGAGTTTTCATGCCCTTAAATCACAGAGATACAGTGAAAGCGAAGATACACACACAGATACAGCGAAAGTATTCGGCTCCCTGGAACTTTTCAACCTTTTCCCACATATCATGCTTCAAACATAAAGATACCAAATATACATTTTTGGTGAAGAATCAGCAACAAGTGGAACACAATTGTGAAGTTGAACTAAATTTATTGGTTATTTTAAATTTCTGTGGAAATTCAAAAACTGAAAAGTGGGGCGTGCAATATTATTCGGCCCCTTTACTTTCAGTGCAGCAAACTCACTCCAGAAGTTCATTGTGGATCTCTGAATGATCCACTGTTGTCCTAAATGCCTAATGATGATAAATATAATCCACCTGTGAGTAATCAAGTCTCCGTATAAATGCACCTGCTCTGTGATAGTCCCAGGGTTCTGTTTGAAGCACAGAGAGCATCATGAAGACCAAGGAACACAACAGGCAGGAGCGGGATACTGCGGCGCCCCAGGGTCCTGGTCGTCGCAGTGGTAATGCTTTCCTCTCGGGGAGAGTGATGCTACTTTTGGAGGCAAAGAAGGATAACTGCATCCAGGTATCACAAAACAGCACAACATATTACACACTCCAGACCACCAGGGGGAGCTTCTACTCCTATTTATTTGGTCACTCCCCATATATTTATAACTGGTAGTCTGTAGGGAAAGTTAGTTAGTTCCAGACAGGAGTTCTGGCTGAACGTTCCAGACCAGAGTTTGAGATGGACAGAGTGTCCAAGGAGCTGTGCATGCCCTCAGAGCTGCAGCTCCCAGAAAGAGACATTCAGAAGGCAGAACTGTATTGCAGCGAGCATGAAGGAAGTCGTAGCAAAGGAGAGGATTCCAGAAGGGGACCTGCCCACAGGCTGCCTCCTTCTGAGGCGCAGAATCCCGGTAGCCGGAACACCAAGGGAGTAAGGACCTTTATGCTTTGCTCCAGAGACCGGCAGGACAGCTAATTTCACGTTACCTGTCCGCCCTACACCCAGGAGGCACGGTGGCAACCCTCGGAGGCCGGGACGTGCTAGAGTCCCTATAAACAGCCTCAAGCCACCAGTCATACGGGTTTGTCCAATCCTATATGGGGGACAGAGAGAGAGAAACACCACATCTGTGAGACCCTTATATGACGCCATAGGCAGTAAGGGACTACACCACTGCAGCGCAAGGGAAGGCTACTGATTTCCACCTGGACAAGGAACTCTGGACTTGCCTCCAAACCGACCAGACTCTGCCAGCCCTGTGATCTGGTGCCCTGGACTGTGGATGCTGAAGTCTTCAGTAAAGGTAAAGAGACTGCAACCTTGTGTCCTCGTTCTTCTCTGCGCCTCTCACCATCCACCATCTACACACCGGGAAGCCCTGGGGACACACTTCACCTGTGGGAAGGTATAACATCTAGCTGCCATAACATCACCACAGCGGACCTTAAAGCAGCGTCGGTGACCCTGACCGAATACCACAGGTGGCGTTAGAAACACAAACTTTATCCCTTTAAAGACCTTTCCCTTTTACACGGACGTCCCAGGGCCACGGACCGGGTCAGCCACCGTGACATCCCCCTGTGAACCACAGGACCCGGTACCGAGTACCCCACGGCCCCATGGGGGCGATCCAATACTGTTGTGGAGAAGTTTAATGCCGGATTTCGATGCAAAATGATTTCCAAAACTTTAAACATCCCAAGGAGCACTGTGCAAGCAATCATATTGAAATGGAAGGAGTATCATACCACTGCAAATCTTCCAAGACCCGGCTGTCCCTCTAAACTTTCATCTCAAACAAGGAGAAGACTGATCAGAGATGCAGCCAAGAGGCCCAGGATCACTCTGGATGAACTGCAGAGATCTACATCTGTGGTGGGACAGTCTGTCCATAGGACAACAATCAGTTGTGCACTGCACAAATCTGGCCTTTATGGAAGAGTGGCAAGAAGAAAGCCGTTTCTCAAAGATATCCATAAAAACTGTAGTTTAAAGTTTGCAACAAGCTACCTGGGAGACACATCAAACATGTGGAAGAAGGTGCTCTGGTCAGATGAAACCAAAATCTAACTTTTTGCCAACAATGTGAAACGATCAGTTTGGCATAAAGGCAACACAGCTCATCACCCTGAACACACCATCCCCACTGTGAAACATGGTGGTGGCAGCATCATGGTTTGGGCCTGATTTTCTTCAGCAGGGACAGGGAAGATGGTTAAAATTGATGGGAAGATGGATGGAGCCAAATACAGGACCATTCTTGAAGAAAACCTGTTGGAGTCTGCAAAAGACCTGAGACTGGGACGGATATTTGTCTTCCAACAAGACAATGATCCCAAACAGAAAGCAAAATCTACAATGAAATGGTTCACAAATAAACGTATCCAGGTGTTAGAATGGCCAAGTCAAAGTCCAGACCTCAATCCAATCGAGAATCTGTGGAAAGAGCTGAAAACTGTTGTTCACAAACGATCTCCATCAAACCTCACTGAGCTCGAGCTGTTTGCCAAGGAAGAATGGGCGAGAATTTCTGTCTCTCGATGTATAAAACTGATAGAGACATACCCCAAGCGACTGCAGCTGTAAGCGCAGGAAAAGATGGCGCAACGAAGTATTAAGTTAAAGGGGTCGAATAATATTGCACGCCCCACTTTTCAGTTTTTGAATTTCAACAAAAATTTTAAATGACCAATAAATTTCGTTCAACTTCACAATTGTGTTCCACTTGTTGATTCGTCACCAAAAATTTACATTTGGTATCTTTATGTTTGAAACATGATATGTGGGAAAAGGTTGAAAAGTTCCAGGGGGCCGAATACTTTCGCAAGGCACTGTATGTCACACAAAATACTTAATAGGTAACATTCCCCACATGTCTACTTTACATCAGCACAATTTTGGAACCAAATTTTTTTTGTTAGGGAGTTATAAGGGTTAAAAGTTGACCAGCGATTTCTCATTTTTACAACACCGTTTTTTTTAGGGACCACATCACATTGAAGTCACTTTGAGGGGCCTATATGATAGAAAATACTCAAAAGTGACACCATTCTAAAAACTGCACCTCTCAAGGTGCGCAAAATCACATTCAAGAAGTTTATTAACCCTTCTGGTGCTTCACAGGAATTTTTGGAATGTTTAAAAAAAAAACCCGAACATTTAACTTTTTTTCACAAAAAAAATTACTTCAGATCCAATTTATGTTTTATTTTCCCAAAAGTAACAGTAGAAAATGGACCCCGAAAGTTACTGTGCAATTTGTCCTGAGTACGTCGATACCCAATACGTGGGGGTAAATCACTGTTTGGTCGCATGGCAGAGCTCGGAAGGGAAGAAGTGTCGTTTGGCTTTTTCAGTGCAAAATTGACTGGAACTGAGATCGGACACCATGTCGCGTTTGGAGTGCCCCTGATGTGCCTAAACAGTGGAAACCCCCACAAGTGTCACCATTTTGGAAACTAGATTCCCCAAGGAACTTATGTAGATGTGTGGTGAGCACTTTTAACCCAAAAGTGTTTCACTAAAGCTTATAACGCCCAGACGTGAAAATAAAAACATCATATTTTTTCCACAAACATGTTCTTTTAATCCCCAATTTTTTTGTTTTCCCAATGCTAATAGGAGAAATTGGACCCAAAAGTTGTTTTCCAATTTGTCCTGAGTACGCTGATACCCCATATGTGGGAGAAAACTACTGTTTGGGCACACGGGAGAGCTCGGAAGGGAAATAGTGACGTTTTTGAATGCAGACTTAGATGGAATGGTCTGCGGGCATCATGTCGCGTTTGGAGAGCCCCTGATGTGCCTAAACAGTGGAAACCCCCCATAAGTGACACCATTTTGGAAACTTGACCCCCCAAGAAACTTATCTAGATGTGTGGTGAGCACTTTGAACCCACAAGTGCTTCACAGAAGTTTATAACGTAGAGCCATGAAAATAAAAAATCATATTTTTTCCACAAACATGATCTTTTAGTCCCCAAATTTTTATTTTCCCAAGGATAACAGGAGAAATTGGACCCCAAAAGTTATTGTGAAATTTGTCCTGAGTACGCTGATACCCCATATGTGGGAGAAAACTACTGTTAGGGCGCACGGCAGAGCTTAGAAGGGAAAGAACGCCAGATTTTACTCTTATGGTTTGCAGGTGCTATGACCCACTGGGAGAGCCTATAAGGTGCCAAAAGAGCAGAACCCCCCATAAGTGACTCCATTTTACGAATTACACCTCTCAATGATTCATCTAGGGGTGCAAGGATCATGTTGACACCATGGGTGTGTCACAGAATTTTATATCATTGGGCAGCCATGCAGAGAGACTCGAGAGAAAGGGAGCGCTATTTGCCTATTCAAGTGAATGGGTCTGTGCACGTCAGTGTGTTTCCATGGACCGTGTGTCCATAGGTAAAACATGCTGACTTGTCCATTTTTTAATGTCAGCATGGGCCACAAGACATCCATCACACGTGCAAACGCATAACACACATGGATGTCATAAATGTGACAAGCATCGGCGCCGGGGAAGAAGTGTTACAGTAAGTGCTGTTCCCCGGCGCTGGGTGCTGAACACGGCTCTCATCATTCTCCCCTGCTTGTGCCAATCGCCTGCAGAGCAGGGGAGAATGATGAGAGCCGTGTTCAGCACCCGCCGCCGGGGAACAGCACTTACTGTAACGCTTCTTCCCTGGCGCCCGTCCTTGAGGTACTGATGTGGCACACGGGCACCACACGTGTGCGGCATGTATTACACCCACAAACACTGACACCTCCGGTACCGTAAATATCAGGACGTGTGAAAGAGGCGTTATAGCGGGTTTTTATGTTTGGCAGCTGTCACACACTAAAAGACACTTTTTATTGCAAAAAATAGTTTTTGCATCACCACATTCTGAGAGCTATAGTTTTTCCATATTTTGGCCCACAGAGTCATATGAGATCTTGTTGTCTGTGGGACGAGTTGACGTTTTTGTTGGTAACATTTTTGGGCATATGACATTTTTTGATCACTTTTTATTCTGATTTTTGATAGGCAGAATGAACAAAAACCAGCTATTCATCAATTTCATTTGGGGGAGGGGGTGTTTACACTGTTCCGCATGTGGTAAAATTGATAAAGCAGTTTTATTCTTTGGGTCAGTGCGATTACAGCGATACCTCATTTATATCATTTTTTTTATTTTTTGGCGCTTTTATACAATACAAACTATTTTATATAAAAAAAATAATTATTTTTGCATGGCTTTTTTTGCATGGCTTTATTTTGAGAGCTATAACTTTTTTTTTTTCGCTGATAGTGCTGTATGGGGGCTTGTTTTTTGCAGGACAAGATGACGTTTTCGATGGTACCATGTTTATTTATATCCGTCTTTTTGATCGTGTTTTATTCCACTTTTTGTTCGGCGGTATGATGATAAAGAATTGTTTTTTGCCTTAGTTTTTCTTTTTTATGGTGTTCACTAAAGGGGTTAACTAGAGGGACAGTTTTTTAGGGCAGGTCATTACGGATGCGGCGATACCAAATATGTGTACTTTTATTGTTTAGATTTTTTTATGCAAATATTTATTTATTGAAAGAATAAATATTGATTTTTTTTATTATTATCATTATTTTTTATTTTTTAAAATCTTTTTGCAATGATTTAAAAAAATTTTTTTTATTTCATTCTATCTTTTACCCTTTGTCCCACTATGGGACACTCATTTTGTGCAGGCTGATCGCTTCTATAGCATGCAGATCAGTCAGCGCTGCACATTTTGCACACTGACCTTAGAGACTTTCTGACTTGCACTGCACATGACAAGAAGTCTCTCAGCTCTGGAGACCCGGATGTTGTCATGACGACATCGGATCTCCATGGCAGCGATCAGGACCCCGAGGCTGTCAGCCCCTTTGCCAGCTTCGGAATGCTGCGATTTTGTTTGATCGTAGCATTTTGGGGGTTAAAGTGTCGGTAGCGGCTCCGTGGCACTTAGTACTGGGTGTCAGCTGTCAGAATCAGCTGACACCCGGCCCCGATCGGCCTCACACCACCGGTGTGCGCGGCTGATCGCTATGGCGTACTATCCCGTCCATGGTCAGACAGGACCAGGGCACATGGACGGGATTGTATGTCAAATGTCAGAAAGGGGTTAAAAGGGATGTCCTAAGATAAAAAAAAAATCAGCTATCCACAGGCTGCTTCATTCATTCTTTACAGGACTGAAAGAGATAGCCAAGCGCTGCGCTCAGCTACCCATCATGAGTTTTGATTTTCGGACAAACTGTTTCAATATTTAATATTTTAAAGCAAAATTATTAAAGGGAATCTGTCAGCAAGTTTTTGCTATGTTACCTGAGAGCAGCATAGTGTAGGGACAGAGACCCTGATTCCAGCAATGATGAGCTGTCTAACTCCGCCCACCTCACTGATAAGCTGTTTTCTGTGTGCAATAATGGCGTAATAGTACGCCAATGTCAGACTCCCTTCCTTGTCATGAGACCTGTAGACCTGTAGAAGCGCTTGTAACAGCGCGAAACAGCTGTCGTCATTCACCTGCTCACCTCCCATCCAACTGCACTCCCTCGGACCGAAAAGCTGCATTTATCCATGTTCTAAATAAAGAATTGGACCACAGTCGGGTGAGTGCTGCCGCATTCTTCTGTTTTCATTTCCTGGATTGCTTCTAATCTCCATGCGAGCACCTCCTGAACTTTAGTCAGCCCGTC
This sequence comes from Ranitomeya variabilis, assembly GCF_051348905.1. Lineage (NCBI taxonomy): Eukaryota > Metazoa > Chordata > Amphibia > Anura > Dendrobatidae > Ranitomeya > Ranitomeya variabilis. The sequence continues at coordinate 538,408,426 of NC_135237.1, forward strand.
ACCACTTACTGCTGTTGATTTATTGCCCTAATACAGGCTGTGCAGCTCATTTTTTTCTTTTATCTGAAAAAACAAGTGTGGGACTGCCCTTTTTTGTAATTTCACCGCATTTTGAACTTTTTCCCGTTTTCTAGTACATGACATGGTAAAACCAATGGTGTCGTTCAAAAGTACAACTCGTCCCACAAAAAAATAAGTTCTCACATGGCCATGAAAAATAAAAAAGTTATGGCTCTGGGAAGGAGGGGAGTAAAAAATGAAAATGCAAAACAAAAAACACTTCTGGTTGTTAAGGCGTTAATATGTGTTGGCTGGGGGTCCAAGCACCAGCTGAGCGAAGAAAGCACCATATTCCCTTCATTTTGTGGTCAGGCACAGCGCTATAGCAAGGCTAGTCTCTGTCTCCAGTACGGCAGCTCACTGCAGCTGATCACCAAGTGAACACCCTGAGCTGCAGTACCAGGCACAGCCACAACTGTCTGTATGGCGCAGTGTCTGGTAAAAGAATTAAAGGGAACCTGTCACCCACCCCCCGAGGTGTTTGTAACTAAAAGAGCCACATTGTGCAGCACTAATGCTGCATTCTGACAAGGTGGCTCTCTTAGTTCTTGGTGCTGTAACTGCAGAAATAATCGATTTTGCAATTTGTCCAAAATACCTTGAAACAGTCCTGGGGGCAGATCTTTCTCACCCTAATGCAGACGCAGCACCGCCGTCACTCATGGCCCCTTGGCGCCGCCTCCTCAGCGTTGTTTTCAACTGTCCCCGCGCCTGCGCTGTTATCTTATGCCTTGGGCATGTGCAGATAGCCCAAGGCATAAGATAACAGCGCAGGTCATCATTATCATAGTATTGGACAACCCCTTTAATTGTGATTTAATGGTGGGAAGTCTTCTGCTTATTTCCCTGGTTTATTATCCAGAGTGGAAAGAAGCTAAAAAGAGCATCAGTCTATCTGTCGGACCCGTGATGTAGATGCATATCATTGGTGTGTTGATTTTAATGGGAAATGTGTAATACTCTACTTGCCCTGCGGAGGCAGTGTAGGGAAATGAAACGCTTGCTGCATTAAGATCATACATTATTGATGCATCTATAACCCATTCCCTTTATTGTTTCCCAACCCTCAGTTGGAACCTTCAGGGTTGGTATTATTACCTCTTCATTGCCCTATACTTCCAGGAACGTTATCACTAACCCCTTTTTTGCCATAGACAATGGTAGGATAATATCGTAGAAAGGGACAACCCCTTTAATTATAATTTAATAGTGGGAAGTCTTTGGCTAATAAACCAGGGACACATGGCAGGAGAGGAGAGAAGCTACATAGAGTATCTGCCCATCTGGAGGACTCAGCTTGTTGGTGCATAGTAATAACCTGTTCATTGTGTAATACTCCACTTTCCCTGTGGAGGCGCTGCAGAATAATTGAACACTTGCTTCTATGTTCTTGCGGAGAGGTGATTTTTCCTCCTCTAGGCCGACATCGATCAGAAATGTTATCCATAACCTTCAGTGCTGTAGGCCACAAGCAATGGTATGTCTACCCCTTTATTGCTCTTGATCACTAGGGATGTTACCATTAACTCCTTCACTGCTGTAGAAGGATAAATAATTTTATTTATTTATTTACCATGCTTTGCTGATATAGCGCCATCTTATTCCCAGCGCCTTTCAGATTTAACCAACGCTGTCCCCATTGGGGCTCACAGTCTAGATTCCCTATCAGTATGTCTTTGGAGTGTGGGAGGAAACCGGAGAACCCGGAGGAAACCCATCAAACACGGAGAGAGCATACAAACTCCTGGCAGATATTGTTGGTGGGATTTGAACCTAGGACTCCAGCGCTGCACAGTAACAGTGCTAACCACTGAGCCACTGTGCTGCCCAATACATACTACAGTGCTACCCACTGAGCCCTAGATCACCAGCACCTTCAGTGCCCCCTAGACCACCAGGAATGGTATTATTACCCCTTAACTGTCCTAGATCATCAGGGATGTTAATAAATCTAATAAATATTCCGCAGCGCTTTACAGACGTTATCATCGCTGTCCCCGATGGGGCTCACAATCTAAATTCCCTATCAGTATGTCTTTGGAATGTGGGAGGAAACTGGAGAACCCGGAGGAAACCCACGCAAACACGGAGAGAACATACAAACTCTTTGCAGATGTTGTCCAAGGTGGGATTAGAACTCCAGCGCTGCAAGGCTGCTGTGCTAACCACTAAGCCACCGTGCTGCCCATTCATTGCTATAGACCAGGTAACTTTTTAGAATGAGCAATAATGTGCAGTGCTAGAGGAATAACACTATCTCTGCTATCTCTGGCCATTATTTATCAGTTTTCCTCTCCAAAGGCTTTATCTCTTAAAGGGAATCTGTCAGCAGGTTGTTGCTATGTAATCTGAGAGCAGCACAATGTAGGGACAATGACCCTGATTCCAGTGATGTATCACTTAGTTTACTGGGTTCAGCAGTTACGATAAAATCACAGATTTTTTGGCTGCAGATCTAGCAGAGCTCTGAATACTGAGCTGTGTATAACCCCGCCCACACCACTGATTGGCTGCTTTCTGTGTACACTGTATATTGTCAGCAGGCTGCCAATCAGTGGCTGGACCACTAGGCATGGGACAACTAGTCCTGTAGTGATAATCTGCTGATAAAACACTGATTGTATTGAAACAGCAAAACACAGCCTAATCAGTGACACATCGTTGGGTCTCTGCCCCTACATCATGTGGCAATCAGGAATACATAAAGAGATAATCTGGCGGCAAATCATGTCTGGGCTTGATTACTGGAGAAGTGGCCACAGGGTAAAAATGTAGCTATATTCTCCCAGCAGCCACTGGTTTCCTGTATCAGGGCGGTGGAGGGAACTGTCACAGCCATCTCTCACCATACAGGGAGCGAGGCTATAATCCCTCCCCGGCACATTGATTGACAGCGTGCTCTGCAGCAAGTGTGTGCAGCGTGTGTGCACAGAGCACGCTGTCAATCAGTGACCACTGTATAGTAAGCGGTGACTGTAACCGCTCCCTACACTGCCCCGATGACTGGAAGCAAGCAGCTGCAGGGAAAATGTAGCTTCATTTTCTCCCTGTAGCCGCTGCTCCAGTAAAGTAGCCAGACTTGAGTTAAATGATGCTCGTTACCTGCAGATTAACCCTATATCTACAGGTAAATTGTGTGTCTGGAGGTCCCATTGGCACCCAAAAGAAACAGTCCATGGCTTAATCGGCTTTAACATATATGTATTTCTTTGCAGACTTGCTGACTGGGTTCCTGTGGATAAAATGAGGACGCAGCACAGCGCACACACCATGGTCTTTGTGTCGCTCCTAGCGGTGACATTTTTCTTATCCAATCTCGGACACAGCCAAGGTAATAATTGCAGAAGTGCCTTATATTCTGTTCGATATCTCATTGGTTATCTGGTGTGCAGAGGTCAAACGTTCCCCGTACCTGAATATATTTGTTATTTATATGTACAAATTGGTGCAACGTTTTTCCATGCAGAGCCAGGCATGTCAGAGTGAAGAGACTTATAGGCCATGCATGCTCCTCTGGGAAATTAAATATACAAATTGTCTCTTCAGAGACGAAGTGGACTACAACTCTAGCGCCACCTATTAGAAGCAGCAATTTTAGGATCACTACTTCCAATAGGTGGCGCTAGAGTTCTAGTTCAATTTCCCAGACGAGCATGCATGGCCTATAAGTCTCTTTACTCTGACATGTCAAGCTTGGCATGCCATTCTCCACATGAAGAAACGTTACGCCTTAGAACCTTATGTATATGTATAAATGCTGATATCCAACATATTCCTGATGGATCTGTATTACACGGGATATAATGACCATTATTTCATTACAGGGCTCTTGATTCCGTAGCACCTTATTGCTTAATATATTTACTAGTTTCTGGGTAATGCAGTAGCTTTATGTCGCCTTTGTGCATCACGTAATATATACAATGTTGGTCTATTGGCTTGGTTTATCCGGTATTTTTTTACAGGGTTTACAGGGCCGATGTTGCTTTATACGCTCTTTTTTTTCGCTGCACATACGAAGATTTGAGTTTTGAAAAGTTTCAAATTCACACAAACTTCGAAGACAAACGATATGATATAGTTATCTGTGCTAGAACTCATACTATCGTCCATATATTAGCGGTCTTGGACTTATTTTTTAACATTTACTGAAGTTGCGAGCACAGACGTGTAATTTATTATGTGTGATTCACTGATAGACCTTTGTTATATTGACCAGAAAATGCTGTAAGAAAACGACCCTGACAATCACGGTGCAAACCTTCCAGTATAGAACTGTCTTCTTACTTCACAATACAATGAAATGTTCCCTGTAATTTTAACAAACTTTGCATAAATGAATAGTACAGGTGAATCTAAGACATTTTGTAATATACCTTATCAGATAAATAAGCTTCTTTCTCCACTTATGAGCCCTTTGTCCGCTCTGGAAAAACCCCAGCTTAAATCCATTTTAGTCAAAGCGAGATCAACAACTAGGTCACTGAGGTATCAGATTACAGAGTCTATTAAACTCTACGGATACCTTATCAGCTAAAATAAAATCTTCCTCCACTTATGAGCAATTTCTTACCCTCTCTCTCCCTCCTGAACTTATACACTCTTGAAAAAAAGGTTTCAAATCCTTATTAGTCAAAGCAAGACTGACAGCAAGCCCACTGAGGTGTCAGATTATAGATTAAACTCTATTGATACCTTATCAGCGAAGTAAGCATCTTCCTCCACTTATAAGCCACTTCTTCACCTCCCTCTGCCTCCTGAACTTGTCATACACTCTGAAGAAAAAGCATGTCAAAGCAAGACCAAACAGCTAGCTCACTGAAGGGTCAGATTACAGAATCTTTTAAATTCTATGGATTCCTTATCAGAAAAATAAGCTTCTTTCTCCACTTATTAGCCACTTCTTCTCCTCCGCCTGAAATCAAAACTGACAGCCAGCTTACTGAGGTTTCAAGTTACAGAGACTTTTAATATGGAGAGGGAAAGGGGAAAGAGGAATGAGGAGCATCGTGACAGACCAGGCGGGTAAAGGCAGATTATGCTGCAGCTTCTATCAAATGTATTTCACTTTAGTGCTGGATTCACAGCCACACATCTCAGTATTGCTATAAAATGTCTTCCATGCTATAGGAAAAGAAGAGCTGTAATCCCGCATGTCTCTGTGCGAACTGTGTATAGAAGACATCATAGCTGCTAGTATCTATCCATTAGCTCAGAGAGAACTGAAAATTAAAGATAAATTGTGCACAGGGGAAAATTCAGGATACAACTCATAAAATGGTCAAAAATAATGTTCCTCACCCATGGCACTTATTCTGAAAAGTTGAACTTTCAGAACTGGTATGCATGCTGGGATATAAAAAGTCTGAAGAAGAGAATTATTATTATTTTTCTTTGTATATTACTATTATTGTTGGGGCTTTTTTTTTCTGAGATAGAGGCAGGGGAACTGCTTCCTTCAGTGTTTAGAGAGAGAAGAAGGAACATTAATGCTACTGAGGTCTTATACTGTTGAATAGGAGCTGAGTTATAGTTCTCGGCATCAGTCACTACACAGTATCCGGAGATATTCAGTACCGTCAACTCTGTACATCCGGCCGGCACTGGCACTAATAGCAGCTGATCAGTCAGGAGCGCGGCGCCTGTCGGGATCCCACCTGTCCAATATTGATGACCCTTTAAGCCTAGAAGTACTTTGCAAGTGCAGGAATACAACTTTGTTTTCACCCCCTTTCAAGGAGTGCCTCCCTTTGGACAAGTATTCTACAGTGTCCATTCCGATAAATGGGGTAATGTAGTGTAATACAAGGCAGGACAGAAACGGTCCTCCAGAGAGAGCGAGATCCCCCTTGTAACACCTTTCCGCTATCCTCAAATGATGAGGCTCCTCACCTGGAGACCGCCCTCGATTAACTCAGGCGTATATTAAATATGGATTTTCTAGGCAAGAGAACCCCTTTAAAACGCATTTTTTTACATAACTGATATGCCCACATTGTATTTATATAAATCCGCTAGGCTTTATTACGAGTTGTGGATGCCCCAGTGTAAAGTGGATTTCCCAGAAGATGATTTTTTTTTTTGTTCAAAACACATTTCAATCTTCCCACAATCGTGATTTGGTTTGAGAAAAATGTCATTATGCCTACAAAATATTTGGATGGCCAACAATGGGTCAAGATAGGTCAAGCCTGAAGGAGTTTCCTGTTTTTGAAGGGTTTCGTAGAGATTTTCCACAATGATCTTTAGTTCAGTCTCATTGTGGCAATAACCTAATTGTTTATTAAACTTTTTTTCTGCCGTCTTTTTTTTTTTTTAAATGGTCTTGGTTTATTCTTCTAAAGCCCCTTCGTAAACTTTGGATAGAACTCGAATGAACCCATTGATTTGGCCGGCCATGTAATGTCTACTGGAGCCTTATGACTCTTTTCGGTGAAAGATGGATTGGCTAGATGGAATTTTGTTGCCTGATCATTTTGTTTTGAGGCTGATTAGGTTGTCAAAACACATGAATGCTCATCCGAGAGCGCTCAAGATGAAGGTCACAGTCACCTTCATGTATTTATGACATATAAGAAGTATGCCAAATATTTTTATCATGGAGGAACCCCTGGAAAATGTAGGATTGGACTCACGGTAGTATGGATTAATATGTAGCACACGTCACCCAACTTGTGGTCTTCACCATTAATATCAATGATCCCAAATCTTTTTACAATGGAGGATCCTTTAAATGTTTGTCCTCTTGGGGAACCTCAACAGGGTTGGCATCAGGAACCATTTGGGTTATTTGGGTTAGTATTTGTCACATTTTTTGCATTCAGTATCCCACTGTAATATAATTTGGTCTTTATCATATTTAGCAGTGAATAATCTTTTTTTCCATGCAAAAATGTCGTCCTTCCAGGAAACCTGTAGTCAGAAACAAGGCGAAACGCAGGTGATTTGGTTTAATGTGTTCTGTGCTTGTTTCACATGTCAAGATCAACGTCACAGTCAGCCATCTTTGGGTCTTTATGAGATATTAAAGATATTTCTAATCTTATTTTCATGGGGAAAATGCCACTTCCATGTCTGAACATGCTTCTATTACCTTATCACCCATTGCTAGGCAGCGCTTCACTAATATTGTGGATGTCGTTGGGCAATGGCAGCATGTTTCAATGCAACTTTAGGATAGGGAAACTTATTGCCCCTACTGTGTTTTGCTAATCAGACCAGATGTGATTAACCCTCAGCAGGGATTCTCCTTTGTTGAATCCCTAGCAGTCTGTTTCTAGCAGCCAGTTATTAGTTATACTTACCTGGTTCACAGTTTTATTACTCAGCTCCTGCTCAGATTGTTTGTTTCCTGATACCGATCTTGTCATTCACATGACCACATCCCTGTCCTCTGATTTTGTCCCTGACTTGCGGCAGGGGACGGGGACCGCGGCGGTGATTAAGTCGGCGTCCCTGTCGAGGGGAAGGCAGAAGCGTCCAGGGGCGCCTGCGCTATCGGCAGTCAGGGAAATTGAGGAGTCAGAGTTGGATGTTTGACTTACCGACTCCACAATATACTTGAATCACAATGTGCAGATCTTGTCCATGGCTGGCCTTGAACCAGGAGGACTCCTAGAGCTGCAAAGGAACTCTGAACCAGTCTGGGGCCCCTAAACGTGACGTGTAAGCCTGACATTTGTGTCTTCTGGTCTAAAGTCCTAAGAATATATACCATCAGGAAAGCATGGACTTCCTGTGAAGACGCAGGGATGGAGGAGAACCGGACATCTGTGTTGATCCCTTTGCCTCTCTTCAGACTCCTCACCCCTACTTTTTCACGTTCTTATTCCTGTCCAATAACGATCAGCAACTCAAACTTTTCGCGCTCATGAATTTTCAATATTATGACACGTTTATGGCCCACAGTATGTTGGATCAACAAGTTTTTGAGTTTTTGGAACAAGGCGAAATAGTTCTTAATGCTCACATTCATTTCCAAGCCTGACTGCTACTGGGATCATTAGATGCTTATAACACATACTGATTTTATATTGGAGCGATGTCCCGGCCAAGATCAGTTTGCTACAGGGCCTATGAGTAGGTGACAAATGATTTCATTTAATTTGGGGGTAGGCTGGAATAAATGCCAAAAAATACACTCTTTGGGATCCTGATGATTTACGGAGCTCATAGATTGCCCCTCATTCTACCAGTAATGTCAATTTATTGCATTTTTTTCCAGCAGGAGTATAATAATTAGAAACAGTAAATATGCAAATAAGGAACCCGGTATACTAATGTTGGCGGGTGGAAATCTGACAGGTTTTTACACGCCTCAATCCTGAAGCCAATCCAAGAATGTTCAAAAGGAACAGTTTATTGCCTTGTTAAAAAACAAGGAACTGCAGGCAAGGTACAAGTAATATTTTTCTTGGGCGAGGTCTTATTTAGTCTTAGCCAGGGGTGAAAGATATAGAATGTATAGAACACGGTGGGAGTTTTCTGCAGACAGTATATCAATATATATATACAGTATATGTTGAAACCAGAAGTTTCCGTACACTATATCTGCATGTTTTTCTCAATATCTGGCATGAAATTAGAATAAACCTTTCCCGTTTAGGTCAGTTAGGATTACCATAAATATTAATATTTGCCAAATGCCAGAATAATGAGACAGAGAATGTTTTATGGCATTTTTATTACTTACTGCAAAGTCAAAAGTTTCCATCCATTTCATTAGTATTTGGTACCATTGCCCTTAAACTGAATGACTTTGGTCAAACGTTTGGGATCTCCTTCCACAAGCTTCTCACAATAGTTGGTCGGAATTTGTGCCCATTCCTTCTGACAAAACTGATGTAACTGATCCAGGTTTGTAGGTCGCCTTGCTCACACCGGCCTTTTCAGCTTTGTTCATAAATTTTTAATAGGATTGAGATCGGGGCTTTGTTATGGCCACTCCAGAACTTTCACTTTGTTACCATTTTGGCAGTATGCTTCAGGTCATTGTACATTTAGAAGACCCATTTACGCCCAAGTTTTAACTTCATGGCTGATGTGTTGAGATGTTGCTTTAGTATTGCCACATAATCTTCTTTTCTCATGATGCCATCTATTTTGTGAAGTGCACCAGTCTCTCCTGCAGCAAAGCAACCCCACAACATGATGCTGCCACCCCCATGTTTCACAGTTGGGATGGTGTTCTTAGGCTTCCAAGCGTCTCCCTTTTTCCTCCAAAGGTAAGGATGGTCACTATGCCCAAAAACTTAAATTTTACTTTCATCAGACCACAGGACATGTCTGCAAAAATTAAGTTCTTTGTTCCTTTGTGCATTTGCAAATATTAATCTGGTTTTTCATGTTTCTTTTGGAGTAATGGCTTCTTCCTGGCAGAGTGGCCTTTCAGCCCATGTTAATACTGGACTCATTTCACTGTGGTTATTGACACAATCTTACCAGCTTCCGTGATCATCTTCACAAGGTCTTTTGCTTTTGTCCTTGGGTTGATATGCACATGTCAGACCAAAGCACGTTCATCTCTGGGACACAGAACCCATCTTCTTCCTGAGTGGTATGATGGCTGGACATTCCCATCTTGTTTGTACTTGCATATAATTGTATGTACAGATGAATGAGGCACCTTCAGGTATCTTGAAATTGTACCCAAGGATGAGCCAGACTTGTGCAGCTCCACAATTCTCTTCCTGATATCTTTTCTGATTTCTTGAGACTTTCCCTTGATGCTACACAAAGAAGCAGTGTGTTTCAAGTGCATTAAAATACATTCACAGGTATGTCTCTACTTAAAGGGAACCTGTCAGCAGTATTGTGCACAGTGACCTACAGACAGTGTCAGGTCAGTGCCGTTATAATGATTAAAATGATACCTTGGATGTTGAAATCCGTCTTGTGGTTGTTTTTTAATTGTTATTTTCAGTTTTGTGCTAGTGATATGTCCATGCTCCGGGGTGGCCTGTGGGGGGTCTTTATGTGGTGCTGTGATTAGGTATTCATAATGCAGACTGCTGATAGGTCACTGATCCCTCACTGCCCTGCCCCCTAGTTTACATAATGAATATCTGTACATACTGAAGAAAAAAACAAAAAACCCTTCTGCAGGCTGGTGCCACCATGGCCCCTGCGCTGCAACTTAATCGCATGTTTAGTGTTCAGTTAATACGTATTCTTGATGTTATTGAGCAAGTGTAAAAAAAAACTATTTGAAAATGGTGTTTGCGCAGTAGCAGCTATCGGTGTGTGTTGTGAATTCTGCTCTTGGGTTCCCTCCGGTGGTTGTAAGTGGTAGCGCTGCTGTCTCTGAATCACAGCATTTATCAGGTGTGTTCACTTCTTGTAATTTTGACTGGGCTATTTAATCTTGCTTCACCCTTTAGTCAGTGCCAGTTGTCCATTGTTCCTGGAGGATTCACATCTTTGCCTGGTCTCTTCTGCTTTGCAGTTCATTTCAACAAAGCTAAGTCCTGGCCTTGATTTTGCTGTCCACATGCTGTGGACTTATTGTTCAGTTCTTTTCCATGTTTTTGTCTTGTCCAGCTTGGTCTGTATAAGGATTTGTTTAGCCAAGCTGGTATCTCTGGAGATGCAGATATACCCTCCATATCTTTAGTTAGCTGTGGAGTTTTGTATTTTCTGTGGTGGATATTTTCTAGTATTTTAATACTGACCGCATGGTACTCTGTCCTATCCTTTCTGTTTAGCTAGAAGTGGCCTCCTTTGCTAAATTCTCATTTCGTCTGTGTATGTTTTTTCCCTCTCCTCTCACAGTCAATATTTGTGGGGGGCTGCTTAACTTTTGGATTTTCTCTGAGGCAAGATAGTTTTCCCTTTTCTATCTCTAGGGGTAATTAGTCCTCCGGCTGTGTCGAGGTGTCTAGGGAGTGTCAGGTACATCCCACGGCTACTTCTAGTTGTAGTGTTAAGTTCAGGGTCTGCGGTCAGTACAGGTACCACCTTCTCCAGAGTACGTCTCATGCTGCTCTTAGGCCACCAGATCATAACAGGTGTGTATAGAGATCTGATAGTTACTATTGCGCAGGCGCTGGCGGAGGAGATGGTGCCGCCCACGCCTGAGCAGTAGCAGCTCTCGGAGATCGCCAAGAGCTGCTAATGCACTGTGCCATCTTGGAGGAGGAAATTGTCTGTAGGCTGAGTTGCATAATTACCCTGTTAGCCACTCCCACTTGTAAAGACACTATTTAAAAAATTGCATCAAATAGAAAAGCCTATATCTGTGGAACCGTATGGTGGATTGGAAAAAAAAAGTAGAGAAAGCAACAGGAATAAAATAAGAGCCAAAAAATGATAATTTTTAAACTGGTAACAGGTCCCCTTTCAACATCTTCAGAAATGTTGGCAACTATGTGTATAGTTTTTTCATGTACGGTAATTACTTATCCAGCCCATAGTGCAAACCAGCTGAATATACTGAATAGATCTCGATCCAAAAGGAATTACTCACAGATGTGTAATCAGGAGGCAGCAGAATTGTGAATACAGCTCTGGATGAGAATTGTAAGAAGACATGTCAGAATCCATACAGGATAAATAAATCAATGTATGGTCCTCTGTATGGAGTATTATTTCATACAGTATATGTAGAGGAATAAAAACCACATTTAACAGAAGAAGCGGTAATGTACGGCTCCTATAACTTGCAAAATATGGTGCTGAAAGTACAAAAATTTGCCAAAAATCCAGTTTTTACATTCGGTGCTTTGAGGTGACTGAACATCACCAGGAGTCCTCGTGACATCTTATTACAAGTGATAAATCATGTGGATCTTGGCACTGGCTGGTAATTCCCGCACAGACAGGTTTCATCAGCGAGATTATAGGCAGATAAAGGTAAATTAAGTGATTACTTTCTGCGGGAGGGGGAATGAGGAAGCATGCCATCATCAAGTGGATGACTGAGGTTTTATTATCTGACATTCTTTACTATCCTGCCACACAGGAGGCTCGTATGGAAAAATGTTATATTATGCACTTACTAAAACAAAATAATATATATGCTCTATATTATCTTGTTTTAATTATTAAAGTGAATATTCTGTGTGTTGCTATGGCTACAGACTACAAACAGACCCTGTTTGTAGTATTTCTGTAGTCGGATTTTACGCGCTTCCATTTCCTCCGTGTTCTACTTTCTGCAGTTTCAGATGGCAGAGACTAAAGATGCTTCACGTGCTGTCGGACAAACGCCACAGAATTAATCGTCACGACCCATTCTATGTGCACAGAACAATCGTTAATAGGATCGTTCTGTGCGTAGAAAATATCATGTTATCGGCGGCACATCAGCCATTTACACAGGACGATGTGCTGCCGATTGCGATGATTTTTAACTAAGCTGTTACAGGTCATTGCTCTCGACGACGAGCGTCTTCATCATTCGCTGGATGATTCCTGGCCTGATTAGATGGCCTGATAATAGAGAACCATTGTACCCAGAAAAGCTTGTTTCCCGATTGTCGACCTGTCTAATACTGCCCGTACACCTCAATCTATCTCTGTACCTATTAGAGATCAGCCATTCTTTTAAAATTAGAATTTACCAGCTGTACTGATTTTATTTTTTAATATTAGATTTTATGTAAATTGCAAGGACTCTAATTGGCCCTGAAATGATGAGTGCAGCACAGAGGACTCCGCAGAAGATATCCAGCTCATTTCACGCTCTATAATGCAGACAGCTTTAACAACCGCAAAACATCTATGGCTGTGGGTGAATGGTTGGTAACTGTTCATCACCGCAGCACTGTAACACACTATCAGTAATGTTTATTCAGGATTTTATGGCTTTCCCTCCCCATTCTTTTCTCTAAACTGTGAGCTGTGACGTCCCCTCACTATCCAGATTGACCGCAAAATGGCTGCATTTATACAGACCATGATAATCCTTTGTGATGTCAGCCGCACCTGAGGCCATGTGGGCCCGCTCCGACTGATACAATCTTCTGAATCAATCGCAAATTATTCAAAATCACCTAGTACAGCAAGTTCGCAAAACTTTGACAGGAATCTCATCTATCTATTATCTATCTATTATCTATCTATCATCTATCTATTACCTATCTATCATCTATCTATTATATATCTATCTGTTATCTATATATTATCTATCTATTTATCATCTATGTATTATCTATCTATTATCCATCTATCATCTATCTATCTATTTACCTATTATCTATCTATCGCCTAACTATTATACACTCACCGGCCACTTTATTAGGTACACCATGCTAGTAACGGGTTGGACCCCCTTTTGCCTTCAGAACTGCCTCAATTCTTCGTGGCATAGATTCAGCAAGGTGCTGGAAGCATTCCTCAGAGATTTTGGTCCATATTGACATGATGGCATCACACAGTTGCCGCAGATTTGTCGGCTGCACATCCCAAAGATGCTCCATACAAGGCAGGATGGATCCATGCTTTCATGTTGTTTACGCCAAATTCTGACCCTACCATCCGAATGTCGCAGCAGAAATCGAGACTCATCAGACCAAGCAACGTTTTTCCAATCTTCTACTGTCCAATTTCGATGAGCTTGTACAAATTGTAGCCTCAGTTTCCTGTTCTTAGCTGAAAGGAGTGGTACCCGGTGTGGTCTTCTGCTGCTGTAGCCCATCTGCCTCAAAGTTCGACGCACTGTGCGTTCAGAGATGCTCTTAGGCCTACCTTGGTTGTAACGGGTGGCGATTTGAGTCACTGTTGCCTTTCTATCAGCTCGAACCAGTCTGCCCATTCTCCTCTGACCTCTGGCATCAACAAGGCATTTCCGCCCACAGAACTGCCGCTCACTGGATTTTTTTTCTTTTTCGGACCATTCTCTGTAAACCCTAGAGATGGTTGTGCGTGAAAATCCCAGTAGATCAGCAGTTTCTGAAATACTCAGACCAGCCCTTCTGGCACCAACAACCATGCCACGTTCAAAGGCACTCAAATCACCTTTCTTCCCCATACTGATGCTCGGTTTGAACTGCAGGAGATTGTCTTGACCATGTCTACATGCCTAAATGCACTGAGTTGCCGCCATGTGATTGGCTGATTAGAAATTAAGTGTTAACAAGAAGTTGGACAGGTGTACCTAATAAAGTGGCCAGTGAGTGTATATCTATTATCTATATATTACCTATCTATCTATCTATCTATCTATCTATCTATCTATCTATCTATCTATCTATTATCTATTATATATCTATTATCTATATATTATCTATCTATCATCTATTATCTATCCATCATATATTATCTATCTATCTATTATCTATCTATCTATTATCTATCTATCATCTATCTATCTATGTAAATAGTACATTTCTCTATTAGTTCTATCACTTATGAGTTCATGGCTATATGTCACTTATGGCATTGATGGGTCTGTCTCTAAGATACTTTTGTCGCCAATACCTTTGGTACCATTTTTATCCACATTGTCATTAGCAACAGTTTTCTTTGAATTATTTCTGTAAGAAATGCAGGGAAACATAAACTTTCATTTTTATTTTTTTTTAATCTAAAGCATCTTTGTAGATTTAAGCATGCAATAAGTATACTACTACTCAGTGTCAGGCAGCAGCTGTAAAGGCCATCACTCTTGTTTTACCCGCGAACCGACACGAAAAGCTCTTTTTAATAACCTTGGGAAGAAAACCTGAAAGATGTTTTTATATTCTAAAAATGAAGTCTATTTCATGTGTATACCGTACCTACATATACACCTATTTTTGTGTGTGTGTCCTTTTTATTGTGTCAATTCAACATTTTTTTAACTTTTTAATTGTGCTATCTTATCTTGGATCCATATATTTTTACATACACCTTGCTGGAATAAAAGAAAAATGTAATTTAAAAAACTTTTTCTTAAACAGGCGATGGATAAAAGCTATTTTTCACATTGAGTGCACTAATATTTGTGAAACCTGCTTGTTTTATTCTAGGTGTGTTACATGCTTTTTTAGTTATTTGTGTGCTCTTTATATTCTTTTATTTGCACTTTACTTCCCACAAGAAAGTAGGAGCCATCTGGACAACTGGTCTTCAAGTTGGGACATGATGTGAAAATACCTTTGTTTTTACTTCAAAGTAAATGTCCTAAAACGTCTAAAATGCTGAAGAGATCCCGCCGCGGACTGATCACTATTTTTCAACAAATCTATTAATCTTATCCGATGATCTGAATGTTGCGTTTGTTTTATTTTCAGCAGTTGGGAAGAGCGTTTTTATCCCATTTATTTATTTATTTCCTTTTAATTGTATTATTAAATTAAATGTATTAATAACTTTAAATATTTAATTTTTATTTATCATTTATTCGTTTTTATAACCTTTTTTTTTTAACCATAAGACATTAGCTCTATCCCACTAGGTGCCCACTGACATAAAAAAAAAGACAATCCGCACAGGTTGGTGACAACAGAGTAATCCCAGTTTTATTTTTCGTGTAGATTTATGTCTTAGTTGTTTGTTTTTTGTGGTTTTTTTTGTGTCTGTGCCAATTCACATAACTAGTTGTGGAATGAAAAATATAAAATAGTAAAAATATACCGTATATATTTTATAGATAAATTGTTGATAAACATAATTGAATATAAATGGAAAAAAATTGTAGTTTTGTTCCTTTTTTCATCTACTTATAATTTTTCATATTTTTTTTGGTTAATTCGATACACTAGTGTTGTGACGCTGTTGGCACATATACTGTAGTCTCGAAACTCTACGGTAGTACGGTATATAAAGTGTTGGCAAAATACGTCTTTCCTTGTTTAGACGGTTGGATGGTGTCGTCTGTGAAGGGTATTGGGCAACTTTTTTGTTCTTCGTGGTGATGGTTATTTCCTTGTTATTATTGTTGTTTAGTTTATTGTTATATGTAGAATGTTATATATATAATGGTTTAGATGATTGTTGATATGTAGATTAAAAGTTCATGATATTTTAACACTATGACAAAAGCAACTAGAAGTTAGTTGCATTACATTAAAAGAAAGTCTATTTTCAGAAACAGCGCCTCCTTTGACTAGGAGTTGTGTCTGGTACTGCAGCTCAGACTAATTAGCTTAAAAGGGTATGTAATGTTATCAAATAAAGAAAAATCTATTACTTAGCCCTTTAATTCCCAGCATTTCAGCTCTTGCCATTGACTTGTATTAGAGGACTATTCCCATCTCCAAGTTCCCATCCCAATATGTAGTAGGTGTAATAATAACATTAGCAATTACGTCCAATTAGAAATGTAGTATAGTTCTTCTGATTTGCTATGTCGCTTACCCCATGCAGAGCATTGCCGTAGCTTAGGTATCCATGGATACGACCACTAACAACTAACTGTCACTATATGAGTGGTCGTAACCATGGCTACGGCAATGTCCTACATGGTGTAAGCGACATGGTGTAATATCCATGAAAAACAAGGGAAAAGCGTACGTGAAAACAAAACGTCTGAATGCGGCCATACAAGTGTAAGGGTCCGTGAAGATCATGGACAGCACATGGATGCCCCCCGTGTTCAGTCGGTATGCTTTCCGTTTTTAACATGCTTTACTGCTAGTGGCTGTTTTTGGTACTGTAGCTCAGAATGGGGCTAAGCTGCAATACCATTCACGGCCACTACCACATACAGAGCGCTGTGTCTCTGCTGGAGCTCCATGGTTCCTTCTCTCAGCTGATAGGTTGATATTTTCGACCTATCCAAAGGGCCTGGAAGCCTTTTTGGGGGTCAACATTGCAATAAAAGAGGTTTAACTGTCTTTTCAGCCTTACAAACTACGTTACCATCACGCAATATTATAAATCCAGAAAATCCCTTTAACTCTACAATTAAGCTCAGACAGCTACATTAAGAAGTAATTAATTGTATAATTATGCATTTGTTTAAATTTTAAAAAAAAACGTGATATGGAAGGTTTTACATTGACTTTGTATATAACTTTGCATATTTTTTTTGAAAATTTTTGCCATTTTTTATTTAGAATTCTTACTAGAAAGTGCGAGCCGTGTGTCTATACATTTGTTTGATCTTGCAGATGGAGAATGGAAAGTATGTAGGTTCATTAACATAGAACGTGCGATAGATATGTCGCCTCGGAGCTACTAATAATGGAATATTCCCGCCAGCGTTCTGCGTATCTGAATGCATTAAATGCTGGGAAGGAAGCGTACGGCTCACCTGAGCTTCAGCTCCAAATTCCTGCCTCATCTTGCCCGAAATCTACAACTTCCAAAAAGAAGTCACTCGCCCATTAAACATTGCACCTAATGAACTCTTCTTTGAGACTCATTGCAGCAGATAAAGGGTTAAAATAAAGTTAGAATCGGTAACGGCTCACCATGAAGGTGACGGATGTTCTACTAGTATGAGGGTCTGTAACAGGAGCCCAGTTATTGCCCCCCCTCCAAGTGCTTGCAAACCATGGGCCCCTTGGTGAGACTGGGCGTA
Source organism: Ranitomeya variabilis (assembly GCF_051348905.1). Taxonomy (NCBI): domain Eukaryota; kingdom Metazoa; phylum Chordata; class Amphibia; order Anura; family Dendrobatidae; genus Ranitomeya; species Ranitomeya variabilis. The sequence continues at coordinate 538,425,932 of NC_135237.1, forward strand.
GTAGGATTGGCCCCATCCCCTTTACTGTTGGCTCCGTGGCGGTTTCCCCGCTCTTGGGAGTAGATGCATTCAATAAAATGAAGAATTGGCCCAAGGGTTATAAAAGAGTGTGAGGGGGAAACATTATAAACGTTGCTACAAGGCCCAGGTATCGCTCACCTGTTCTTTGAAAACTTGCACGAATCCTGCCAAGTGCATGATGCATGCTGGCACCTAGCACGTGGCGGAAGGGCACCATGTGGGTAGTTAAAGAATGACACTAAGTTATCTCTTAGCCATTGGAAAGGTGACAGCGTATAGATTGGTGGAGGTCTGACTGCTGGGATCCCACCGATCTCAAGTACAGGACACATTTATCATTGCTAGAATGGAGGGCAGAGAGTTTGCAAAACCGGTTCTTCGTTCATTCTCTACGGTGACTTCCTGGAAGTCCTATGGAGAAGAAATGAGGCGGTGGTCGAGCATACCACGGTCCTCCATTCTAAGGGCTCGATAGCGTCTGAGAGAAACGGGGCGATTATTCAAAAGACACTCTGATCAAACTCTGATCACAGTGTGATCCGAATCTCTCGGATGAGGAGAATACAGAGAAAAGAATTTCCAATTGGGCTGCCCTCCGATGTCATCATAGTGCAATCTGATGTTTTCCATCAGTGACTTGCATGGCTGAGTGCGATCTGAACATCGGACCAAAATCGGGCATGCTGTGAATTTTTTCCTTGCACAGTTTATCCGAGGAAAATATTGGACATGTGCACGGCCCCATAGAATAACATTGGTCCGAGTGTGATCTGTTGTTTTGTCGGATCGTACTCTGACATCGAATATGCTCGTCTACACCTGCCCTTACAGTGATAAGTGTCCTGCTCTGGTGATGTTATGATCTGGTGGCCTAGGAGCAGCATGAGACGTGCTCTGGAGAAGGTGGTACCTGTACTGACCGCAGACCCTGAACTTAACACCGCAACTAGAAGTAGCCGTGGAATGTACCTAACACTCCCTAGACATCTCGACACAGCCGGAGGACTAAATACCCCTAGAGATAGAAACGGGAAAACTATCTTGCCTCAGAGAAAATCCCCAAAGGATAGACAGCCCCCCACAAATATTGACTGTGAGAGAAGAGGGAAATAACATACGCAGACTGAAATCAGGATTTAGCAAAGGAGGCCGCTCTAGCTAAATAGAAAGGATAGGACAGAGTACTATGCGGTCAGTATTAAAACACTAGAAAATATCCACCACAGAAAATACAAAATCTCCACATCTAACTAAAGATATGGAGGATATATCTGCATCTCCAGAGATACCAGCTTGGCTAAACAAATCCTTATACAGACCAAGCTGGACAAGACAAAACATGGAAATGAACTGAACTATAAGGTCCACAGCATGTGGACTGCAAAAAACAAAGCCAGAACTTATCTTTGTTGAAATGAACAGCAAAGCAGGAGAGACCAGGCAGGGATGTGAATCCTCCAGGAACAATGGACAACTGGCACTGACTAAAGGGTAAAGCAAGACTAAATAGCCCAGTCAGAATTGCACTAAGTGGACACACCTGATGAATGCTGTGATCCAAAGACAGCAGCGCTACCACTTATAACCACCAGAGGGAGCCCAAGAGCAGAATTCACAACAGTACCCCCCCCTTGAGGAGGGGTGACCGAACCCTCACCAGAGCCCCCAGGCCGATCAGGACGAGCCAAATGAAAGGCACGAACCAAATCGTCAGCATGAACATCGGAGGCAACATCCCAAGAATTATCCTCCTGGCCATAACCCTTCCATTTGACAAGATACTGAAGCTTCCGCCTCGAAAAACGAGAATCCAAAATCTTCTCAACCACATACTCCAACTCCCCATCAATCAACACCGGGGCAGGAGGATCAACAGAGGGAACAACTGGCACCACATATTTCCGCAACAAAGATCTATGAAAAACATTATGGATGGAAAAAGAGGCTGGAAGGGCCAAACGAAAAGACACTGGATTGATAATCTCAGAAATCCTATAAGGACCAATAAACCGAGGCTTGAACTTAGGGGAAGAAACCTTCATAGGAACATGACGGGAAGACAACCAGACCAAATCCCCTACCCGAAGCCGGGAACCAACACACCGACGACGGTTAGCAAAACGCTGAGCCTCCTCCTGAGACAACACCAAATTGTCCACCACATGAGCCCAAATTTGCTGCAACCTGTCAACCACAGAGTCCACCCCAGGACAATCAGAAGGCTCAACCTGCCCTGAAGAAAAACGAGGATGAAAACCAGAATTACAAAAGAAGGGTGAAACCAAGGTAGCAGAACTAGCTCGATTATTAAGGGCAAACTCGGCCAATGGCAAGAAAGCCACCCAATCATCCTGATCAGCAGACACAAAGCATCTCAAATAAGTTTCCAAAGTCTGATTAGTTCGCTCGGTTTGGCCATTTGTCTGAGGATGAAATGCGGAAGAAAAAGACAAATCAATGCCCAGCCTAGCACAAAAGGCCCGCCAAAACCTAGAAACAAACTGGGAACCTCTATCGGACACAATATTCTCCGGAATGCCATGCAAACGAACCACATGCTGAAAAAACAACGGAACCAAATCAGAAGAGGAATGCAATTTAGGCAAAGGTACCAAATGAACCATCTTGGAAAACCGGTCACAAACCACCCAGATAACTGACATCCTCTGGGAAACCGGAAGATCTGAAATAAAATCCATAGAAATATGCGTCCAAGGCCTCCCAGGGATCGGCAAAGGCAAAAGCAAGGCTTGGCCCACGCACAAGTCCCACAGGACCGCACAAAAGAACGCACATCCCGTGACAAAGAAGGCCACCAAAAGGACCTACCAACCAAATCTCTGGTACCAAAAATCCCAGGATGGCCAGCCAACACAGAACAATGAACCTCAGAAATCACTTTACCAGTCCATCTATCAGGAACAAACAGTTTCCCCACTGGACAGCGGTCAGGTTTATCAGCCTGAAATTCCTGAAGAACCCGTCGTAAATCAGGGGAGATGGCAGAAAGAATCACCCCTTCCTCCAGAATGCCGACCGGCTCAAGGACCCCAGGAGAATTAGGCAAAAAGCTCCTAGAGAGGGCATCCGACTTAATATTCTTAGAACCCGGAAGATACGAGACCACAAAATCAAAACGGGAGAAAAACAGGTCCTGTTTTTAATCCTGTCTAGGATTCAACCGTTTGGCAGACTCGAGGTAAATCAGATTCTTATGATCGGTCAAGACCACAATACGGTGCTTGGCCCCCTCAAACCAATGTCGCCACTCCTCAAATGCCCACTTCATAGCCAACAACTCTCGATTGCCGACATCATAATTGCGTTCCGCAGGCGAAAACTTTCGAGGAAAGAAGGCACACGGTTTCATCAAGGAACCATCAGAATTCCTCTGAGACAAAACGGCCCCTGCCCCAATCTCAGAAGCGCCAACCTCAACCTGAAATGGAAGAGAAACATCCGGCTGACGCAACACAGGGGCAGAAGTAAATCGGCGTTTAAGCTCCTGAAAGGCAGAAACTGCCGCAGAGGACCAATTTGTCACATCAGCGCCTTTCTTTGTCAAATCGGTCAGGGGTTTAACCACACTGGAGAAATTGGCAATGAAACGGTGATAAAAATTAGCAAAGCCCAAAAATTTCTGAAGGCTCTTCACGGATGTGGGGTGAATCCAATCATGAATGGCCTGAACCTTAACCGGATCCATTTCTATAGATGAGGGAGAAAAAATGAAGCCCAAAAAAGAAACCTTCTGCACTCCAAATAGGCACTTAGACCCCTTCACAAATAAAGCATTATCACGAAGGATCTGAAATACCATCCTGACTTGTTTCACATGAGACTCCCAATCATCGGAAAAAATCAAAATATCATCCAAATATACAATCATGAATTTATCAAGATAATTCCGAAAGATATCATGCATGAAGGACTGAAACACAGATTGTGCATTAGAGAGTCCGAATGGCATCACAAGGTATTCAAAATGGCCTTCGGGCATATTAAACGCAGTTTTCCATTCGTCACCCTGCTTAATACGAACAAGATTATATGCCCCTCGAAGGTCAATCTTAGTAAACCAACTAGCCCCCTTAATCCTAGCAAACAAATCAGAAAGCAAAGGCAAAGGGTATTGGAATTTGACCATGATCTTATTCAAGAGGCGATAATCAATACAGGGTCTCAAGGAGCCATCCTTCTTGGCAACAAAAAAAATGGTTCCCAATGGTGAAGAAGATGGCCGAATATGCCCCTTCTCCAAGGACTCCTTAACATAACTCCGCATGGCGGCATGTTCTGGCACAGACAGGTTGAAAAGTCGGCCTTTAGGGAACTTACAGCCTGGAATCAAGTCAATAGCACAATCACAGTCCCTATGCGGTGGAAGGGAACTGGATTTGGGCTCATCGAATACATCCTGGAAATCTGACAAAGACTCAGGAATTTCAGAAGAGGGGGAAGAGGAAACGACATCAAAGGAACGTTACCATGAACCCCCTGATAACCCCAACTAGTCACAGACATAGATTTCCATTCTAATACCGGATTATGTACCTGTAACCATGGGAAACCCAGCACAATAGCATCATGCAAATTATGCAACACCAGAAAACGACAGTCTTCCTGATGGGCTGGCGCCATGCACATGGTCACCTATGTCCAAAACTGGGGTTTATTTTTAGCCAATGGTGTAGCATCAATGCCCCTCAAAGGAATAGGGTTCTGCAAAGGCTGCAAGGGGAAACCACAACGTCTGGCAAATTCTAACTCCATTAAGTTCAAAGCGGCGCCTGAATCCACAAATGCCATGACAGAAAATGATGATAATGAGCAGATCAGGGTCACAGATAACAGAAATTTAGGTTGTACAGTACTGATGGTAACGGAACTAGCGATTCTCTTTGTACGCTTAGGGCAATCAGAAATAATATGAGCAGAATCGCCGCAGTAAAAACACAACCTATTCTGACATCTGAATCCTTGTCATTCAGCTCTAGACAAAATCCTATCACACTGCATAGGCTCAGGACTCCGCTCGGAGGACAACGCCATAGTGTGCACAACTCTGCGCTCGCGCAAGCGCCGATCAATCTGAATGGCCAGAGACATAGAATCACTCAGACCAGCAGGCGTGGGGAACCCCACCATAACATCTTTAACGGATTCAAAAAGACCCTTTCTGAAAATTGCTGCCAAGGCATCCTCATTCAATTTAGTCAGCACAGACCATTTTCTAAATTTCTGGCAATACGATTCTGCCGCTTCTTGACCCTGACACAGGGCCAACAAGGTCTTCTCAGCATGATCCACTGAATTAGGTTCATCATACAATAACCCTAGCGCCTGAAAAAAGGTGTCTACATTAAGCAAAGCCGGATTCCCAGATTCCAGGGAAAATGCCCCATCCTGAGGATCACCACGCAGCAGAGAGATGACAATTTTAACCTGCTGAATGGGATCACCAGAGGAACGGGGTTTCAGAGCAAAAAACAGTTTACAGTTATTTTTAAAGCTCAAAAATTTGGACCTGTCCCAAAAAAACAAATCAGGAGTTGGAATTCTAGGCTCTAAAACCGGAGTCTGAACGATATAATCGGAAATACCCTGTACTCTAGCAGCAAGCTGATCCACACGAGAAGCCAATCCCTGAACATCCATGCCAGCGCCAAACTCCTGAGCCACCCAGAGGAAAAGAGGGAAGAAAAGACACAACAGACTACAGAAAAAAAATGGCTCAGCACTTTCCTTCCCTTCTTCTGAGATGCGATTAACTCATTGTTGGCCAGTTGTACTGTTATGATCTGGTGGCCTAGGAGCAGCATGAGACGTACTCTGGAGAAGATGGTACCTGTACTGACCGCAGACCCTGAACTTAACACCGCAACTAGAAGTAGCCGTGGAATGTACCTAACACTCCCTAGACATCTCGACACAACCGGAGGACTAAATACCCCTAGAGATAGAAACGGGAAAACTATCTTGCCTCAGAGAAAATCCCCAAAGGATAGACAGCCCCCCACAAATATTGACTGTGAGAGAAGAGGGAAATAACATACGCAGACTGAAATCAGGATTTAGCAAAGGAGGCCGCTCTAGCTAAATAGAAAGGATAGGACAGAGTACTATGCGGTCAGTATTAAAACACTAGAAAATATCCACCACAGAAAATACAAAATCTCCACATCTAACTAAAGATATGGAGGGTATATCTGCATCTCCAGAGATACCAGCTTGGCTGAACAAATCCTTATACAGACCAAGCTGGACAAGACAAAACATGGAAATGAACAGAACTATAAGGTCCACAGCATGTGGACTGCAAAAAAACAAAGCCAAAACTTATCTTTGTTGAAATGAACAGCAAAGCAGGAGAGACCAAACAGGGATGTGAATCCTCCAGGAACAATGGACAACTGGCACTGACTAAAGGGTAAAGCAAGACTAAATAGCCCAGTCAGAATTGCACTAAGTGGACACACCCGATGAATGCTGCGATCCAAAGACAGCAGCGCTACCACTTATAACCAGGAGCCCAAGAAGCAGAATTCACAACAGGTGATCAGCGCAGATCCATTAGGACCCCTACCAGTCTATAAATTATCACCCATCCTGTGGATAAGTGAGAACTTCTTTTCACCAGACAACCCCTTTAAGCTGGTCATACATATTAATGTCTGCCAAATTCTACCAATTCAGTAGGACTGGTTGACACATCTAATGTATATGGGTGCCTCCTGACTACCCCGATGGAGAGGCAAATCGGGCACTTGGATTGCAACATCCTTTTTGGGAGAAGATAAGCATCAGGTGCCTGGCAGCAGCTTACTCCCCTCACCCAGTTTAGAACACATGTACTCTCACCCAAGCTGAGCGTGCATGTAAGTCAAGAGGAATAGTTCTTGGTTGAATGAGACTTTGACCAACAACTATGTGAAGTCTACAGCCATCCTTGCTCTTGTCCACAGATTGTATGTGATTCCACAGGTTGTATGTGATAATGTTGCTCAATCGAATGAGGCTGAAGACCCCAAACCAAGCTGAAGGCCTCAGAAGGCCGTCCATCTAAGGCATATGGGGGCCTCCAAACTGTCCCCCGACAAATTGTCTAAGGGGTCGTCAGCCAATTGGAATTCAATTGCCCAATGCTTGTGTTCTGTCTCCGTTGTCAGAGGAGTTGATAGTGGATCTCTGATAGAGAACACAAGCAAGCTCAGCTGAGCCGAGCGTCCATTGTATTGGGGGAGTCAGGAGAGGTAGGTGCCAGCCGAAGAATAATTCAGCCGACAGCTATCTAATGTGTATGACCAGCTATAGAAGTAATACAAGACACAACCACTCTCTGAAAAAAAAAAAAAAATTCTGACCTTCTAAAGTCAGTACTCACTTTTTTAATTTAAACTTTAAAAAATTAGTTCATTTCCTATAAATTTATTGAACTAAAATATATATTTATATTATCCACACAAAACGACCAAATGATAGACAAATATCTAAAATCTTTTAGCTGAATATTCGCAGATAACATTTGTAGATGTGTCTGAAACCTCTCTATTATTGAAAGGCTTAAAGTGTTTTTCATCAAAAATGTAAAGTTCTGGAAAAAAAACTCATCCGTCTGTGTTTTCTCGTTGACTAATGTCCTAACCTCTAACATGAATTGTCTTGTCCTAATTTAGGGGAATTGTCAGTGGTATGTCATGCGGGATGTCATCCATGTTGGTTTACAGATAGTAACCGGTGGTGTTTCTATAGAAGATCGTCTACGTCTGGTTTATTAACTTTTGTTTCTTTCTACTTTTGCAGTGACCCAGCCGACAAAATTAAGGTTCCATGTAATAGCGCAGGATAGTGTACAGATATCATGGAAGGCCTCCAAAGATAAAATTAAAGGCTATAAACTCCTGGTGACCCCAAAATCAGGTAAATCCTAGTGTAATGCGAGGGAACGGTGCTATAATGGGAGATCAACAGGAACAACTAGTCATCTATACAGTATATCTATATTTTCTACTTATCTATCATCTATCTCATATCTATCCATCAAATAAGTATTTCATCACTGCCGATTTTGCAAGTTTTCCCACCTACAAAAATTGGAGAGGTCTGTAATTTTTATTGTAGGTACACTTCAACTACGAGATACAGAATCTTAAAAAAAATCCAGAAAATGACATTGTAGGATTTTTACATAATTAATTAGCATTTTATTGCATGAAATAAGTATTTGATCACCGACCAACCAGTAAGAATTCTGGCTCTCACAGACCTGTTAATTTTCTTTAAGAAGCCCTCCTACTCTGCACTCATTACCGGTATTAATTGCACCTGTTTGAACTCATTACCTGTTTAAAAGACACCTGTTCACACACTCAATCACACTCCAAACTCTCCACCATGGCCAAGACCCAAGAGTTGTCAACATCAGGGACAAAATTGTAGACCTGTGTAAGGAGGAGAACTGGGCCACGGGTACCTGTACTGAGCCAGGTTCGGAACTATTGAGGCTGTCTCCCTGTTGCCCGGGGGAAAGAATAGTGTGCAGGACCAACCTCTTGACCCGGGGGGGAGAGTTAAGATAAAAGCAAAAGCGCGTCAAAGTTAGGCTCAGTCTCCCGGCACCGCACAGAGAGCAGCAGGGTGGGCAGCGCGCTCCGTATCGCGTACCTCAACTCCGAGATGGGCTGCGAGCAGAACTGTTCGTGACTCCCAGCATGATCGCAGACGAGGGAAGTGCAGCGTGTCAGGGAATTCATCAGGGAGCGCTAGTACAGAGGAGCCGGGCCCACCTGCAGGACTTGGCGCTGCGATCCCCACTGCCAGCCAGAGCACAGTTGTCCCCACTTGATATCGGAGCTTCAGCCGCACTGGTCGCTTCAGTTGTATCGGATCATGGACTAGTGGCTCAGCAGGTAAAACCGGTGATCGCCTGCTGCCGCCTGAAGGCAGACCGTTGGTTCCAGGACCGTACCGGAACAGCATCACGCCAGCCGTTGTTGGCGCCACTGCCTGACCTTGAGAAAGACGCTTGCAGCGTCGATACGCGTGGGTCTTTGTATCCACATAGCCTCCCTGATCGGATAGACTGCACATCACAGGGTTGCAGGGTATTTCACCCCGGAAAGTTGGGTAAGAGCCCCTTCTCTACTGAAGGGTTGGAGCGGGCACAGGGCATTGAGGCATCCTTTGCCTATACATCTCCATTATTTAGGACTTTGGTTCCGATTGCCCTCCCCCCTCCCTTCCCTACAAGGATTTATAGGTAGGAGATTAGGATTTGGTGGCTCTATTACATCAGCCAATCATACTGGCACACAGGGTGATTGGAAATGCAACCTTTGTGTATGGATTGGTATACGTGATCTGTTTATGTGCACTGGTATTACATAAAGTATTAGGCTGTTGTGTGATTTACAATTATTTTGTGACATTTGTCAATCATTGATATGGACCCAGTACCCAACTACGATGGTGTGGGATTTTAAATGTTTTTAAAATTGTTTTGTGTGGACTGTTTCAAAATAAAGATTGTTTACATTTTTCTTAATATTGTGTGGTGATCCCTATTTTTGTGCATACACGTTTTCTTGTGTGGTATACTGCCTGCAAATCTTCAGTTGTGGACTGGGATGTCCTTGACGCGATAAGTGATTTAAAGAGAACTGCCATTACCTTGTTTTCTTGCTCTTTTACCTTGCACATTGTTTACTATTGCACTATTCAACCCTTCACCTCAGTGCGAGGAGTTAACCCCCTGTTTAATTAAACCTGTTTAATTTGTTAACCCTTGCTCTGCTTCCTGTCACTGCATCCCGCCACCTGCTTACATTTGGCGTAATCAGCAGGATGCAGTCCACCAACACAGAGGCGGCAGACCAAGCGGTCCGGGGTGCCCCAAGTGCCAGCTTGCCACTGGGGGCCATGCTCAGTAACCTCCCGAAGTTCACAGGGAGCAACTTATTGTTATGGGACTGAACCGAGCGGGTTAAAGGCATGGTAAGGATGCACCCCATGACCCCCGCTATGCAAGCAGAAACTGCAGTGATATCCCTAGACGGGGAAGCCAGATGCTCTGTTATGTTGCAACCCCCGCATGAGCGGAACACGTTCACTAAAGTACTACAAATATTGGAAGAAATGCACGGGGACCCCATGGATCTCGGTGAATTGCGCATGCGCTTGTTTGGTCGTGTCCAAAGGAAGGGGGAATCTGTTACCCAATATATGAACGCGCTGCAGGAAATTCATGCTGCTATCGCTAAACATGACGATGTGGGTGTGGGGCCCCCCAATGTGGTTCTGAGGGATCATCTAGTGGCCGGCCTCAGGGATGCATTGCTTAAACAGGCCCTGCGAGAGCGCTTGCGAGCCACAAATGTCCTTCTTAGAGATCGGGGCAGAGGCGCGCACGCGAGCAGCAGCAGGGGTTGGCAGCCTCGATGGGGAAGGTCCAGAGCGGGGAGGTGCTTGTCCCGCCTGAAATTGAACTGGGCTGGGTTGGAGAAATTCAGGATCTGCGTGAAGAGTGTTCCAGCTTAAGGAGAACACCCCTGGAGAGACCAATCCCACCTAGAGGCAGAACTAACCCCAGGTCTCGCTTGGAAATGGGGCAGCCTTGAGCTGAGGAATCCCCAATTTGCTTTAGATGTGGAAACACTGGACATTACACGAAGGGCTTCACCCGGCGAGGTAGGTCTCTTACCCGCCTGCTGTTAAACTAGTGGACTCCGTGGCTGGGGACGCCGCCTGGAGCCGCCAAGAAGGAGAGAAGGAAGTACCACAAGTTTAGTTTCCTTGACCCCTCTCGTATGGGCTGAACTGGATGGTCGGGCCATCCGCTGTCTGGTGGACACTGGCTCCCAAGTGACTACCATGCCTGAGACCTATTTCAGACGTCATTTCTCAGAAGCAGCACAGCCAGAATGGGGCCCAGTGATCAAGTTAATTATACCAATGAAATAAGGCAATTTTCCAAATGATCCCAAGTTCCGATATTGGTCTGACTGATGACAAATGATCTAGAAGATACATTTCTACACTTCCCATATTCTTTATTTTCTGTTATTAGATGGATCTGGGTCTGTGAAATCATCTTTGGTGTCTGAGACACAATAGTAGATTGTTCCCAAATAGTCTTGTCTCATTTCATAGGCAGTTGACATATAAAGGGAACAATACACCAGTTTATTCCTGTCCGGTCACAATATTCACTGTCATCATTCACTCCGAACACAAAGCATCCCAGGAGACGTCAGAACTTCTATACTGCAATCACAAAGCAGAACAGAATGCGGAGTTCTGATGGCGCACAATGTCAGTCTGTGGGCAGAAAGGAAATGTAGATGTCCGTAACTATTTCCTATTTTAAAGACCATTTTACTTGCTGCCATCGGACAGAAAAAAACTGATTATTGCAGAAGTACGATTGTAAATTTTCTCCAAAACGACGCATTGCAACGTGCGTCGTACGACGCTAGTGTGAAAGTACCCGTAATAATTATGTCTTCTATGCACAAAAATATAACTACTATAATACTGCTCATATGTTCAAGTATATAACTACTATAATACTGCCCCTATGTACAAGAATATAACTACTATAATACTGCCCCTATGTACAAGAATATAACTACTATAATGCTGCTCCTATGTACAAGAATATAACTACTATAATACTGCCCCTATGTACAAGAATATAACTACTATAATACTGTCCCTATATACAAGAATATAACTACTATAATACTGCCCTATGTACAAGAATATAACTACTATAATACTGTCCCTATATACAAGAATATAACTACTTTAATACTGCTCCTATGTACAAGAATATAACTACTATAATACTGCCCTATGTACAAGAATATAACTACTATAATACTGCCCCTATGTACAAGAATATAACTACTATAATACTGCTCCTATGTACAAGAATATAACTACTATAATACTGCTCCTATGTACAAGAATATAACTACTATAATACTGCTCCTATGTACAAGAATATAACTACTATAATACTGCTCCTATGTACAAGAATATAACTACTATAATACTGCTCCTATGTATAAGAATATAACTACTATAATACTGCCCCTATGTACAAGAATATAACTACTATAATACTGCTCCTATGTACAAGAATATAACTACTATAATACTGCCCCTATGTAACTATGTAACTACTATAATACTGCTCCTATGTACAAGAATATAACTACTATAATACTACCCCTATGTACAAGAATATAACTACTATAATACTGCTCCTATGTACAATAATATAACTATTATAATACTGCCCCTATGTACAAGAATATAACTACTATAATACTGCTCCTATGTACAAGAAAATAACTACTATAATACTGCCCCTATGTAACTATGTAACTACTATAATACTGCTCCTATGTACAAGAATATAACTACTATAATACTACCCCTATGTACAAGAATATAACTACTATAATACTGCTCCTATGTACAATAATATAACTATTATAATACTGCCCCTATGTACAAGTATACACTCACTGGCCACTTTATTAGGTACACCTGTCCAACTTCTTGTTAACACTTAATTTCTAATCAGCCAATCACATGGCGGCAACTCAGTGCATTTAGGCATGTAGACATGGTCAAGACAATCTCCTGCAGTTCAAACCGAGCATCAGTATGGGGAAGAAAGGTGATTTGAGTGCCTTTGAACGTGGCATGGTTGTTGGTGCCAGAAGGGCTGGTCTGAGTATTTCAGAAACTGCTGATCTACTGGGATTTTCACGCACAACCATCTCTAGGGTTTACAGAGAATGGTCCGAAAAAGAAAAAAAATCCAGTGAGCGGCAGTTCTGTGGGCGGAAATGCCTTGTTGATGCCAGAGGTCAGAGGAGAATGGGCAGACTGGTTCGAGCTGATAGAAAGGCAACAGTGACTCAAATCGCCACCCGTTACAACCAAGGTAGGCCTAAGAGCATCCCTGAACGCACAGTGCGTCGAACTTTGAGGCAGATGGGCTACAGCAGCAGAAGACCACACCGGGTACCACTCCTTTCAGCTAAGAACAGGAAACTGAGGCTACAATTTGCACAAGCTCATCGAAATTGGACAGTAGAAGATTGGAAAAACGTTGCTTGGTCTGATGAGTCTCGATTTCTGCTGCGACATTCGGATGGTAGGGTCAGAATTTGGCGTAAACAACATGAAAGCATGGATCCATCCTGCCTTGTATGGAGCATCTTTGGGATGTGCAGCCGACAAATCTGCGGCAACTGTGTGATGCCATCATGTCAATATGGACCAAAATCTCTGAGGAATGCTTCCAGCACCTTGTTGAATCTATGCCACGAAGAATTGAGGCAGTTCTGAAGGCAAAAGGGGGTCCAACCCGTTACTAGCATGGTGTACCTAATAAAGTGGCCGGTGAGTGTATAACTACTATAATACTGCTCCTATGTACAGGAATATAACTACTATAATACTGCTCCTATGTACAAGAATATAACTACTATAATAATGCTCCTATGTACAGGAATATGCAGCGCCCCAGAGTCCTGGTCGTTGCAGTATCATGGCTCAGCCACTAAGGGGGGCCATGGTGCGTTCGATGGCACTGAAGGAGTTCTCTGAGCAGGTATCACAGTCACCAATACATTTCACAGCTGGGCCTCCGGGGGGAGCTAAGGGTGCTATTCATTAGGCCACTCCCCACCATAGTGGGTAAACTGGGGGTCAGGCAGGAAGTTAGGGAGAACGCTGACGGGATTGAACGGAGCAACACCCTGTGGCAGGGGGTGTTGTGAAGGGAGAGACTGTAGGGTCTCTGCCAGGGGTGGGATCCTGGCAGAGGCTTGGCATTGAAAGAACGTAACGGGTCCGCGCAGGCTCCTGGAAGCGGCGGGACTCAAGAAAGGACTAGAAGCGAGATAGATTGTGCTGAGTGAGAAACGAAGTCAAGCGAAAGGAGATACCAGTGAGGGTTGTGCTGAAAGAGGCAGCACCTTACTGAGGCGCACTACCGGTGGCCGGAACGCCGAGGAGGTAAAGAGTTTCAAGCCATACCTCAGACCTACGGCAGGGCAGTTAGCTTTAGGCGGACTGTCTCACGCATCACCCAGGAAGGCAAAGGGGGGTACCAACAGGAGAGGGGCGCAGATAGAGTCCCGGAAGATCTCCGAGCCTCCCCGTCATACGGGTGCGTTCCTACCATAGTATCTGGAGGGACGAGGAAGATCTTTGCGAATTAAGTTGTTGTGAGGGAACACGAGAAACAGACACAACAGTTGTGGGGTACTTTCCGTAAGCACAGCAGGGAAGGACTGCAACACATAGCGCTAGAAGGAAGGCACCGATTTCCACCTGCAAGGAGAGCTCTGGAAGTGCCATTGGACCGGCCGGACTTGCGCAGCCTGGTGAGCCGTATTCTGGACTGAGGACCCAGAGAGCTTCAGTAAAGAGGTAAAGAGACTGCAACCTGGTGTCCTCGTTATTTACCGCGACCTGCACCCCACAACTGCACCGCTACACCGTTACTACACCACTTATTGCACCGGACGTCCCCCACTGACAGACAGGGCCACGGACCGGGTCTAGCCACCGTGACAACCCCAGGACTGAGACCTAGAGGCCCGGCTCCGGGTACCCCTCGGCCCTGCGGCGGTGTGGGGGCGCTCCAAATATAACTACTATAATACTGCCCCTATGTACAGGAATATAACTACTATAATACTGCTCCTATGTACAAGAATATAACTACTATAATAATGCTCCTATGTACAAGAATATAACTACTATAATACTGCTCCTATGTACAGGAATATAACTACTATAATACTGCCCCTATGTACAAGAATATAACTACTATAATACTGCTCCTATGTACAGGAATATAACTACTATAATACTGCCCCTATGTACAAGAATATAACTACTATAATACTGCTCCTATGTACAAGAATATAACTACTATAATAATGCTCCTATGTACAATATACATGGTATAATACTACATTAACATATAATTTTTATATAAATTTGAGTTGCTCTTTAAAACATTTAATAATAAACATATTTTGTAATAAACATTCATGAATATATTGTGTTGTCAGGAGAGAGTGCTCTCAGTACTGCAGTGATTATTATCACTTTGTGCCGTACCTTGGCTGGTGACCATAAGAGTCCTGTGCCATGTAAGCAGATACAGTCAGGCTGCACTTTCATTATTTCAGCTTGATGACGGATTTCTGACTTAATGTCTTCTTATGTTCAGGTGGAAAAACCAACCAACTAAATCTTCAAAACACAGCGACCCGAGCAGTCATTCAGAGACTGGATCCTGACCGCAGTTATGCCGTGCAGGTCATTGCATTTAATGAAGATGATGAAAGCGTGCCGATACGAGGAGAATTTAGAAGTAGGTAACCGTGACTGTGACTGATCGCAGATACCCAGGAAGGACAGGAGAAGGGGCGACATCGGTGACGGCGGCTTTCAGTTACATCTACATCTCTTTCCACTGCAATTATTGGATCAAAAAGCTAATATTGGATTATAATGAAGCCATGCCTTTATTTAGAGGGGTACCATGAACTTTCGGGGCACCACTATAAAATCTGTATCAGGGCTCCCCTTAAACAACATTGATCTCTTCATATGTGAAAGTTTTAGACCCCTGAAGTTGAAGATCCCAAGTACAACTGTAATAACTCTTCTGTGGCGAAGTTAGGTAGGAATAGAGTCCTTCAGGTTACAGCAGCCAGAACTTCTTTCTGGCTGTTGTAACTTGATACAGGGGAGGACGGAAAGAAGTAAAAGGGGTAGAAAGTGCTGGGAACCTTCATAGTGTGTGTAATGTAGCTGTACAGTAAGTGTAGAATATATGTGTGTAATGTGTATGTAGATATTTTTTATGTATACATGTGGTGTAATTTGTATATACTTATGATTCACTGGTACTATGCTTGTGTGCAGTATAGCGGTACCATGAATATGACAGAATAATTTATCCCCTAACTATAGATATGTGATAAATGTACAATCTTGGGAGTACCACTGCTGGGACCCTCACTGATAGCTAGAATGGAAGACCCTAGTCCTCACTCCTTCATTCTTACTATCAGTGAAGTTCCAGTGGTCGGACTCCAGTAGATAAGCGATTGATAAGTTCAGCTTATAACCTATCACGCTGATGCAGAGGTAAACCAAAACCCCATAAGGCAGATGGCAATGGCCCCATATTAAAGGAAAAATTCCTTCCTGACTCCACATATGGCAATCAGACTATTACAGAATAGACTCCCATTACAGAATCTAGTTCCCATAACCTGTAATACTTTATTTTTCAAGAAAACTAACCAGCCCCTTCTTGAACATTTTTTGTGAATCAACCATTACAATTTTATGTGCAGAGAGATTCATAGTCTCACTGCTCGTACACTAAAGAATCCATTGTCTGTAAAGAATACAGTAAAAAAATATATAAAAATACTCGTACAGTAAAAAATCCATAGTTTCTCTTCTCATACATTAAATAATCTTTAGTGTCACTGCTCATACAGTAAAGAATCCATAGTCTCACTGTTCGTACAGTATAGAATTCATAGTCTCACTGCTCGTACAGTAAAGAATCCATAGTCTCACTGCTCGTACAGTATAGAATCCATAGTCTCACTGCTCATACAGTAAAGAATCCATAGTCTCACTGCTCGTACAGTAAAGAATCCATAGTCTCACTGCTCTTACTGTAAAGAATCCATAGTCTCACTGTTCGTACAGTATAGAATCCATAGTCTCACTGCTCGTACAGTAAAGAATCCATAGTCTCACTGCTCGTACAGTAAAGAATCCATAGTCTCACTGCTCATACAGTAAAGAATCCATAGTCTCACTGTTCGTACAGTATAGAATCCATAGTCTCACTGCTCGTACAGTATAGAATCCATAGTCTCACTGCTCGTACAGTAAAGAATCCATAGTCTCACTGCTCATACAGTAAAGAATCCATAGTCTCACTGTTCTTACTGTAAAGAATCCATGGTGTCATTGCTTGTGCAGAAAATAATTCATAGTCTCACTGCTCGTACAGTAAAGAATCCATAGTCTCACTGCTCGTACAGTAAAGAATCCATGGTGTCATTGCTTGTGCAGAAAATAATTCATAGTCTCACTGCTCGTACAGTAAAGAATCCATAGTCTCACTGCTCGTACAGTAAAGAATCCATAGTCTCACTGCTCGTACAGTAAAGAATCCATAGTCTCACTGCTCGTACTATAAAGAATCCATAGTCTCACTGCTCGTACTGTAAAGAATCCATGGTGTCATTGCTTGTGCAGAAAAGAATCCATAGTCTCACTGCTCGTACAGTAAAGAATCCATAGTCTCACTGCTCATACAGTAAAGAATCCATAGTCTCACTGCTCGTACTGTGTCATTGCTTGTGCAGAAAATAATTCATAGTCTCACTGCTCGTACAGTAAAGAATCCATAGTCTCACTGCTCGTACTGTAAAGAATCCATGGTGTCATTGCTTGTGCAGAAAATAATTCATAGTCTCACTGCTCGTACAGTAAAGAATCCATAGTCTCACTGCTCGTACTATAAAGAATCCATAGTCTCACTGCTCGTACTGTAAAGAATCCATAGTCTCACTGCTCGTACTGTAAAGAATCCATAGTCTCACTGCTCGTACTATAAAGAATCCATAGTCTCACTGCTCGTACAGTAAAGAATCCATAGTCTCACTGCTCATACAGTAAATAATCAATAGTCTCACTGCTCGTACTGTAAAGAATCCATAGTCTCACTGCTCGTACAGTATAGAATCCATGACCTCAAAGCTTTTACAGTAAAGGATCCATAGTCTCACTGTTTATACTGTATAGAATCCATAGTTTCTCTTCTCATACAGTAAAGGATCCATAGTCTCAATGCTTATGCAGTAAAGAATCCATAGTCTCAATGCTTATGCAGTAAAGAATCGCCATCTGTGATTATGATTAAACCTGCTTTACTCTAGGTATACAATATGTCCAGTTGTCCAATAGGCTTAGATGTAGAACGATGTCTGTACTGCCCTTCTGTATACTTGTACACTGTAATAAGATCGCCCCTGAGCCTTCGTTTTTCCAAACCGAATATTCCCAAGTCTGATAACCTGTCTCGGGTCTGCAGCCCACCGACTCCTATGGGACGTAGAAGATTGTGAATAACGTTTTCTCACCAGCAATGTTGTATAGCCAGACTGTCTCCCTAGCACGGCTCCTATATATATCGGGGTGTAGGGCGCCCTAGAAATATGATGATGTCGTATCAATTATCTCTATAGCTCTAAGGCTTTTACGGATGAAGACTTACGTTCTGATTAATTCGGCGATACTTACTATTTATGTCCATTTCGCTTGTAGTCAAAACCTTGGAGAAGAAGAAAAAATCTGGTCGAAATCGTAAGGGTGAAAGTGAGAACAATGTCCCGGAGGAAGGTAAGACATGAAATTCCAATACTTTTGTTTCGCATTGGTTTCATTCATTCCATTGAGATCCATGTTTACGTGAAGTCATTGAACTTTAAGGGTATTTTTATTTTGTGATTTTGTAAAATTGGGAGCAGAATACGTGTGCTGCATGTAATTGCCGACACCGGTGATCGGATGCAGTGGTCATACGATTGATGAATGGAACGCCATCACTTCCGATAGCAGTGGGGACCACACAAGTGGTGGTGGCTCTGGAGTGACGGGTAAAATCCCTCCATGGAGGTATATTGACAAATTGTAATGAGTTTTTTCCTATAATGTACACTTTAGAGAAGGGTTCTACTTGATCTAGAGCTTGGGATCGTCAATCCATCTAGATGCCCAGATGGTGCAGTTGGTGATCTGCTCAATAGCCATGTCTTCTTCATGCTGCACCTTCTCTCTTCCTTACTTATTGCTGTTGCTCAAGGAGACACCAATGTAACATAATAGCACCGGTCAAGGTTGACTCTCCAGTGATCTAGTTGACTGGCACACTGAAATGGTTTTCCCACTTTCACCCACCTCCTTACTTCAAGATTGACTTGGCCCTTCTTTGAGGTCTACATAGAGACTGCATTCTTTGGTTTATCCACCATGCTACTTCTCGTTGCTTAACTAATAATCATTTCCATTTTTTTCCTAAAAATCAGTCAAGATAAGATATTTTGTGACATATCTTAAAAGACACAAATATGGCAAAAATTTTGAGTGTTTTACCTTGACCCAGAGCTGGATTCACAGCTACACTACTCAGTTCTGCTGTAGATTGTCCTCCATGCTGCTTCTGCTGCTTTTAAGGGTGTGTTACTGAAAGAAAGGGGAGCAGGTTCTTATATCACTTCATGTTGCTTAAATAATAATGATCATTTCCATTTTTCTTCCTATAAATAAGTCAAGATAACATATGTTGTGATATATCTTAAAAGACACAAACATAGATAAAATTACAAGCGTTTTATTTCAACCCAGAGCTGAATTCACAGCTACACTACTCAGTTCTGCTGTAGATTGTCCTCCATGCTGCTTCTGCTCTTTTAAGGGTGTGCTATTGAGAGACATGGGGGTATGATCTTATAAGACTTCTCGTTGCTTAAATAATAATGATCAATTCCATTTTTCTTCCTAGAAATCAGTTAAGATAAATATTTTGTGATATATCTTAAAGACACAAATATGGCTAAAATTTTGAATGTTTTAGCTCAACCCAGAGCTGAATTCACAGCTACATAAGACAGTACTGCTGTAGATTGTCCACCATGCTGCTTCTGCTGCTTTTAAGGGTGTGCTACTGAGAGAAAGGGAAGAAGGATCTTATATAACCTCATGTTGCTTAAATAATAATTATTTCCATTTTTCTTCCTATAAATCAGTGAAGATAAGATATTTTGTGATACATCTTAAAAGACACAAATATGGTTCAAATTTTGAGTGAGTGTTTTATTTCGACCCAGAGCTGGATTCACAGCTACACTACTCAGTTCTGCTGTAGATTGTCCTCCATACTGCTTCTGCTGCTTCAGGATATGTTACTGAGAGATAAAAGAGCAGGATTTGTTATTTTCTGTCTAATATGTATAGGAGATATCATAGCTGGTAGTGAAAACAGAAAGGAAATCTGCTAAAAAAAAATGTATACCTGACTTAATGACCAAAAATATAATTCCTAATGCAAAGGTGCCCATCACTGTTTATCCTGAAAAGTCAACTGAATGATAGGTACATTTTAAACAATATATGCAGCATTAAAGGGAATCTGTTACCAGGTTTTTGCTACCTCATTTGAGATCAGCATAATGTAGAGACAGAGACCCTAATTCCAGTGATGCGTCACTTACTTGGCTGCTTGCTTTAGTTTTGATAAAATCATTGATTTATCAGCAGGAAATTATCACTAGAGGACTAATAAACCTGCTGCCATGTTGTCCTCCATATTTATGAGCTCTGTATAACCCCACCCCATCACTGATTAGTTGATTTCTGCCTACGCACAGTGTACAACTCAGCATTCAGAAAACTGCTAGATCTGCAGCACAGAAACTGTGATTTTATCAAAACTACAGCTAGCAGACCAGTAAGTGACACATCGCTGGAATTTGAGTCTCTGCCTCTACATTTTTACACTGTCAGCTGAGGAAGCAAAAGCCTGGTGATAGAATCCCTTTAGGGGCAATAATTTTTTGCAATAGGCCTTTATTAAACATTTGGAACAATTTGGCTTCTCTCAACTTCTGTGTATTCTAGAACATAAACTACAGAATGAGTTAAAAGCTAATCCATCAGTGAGACCGACTGTCATTTAGGTCTATATCTCTTTATCTTTCCTGAATGATCTTTTAATCTAACTTACATACACTTCTCTCTGCTATACAATGCACTGCTTCTTCTTACTACACAGGCTTGGTTAAGGTCTATCTACACAATCTAAAATAAAATGAACACAAGGAGGTAAATGTGTCAAACAATGCAACCACTTTTTTAAAAGACGAAAACTATATTATTTCCAATTAAAATGTATTAGCAGGTAGAATGTTGATTTTTAGTGTTTGGAGGGAAATGGTCACAAGTGTGTCACGTCCTCCTGGGAAGATCTGGGGTTAGAAGATCATTACGTATTGTGAATCACAGATCTGTCATTTAGCCTGTGTGTTTGTGTCCCATTTTAAATAGATTTGGTTGTGTTTGGGGCTGAATAGGTTAATCACCCTTTCTATGTTGGCCAAAAACTTGCAGCTCTATTTTCTGCTGCTTCTGATCTG
This sequence comes from Ranitomeya variabilis, assembly GCF_051348905.1. Classification (NCBI taxonomy): domain Eukaryota; kingdom Metazoa; phylum Chordata; class Amphibia; order Anura; family Dendrobatidae; genus Ranitomeya; species Ranitomeya variabilis. The sequence continues at coordinate 538,447,219 of NC_135237.1, forward strand.
GTCATTACCTCTCCCTATAAAACCTGGCCAAACCTTCTCTGCCTTGCCAGTGAAAGCTTTGCTTCCTAGCTCTTAGAGACTCTGTGCTGAGTTGGAGATCATTGTTGCTACTGGAGATTGTTGCTTGCTGTTTTGGGGTGTTTGCTTTCCTCATTGTCCTTTTCCCATTTGGTTGGTACATTCCTATCCTTCCCTGTATACCTCTTTATCTTTGGTGAGTGTTTCTATGTTTCTTACTTTCTGTTATCCCTGTTTTGTCTTTGTGTCCTGTTTGCCTTATATTTCAGTTCCATGCCTCATGGGGTGGGCGAGGGGACAGATTAGTACCCCCAGGACAGGAATAGTTTGGGTCCCATTTCCATGGTCAGGTTGAGGCCCTTCTTCAACCCAAAGACTGTCAAAGAGTGACAAGTTATTTGTAATATTCTGATTATGTTGCAAAAATTGTACGTTTTTTTCGTCTCTCGACTCATTTGTAATACTCTACACCACTAATTGCTGTAGGTGTCCGTCCAAGGCGTTCATTCATGACAGTATAAGAGGGGAATAGTAACAGGGAAGACATCAAACAGTTACTCGTTACTCGTAGCCCACGGAGGTCAAAGACTAGAGATTGTCTGAAAGCTGAAAAAAGCAGGTGTTTGTAGGACGCTTAAAGTAGCCAACGTTTTATGGGGTCCTAACAAGACTGATAGATCAAAGACCAAGAAAAGAGGTAGGACATGGAGAACAGCGCAGAGGATGGGCCGTCCGCACAGAATTATATAGTATCTACACCATTAAACCTCAATAGCAGCCTATACGCCTTTTTACTGACCTAACGAATAAGAGAATATCGCACCCCGATGCAAGAAATACAGAAAGTGTCATGTGTACACGATAGCCAACACCCTGCTGCATTGTCCGCGATCAGTGTTGGCATCAATCATGGCCATAAAACTCTATGTATGATGTTGTGAATAGCGACAGCAGCAGTTAGATGGCTAATAGCAGCAGAGGGCTCCATCTTGAATCCCATAGGCGCCCCTCAATCACGTTTGTGTGGTCTTGATGGCTGCCCTGGCAACCTGAAGCCAAGTAATGTTGGAATGTGAGCAACAGTTTAGTGGAAAAAAACTGTAATTTTTCATTCCACTGAATTCATGTTGCATCAATTCTTGTGAAGCACCTAGACGGTTAACAATCTCCTTGAGGGCAGTCTGGAATACTTTGAGAGGTGTTGCTTTTAAAATAACACTTTTGGGGGATTGCCGGCACATAGGATCCTCAAAATCACTTCAAAGCTGAGTAGGTCAGAAAAAAAAAAGTTTTGTAAATTTCTATGAAATAAGTTGCTGCTAAACTTTTAGCCTTTCTAACATCCTAAATAAATAAAAGTACTTTTTAAAAAATGATGGTGACGTAAAGAAGACATATTGGAAATGGAGGAATGGAACGCAGATTGGGGCAAAGGGGATGGCTGGAGATAAATGGAGGGCACAAAGTAGGGTGACCGTACATGAGCAATGTATATTTTTCAGTCTGAGGGTGTAGGGTCTTATTAATCATGATAGGACCCAAATCATTTTCCCCACACGAAAAAATTTGGTGCAATTTTTTTTAATCATTTTTTTGCCAGACTCAACTTTTTTTTTTTTTTTTTAAATGGTCGAGACACAAGAAATGGGGACACGATCAACCACAGTGCAACGAATATGCTAGATTGTAAACCAGAAAGCTGGCACCATTGTAGCTCAGAGCTGGCGTAGATAGGAAAGCCCAAAGATCTGCCATATTTATTACTCCACTTGGATTTGGATTCAAACAGGGCCGGTATGAGACAAAGTATGGCCCCCTGGGCAATACTAAAAGTGGGGCCCCAAATGCTAAGATATGGCACCATCACACTGAAACATTGAAGGCGCATTTACCCTGATGATTTTAGGCCATTAGCTACATACAACTGGATCCTCCATCATTTACTGGACCGTTGGCTCAGGCTAACGTACAATTAGGACAGAACGGCTAATATGATTGTTCTTTCCCCACAATCTATGCTTTTTACATACAACTATGCAGAAGCTCGCAGGGGCCCCTTTCATGACAGGAGCTCTAGGCAATTGCCCAGTTTGCCCTTCCCTTTCTAAGGTTGGCCCTGGGTTCAAGATGGCCGTATGAAACATCTGTCTTGATAAATTTCCCCACTAGTCTTATTTGTCTAAACTTTCATCTTCAACAGCACTGATTCTTCCATTAAGGCTGGGACTAAATGACTTCGGAAGAGACGTGTCATGGCCAAAGTTACCGTGTAGCCCGAGCCTTGTAAGAAAAATGCTGTGCTGTCCGGACAGCAACATAGACACAGTTTGCGCCTGACAGACTCTGTTCACTTAGTACGTCGTTAGTCGGTTCTGTCAATATTTGGCTGTAAGTCTTAAGAAACTAGAAACAGCTGGACCAAGTAAAAAAAAATGGGCGACCCACAATTAGAAAAAGTCCATGTGCAAAAAATACAGAATCTTCTTATCGATAAAAATCAATTTTGAAATTTGAACATTTTTCATTTAAACATTGATTCCGGACCAGGAATCCCGAATCTTTGCTGAACTTCAAAAATGTAGAAAAGAAGAACAAACAGCTGAAAAAATCTGTTTAAATGATTGCGCTGGATGCGGAGACAGTAAAATATTTGGAAGAAAGTGAAAAATTGACTTTGCCACGTTGCCCAGAATTTAAATGTGGAAATTCCTTTGCAGTAAAGTTTTAGTTGTTAAATCTGAGTTTTGCCCCTTTTATTCTCCTTGGCAGACACAAAAGTGCTAATGCCATGTGGCCCGCTCATCTGCCCTTCCTCCTGATGAGCCTTACATCTGTCCTACGGCTGCAGTCTTTCTGGCATTGTGGCTGAGCCATCGTCCAGTCTCACAGATCGAATCAATACAGAATAATGGAAGGTTTTGTTCTCTCCCTTTGTTTAAAGACGACCAGTCACTTGCTATAAATATGTCATTTTTGCCCTAAATTCTACTATTCTCCTGATTCCGGCGTTGTTGGTCTTTTGTTCCTGCGTCTCTCGATTCCCGAGATACGACCCTCTCTTACTCTGTGCATAAATCTAGCAATTTTTTTGGTAAGTGGGTGTGGTCATCAACTTTAATCTATGGGTGTATTCCTGAGGACCACGCCTACTTGGCTAAAAAGACTAGACTGGTATACAGGGAAGAGGAGGCCATATCTCAGGAATCAAGAAGAGGATTCAGGAGAAGAGCTGCATTTACACCAGGTACAAAAAATACATAAAACCTATAAGAAAAAAAGGAACTTTGTGACCTAAGAATAAAATCACAATGATCTTTATTAAATTACAAAAGAATATTAAAAACGTATTAAAAAAATATATACTGTATATATACTGCTGCACAGTAATAAAATGGCTAATGGTGGTAACAGTATTTACCGAAAATCTCAAAATTAGGTGAAGTGTCTGAGTGGAAATAACCCCTTAGTAGAGATTGGTATGGTTGCTGTTTTACTACGAAACTAGTTTTAAAGGTAATAAGTCGCTGAAAAATGTTTAGCAGATATTGCCAAAACAAGAGTAAGAGAAAAACAATGTCTTGCAGTATATATATCAAAATCAAGTGTGAAAATCCTAACATAAAATTCAGCGTACCCGCAAGAGTACAGTGCCATGTAAAAGTTTGGGCACCCCTGGTCAAAATTCAGTGGTGTAACTACAAAGTTATGGGCCCCGGTGCGAACTTCCAAATGGGGCCCCCCCCCCCACGCCCCCCACGCCCCCCCCCCCCCACTTTCCCCTAGATACGCCTCGGACTGTTGCAGGAATCTCCTGCACTGCAACATGGTGTTGGGTGCCAGCACAGCCCGCACAGTGGTATATCCAGCACAACCCGCACAGTGGTGTATCCAGCACAGCCCGCACAGTGGTGTATCCAGCACAGCCCGCACAGTGGTATATCCAGCACAGCCCGCACAGTGGTATATCCAGCACAACCCGCACAGTGGTATATCCAGCACAACCCGCACAGTGGTATATCCAGCACAGCCCACACAGTGGTATATCCAGCACAGCCCGCACAGTGGTATATACAGCACAGCCCGCACAGGGGTATATACAGCACAGCCCGCACAGTGGTATATCCAGCACAACCCGCACAGTGGTATATCCAGCACAGCCCGCACAGTGGTATATACAGCACAGCCCGCACAGGGGTATATACAGCACAGCCCGCACAGTGGTATATCCAGCACAACCCGCACAGTGGTATATCCAGCACAGCCCGCACAGTGGTATATACAGCACAGCCCGCACAGGGGTATATACAGCACAGCCCGCACAGTGGTATATCCAGCACAGCCCGCACAGTGGTATATCCAGCACAGCCCACACAGTGGTATATACAGCACAGCCCGCACAGGGGTATATACAGCACAGCCCGCACAGTGGTATATCCAGCACAGCCCGCACAGTGGTATATCCAGCACAGCCCGCACAGTGGTATATCCAGCACAGCCCGCACAGTGGTATATACAGCACAGCTCGCACAGTGGTATATCCAGCACAACCCGCACAGTGGTATATCCAGCATAGTCCAGTCCGCACAGTGGTATATACAGCACAGCCCGCACAGGGGTATATACAGCACAGCCCGCACAGTGGTATATCAGCACAGCCCGCACAGTGGTATATCCAGCACAGCCCGCACAGTAGTATATACAGCACAGCCCGCACAGGGGTATATACAGCACAGCCCGCACAGTGGTATATCCAGCACAGCCCGCACAGTGGTATATCCAGCACAGCCCGCACAGGGATATATAGAGCACAGCCCGCACAGGGATATATAGAGCACAGCCCGCACAGTGGTATATCCAGCACAGCCCGCACAGGGATATATACAGCACAGCCCGCACAGGGGTATATAGAGCACAGCCCGCACAGGGGTATATAGAGCACAGCCCGCACAGGGGTATATAGAGCACAGCCCGCACAGGGCTATATAGAGCACAGCCCGCACAGGGGTATATACAGCACAGCCCGCACAGGGGTATATACAGCACAGCCCGCACAGGGGTATATACAGCACAGCCCGCACAGGGATATATACAGCACAGCCCGCACAGGGGTATATAGAGCACAGCCCGCACAGGGATATATACAGCACGGCCCGCACAGGGATATATACAGCACAGCCAGCACAGGGATATATACAGCACAGCCCGCACAGGGATATATAGAGCACAGCCCACATCTCATCTCCCCCCCCCCCCCCCCCCGATAATGGCCCCACAGTCCAGTTAAAAAGAAAAAAAAAAAAACTCTCCTCACCTTTCCTTTTGCCCGCGCTGCTCCCGGCGGCTGCAGTCTGCCCAGGACACTGCAGGTGCGCGATGATATGACGTCATCGCGCACCCGCAGTGTACTGTCAGAGGCAGAGCGGGGAATGATGGGAGAGGGAGCGTCAGGTGACGCTCTCTCCTCCATCATTGCATTGAACTGTACCGGTGTCATAGACGCCGGTATAGTTAAATGCGGCGGCACTGGCGGGGGGCGGGTTGGAACAGTGCAGCGGGCGGCCCACTACTGGCACCGGCTCTTCTGGCATTTGCCAGAAGTGCCCGAAGGCCAGTCCGGCCCCGCAGGTCAGGGGCCGGCCCTGGGCCCCTGACCTGCGGGGCCCGGTCGCAATGGCGACCGCTGCGACCGCGGTAGTTACGCCCCTGTCAAAATTACTGTTATTGTGAACAGTTAAGAAAGTTGAACATAAAATGATCTCTAAAGGGCCTAAAGTTCCAGATGACATATTTCCTTTGCTTTTTAGGTAGAAAGAAAAAAAAATATTGTCATTTTTGTTTTCATTTTAAAAATTACAAAAAGGAAAATGGGCCGATGCAAAAGATTTGTCTACGCAGGCAACTTTGACCAATATTCAGACCTTAATTAGCTTGTTAGGCTATGTCCCCACGGTCAGGATATAGCAGTATTTTGGACGCAGCGTATTTTCTCTGCATCCAAAACATTGCATTCTAATCACGCAGGTAAATACGCATGTGTTCATTGAACCATGCGGATTTACCGCATCTAATGAATGACTATGGGTGAGACTAGTGTCTCCGCTCCAGATAATTGACATGCTGCTGCTCGTAAACCCAGGTAAGTTTATGCAGCGTTAGGCTACTTTCAGACATGGCGCATTTTTGAGCGCTATTTTGCGGGCGCTTTTCAAAAATGCGCAATGTCATTTTCGTCTGCTGGCAAAGTGAATGAGAAATTCACTTTGCCGTTCAGACACACCGCAAAAAAACGCGGCGCTTTTGTCTGCAAACACGCCGGCGTAAAAAGAATTGACATGTCAATTCTTTACGCAGCGGCGTGTCTGCGTATCCCCATAGGGCCCCATATTACCGTCCACACACAGCGCCTTTGTCCTGGGTGTCGGCGTCTTTGTACGGAGGCATATCTCCCAACCGTCCCGGATCCCGCGGGACTGTCCTGATTTTGACAGCCAGCCCCGGGATCCCGGGCGGGACACTAATGTCTCCTCCCGACCGAACCCGCTCCCGCCCCCTGTGTGTGCGGCGCTGCCACGCTGAGGAAGAGAGCCAGCAGCGATCAAGATGAGAGGTCAGCGACTCACTTCCTCCTGTGTGTGCACGGAGCTCCGGCGTCTCCTGCTCTTAGCTGGTATCCCGGCAGAGAAGGAGAGACGGGGGAGGTGCCGGGACAGTGCAGAGCTGTGAGCAGCCGGAGAAACTGAAGAGCTGCAGTGCACATGGACAGATCAGCCGCCCCTGCACCACAGAGGAGATTGTGTGTGTGTGATGTGTGTGTGATGTGTGTGTGTGTGTGTGTGAGATGTGTGATGCTGCATTTGTGTGTGTGTCATGTGTGTATGAGGTATCTGGTGTGTGTGATGGCTGTGTGTGTGATGGCTGGGTGTGTGTGTGTGATGGCTTAGTGTGTGTGATGGCTTTACTTTATTTTCAGTACACAATGCTGAAAAAAACGCAGCTGCAAAAAACGCAGCAAAAAACGCAGTGTGTGAAAGCAGCTGCGTTTTTTGCCTGTGTAAAAAAACGCAGGTAAAGCAGCAGCAAAATACGCGCGCGTAAAAATACGCAGCAAATATGCTGTGTGTGAAAGTAGCCAAAGAGAAGCACAATGGCCATGCTTGTACTGTACAACGCAGCTGTATCCAAAACGCTGCTATTCCAGATCATAGGCATGAACCATTAGGGTTATAGCTTGGTCACTGTCATCCTTAGGAAAGGCCAGGTGATGCAAATTTCCCAGCTTTATAAAAACCCAGCCTCCTCTAACCTTGTGCCAAAAAACAGCAGCCATGGGTTATTCTAAGCAGATGTCTGGCACTCTGAAAATGGTGAAGGCCCACAAAGTTTGAGAATGCTATAAGAAGATAGCAAAGCTTCTTCTAGTTGCCCTTTTCTCAGTTCAAAATGTACTTAAGAAATGTCAGTTACCAAGAAAAGGTCAAGATCAGATCTGGAAGACCAAGTAAAATTTCAATGAGAGCTGCTTGTAGGATTACTAGAGATGCAAATCAGAACCTCCGCTTGACTGCAAAAGACCTTCAGAAAGATTTAGCAGACTCTGGAGTTATAGTACATTGTTCTACTGTTCAGAGACAACTGTCCAACTATGGCCTTCATGGAAGAGTCATCAGAAGAATACCTCTCCTGCATCCTCACCATAAAATGTATCATCAGAAGTATGCGAAAGAACATCTAAACAAGCCAGATGCATTTTGGAAAGAAGTCCTATGGACTGATGAGGATAAAACCGAACTCTTTGGCCACAATGATCAAAGGTAGGCGTGGAATAGAAAGGGCATAGAATATCAGGAAAAGAACATCTGGACAACCATTAAGCACGAGGGTGGATCAATCAATCAAGGTTGTAATTTTTAAAATGTAAAAGATTAAAATATGTAAATTTTTTGGCTTAAAATACAAAGGAAATGTGTCATCTTTAACTTTAGGCCTTTGACAGATCATTTAATCTTCAACTTGCTTAACTGTTCACAATAACGGTTATTTTGACCAGGGGTGCACAAACTTCTGCATGCCACTGTAATTGACATGTTGCGGATTTGAAACAAGCGCCAAAAAAATGGTCCAAGTTTCATCAGTGATTTTGCTATCAGAGTTTGGTCAGTGTCAGTTTTTACTGTCAGAGTTTTTCTCGGGTAATAAATTAACTGGTTGAGGTTTCTCATGGCTGTCTTACCAAACTGTCATGCAAGTGCTGTCCGATTTTTTTCCACGGACCCATAGTCTTACATTGGCGTGTCGGTTCCAAGTTGACTCAGATCAAAATCAGACATGTCTCCATGATTTGCGCTGACCACTCGGTCCCCAAAAATACACGGACGTGTCAACAGCTCCACAACAGGTATGAGTCCTAGTCATGAAAACTTTGACAGAACTCATATGTAAAAAATGAGCCCTTCGAGGAAAAACTGTGTAAATCTGAAGCTTGTGTGATTGTAAAGCAATGACCTCCCCAAGCAGCAGGGCTTGTAGTGCGCACAATCAGGCCAATAAATAATCCATGGGATCTGTACATGAAAGAGACCGTTGTTGATAGCGCTGATATTACAGGCTTTCTGCCAAAGAAAGTTAATGACAAATTTCCGGCAGCTCTGCCTCAATCAGCAGCATCTAAGCCCGGTGCACATCAGGACAAAGGCTCTTGTTCTGTAATATGAGGAGATGCTGTGTACGAGGCGGCGACTCCGGTACAGGACTGTACGCTTACTACAGTGCTCTGAAATCATATGTACTAGTGATGAGCGAACGTGCTGGGATAAGGTGTTATCTGAGCATGCTCGTTTGCTAACCGAGTGACTTTGGCGTGCTGGAAAAATATGTTCGAGTCCCCGCGGCTGCAAGTCTCATGGCTGTTATAACAAGCAGACAATCCCTGCCTGTGTTACTGCTGTCAAACAGCCACGAGACATGCAGCCGCGGGGACTCGAACATGTTTTTCGAGCACGCCGAAGTCACTCAGTTATCACCTGATCATGCTCAGATAACACCTTATCCCAGCACGTTCGCTCATCACTAATAGGATATAAAGCCAAAATATCAAGAAATGTTAAATAACTGTGACCACTGTAATAAAAAAAGCTGCATCCGCTCTTTATTCAGATGATCCACCTATGGGACCGTATCGGAGAAGTTTTCTGGAGGACTCCAGTTCTCCCGCCAGTTACCTCCTACTGACCCACACATTATTAAGACCAATAGTGATTTCACATTTATTTTTTTTTGTTGAGCTCCAACCTAATCCTCGTACTAGACATGGATTTCCCTTTAAACTTTCAAAAGAAATGGCATTTCCAGCCGGTCTCTATGGAAGCGATATCCTCCATGTATTTAACAATTGTCTGGATGGAGCAGGTGGTAGACGTCTCTCCACTGGACACAGGACGGCACAGAAAATATCCTAAAAGAACGTACAAAATTACCCTTCGTATAGCAGTGTGATGGCAAACAGTAGTCAGAGATTCAAAATGTCAGTTTTACGCACAGTGCCAGGGTCGGACTGGGCCATCGGAAAACCGGAGGATTCTCTGGTGGGCCCAGACATTGACACCTGCTGGCATACAGGGCCAGCAGATGCCTAGGGCCCCCGCTGCTCCAGGGGCCCCCAGCCAGTGGCATGTTGCTAATAGCAGCATATCACGCAGCTGCTATGGGGCCCCCGGTGCCAGTGGAGCAGTAGCGGGTGACAGGAAGCCGAAGCCTGTTCCCGCTGCTAAAGTGAAATGAATATTCACGCATCCCCACGCCCCCATGGGCGTGGAGAGGAGTGACTTCATTTCACTTTAATAGCGGGCAGTGTTTTCCGCCGGCTGCAGCTAACACTGCCCGCTATCAGGGCCCGTAGACCAGGGCCCCCACTCTCTCAGGGATCCCAGCCCACGTGGCCGCCCTGGGGCCATAAGCCAGGGGGACCCAGCTCCAGCGCCACCTCCCAGTGCGCATTAATGGAGGAGAGAGCGTCCGATGACAATACCTCTCCCATCATTCCCCTCGCCTCTGACACACAGCGGGTGTGCGATGACATCACTTCATCACTTTCCTGCTGTGTGTGAGGCCGACTGCAGCGCAGCTCCTGACATCAGAGCAGAGCCACCGCCATAAACAGCGTGGGAGCGAGGAGGAGAGGTGAGTATTGTGTTTTTTTTAATATATATATACTGTATATATATATATATATTATATATATATATATATATATATATATATATATGTATATATATATATATATATATATATATATCAGTGAGTCTGGGGCAACATTATTCCCTATGAGGGGGGTGCATTATTCCATATGAGGGGGCAGCATTATTCCCTATGAGGGACAGCATTATTCCCTATGGGGGAGCTACATTATACCTTATGAAGGGGGCAGCATTATTCCTTATTGGGGAGCTACATTATACCTTATGGGGGAAGCTGCATTGTACCCTATGAGGGGGGCGGCATTATTCCCTATGCAGGGAGCTATATTATACCTTATGAAGGGGGCAGCATTATTTCTTATTGGGGAGCTACATTATACCCTATGGGGGAGCTACATTATACCCTATGAGGGGCAGGATTATTCCCTATGGGTGGAGCTACATTATACCCTATGGGGAAGCATTATTCCCTAAGGGGGAGCTGCATTATACCCTATGGGGGAGCTGCATTGTACCCCATGATGGGGGGCAGCATTATTCCCTATGAGGGGAGCTGCATTATTCCCTATGGGGGAAGCTGCATTATACTCTATGAGGGGGCAGCATTATACCCTAAGAGGCGAGCAGCATTATACCCTATGAGGGGGCTGCATTATATGCTGTCGGGGGCTGCATTATACAATATGAGGGGGGGCTGCATTATATTCTATGGAGGGGTTGCATTATACTCTGAGGGGGCTACATTATATTCTGGGGGGCTGTATTATACTATATGAAGGGGGCTGCATTATACCCTATGAGGGGGCTGCATTACATTCTATGGGGTGGCTGCATTATACCTTATGAGAGGGTTGCATTATACTCTGTGAGGCTGGTTGCATTATTTTTTATGGCAGAGACTTCATTATATTCAATGGTGGCTGCATTATATCTTATGAGGGGGTTATGTTATACTCTATGAGGCTGGTTGCATTATATTCTATGGGGGGCTACATTATGTTCAATGGGGGGCTTCATTATATTCTATGAGGGGGTTGCATTATGCTATTTGAGGCCTGCATTGTATTCTGTGAGGGAGCTACATTATACTATATGAGGGGGCTACTTTATATACTATGAGTGGGCTGCATTGTACCCTATGAGGGGGCTACTTCATATTCTATGAGTTGGCTACTTAATATTCTATGAGGGGGCTACGTTATATTCTATAAGGGGGGCTACCCCAACCGCTGCTACATAATTTAGACGTGTACTATCTTATATTATACCCTGATATTATCGTGTTTTACCACACAATTGGTGGTCTTGTATTCATTTCTATGTAGCTACATAGTGGGCCCAAAGAATGACTTTCTCTGGTGGGCCCAAGGTGCTCCAGTCCGACGCTGCACATTGCACAGCTCCATATAGCAGTGCAAAGAGGATCCTGTGTGTCCTGAGACTTTTTATGTCTTCTTGCACCCTAAGGTGTTATATGTCGGAGATATTCTCCCCTAGAAGCAATGAGGGGAACATATCCCTAATATGCTGTATGTCCGAGCCTGCTACAGTTTGCTATATAGGATCCATACATAGGTATAGGAAGCATCAGCGCCTTCTTCTACTCTCCCTGTTACATCTCCAATATCTACAAGTAGATACTGCAGAACTTGAAGTTCATGGGCCCCAATACAATATTTCCAACAAGGTCCCCAACTATCTCCCCAATCCTAAGCCCCAGAACTCAGATGTGACTGCAGTCCCTGCACCCATTACAGGTACGGCATTCTTAGAGAAGAGAGACCCACAGATACATTTAGACGTCATCATGGTGGTGGTCACCTCAGCACAATCCCTATAACTGCCACCAGTCCTGGCCCCCTCCATTTATGAGAGTGGCGGCATTATCTGACCACTATCCCTGTGTATGGTAACGCTCCAGTGCCTATGGAGAAGGGGAGACCTATGCAAGCTTCCATTACCCAAGGGAGAGTCACCAAGCCCAAAATAGAGAATTCAAGACGGGTTCCCCATCTTGATCCAGTTTACATCCCCACAATTTTCAATTAGCAAAATGTTATGATTTGCACCCTGCTTTCCACGCCTTGTCACTTGCCATAGATGCGTGATTTTTTTTTTACCTGATGTAAATGCCTGTGTTCTCCTGAATCCGATGTTCTTGTATTTACTTTCCTGCTCCTCTTGGTTTCTGAGATATGGCCCTCCTTTCATTATACTGGTAGCTCAGTGGGGGTGGTCCTTAGCTCTTCTCTGTGGACATCTTCTTGAGGACCACACCTGCTTGGCTAACTAAAGTAGATTAATCTACAGTAAAGAGGAAGCCATATCTCCGGAATTGAGAGACGCAGAAACAAGAGAGAAACATCCCCAAATTCAGGAGAACAGAGGCATTAACTCCAGGTAAAAATATTACATCTTCATGGCACGTGACAGGTCCTCGTTAAAGGAAAAAGAGCTTCACAGCCAGTCCCTACCGCCTATTATTGGTAGGTAATGTTGAAGTAGTGGTTAAGAGGAGGACACCTACACAGGCTCACATTTGGTACAGGTGTAGGATGATGTTGACACGATGGTGAGAAGATTGCATGTGCCCCCTCTCAGCACTAGAAACCACACCACACCAAATGATATAATATCTGGTGTCCACGGAAGCCCCATAAACTGCTCCCACCAGTGCCCTTGTCTTCAATAACCTCACCCGGGGTCATGTCCTGCTGTGGTGCATTATCAGAGATTTTTTGCTTGGTGCCTGCACAACACTGAGTGCCGGAGAACTCCATCTCCTACAATGCAATACATCAGAAACAATAATTAACTGAGAAACGCTTTTATTGTGCTGACTATTTATCATGTACTTTTTTATCTAATAATCTCGCTCTTCTTTATTCCATTTCAGGGTCGCTGGTTAAACTCATCTTAAAGGAGCTGCGCCAAACAATTATTTATGACTGCTCTTTGTCTTTAATGTCCAAAAAAGTCCTCCAGCGCTTCCAACGACTCTACCGGACACCAGCTTAACCCACAAATCAAATTTCTATACTTTTTTCTTTTTTTTTTTTCATATTAAACTTGACATTTGATTTTTTATTTATTTATTTGCTTCTTTTTCAGGAACAAACGCATTTTTTTTAATAATAATTTACTAAGTGAATTTCTTTTTTTTTGCTAGTTTGGTGGGAAATCAACTTTGTAAGTGTGTGGGGGGGTTGGATTTACCAAAACTATTGCAAAGGGAAAAAAAGTAGCAATCAGATTTTACCTCTCATTTACTTTGACTATCTAGAATATAAAAGCAGCGATCTAATAGACTACTGTGGGAAACTGCTTCACTTTTTCTCTGCCCCAGAATATATTGGCTCCATTACTTTAGACCATTGACTTGCAGATGGCTAAATACATTTTAGAATTTAAGCTGTGATGGTCATTAAAGTGGTATTCCCATCTCCAAGATCTTATCCCAATATGTAGTAGGAATAATAATTATAATATTAATAAATACCTCCGATTATTAATGTAGTATAGTTCTTCTGATTCTCTATGTCTCTTTCCTCTTGTGCAGGCATTGCAGGACCTCAGGTATCAATGGTTATAAACACTAATATAGTGGCAGTTAGTTAGCTAGTGGTCGTAACCATGGATACCTAAGGTCCTGCAATGCCTGCACATGAGGAAAGAGACATAGCGAATCAGAAGAACTATACTACATTTCTAATCGGAGATATTTGTTAATATTATTATTACACCTGCAACATATTGGAATAGGTTCTTGGAGCTGGAAATAACCCTTTAAGTCTGTAGGAACAACGTTAAAGAGCAGGAGGAGCGGATCAGAATGATATACATTTTTTTGTGGGGAAGGTCCAGTGGGCGGTTCTAGTCAATGATTTATAGTCTTTTTCCGGTATGCGAAGGCAGAGATAGCTGTCAATCAAAGGTAGGACCGCCCACTGGACTCATATTCACACAAACACCAGGGAGTTCAATGAAAGAAATACAAGTTATGCTAAATCTTTCCCAACAAACCTCCATATCATTTTGCTCAGCTTCTCCTACATTGTCCACAGATCGGACGGCGTGTACAATGTTCCCATTAATCCTGCGGAACCCTTCTTACAAAAGAGGATTGACAAAAGAAAACTACTCATATATCTAGCAATATAAAACTGATTGCTCCCATATTTACTTTCCATCCTACTAGCTGAAGAGCCCGGCGTTGCCCGGGAATAGTAACAAACTGTGGTTAGTTATAACAATTTATAATAATTATATTGCACTTAAAAACATTTCACATCATATGAGCAACACTACAGATTTGCAACACAAATTAACTAAATGATTACCCAAATATTGATAGTATTTTACTTTCAACTCATTCAAGGGCCTTTTGGTAAACAACGTTTTTGATTTTTCCATCCGGTGCAAAGATGAACAGATTTCCCACATCATCCTGACAGCCAGAGCCACCGGACTACTACCCCTAATATCCCAATCATCCCAATAGCCAGAGACACCGGACTACTACTCCTAATATCCCATAACATCCCATCAGCCAGAGCCACCAGACTACTACCCCTAATATCCCACATCATCCCGTCAGCCCGAGCCACCAAACTACTACCCCTAATATCCCACATCATCCCGACAGCCAGAGCCACCAGACTACTACCCCTAATATCCCACATCATCCCGTCAGCCCGAGCCACCAAACTACTACCCCTAATATCCCACATCATCCCGACAGCCAGAGCCACCAGACTACTACCCCTAATATCCCACATCATCCCGTCAGCCCGAGCCACCAAACTACTACCCCTAATATCCCACATCATCCCGACAGCCAGAGCCACCAGACTACTACCCCTAATATCCCACATCATCCTGATAGCCAGAGACATCGGACTACTACCCCTAATATCCCAATCAGCCAGAGCCACCAGACTACTACACCTAATATCCCACATCATCCCGTCAGAGCCACCGGATTAGTACCCCTAATATCCAACATCATCCCATCAGCCGGAGCCACCGGTTTACTACCCCTAATATCCCAATCAGCACATCAGATAGAGCCACCGGACAACTACCCCTAATATCCCACATCATCCCGTCAACCTGAACCACCGGACTACTACCCCTAATATCCCACATCATCCCGTCAACCTGAGCCACCGAATTACTATCCCCAATATCCCACATCATCCTGTCAGAGCCAACATTGTCAGGTTGGCACTGTTACACCAATTAAAATGATATCTCGTTTAGAGAAATTCGTCTTGTGTTTCTTTTTTTAATCTGTGTTTGAAGTTTGAAGTTAATGAGATGTTTCATGCCAGACAAACAGAAGTTCCTGATTCTGGGCCCCTGCAGTCTGTGTCAGAGGGTGGTCTGTGTTGGCACGGTAATAAATTGTGTTATTTCCAGCTTTACAGAAGGACGATAACACCATAGAAATGATAAGAATAATATTCCTCAGTTACCACAACTGTCCACAAGGAAAACTGTGGCTCATAGCAACCAATCACAGCTCAGCTTTCATCTTTTAAACAGCTCTGGTGAAATGAAAGATGCTTAGTGATTGGTTGGGGCTAAGTGGAGTGGGCGTGGCTGACACACACACACAAATACGCTCGTTTTTGATTCAGTCTGCACACCAGATAACAGTAATATATTAATAATGATTACTCATCATCATTTTTCCCCACAATTATCGTAACTCTTAGTCCTCATTGATACAACTTCCTATGTTTTTGCTTTTCAATTCTAGATGTAAAATTTTCTTGTAAGTCGCCAGCAAATGCAGACATTGTGATTCTGGTGGACGGCTCGTGGAGCATCGGAAGACTGAACTTTAGACTTGTCCGCCTGTTCATAGAGAACCTGGTCAATGCATTCAACGTTGGCACTGATAAAACCAGGATAGGTAACGTGACCTCAGCTATCTTCTAAGAAACATGTAGACTTTATGCTAAGTGCGGCTCTCTATGTTCTTCTTTGTGGTCCAGGTTTGGCGCAGTACAGTGGAGACCCCAGAATAGAATGGAGCCTGAACACCTATGGCACCAAGGAAGCTGTGATAGACGCTGTCCGAAACCTCCCTTATAAAGGGGGAAACACACTCACAGGTACTGACACATGACAATCGTTCTATCCTTTACCTGGGTAGAAAGGCAAAATGAGCAATTGTAAGTACACAGTGCTATACGACATGACGACTGCAATATATTAAGAGGTTAAAAACTTTAATAGGAGGAGGAGGAGAAGGAGGAGGAGGAGGAGAAGGAGGAGCGCTGCTTTAATGCTTCTAAATAGTTGCAGTGCAATGGTGAACAATAACGTTGGAGATTCTATGATTAGTGATGAGCGAATATACTCGTTACTCGAGATTTCTCGAGCATGCTCGGGGGTCCTCCGAGTATTTTTTTAGTGCTCGGAGTTTTCGTTTTTCTTGCCGCAGCTGAATGAATGAATCTGATAGCCAGCATAAGTACATGTGGGGGTTGCCTGGTTGCTAGGGAATCCCCACATGTACTAATGCTGGCTAACAGATGTAAATCATTCAGCTGCGGCAAGAAAAACTAAAACTCCGAGCACTAAAAAATACTCGGAGGACCCCCGAGCGTGCTCGAGAAATCTCGAGTAACGAGTATATTCGCTCATCACTATCTATGATCTTATATTTATGGTCTAAAACTTTAATTGTGGTCAGAAATATCAGTGGTCAGGAATATAACTAATAGTACGCCTATGAACAAGAATATTTGTATTTTTAAGGCGGCTCCCTATAGACATAAACGTAACTGCTGTAATACTGCATAACACCCCCTCGGAAACAGACTACTATAATTCTGTTCTGCAAATACAAAAATATAACTGTTTTAATATTGCCCCCTATGTACAGGAATATAACTACTATAATACTGCTCCTATGTACAAGCATATAACTACTATAATGCTGCTCCTATGTACAAGAATATAACTACTATAATGCTGCTCCTATGTACAAGCATATAACTACTATAATACTGCCCCTATGTACAAGATTATAACTGTTTTAATATTGCCCCCTATGTACAAGAATATAACTACTATAATACTGCTCCTATGTACAAGAATATAGCTACTATAATACTGCTCCTATGTACAAGAATATAACTACTATAGTACTGCCCCCTATGTACAAGAATATAACTACTATAGTACTGTCCCCTATGTACAAGAATATAACTACTATAATGCTACTCCTATATACAAGAATATAACTACTATAATACTGTCCCCTATGTACAAGAATATAACTGCTATAATACTGCTACTATGTACAAGAATATGACTACTATAGTACTGCTCCTATGTACAAGAATATAACTACTATAATACTGCCTCCTATATACAAAAAATATAACTACTATAATACTACCTCCTATGCACAAGAATATAACTCCTATAATACTGCTACTCTGTACAAGAATATAACTACTATAATACTGCTCCTATGTACAAGAATATAACTACTATAATACTGCACCCTACGTACAAGAATATAACTACTATAATACTGCCCCTATGTACAAGAATATAACTACTATAATACTGCCCCTATGTACAAGAATATAACTACTATAATACTGCCCCTATGTACAAGAATATAACTGCTATAATACTGCTACTATGTACAAGAATATAAGTACTATAATACTGCCCCTATGTACAAGAATATAACTGCTATAATACTGCTACTCTGTACAAGAATATAACTACTATAATACTGCTCCTATGTACAAGAATATAACTACTATAATACTGCACCCTACGTACAAGAATATAACTACTATAATACTGCCTCCTATATACAAAAATATAACTACTATAATACTGCCCCTATGCACAAGAATATAACTACTATAATACTGCCCCTATGTATAAGAATATAACTACTATAATACTGCCCCTATGTAAAAGTGTATAACTACTATAATACTGCTCCTATGTACAACAATATCACTACTATTATACTGCCCCCTATGTATGAGAATATAACTACAATAATACTGCCTCCTATGTACAAGAATATAACTACTATAATACTGCCCCATGTACAAGAATATAACTACTACAATACTGCCCCTATGTATGAGAATATTACTACTATGGTTTTGTATCCCTTTTCTATTCCATTGTTCCCTAGGATTGGCCTTAACATACATCCTGGAAAACAGCTTTAAACCAGAAGCGGGAGCAAGAACAGACCTTCCAAAGATTGGTATTTTGATTACGGATGGAAAATCTCAAGATGATGTTATTCCACCTGCCAAGAGCCTGAAAGATGCCGGAATTGAACTGTTCGCTATTGGTAAGAGCTGAAGAATTGCTCAAATCCTGTATAATTGGATTTTACGTTTTACTGTTATTATTTCTTTTATAGCACCGTTTATTTCCTTGAAATCTTTACCTATGAGATGCATAAAACCAGATTGTGACTAAGAAAAAGCCGGTTTAATCTGTGAAGGATAGAGGAAAAGTTTTCGCAAAATGGTTAAAGTTGGGTAATAGTGTCAGGATATTTGCTTTTCTAAAGAGTGGAAGGTTTCAGGTTGGAATGGTGGAAAAAAAGACTGAGGTTCGGTTCACGTGTTTTGACCACGGTGCATTTATTTGGAGTGTTTTTTCTAAAATCTTGGCAAAACAAATATGTTATATTTTATTAGGTAATCTATATACTGTCTATTTCTCAGATAGTGGCAATGTAGACAAGACAGTATTAATGAAAACCAGTCAGTAGATTAATGCTGCCCTAATCATGGGGGCAATGCATTAAAGCCAATCTTCGCGATTATTCTAAAACTCTCCGACTTTCAAAGGAAACATAGTTTTAAAACAAGCCAAAGACCATAGGAAGAGACCGGACTAGTCCAGCTCCGTCGCAGCCTGTTTGTTCCTGCTCCAGCTAATTGACAGGTTTCTCCTGTGTTAACATATGGAGATACTGGTCAATTAATTGGAGGAAGGGGGCAGGAGAAGCCAGCCAGGGACCACATGGGACTAGTCCGGTCTGCCCCTATAGTCCCTGGTATGAATCTGTACATAGGTCCCATTTAACAGGCACCAGATGTACTATGATAGCGGTTGATTGATAAATCTGGCGCATCTGTATACAACTGTGTAATCTAAATTTCCGACGCCTATTACTTTGCTTATTTTATTGCTGCTGAAAAATTGTGCCAAAATTTGGCCCCGCAGTGTTACTTGTTTAGGCCTCGACCCTTTTCTGATAAGTCACACCCTTTTTGCTGTGTAGCCAAGCCCCCTTGTCAGACAATGAGAGAAAAGTGTGTAAAACACACATAAAATATGGCAAAAGTCATGAAAGACATATTGTGGCACAAAAGGCAACAGAATCCTGGTGCATTCAGCTTCATAAATCTCCCTCACCTTTTTTGCAACAAGGCAGCAAAAAGTTAAATGCATATGATTAGTAGGATTTCTGAATGAATTTGCTGGTCAGCGAGTGGCCATTGGCAGGACTGGGAGACAGGAGAAGATGTAGAGTAATAAGGACAGAATTGGATTAAGGATGGAGAGGTGCAAGAGTGATAGAGGTAGGAACAAAAAGGGTGTTGCAGTAATCTAGGTGGGAAATGATGAGAGCATATACAAGTATGTAGGATAGTCTATATCTATTGAAGGGGCTTGTGTCTCTGTTTTTATGTCATGGCAGGTTATGTGACTGTAATAGAGAGACTGGGATTCACCTCTCCTTGTCAGAAGAGAGAGTAGCTATAAAGAGTATCTCTTATCTAGGAGGACCTAAAATGGAAAATTATCACAGGGAATATGCATTACATTATTTTCCTTCACAGAGTACACTTCATTGTTGTCATATGTAAGCATCTTATCATCAAGGGACATATCTAGTTTAAAAAGATTTCCCAAAGCTGACATCCATAAATAAATGGAAAATAGATAGATAGATAATAGATAGATAATAGATAGATATGATAATAGATAGATAGAATGATAAATTTTATAGATAGATAGATAGATATAGATATAGATATAGATATAGATATAATAGACAGATAATAGATATATAGATAATAGATGATAGATAGATAATAGATGAGATAGATAGATAATAGATAGATAATAGATATGATAATAGAATGATAGATTTTATAGATAGATAGATAGATAGATATAGATATAATAGACCGATAATAGATATATAGATAATAGATGATAGATAGATAATAGATGATATAGATAGATAGACAGATAATAGATGATAGATAGATAGATAGATAGATAGATAGATAGATAGATAGATAGATAATACATAGAAAGATAGATAGATAATACATGGGCGGACATACCGCTGGGGCCCCCTGCAGGGCGGCTAATAATGAGGGCAATCTGGCCAGTTTATCCGGCCCCGAGGCTCTGGGGGCCCCTGGCCTGCAAGAGAAAATGGAAGCGGAGTGGAGCTGCAGGCAATAGATCCTTCCTGCTTCCTGCCCGTGCTTCCTGTCTCACCCAGCAGCGGCTGAATGACATCATCATTCAGCGCCGTGGCTGTGCAAGACAGGAAGCTGCCGGCGAGGTGAGGTGTGTGTAAAGAGAAGTGAATGGTGCTGTGTGTGTCTGTGTGTGTGTAGGTAGAGGAAAGGGCAATTATGGGGGTGATGGGGCAGAAGGCAATGATTGGGTTGATAGAGAGGGCAATGATGTGGCAGAAGGTAATGATTGGGTTGACAGAGAGGGCAATGATGGGGGTGATGGGGCAGAAGGCAATGACTGGGTTGATGGAGAGGGCAATGATAGGGGTGGTGAGGGAGGAGGAAATGATGGAGGTGGTGTAAAGGGCAAGGATGGGGTGGTGAAGGAAAAGACACTGATGGTGGTGGTAGAAAGGGCAATGATGGGGATGGTGGGGGAGGAGGCAATGATGGAGGTGGTGGAATGGGTAATGATAGGGGTGGTGGGGAGAAGGAAATGATGGAGGTCATGGAATGGGTAATGATGGGGGTGGTGGGGAGAAGACAATGATGATGACGATGGAAAGCACAAAGATGTGGTGGTGGGGGAGGAGGAAATGATGGAGGTGGTGGAAAGGTTAATGATGGGGTGGTGGGGGAGATGGCAATGATGGAGGTGGTGAAATAGGCAATAATGGGATGGTGGGGAGAAAGCAATAATAGAGGTGGTGAAGAGGGCAATCATGGGGGTTGGGGGAGAGGGCAATAATTGGATGTGGAGGAGGGCAATGAGGGGTGTGGGGGATTGGGATGGGAGGAATGGGGATTTATAATGGATTTAAGAACAGGGGGAGGGGGATGAAGACGTTATTATCGATTATTATGTCTGACACTTTCCCTTAGTATAACGTGTAATCACTTATGTATAGCACAATCCCTTAGTGTGTGTGTGTATATATATATATATATATATATATATATATATATATATATGTATATATATATATATATATATATATGTATATATATATATATATATATATATATTGCGTGATAGCGCTACCTGAGTGGGTTGGGGAAACTTGCTCATCACGGGATTCAAGCACTCAGGCATGGTTTTCTCACATTTGGTTTATTTATACAGCATAAACCACATAACATGCTTCCAGGAAGTCTCCACTCACAGGAGCTTCCAACACCGACCTGACCTCTTCCAGGATCTACAGTACAGACCAGTCAGGTCCAAAGACTCTCAACCATGTGACCCACACCCTGGTCACATTATGAAGCTGTAACCACCCCCACAGGTGGGAGGTGTGTGTGGCTAGTTCGACCCGCCCCGCTCTTCAAAACTAGCCCAGTAAGCCTCCCTCTATAAACTATACAAATACTTGTGGGACTACAGGTCCCAGAACAACAATACTACAGGCTTACCGCGCAGACTTCCTCTGCGACACATAGCGGCCATTTACAATCCTGCTGGACTTTGTCTCATCACCACAGTTATACCCACGACTGCCATGCATTCTTATGGCCTCAATACGCCTCCGTGCATATTCTGAAGAGACCATGCAGCACCTCCTAAAACAGGGGTCACTGCATCACAATATATATGCAGCTTTGTCACCTTAAAAGGAGGGGGGTCCAGACACATTTCCTGTACAGGGGCCCCAAGCTGTCTGTGTCTGCACCTGAGATGATAGATAGATAGATAGATAGATAGATAGATAGATAGATAGATAGATAGATAGATAGAATAGCTAATAGATGGATAGATAATAGATAGATGATAGATAATAGATAGATAGATAGATAGATAGATAGATAGATAGATAATAAATAGATAGATAGATAGATAGATAGATAGATAGATAGATAGATAGATAGATAATAGATGGACAGATAATAGATAATACATAGATAGATAGATAAATAGATAGATAGATAAAAGATAGATAAATAGACAGATTATAGATAGATAGATAGATAGATAGATAGATAGATAGATAGATAATAGATAGATAGATAAATAGATAGATAGATAGATAGAATAGCTAATAGATAGATAGATAATAGATAGATAGATAGATAGATAGATAATAGATAGATAGATAAATAGATAGATAGATAGATAGAATAGCTAATAGATGGATAGATAATAGATAGATGATAGATAATAGATGGTTAGATAATAGATAGATAGATACATAGATAGATAGATAGATAGATAGATAATCTTAGTTTAATATCTTGTTTTTCATTTTTTTCTGCCCCAAACACATTAAAGGTGTGAAAAACGCTGATGTTAATGAACTGAGGGAGATTGCCTCCGAGCCGGACAGTGACCACGTGTACAATGTGGCCGACTTCAACATCATGAACTCTATTGTTGAGTCACTTACTAAAACCGTGTGCGAGAGAGTGGAGGACATAGACATCACTATTAAAGGTAAGTCAGGATCGCCGTAGATCTAGTCATTTTTCATCATTATATTCCCAGCAACGGACACAGAGGCCCATCTGCCCCACAGAAGGACACCAGTATTAAGAATGGCAATGATCCTTCCACAGATTTTGCACTGACACCCTAACTCCATAGAGATTTTTTAAAAGGATGATCTGAAACTAATCCTGATTGTCATCCTAAATGTCTCTCTATTTTAATAGCAAGAATACAATGCGTGTTTCGGTAAATAGTCATCGCCCCCTGACTTTTCATGTTTAATCTTCTCATTGTTTTCATTCACTATGTGTGATCGCCTGTCTCCTACATTGTCACTGCACACCCACTTGTGTTTTCAGTAACGTTTTGTGTTATTGTTATGTTCCTATACCAATTGGTCTAAGTACTACGTCCACCAGATACACAGTGACATGTAAAAGTTTGGGCACCTCTGTTTAAAATTACTGTCATTGTGAACAGGTAAGCAAGTTGGAGATGAAATGATTTCTAAACGGGCTAATGCTAAAGATGACACATTTCCTTTGTATTTTAGGCCAAAAATATACATATATTTCCATGTTTTACATTTTTAAAATTACAAAAAGCAAAATGCATCAATGCAAAGGTTTGGGCACCCTGCATGGTTAGTACCTAGTAGCACGCCCTTTTGAAAGTATAACAGCTTGTAAACACTTTTTGTAGCCAGACAAGAGACTTTCATGTCTTTTTTGAGGGATTTCCATTTATTCATCCTTGGAAAACTCTTCCAGTTCTGTAAGATTCCTGGGTCGTCTTGCATCCTCAGCTATTTTGAGGTCTAGCCACAGATTTTCAATGATGTTCAGATCAGGGGACTGTGAGGGCCCTTGTAAATCCTTCAGCTTGCACCTTTTGAGGTCATCTATTGTGGATGCTGATGTGTGTTTAGTCATCCTCTTTTCAACTTCAGCTTTTTACAGATGGTATTATGTTTGCATTAAGCATTTGTTGAAATTTCAATGAATCCATTCTTCCCTCTACTCGTGAAATGTTCCCCGTGCCATTGGCTGCAACACAACCTCAAAGCACGATTAATCCTCCTGATTCTTAATGATTGGCAAGATATTATTTAATAGAAATTCTGTTTCCTTTTTTCTCCACACATACCTTTTGATCATTGTGGCCAAATAGTTATATTTAACTTCATCAGTCCACATGACTTGTTTCCAAAATGCATCAGGCTTGTTTAGATGTTATTTTGCATTCGTCTGACGGTGAATTTTATGGTGAGGACGTATGAGAGGTTTTCTTCTGATGACTCTTCCATGACGGCCATATTTGTGCAGGTGTCTCTGAACAGTATAACAATGTACCACATCTCCAGATTCTGTTAATTGTTTCTGAATGCATTTAGCTGTCAAGGGAGGGTTCTGATTTGTCGCTCTAGCAATCCTACGGGCAGCTCTTGCTGAAATGTTACTATGTCTTCCAGACCTTATCTTGACCTCCACTGTTCCTGCAATTTCTTAATTACATTATAAATTCAGGAAAGGGCAACTTGCTTAGAAGCTGCTTAGAAGAACCCATGGCTGCTGTTTTTTGTCACAAGGTTAGTGGAGGCTGGGTTTTTACCTCTTAATGACCGACAATACGTCTTTTAACTGACCTGAGATATAAGAGAATAGCCTCCACATACAGTTGACAATCCAGCAGCTGTAGGCTGTATACTATAGCTGAAAACTTGCTGTATCAGCCACGATCAGTTTTTGCACAGTCCAAATCTGTTTAACCCCTTAGATGCTGCTGTCAGTAGTGACCACATCATCATAAATGGTTAACAGAGTGTGGCTTCTCCCTCTTTATCCCAATTGGTGCCCTCAGATCATGATTGTGTGGTCCTGATGTTTGCGATGGCAATTCATGGCCAAATATCGGCCTTAGAGTCTGACAGCTGTAGTAATCTGTTCAGAAGTTAGAGGCGTTTAGGTGGTAAAAATAGACATTTTCATTCCTATCATGCCACTTTGAATTAATTCCTGAAAAGCACCTGAAGAGTTAATAAACTACCTGACAGCAGTTTTCAATATCTTAGGGGGTGCTGTTTTTAAAATGGTATCACTTTGGGGAGGTTTCCCAATATATAGGACCTCTAAAGTCACTTCAAACATGGATAGGTCCCTAAAAAAAATATAGTTTGTAAATTTCCTTGAAAAAATGAAAAATTGCTGCTACATTATTAAACCTCCTAAAATGCAAACAAAATAAAATAACATTTTACAAATGGTGCAGATGTAAAGCGGACATGTGGGAAATGTGATTTATTAATGGTTTGCTGTGGTATGACTACATGGATTAAAGGGATAATCATTGAAAGTTTGAAAATTGCTAATTATTTTACATTTTTCTCACATTTCTGATATTTTTTATAAATAAACACAAAACATATTGACCTAAATTTACCATTATTATAAAGTAAAATGTGTCACGAAAAAAACAGTCTCAAAATCACTGGGATTTGTTGAAGCGTTCCAGAGTTATTACCACATAAAGTGACACTGGTCAGATTTAAAAAATGTGGCTCCGTCACTAAGGGTTAAAAAGCTAAGAAATTTGCATCACCTGACCTTTCCTAACAATGGTAATGAACAAGTCATAATAGGCTAATTAAGGTCTGAAACCTTGGTCAAAGTTATCTGAGCATACAAATCTCCAAGGGTGCCCAAACTTTTACATCGGCCCATTTTACTTTTTGTAATTATTAAAATGTAAAAGATTTAAATTTAAATATATATATATATATATATATATATATATATATATATATATATATATATATATATATTACTAATTACGTTCCATATGAGTACTCCAACATGTACTGGGGATTCTTAAGCGAAGCATCAAGAAACAGGAAGCAGTTAGATTAGAGGGGGAATGGTAAGGACTTTTTAAGTGAACCATATTAGAAACACTATTATATTATTAAAATAGACATTTAGGTTGAAAATCATTATTAGTTTTGGACCACCCCTTTAAGGTTTATTTTTTTTAGAGAACAGGCATCCTCTACCTAAAAATAACAAGTCAGCCTTGCACTATCCCTTGCTGCTTCAGTACTGCCGCTCCGCAACTGCCCCTCTCTACAACTGATGACATGAGGTATCATCACGTCTACACCATATGGCCACTTCAGCCAAAAAATGCACTCAGCAAACTTGTACCCTTGGCATTGGCCCTATAAAAAAATAAACTTGGAAAACCCCCTTAGGGCTTGTTCACACGATCCTTTTTTTGATCCTTTTTTTTTCAGGTCCTGTTTTGGAAAACCCGCAGTGCAAAACAGCACTGCTGATTTTCCTGCGGATTCTTCTGCGGATTCCTCTGCGGGTTTTCAACAGCACTTTCCTATTGGTGCATGTTGAAAACAGGAGCGGAATCCGCAGAAAGAATAGACATGGTCCTTCTTTTTTTTCCGCAGAAAATCAGCACGGATTTTCGAGCGGAAAAAAGGATCGTCGGCACAGCGGTTTTTGTTTTCCATAGGGTAACATTGTACTGTACCCTGCATGGAAAACGTCTGCGGATCCGCAGCTGCAAATCCGCTGCGGATCCGCAGCAAAAACCGCACCGTGTGAACATAGCCTTAAAGAAATACTCCTGATCATGAATGATCAACTGGGATTAGAGTTAAGAAGTTTCCTGAGTTGAAAGACAAGTGAGTGTCTGTATGTGCATGTTATTCCTCCCCGGGGCATCAGCTGGCTCTTCATAGCCCTGTTTGTTGGGTGGATATAATGTGACAAGGATAGTCATCTCTTCTATTTGACTGCATTGCCAACAAATCCATTCATGACAATGAATCAACATTATCTAAGGTGATGACTCATTAGTTTGTCGGTTTTTAAGCCCTTGCTATTGTTTTTCACATCTCAGGATTATTCCTTCCCCGGGCTACAGTTTAGGAATAAAGTCAATAACTACTGAGGCTGAAAAATTATTATAGAAGTTCTGCTTCTATAAATATATTCCTTCTAGGCCAGGCAAGACCCAGCGAGAAATTGGGCAAGAGATGGCCACATAGAGTGACGGAATTACACTCATATATTACCTGTGTTGTGGATTAATCTCAATACAAAAATCCATCCATCTGGTCTTGGCCCATTGTAATGATCTGATTCCTTTACTTGCAATGGAATTAAGCAGATGGTACCATTTCACTCTCGGAACCTCTCTTTTCCAAGACATTGGTTTGGCTTGATGTAGCTGTTGAGATATTTAGGTTCCCGTGGCTGATTCAGTGTTCTAGAAGTGGAACCAAACCATTTAGGAATAGTTTTGGTTTCTATGAGCAATGGAAAAAGTAAAAAAAAGCACAATACCAGGGAAACATAGAATATGGGATTTCAGGAGCAAAAGTCAAGCTAAAAGTCAAGTTGGGTCAGGGCGATTGAGATATGCAGTACCAAACCATGGTCCTGTCAGTCGTAGGGCAAATGCACCTAAAACTTCCAATGACTCCAATTTGTAGTCGCATTAAATAGTCCACTTTTCTCCAAAGTTGGCTATGTGCTATACTCTTGTGCCACTTGACACCTCTGCCTGTCCCTCTGCAAAACTCACCATGGTGTATGGAGGGAGAAAGAGACAGTACCAGTGAATAATGGAAAAAGTAAACCCAACATATTAAATAACCAGGTACTTAAGTGGATCATATGATGCATGGTTCCACCAAAGTGAGACAAGAGGTGTAGCTTAAAGTTGTTTGGATGGTCCAATGCAGAATCTGTACCAAGGCGCAATCCTCAAGGCTGTAATGGGTAATAACCAGCCGAGGTGGAAAAACTTCTTGTAGTCTTGGAAATCTCAATAATCCCGATACCTCCTTCACCTCCTGGATGGCCATAATTTTTCATTGCCAGATGTTCTCCTAGATGCAACATGGAAATAGCTGAGTAGAATTTGGACAACTCGACAGAAGAAAACAACTGAAAGATTTCTGATGTAAGCATGGCTGATAGCCGAAGCTCCATAATAATATATAGTGGGCCATAGGTTTTTTTGGTCATGTTTTCCATTTTTACATTATCAGCTACACTATAGCCAAAAATTCTGAAATTTCTCAGTAGACATAACGGATAAAACAGTATAAATGGTAAATATGTCTAGCTGCAGAAAATGGTTACTGAGATTGTCAAGAATGTTTTCTGTTTCTAGCGGACATAGTTGAGGAGATTGGATCTCCATCTGAGTTAGTAACGTCAGAAGTTACGGCAAGAAGTTTCCGTGTTAGTTGGAGTCACGCACCAGGAAAAGTTGAAAAATACCGTGTGGTATACTATCCAACCAAGGGAGGACAGCCAGAAGAGGTAAGCACTACCAACTAAGGCACTGAGATATTTTTACTTACTAATATGGACTGGTTTGGTCACCAAAAAGTGCCTGTGTGGTCATCTCTGATACCTACATTCAGTTGGTTCTTGCCCATATTATAGACTCATGACTTATTGTCTTCTCAGGTTATAGTAGATGGCAGCGTGACAACCACTGTGCTCAAGAACTTGATGTCTCTGACAGAATATCAAATAGCCGTGTTTGCTGTGTACTCGAGGAGCACTGCGGAAGGACTGCGCGGTGCTGAAACCACACGTGAGTAACTTCTATCCTTCTGCATATAAAAGAAATGTTATTCAGTACTGTGATGGAGGATCCAGATCAGATAAGCAGGAAATAATCCAGTAAATCACATATTTAGAGAAGTAAGATATTGGCCTAATGTGTTTCAACTATTGTAAATAGGGCTATCAAGTGATTTACAAAAAGCAACAGCAGGACCCATAAAAATCCAGTCAGAATGATAGGAAAGCTGTACTAAATGTCATTCAGGTACTGTAAATGTTTTCTATAACTTCACTCAACGTGACCTCATGTGATAGATAATGTGATCAACAGATTTACAAATAAAGTGATCTCTAGGTTATGTTGTCTCTCCCTTGATAAATCACCCAAAATTGCCGGTCACTACATGAAGTGGGGGGTGGTATTTGTCTCTCTACAAGAAGTGAGGGAAGAGCTTTCTCTCTCTTCAAGAAGTAAAGGTGGGTCTTTGTTTTTCTACAAAAAGTAATGGTGGATCTTTGTCTCTCTACAAGAAGTGAGGGTGGGTCTTTTTCTCTACAAGAAGTGAGGGTGGGTCTTTGTCTCTCTACAAGAAGTAAGGTGGGTCTTTGTCTCACTACTAGACGTGGGGGTGGGTCTTTGTCTCTCTACAAGAAGTAAGGGTGGGTCTTTGTCTCTCCACAAGAAGTAAGGGTGGGTCTTTGTCTCTCTACAAGAAGTGAGGGTGGGTCTTTGTCTCTCTACTAGAAGTAAGGTGGGTCTTTGTCTCACTACTAGACGTGGGGGTGGGTCTTTTTCTCTCCACAAGAAGTAAGGGTGGGTCTTTGTCTCTCTACAAGAAGTAAGGGTGGGTCTTTGTCTCTCTACAAGAAGTAAGGGTGGGTCTTTGTCTCTCTACAAGAAGTGAGGGTGGGTCTTTGTCTCTCTACTAGAAGTGGGGGTGGGTCTTTGTCTCTCTACAAGAAGTGGGGGTGGGTCTTTGTCTCTATATATGCAGTGGGGGTGGGTGTTTGTCTCTCTACTAGAAGTGAGGGTGGGTCTTTTTCTCTCTACAAGAAGTGAGGGTGGGTCTTTGTCTCTCTACAAGAAGTGAGGGTGGGTCTTTGTCTCTCTACTAGAAGTGGGGGTGGGTCTTTGTCTCTCTACAAGAAGTGGGGGTGGGTCTTTGTCTCTATATATGCAGTGGGGGTGGGTCTTTGTCTCTCTACTAGAAGTGGGGGTGGGTCTTTGTCTCTCTACAAGAAGTGAGGGTGGGTCTTTGTCTCTTCACAAGAAGTAAGGATGGGTCTTTGTCTCTCTACAGGAAGTGAGGGTGGGTCTTTGTCTCTCTACAGGAAGTGAGGGTGGGTCTTTGTCTCTCCACAAGAAGTAAGCATGGGTCCTTGTCTCTCTACAAGAAGTGAGAGTGGGTCTTTGTCTCTCTACAGAAAGTGAGGGTGGGTCTTTGTCTCTCTACAGGAAGTGAGGGTGGGTCTTTGTCTCTCCACAAGAAGTAAGCATGGGTCCTTGTCTCTCTACAAGAAGTGAGAGTGGGTCTTTGTCTCTCCACAAGAAGTAAGGATGGGTCTTTGTCTCTCTACAGGAAGTGAGGGTGGGTCTTTGTCTCTCTACAGGAAGTGAGGGTGGGTCTTTGTCTCTCCACAAGAAGTAAGCATGGGTCCTTGTCTCTCTACAAGAAGTGAGAGTGGGTCTTTGTCTCTCTACAGGAAGTGAGGGTGGGTCTTTGTCTCTCTGCAAGAAGTGGGGGTGGGTATTTGTCTCTCTACAAGAAGATGGGGTGCGTTGTGTCTCCATAGACAGTGGGGGCAGGACTTTGTCTAAGTAAATGAAGAATGGGCGGATATTAGTGGTTAGTGCAAAATACAAAGAAAGTGGTAAAATAGGGAATGGCAATGGGAGACTTGTGGAGACATTTACGTAATTGACAACAGTGTATTTTTGACAATGTAATGTAGTAGAGAGGAGTAATATGAAAATGATATAGAATATTGAAACATAGAAAGAAAATAAAAAAAAAGAAGATAAAACTAACAAATAAAAATAATATTAATAAAAAAATTGATGAAGGTGAAATTCGTAAGTGGAAGAGGAACAGTGGATTGTTATTTCGAGGAGAGATTTTGATCCTGATCTACATGTCTCACACTGGTAACGCCCTCTTTAATTTAAAATACACTCTGGAGGCAGATTCTCCGGGAGATCTATGTCCTGCCCATAGATCTTAATAGCTCATTAATGTATTAAGAAAAATATGGATTTCTCTGGAATAAGACATCATATCACAGATTTCAAGGTATCATTTTATTCATCTTTCTGTGACTTACATGCCCATATAGACGGCTTAGGAGGGTTGATCTCTGTCAGATGCCCTTTAAAAGCTTCCTTATTAGAGACCTTATATGAACTATTCAGATTGAATTTCTCATGTCCAGATATGTCAAAATCAGTCAGAAAAAAACTGTGCAACGTATTATTTCTAGTTCCATTGATGTTAAAATCTGTATTGTTACTCTACATTTTTTCCTTTCAGTGGCATTGCCCATGGCCTCTGATCTTGACCTGTACGACGTCACTCACCGAAGTATGAGGGCAAAATGGGTTGGTGTTGCAGGTGCTACTGGGTATATGATCCTCTACGCTCCTCTCACAGAAGGACTGACTGCAGATGAAAAAGAGGTAAATTGAAATGGCACAACTAAATATTTCAGATGGTTAATAGGCACTGTTCATTATGTAGACAATCCATTTGTTCTGCACGGCCACGTACTCCAATGGTTTACTGGGCAAAGTGCAGGACAGGACTGCCAAGGGCTGAAAATAGTGGCGTACCACACCATGCATCTCGGTTTCTGCCATCATCTGTATT
This sequence comes from Ranitomeya variabilis, assembly GCF_051348905.1. Taxonomy (NCBI): domain Eukaryota; kingdom Metazoa; phylum Chordata; class Amphibia; order Anura; family Dendrobatidae; genus Ranitomeya; species Ranitomeya variabilis. Next base: position 538,478,806 of record NC_135237.1, read on the forward strand.
CTCTGGAATGACAGTGTTGGAGAGTATCCGAAGCTGTTGGTGATAATAACCACTTTACTTATTCCAGATGAAAGTTTCCAGTTCAGTGACAGATGTTGAGTTGGATGGATTGACTCCCAGTACCGAATACACAGTCACAGTCTACGCTATGTTTGGAGAAGAAGCCAGCGATCCACTCACCGGACAAGAAACCACATGTAAGAAGTTCATATGCAAAACGAAAGGGGTTAAAGAAGCTGGTCCATATATAAAGTGGCAAATCTGCCATGTTTAAAGTACATTTTTAAAAATTGTTAAGAAAATTGTATAAAACACCAATATTTTTTTTAATGGATTTATTTATCCCATCTCAGATGTTTATAGCCTATTTACAGGATGCATAAATGTCTGATTGATGTGGAACCCACTTCTGGGACCTCAAAAATGAGGGCCTGTCTCAGAGTGCCAGGACAGGAGAGAAGGTAGATGGATCATACTCAATGTTTTATGTTTCCACAGTACCACTGACCCCACCTAGAAACCTCCGGTTTTCTAATATTGGGCACAGCACTGCCACCGTCTCTTGGGACCACTCTCATAAGAATGTAAATGGATATCGTATCATGTATGTGAAGACCGGGGGAGCTGACATCAATGATGTGAGTCAATTTTTAACCTCGAAATATATGAAAAAATGGGGCAGTTTACAGTGTCTTAAAAAGTGTGGACTTAGACTATATTATTATTAACGGCCTTCAGCTCGATCTCAAGATATGGTGACTTGATGGATGAACACTCTGTAGGAAGATTGATCTTGTGCAAGCCTTGATAGGTCCACCAGGGTCTTCTCCTCCATTATCTTGATAGTATCAAGCCATCGGGATGAAACTTAGATGAGACAGTCTTAAAATTCACCAGATGGTTCATTCTGGTTGATAAATTTAGTGCTTGACTACATGGCCTAGTCTACGTTTTTTGGCTCCTAGGTCTTCTATCTTGCCCGAACAGTTATTAACGCTTCACCGGCTCCTCTCATACTCCAATATATACCAATGTTCCTCTAGAATTAGGTTGTCCCTCTGTCTTTTACTGATGAATGTCATCATTCTTGTGTTTGTTACTTTTCCAAGCGGGCCAAATCAATAACTATTTTACATATCAGATCTGATGACCATTACAATTGTCAGTTGACTACATTTGGTTTTCTGCAAAATTACATCACATACCAGGAAGGAGTGAAACCGTAATAAACAGGCCGGACTCGGATGACCCATGGATGGCAACTGCATGTTGATTATTCCTTTCGCCAACTTTGATTAATGACTCAGATCCGCTAAAAACACGGACATGTGAATATCCCCATAGACTACGATGGGTGTGAAACCATGGATAAAACACATATGTGAAAAACGGATGACTGAACGCGACCTTACCCTCTACAGCCAATCGGACTGATGCTAACATTTTCTCCAACTCTCATTGGTTACCTTAGAGATCTTCCTGAATCTTATCACAATTCTCTTTGGCCCAGATTTATTATTGCATTTGCACCTGTTTTCTGTCTTGTTTTTGGTATTTTTCAGCTGTTTTTCATTTTTCAATTAATTGTTTTCGTAGTTTGCGCCTTTCTTAAAGTCTATTTTTATATGTGTTCGCTTATTCTTTCTTCTGTTTGCTAATGTGAGCAGAGTTTGGGATTTCCAAATGTTTTCACTTGCGACTTTTTTAAATTTGGCAAAATTTTAGCGCATCTGTACTCCAGTCCCCCAACTCCTGGAGTGATTTTATGCATGTCAAATCACGTTTTTGCATCATTTTGCAAAATATCTAACACTTTTTACAAAAAAAATAAAATGATTGGAAAAAAGTGAATTTTTACTTTGCACAAAAGTCATGAAACGCATGCACCATTTTAATAAATCAGTGAATACCACAAGATAAAAAAGAAAACTGACTTTAAAAAAAACGCGAATGATAAATCGGGGCCTTTGTTTCTCGTTTTTTTTATATGCTCGTCTAACTTTTGAGTGTTTTGCTAACCATTGTCTTCCTAGTCTTCAATTTACTATCTATTCTCTTCACTAGTCCCTCCTTACCCGTCCAAACTTTCTGCTGTCAGAGGGCCCTTCCGTCTTGTTGGGTTGTACACCAGGTATTGACAATGTGTAGACTGTTAATGACGATGTGTAGACTTTCTTGGGTAATATATCATATAAATCCATTTATTTGACAGGTGGAAGTCGGGAAAGTTGCAACCGTCGACTTAAAGAAGTTGTCCTCACTGACAGAGTACACGGTGGCTGTCTTCTCTGTTTTTGACGAAGGCCAATCTGAGCCCCTCACTGGCACTTTTACTACAAGTAAGTCTAGAATAGGATGACTAGACCTGGACTCACAGAGTATGTCGGCCAAGGGTAAATATACAATATAGTCATCCCCGGGACCATAGAGAATAGATATCTGGCCCAAATTGGGCCTACATCCCTTCTAATTGAATGTTATGACTCTGTATAGTGCTTACATGGTCATTTTAATAGTCTTGTTCAAGGGGTTTAGAAATCACATTTTTATGCTGCCTATGATGGATAGGCAGCATAAAGAAGAAAGACTAAAAAGAGTGTACCACTTTAAATGACTCAGCTTATGGATTTCATGATTCACCATGTAATACTTAATTCCGCCTGTGGAGGCACTGTACGGAAATGTAACACTTTCTGATAAGTTCCTTCAGATTACTGTTGATTGCTGAGGCAGCTTTAATAAATGACATTTGCTTATTTTTGGGCCTTTTCTAAAATAAAGCCATTATAAAAAGCTGCAACCCATTTAATTCATAAAACAACGCTGTGCCCGTCTGATTAAAGGGAGTGTTGAGGTGGTAATAATCCTGACAAACTCAAGATGTTGACTCTGTATGTACAGTAGCCAGGAATTAAAATTGGGTTCAGTATAGTTGAAGGGGTTTTTACTGTAAAGGGTGTGTTCACACTGAGTTTTATTTTTTCTGAGGCTTTGGATCAGAAACTCTCCAAGTATGAGCAAACGGAGTCTTTTTGTTGAGTTTTCGGAGCTGAAACTGCCAATGCCTTGTAGATTGCGGCACAGCCGCCAAATTTTTCCAGGCGACTATTCTTGAAGAAAAAGCCAGTGCCAATTTTTCCTCCAGAGGGTTCATTGCACTTCTCCCGTCAATCTCACGACAACTAATATCTTCTTTAATATCTTAATTAAGATTGCGAGCGGCTCCTGAAGAATAAGGTTTCCAGACACTGAAGTAGATAAAAGTAGTAACAAAATACTGAAGATCTGCACAGCAATGTCGTTTTTATATTGCTGCGCATTATGTTCATTTTTTGGGCACTTTTTCAGGTGGCTCCTAAACGGCATTCGCATGATAAAGACTCCATGTGCACATACCCGTCTTTTTTAGGTACATTCCGCCACACAAACCACCTTAAAAACCTGAACATATGAGCAGGAATGTCATTATTCCATAGATTTTATAGCCATGCATATGTTCATTCTTTTGAATGGTGTTTGAAAGGTTTTCAAGTTGCTTTTTCCACCAGGTGTTTTTAAAAATCTTTTCTGAAAAAAAAAATAACGTGGATTCCGCCTTAAAACCACCTGAAAAAAAAAAACAACAAAAAACAATGCACAGCAATGTAAAAACGGCATTGCTGTGCACATATTCAGCCTTTTGTTACTTATTTTAACCCCTTCATGGTTCAGAAACTGTGAATTGATTAACACTTCTTCAGGTGGCTTAGTTTGGAAGCCACCCGCTTTTTATAGTTGAAAGTATCGGGGAAAGATGCTGCCAGCAGAACAGGCACTGAAGATGATGGCATAACTGTCAGCAAAGAGTGGCTTCGGCGTCGGAAGTAAGGCATCATACCCTAAATCAGTTTTTGAGGATTTTGAAATCTGTCTGCAGAAAAAAATTCCTAAAAAAAATTTGTGTGGATGTAGCCTGAGTGTTCAGTTTCCCTGCAGCACTTCCGCAGGGGAAATTAAGTATTACACAGATGTGTGTAATTCAGGATAGGAAAGGTCCTCCAGTCCTTCCTTCTCCATTTCTAATCTGCTGATGACTCATGTATCAATATAACATTATAAGACTTCTACATTTCTGCTCTCAGAGCCAGTCCCTTCTCCTCGGGATCTCAATGTGAGAGATATCACCACGCACAGTTTCAGAGCTTACTGGACACGATTCGCTCCAGATATCGTCATGTACAGACTGACATGGACGCCCCGCACTGGTGGTACCACTCAGGAGGTAAATGTCCTTTTTACCCCGTAACATAATTTTTGGTGATTTGTTCTGAGAGCACATTCAGTCCATGTAAATCATATATGTATATATGTCCTGGAGGTCTCTCTATCTCTTCTCCTTTTTTTCCCATTTAATGTTAGAAGGGGCTGTTTGTTCCTCCTTTCTGTAGACATCGAGCACTTTTCCTCTGGAGTCGTGAATGTAGTCGGTCGGAGCTCATTACTGGCCTGAAATCGGCTGGTGTAAATGGCTCATATCCTATTGGCAAATTGGTGTTTGCTTTCTTACTTTATTTTTCCTTTAAAGGGGTTGTCTATCCTTTAGGGACTTTTTTTTTTTTTAACTTAAATACATGTATTTTTGGCTAAAATTCATTTTTGTAATTGGGTTTAATAAAAAAAATTTCACCGTTTGCCTTCTGCAGCCTTTGTGATGCACCGTCTAATGCAGGCTTTAGAATGAGTTTGCTGAGAATCCGGCAATGAGCTCATTCTGACTGTCCAATGGGAATGTTTGTGACTCTTTAAGCTCCTCCCTGCAGATTTATAACCACAGATCACATCATTACATGTGCTGGAAGCAAAGAGGCTGTAAGAGCCAAAGAGTGCCAAATTTTTAATGAAACCCAATGGCCAAAAATTATTTTTGCCCAAAATACATGCATTTAAGCAAGCAATACAAAAAAAAATCCCCATATGTGGACAACCCCTTTAAGTAAAGAAAATATGAAAACTTTTGAAATTTTTAACCAATAAGAAGCAAGCTTTATTCATTCTCATCAACTCTTCATAGGCTCTTGTAAAGGGAGACATCTCCAACTATCTCATGGATGGTCTGACTCACAGCACAGAATATGAAGTTACCCTTTCCGCAATATTTCCAGATGAAACAGAAAGTGATTCCCTATCGGCTTTGGCTACAACTCGTAAGAAATCTTTTAAAACAAAAAATCTTAATTCTGTAATTAGAAATTGTGTAATATGTTCTTCATGATGGGTGGAAGTTAATTAAGTCAAAATGTAAGAGTAGGGTAGACGTCGGGGACAAAAAAGTCCCATGGTTCCCCCGAGTGTCATATTCTGCGGACAGATTCCTAGTGACTTCCTTGCTCCTTGTTCTTGTAGTCAGGGCCAGAAAGAGGTCTGTGGCAGGTCTTTTGCTGGTAATTGAAATTTTCTAATGTTAAGAAAATCTTAGGTCAAAGCGACTAAGCTAAGGTGGCTACAAACATAATAGAAATCATAAATTATAATGCTATAATACTGTGCTAAGTGCCTTATAGTGCCTAAATAATTTAACCATGCTGCCTTTAAGAAGGGGATGTCATCAGATCAAAACTGGAAACAGTTTGCTCTATAATATTCCAGTTGCTCCCCTGAGTATTCCACTTTTTGTATTTTTTAAATCCGCCATACGGTTCCAGAGATATGGGCCATTTAGTTATGACCTATTATAGCTGTTCTTTAACATGGGGGCGTGGCGCACAGAGTTCTCTGGGGGCGTGTCTTGCATTATTACCTTTTGAGTAGTGCTCCTTAGTAAAGAACATGCGTAAATAAAGAGGCCCATGTCTCTGGATCCGTATGGCGGATTTTAAAAAAACAAAAATCGGAATACTCAGGGGAACAGCAGGATTAAAATAACAATAAAAATTGACCACTTTTGAACTGGTGACAGGTCCTCCTTAAAGGATACCATGGCCCTAGAAAACAGAAGACCTGTCCTTATGATAGTTCATCAGTGCTACATCGTTGGGGGTCTGAATCTTGGCACCCCCACTTATAATTTGATTGACTTCCCTGATTTGTTATTGCTTTTTTTGTCTATTTTTTTGGTGTTTTTAGGCTGATTTTCATTTGCCCTTTGTTCTTTTAATTTGCACTTATTTTTAAGTCTATTTTATGCTATGTTTGTTACTGTGGCTAAGGTTTGGGGTTTGCAGATATTTTGTGCTGTTTCATTAATTGTTACCCCCCCCCCCTCCTCCTTGGAATGATTTTATGTACACCTGTACACCTCAAATTTTCTGTCATTTTAGAAGAATATGCTGCTTTTTTGCTCTCAAAAGAACCTTTTTGATTTTGTGCAAAATTTATGAACCACGTACGTATTTTGAAGAAGTTTCCCCCAAAACCTCATCAAATGCTAAAAGACACAAAAAAAGAAAGATGACTTAAAAAAACATGCCATCTTTCATGGTTTACCAGGCACAGAACCACACACACTTCATTAGGAATGAGTGATCTATTCTCTTAGCAGATCGGTGAAGATCCAGGTATCAGGATCCCCCAAAGATCCGATAGTGATGGCCTCTCCTGAGGATAGGAAATCAATTAGAATCAGAGAACTTTTAAAGTAAAGCTGTAACCAAATCAAAAGTGGCTATTTTTTGCTCTTATTTTATTCCCTCTCTGCTCCTCTGACTATTTTGCTTTTTTTTTTTAAATCCGCCATACGATTCAAGAGATATAGGCCTTTTTTATTTAGCGCTAATTTTTATGGTCTTCACCCTGGGGGCGGTGCTCACGGGTAATTAAGACACGCCCCCAGAAAACCCCACAGTAAGCCACACCCCCTTAGAAAAAACGTAAAAATTAGCACTAAGTAAAAAGGCAAATATCTTCAGAACCGTATGGCGGATTTAAAAAAAACAAAAAAACTGAATACTCAGGGGAGTAGCGGGAATAAAATAAGAGCAAAAACTGGACACTTACGATCTAATGACAGGTCCTCCTTAAAGACAGTGTCATACAGTGATCACATAATAGAACCATCACATAGTAAAGATATAATAGTCCAAATCAGTGCCAAAATAATAAAATGTAAGATTATTTTTTTATATTTTTGTTTAACACCTAACATATACAGATGTATATAAATATCACATTTGCTTCTACTTTCAGTGACGAGAACTACAACTACTCCAACTACAGCAAGACCTACAACACCAGGTATGTGGAATTTATTGATTATTACTGTCCCTTTTTTTGCTAATCCTGTAAACTTCCGCCTTTCATTGGGAAAAGACATTAAACAGGTTAATTCCACATTATGTGAGTAGATGGGGCTCCATGTATGAAATAGGAGGCCAATCCCTTGCCAATGTGGCCAGTGCATATAAGACGGCAGCGTTATATACCGTAACCTGTGTAGTATAGCGTTTCTAAGGTTTTATGTAACTAAAGCCGAATCACCAATTAATGGAAAGTTCTTTTATATACTTTGGGATTTCAAAATCACAGATTGCTGTCGATGAATGGAAATATTCTTGCACAAAAGCAGAGCTGGAGCTACAGCAGAGCAAATCTTCTGACCTGAACGTTTACTCTGTATTTGGTTCTGTGCATATGTTGAGTATTTGTAGCAGGTTTTTCTGCAGCAAAATTAAAGTGTTGGTCGAAAAAACTCTACATAAAATACTCACGTTTTTGCATGACTTTTAACTTTCAATGTTTCCCCATTTATTTGCAAAAAATGTTTAAAGATTTGACATGCTGCAGATATGATAAAATCCAATTTCATGGAAAAAAAAATGTAACGTGTGAACAAGACCTTTCAGTGAATGGCAATTTTTCAGAATTGTACAGTACAGTGGCATGTAAAGGTTTGGGCACCCCTGGTCAAAATTACTGTTATTGTGATCAGTTAAGCATGGTGAACATGAAAGGATCTCTAAAATGCCTAAAGTTAAAGGTGACACATTTTGTTTGTATTTTAGCCAAATATATATATATATATATTTTCATCTTTTAAATGTTAAAAATGACAAAAAGGAAAATGGACCAATGCAAAAGTTTGGGTACTCTGCATGGTTAGTACCAAGTAGCACCTACTTTTGCAAGTATCACAGCTTGTAAACACTTTTTGTAGCCAAACAAGAGTCTTTCATTTCTTGTTTGAGGGATTTTCATTCTTTCTTTTTTGGAAAATTCTCCTGGTTCTGTGAGATTCCTGGGTCGTCTTACATCCTCTGCTATTTTGAGGTCTAGTCACAGATTGTCAATGATATTCAGATCAGGTGACTGTGAGGGCCATTGTAAAAGCTTCAGCTTGCACCTTTTGAGGTCGTCTATTGTGGATTTTGACGTGTGTTTAGGATCATTATCCATTTGTAGAAGCCATCCTCTTCCTCTTTTCAACATCAGCTTTTTACAGATGGTGTTAGGCTGGGTTCACATTACGTTTCCCCAGTCCATTAGACGGACTGCGTTACACCGCGGCATAACGCGGTGTAACGCAGTCCGCTAATGCTGCCATTAAACCCTATTTCAGGCGTCATTGAGTGACGGACCCTCGGACGCGGGCTGCAGCGTTTCTGGGTCCGTCACTTCTAGCGCACATACAGCATTTGCTAACTCTATCTGCGCTAGCACGATTGAATTTCGGCACTTGCGTTAACGCAGCCCGTTTAACGCATGTGTTGAACAGGCTGCTTTAACGCAATGTGAACCTAGCCTTATGTTTACATCAAGAATTTGTGCACATTTTTTTTTATCCGTTCTTCCCTCTACCCGTGAAATTGTGTCATTGAATGCAACACAACCCCAAACATGGTTGATCCACCCCCCTGCTTAATGGTTGGCGAGATGTTCATTTCCTGAAATTCTGTGCCCTTTTTACTCCACTCATACCTTTTATGATTGTGGCCAAGCAGTTCTATTTTAACCTCATTGGTCCACAGGACTTGTTTCCAAAATGCATCAGGCTTGTTTAGATGTTCTTTTGCATACTTCTGATGATGAATTTTATGTTGAGGACGCCGGAGAGGTTTTCTTCTGTTGACTCTTCCATGAAGGCCATGTTTGTGCAGGTGTCTCTGAACAGTAGAACAATGTACCACAACTCCAGAGTCTGATAAATCTTTCTGAAGGTCTTTTGCAGTCAAGTTCTGATTTACCTCTCTAGCAATCCTACGAGCAGCTCTCACTGAAATATTGCTTGGTCTTCCAAACATTATTATAATTACATTTCAAACTGAGGACAGGGCAACTTGAAAACACTTTGCTATCTTCTTATAGCTTTCTCCTGCTTTGTAGACCTCCACCATTTTCATTTTCAGAGGGCTAGGCAGCGGCTTATAAGAACCCATGACTGCTCTTTGTTTGGCACAAGGTTAAAGGAGGCTGGGATTTTATAAAGCTGGAAAATGTACATCACCTGGCCTTTCCTACCGACGATAGTGAACAAACCATAACATTAACGGGCTAATTAAGGTCTGAAACCTTGGAGAAAATTATCTGAGCACACAAATTTCCAAACTTTTGCATAAGCCCATTTTCCCTTTTGTAAATTTTAAAATGTAAAAAGTAATAATATTTTTTTTTTTGTTTGCCTAAAATACAAAGGAAATGTGTTATCTGTAACTTTAGGCGTTTTAGAGATCATTTCCTCTTCAAATTGTTTAACTGTTCACAATAACAGTAATTTTGGCCAGGGGAGCACAAACTTTTACATGCCACTGTATATGTTGATCTGGGTTCCTGATCTGTTTATTCAGCATTCTAAGCTTTAATATTATTTAAATGGGTTATCCATGACTAAATATATTTTTGCTATGGGCTTAAGAACTAACAGGCAGGTAGTTGCCAACTACCTGCCTGCTGTGCCCAGCACCGCTCTGTGTCACCAATGACCCCTACTGACCATTGAGTGACTCCCGCTGATGTCACTTCAACAGAGCGGCGGCTGTCATGCTGATTGACAGCTGGCTACCCACTGCCTAACTGAGTCCTGGTGCCTAGGGGGGCCCAAAAGGTTCCATTAGGCCATATGGAAAGACCAGTACCGTCAAAGACCCATGATAGTTGGGGGCCCTTTTGGAGATTTTGCATTGGCGCCCATGATTTTCACCTTACACAACACTGATAGTTATACGTTATTATCCTTACAGTGGTCCGTTTAGGTATCAGAAACCTTCTAGTAGACGATGAGACCACATCCAGCCTCCGCGTGTCATGGCTGATGACAGATGGCAATATTCGCCAATATCTGGTATCCTACGTCACGGCATATGGAGATCGGGAAGAAGTGGTAAGATGTGCAATTAAAATATGCAGAGTAATTTGGGGAAAATGTATGCCGTTTTGAAGAGTTTGTTGCAAAAAAAGTTAATAAATACTGCAAGAAAAAAAAAAAGAACAAGATTTAATGGCATTTGCATTTTTTTGTCTCTTTCTTTTCTCTTGCGGTATTTATTGTCATTTTTGTGCACATGTTTTTTGCCAAAACAGTGCACGTATTTCACGAATTTTGCCCAAAGCAAAAAAATCATCTTAATTTTTGTTTAGTAATTTTTTCTTTCTTTTTTTTTAGTTGCAAAAAGATTGTATATTTTGCAAAAAGGCGAAAAACTTGCACACAAAAATAAATTCTCACATACCTAAAATCACTCCAGAAGGAGGCGGACTGGAGCAAATGTGTGCAAAAATTTTCCAACTTTTAGAAAAAAAAAACGCAAAATAATGAATTAGATGAAAAGATCTGGAAAACCTAAATCCTGCCCACAGCAAACTAAAAAAAAAAATAGATGAACAAATAAACAAATGACTTTAAAAAATGCACAAGTAAAAAGATGAATATGATGCAAATATTAAAGAGAGGAAAAATGCACAAAACGAGTCAAAAAAAAAAAGGAACAAAAACAGATGAATCTGCCTCTATGTATCCAAATTGTTTATGTGGATGTTGTGGATGTCACCAATTGCACGTAGCACTACGGATATTACTATAGAACCCCCACAATTAAGACATTGGGTGGGAACGTAGCCTAAAGTGGCTTAAGACATAATGATAATCACTAATGGCACACAAGGATTATTAATGATCATTGCATTTGTCCTATTGATCTCGTCCCAAGTAGACCACTCATATGTGTGTACCTCGATAAAGGGGGTGTAATTAACTCATTACCTTCCTTCTATCATCCAGAGTGGTGAGCCACTACAAAGCCCACGTAGGCCCTGTTATTTTAATGGTCACCATGTAATACCTTGGTTCGCCTGTAGTGGCCACTGTAGGGAAAAGGTGCAGTTACTGGCAGCTTCAGTCTTTACTTGACCGATCAACCGATCACCAGACACTCTTTTTGCTTTTGTTCGAATTGATTTGCAGGAACCCATCCCATCAGCTACGTCAGTTATCGGTGGCCGCTACACGGGAGCTTAGAGAACCGCCACCTGCCCCCCAACATCCAAGGCTCCTCTTTTGATTAGCCAAACTGGTGCAAGATCAAACGAACGTCATGCCAAAACGAGGATGTTGCTCCATGCTGGCTAATCAAAAGAGAAGCCATGGATGCCAGGCGGTAAGAGGCAATTCTCAGGGCAACCGTCCAGCGGCCACATATTACTGCTGCGGCCTCATACGTGGTCTTGTGAAATGATTCGCACCAACTCTAGAACCAAATTGGTGATGGAATCCTACAATTATTTCGTCCATTTTCACATATAAAACACATTTCAACAAAGAGGCGAAAAATACGTGAAGTTTGGATCAGTAACATTTAATCCCGTCTTTAGCCACGCAGAGCCAATACGATAAGTGTTCCGCATGCTATACGATGCTGCTTGTTGTATTTGTAACCTCATGTCTCGTCTTCTGCAGAAAGTCGTATCCGGAAGGGAAAGCGAAGTTGTGCTGCCGTCTTTGCTGTCTGACACTGAATATAAAGTCACCGTCACCCCTGTGTATTTCAATGGAGAAGGGATTGCCATGTCATCGTCTGGGAAAACATGTATGCTGTAGTATATAGAATGATTACTTTATGCCTAATATATATATATTTATACAGTCTACCAAAGACAATGGGAAGGTAGCAGTGAGAATGTAGCAGGGCAGGCCTGTCTGGGGTCCTTAGCTAAAAATGACAGCGCCCTTATTCTGTATAGTCATAGCGCGCATCCATGGCCGGGACATGTAGAGCGGGAGTGAGGAAAGCCTTATAGCCGGTAGAAGGAGATGGAGGTTCGATGGATCACCTGAGGATTAAGTTATATCCGGACTACATCAGTTATGATGTCCACCACCTCGGTTCTTGTTGTCAAGTGCTGAACTTCAGAAAAGTTGCCTACGGGTGTGTGCACACGATGTTTTCTTCAAGGAAAGTTCACTACAAAACCAGCCTGACAAAGCGCTTCCTAAATGCTCAAAAGAATAAACATAACCCATTGCCTGTAAAAATAACTTGGTGTGCATGGGTACAGTTTTCTGAGAGTTTTATTTTTAACTACTTCAAGTTTCCAAAGATGCCAGACAGTTAAAAGAAGCTAGAAGTCCATTTTTCAGGTGTCTTCCTTTCTCCAGACTTAGCAATACAAGTCAATGGGACAGCTCGAAATACATCCAAAAGATGTACATACTAGAGATGGGCAAACCCAAACAGTAAAGTTCAGGGTATTCTCCAAGAAGTCTGTGTTACTGTTCGGGTTCGGCACTCCAAACATCGGGTGTTTCTCCCGCTGTCATCTGCATGACAGTGAAAGAAACACCAGCTGCTGTGATCGGCGGTAAAATCATTACCGCCGGTCAAAGATCTGTGGTGCCCCGCTGCCAGATTACAACATAAGCCTACAGCTGTGACCGAAGGTAAAAAGTTTACCTCCGGTCACAGACGTCGGTTTATGTGAGTACTACTCCCATTAGATGCGCCTTTTCTGGGGTGGCTGCGAGCTGCTATTTTTAGGCTGGGACGATCAATATCCAAGGCCCCTTACCAGCCTGAAAGTAACAGTGCACAGCTGTCTGCTTTAGCTTGCCTGGTTGTCAAAAATGGGGGGACCCCACGCTGTTTTTTTATTATTTAAATAATTTAAAAAAACTGTGGGTACCCTCTACTTTTGATAACCAGCCAGGATAAAGCTGACAGCTGAGGATTTCAGCTGTCAGTTTTGCCTGGCTGGTTACCAAAAATACAGGGGAACCCATGTAATTTTTTTACTATTATTTATTTCTAGTGCACACGCCTGCTGATGAAAACTCCCATCAGCCAGCGTCTGCTGTCGCTGTTATCAGTGACAACAGTCATAGACTGATGGAAAACAGTGTGGCAGTGTTTGCATGACAGTGTGGAAAACAATGGATGTTTGGGCCCCTCATTCATGTGAATGGGGTCCAGGTCCAGGTACTATTCTGGTAACAGAAAAAAACTTTTTAAACTTTTTTTTAACTGTTTGTCCAAACCAGCCGGACCCGAATTTCCAAGGGTTTGCCCATTACTAGTTCAGACATATTTTTGAGCATTTTGACAGCATTTTGTTTTGAAAAATTACAATTGCTTTTTTCATCGTTGAATAGAGTTTTAAAAAAGTATTTGGAAAACGTCAATAAAAAGATGCCCCCAAAAAGCCTAGAAAAATCCTCAAAAGAAAAAAAATGGCAAAAAAGCGCTCAGGAAACAAATAAAGAATGCTAAAAAAGATACTTCGGGAAAGAAAAAAAATTATGATCATTTTCTGAAACGACTTCCTATTGAAAAACTTGGCGGGTTCACTTTCTTGAAAAAGATGTCATGTGCACAAACCGTTAGTTTTCTTTATGTTAGTTTTTTTTCAAGGAGGAAGTGCTTTGGGAAACCCTCTTTTTTTGGGAATTTGTAGAGTTTTTCTTTATTACTAACACTTTATCTCACAGCAGCCAGTGTGTGGGAAAGCGCAGTAGATCAGAACCTAGAGGAGTGCTGAGAGAAGTGTTTGTAATGAAACAAAGCTCAGCTCTGCTGTACTGGCGTGGACATACCAAGGGTGCCCAAAACTGAAGAGGGCCGCTACCACCTCCAAGTCAAGGAGGAGCAGGGACTTTCAGGGAGATCTATGTCCGATCCATAGATCTTAACAGCTCATTTACATATTAAGAAAAATTGTGGATTTCTCCGGAATAAGACATTGGAACGCAGATGTCGAGATGTCATTTTATTCAGCTTGGCCTGGTCAAATAGAAGCTTTGATCTATGATTTGATCATTCTTTATAATTTTATTCATGCTGTCCAAACTCCAGAAAGCATAAATGGCAGCCAGTTATATATTCTCTATAGTTAGAAGATCCGGTTGGGGACAATAGTTCGAGACAAGCCTAGTCCGTTCCTGCTTTTTGGCCGGCTCTTCCCAGTGCTGTTCCAGGTGATCGACAGGTTTTCGCTCACGTGTACATAGGGAATGAAAATTAGCGAGATTAATTTGCAGTTTGAGATAGGATAGGACATGTTGAGAAAATTGTCCAGAGGGTATTAAAGGAAATACCGTTGCCCCAGGGGGCCGCACTGATGAATACTTTGTCTCTGCAGTGCCCTTATCTGCTCCCCGGAATCTGCGTGTCTCCGATGAATGGTACGACAAGCTGAGGATCACATGGGACCCTCCACCTTCCCCCACATTGGGCTACAGGATTATATACAGGCCTACGAGCGGTAAGAATCCGAGAAGGAAGAATTTTACCTCCAAAGCGGGTTTGATATTCGCTAAATTGAGAAATTCCACCGGGAATGAAGTAACGTTCTGCGCATCGTGTTACGGTCGGAGACTTCTGTAAGAGATCCTTCATCCCGAAAGCCAAGTCTTAGACACATAATTCACGTCCAAGTTATTCTACCAGGAAATTCAACAAAAAAAATCACTGTAAAATTTTGAAAGCGTCTGGACGGCTCTGCGATGAGGCCACGTCCTCCTAAGACGTGTTCAAATATGCGGCTCGCCACAAGTATTTTAATGCTTCCAGATGGCAGCGAGGGCAAATGTTTATAGAGTGACACTGGCAGCATAGTGCAGTAATAGAGAAACGCTCCACTGCTAGAGTACGATTAAAGGGGTTGTCCACCTTTGGGGGAAAAAAAATGAAAAAATCATTTTTGCAATTGGGTCTCATTAAAAAATGTTCACCGTTTGGTTTTTATAGGCTATTTGTTATCTTGCAGATTCAACTTTGAAGTGGTTGTAAATCAGATAAGAGGAGCTCAGGAAAAGACAGATAAAAGAGTCACAAACTCCCTGACAGACCATTAATAGGAACTCACTGACTGATCTCAGTTAACTCATTCTGCAGCCGGCAATAGACAGCGCAACACAGAAGCTGCTAGAAAGCAAATGGTGCAAATGTTTTTAGTGAAACCCAGTTGCAAAAATATATAATTAGCCCCATATACAAAACTGTTGTTCCTAAAGGTGAAAAATCACAATAATATTCACTTTTTTATTCTCATCATAACTCTTTAAGATCTGTTATTCGGTATTAATTAGTGATTACTAAAGATCACATTATTCTCCTTACAAAATCCAAATTCTTTATTTAGTCATAAAGTTAAAGAAAATCGGTCACCGGGTTTCTGCTATACCATTTGAGAGCAGGAAAATGTAGGGGCAGAAAGCCTGATTCCAGCGATGTGTTACTTACTGGGCTGCTTACTGCACTTTTGATAAAATCACAGTTTTAGCTGCTGCAGATCTAGCAGTTCTCTGAATACTGAGCTGTGTATAACCCTGCCCACACCACTGATTGGCAGCTTTTGGTGCACATTCAGCCAATCGGTATTGGGGGCGGTGTTGGAC
Organism: Ranitomeya variabilis; assembly: GCF_051348905.1. Lineage (NCBI taxonomy): Eukaryota > Metazoa > Chordata > Amphibia > Anura > Dendrobatidae > Ranitomeya > Ranitomeya variabilis. The sequence continues at coordinate 538,494,599 of NC_135237.1, forward strand.
TACATGGCATCAGGTTTACTAGTCCTCTAGTGATAATCTTCTGCTGATAAAACTGTGATTTCATCAAAACTACAGCAAGCATCCCAGTGAGTAATACTTCGCTGGAATCAGTGTCTTTGTATCTACATTATACTGCTTTCAAATAAGGTGGCAAAAATTTAGTGACTGATTCCCTTTAACCAGCTGGCAATTGATAATGAGTTCACTTATGTTGATGATCACACGATATTAGTAGGAGCAAGTCAATAGATGTAATACACAGTGACCGCCCCACTGCAACAGCAGGGAGCAGAGGAAACTCTGGTCTCTGCCATTTAACTCTTTGAATGCAGCGATCAATCATGCGAGAATCGCTGTGATATCATCGGGGTCCTCAGCTTATATGAGCCAAAGGTCTATCCAGGGGCATGAGGCAATACCAAACCATGGCTGCTAATTTCCTAGGAGTTGGGGTAAGGAGATCTACGGCCGGTCCAAACATTGTGATCATATCTGATTGAATTTTTGAAGCCTACCTATGGCTCTACTGAAGGACTCAAGGTCTATCTAAATGTGTCTCCTGATAATGATTGGTCTGAAATGCAATACCACACGTGACCTGTTTACAGGAGTGGCGCTGTTTTTAGTAGAAAACAGCCACGTTTTCCTAATACTCAGCCCCTAGACATGACATTGTGTCCTCTGATCAACATCGTCAGGTGTTTTTTATCAGTTTTTTTTCATTCATAGCTGATAATAAAATATTAATATTTTACATAATAAATATTAAATCTAAAATATTTTTTAAAAATGAATAAAAATTCTTAAACTTAATTTCTTCTATGAATGTGTGCTTTGGATGAGAAAAAAATAGATTTTCGCATCAATAAATATTTGCAGATCTGAAATCTCCAAGTGTTACATTTCCGTGTGCTGGGATCTCACGGGCCACATGAATGGGGTATATTGTGCTTGGATTGGACGTGTCAGGGGTGTGGATGGTTTCTAAATTTATGAGAATGGTGTAAGTTATCCGAGGGTTTAGTATATGTTGGCCGGTGATGATCTGGGGTTCTGGACTTTATTTTCAGGAGTTGGCGCGGCTCTGGAGACCTTCGTTGGAGATGATGTGAACACCATGCTCATTCTCAACCTTCTCAGCGGGACTGAATATAACTTAAAGGTCCTAGCGTCTTATCCCACAGGATTCAGCGAGCCTTTAACTGGAGTGGGCAAAACTTGTAAGAAAATCCTTATGTTCTACTGCCTTTTATGCACACCTTCACATAGAATTACTACATTGTTTATTTGCTTTTTAAATGCTAAATTAAGTAACTTTCTAAACCGTCCATTCATTTTTTCCACATTTTGCTGCTGCAGAGTATCTGTAAGGCTACGTTCACATTAGCGGCGGGCATGCGTCATGCGCCCCTATATTTAACATGGGGGCGCATGGACATGCGTCGCACTTGCGTTTTGCGCCGCATGCGTCGCTGCGGCGCCCGCGTCCGGGCGCAGAGGACGCAGCAAGTTGCATTTTTGCTGCGTCCAAAATCAATTAAAAAAAGGACGCATGCGGCGCAAAACGCAGCGTTGTGCATGCATTTTGCTGCGTTTTTGTTTGCGTTGTGCGCTGCGGCGCACAACGCAAATGTGAACGTAGCCTAAGTCCATTATCTGGCCGAGTGCTTTTGTAAACCTATTACATATCTGTCAGAGCGCCTGCGCATGATTTTGATGTCTTTCTTTTCTCTCCCCATCCCTCATCTCAGTGCTAGATATAGGGAGGGAAAAGGGTTGTACACAGATGAGAGGAAAGAAAGTATATAATCTCAGGTGAGGCAGTAAAAAATTAGGCTGTTGACAAAGAGGAAAGCACATGGATTAAGCACAGAGAAATAAATGCAGGATAGAAGCTGTGCTGATACATGAAAGCAAGTGATACACACTGAGGTAACATCCAGCCTATATTACAGGGAGAGACACAGAGCTCACATCCAGCCTATATTACTGGGAGAGATACAGAGCTCATATCCAGCCTATATTACTGGGAGACACACAGAGCTCACATCCAGCCTATATTACAGGGAGAGACACACAGAGCTCACATCCAGCCTATATTACTGGGAGAGACACAGCTCATATCCAGCCTATATTACTAGGAGACACACATACCTCACATCCAGCCTATATTACAGGGTGAGACAAAGAGCTCACATCCAGCCTATATTACTGGGAGAGACACAGAGCTCACATCCAGCCTATATTACTGGGAGAGACACAGAGCTCACATCCAGCCTATATTACTGGGAGAGACACAGAGCTCACATCCAGCCTATATTACTGGGAGAGACACAGAGCTCACATCCAGCCTATATTACAGGGAGAGACACAGAGCTCACATCCAGCCTATATTACTGGGAGAGATACAGAGCTCACATCCAGCCTATATTACTGGGAGAGATGCAGACCTCACATCCAGCCTATATTACTGGGGGAGATACACAGAGCTCACATCCAGCCTATATTACTGGGAGAGATACACAGAGCTCACATCCAGCCTATATTACTGGAAGAGACACAGAGCTCACATCCAGCCTATATTACTAGGAGAGACACAGAGCTCACGATCAGCCTATATTACTGGAAGAGACACAGAGCTCACATCCAGCCTATATTACTGGGAGAGAGACACACAGCTCACATCCAGCCTATATTACTGGGAGACACAGACCTCACATCCCGCCTATATTACTGGGAGACACACAGTGCTCACATCCAGTCTATATTACTAAGAGACACACAGAGCTCACATTCAGCCTATATTACTGGGAGACACACAGAGCTCTGTCATGATCTCAATGGCAAGAGAACATAGCATAAGCATATATAGGAACTAGCTCTTGGAAGATGGGAACTGAGCTGACCATGAACTAAACCTAACGCACAACTAGCAGTGGCCGGGTAGCATGCCTACGTTGATTCTAGATGCCCAGCCCAGCCGGAGGACTAAATAAAGCTAGCAGAGGAAAATATTAGTCCTAGCTCACCTCTAGAGAAATACCCCGAAAGGAGACAGAGGCCCCCCACATGTATTGGCGGTGAGTAGAGATGAAATAACAAACGTAGTATGAAAATAGGTTTAGCAAATTTGAGGTCCACTTACTACATAGCAGAAGACAGAAAGGACACTTTCATGGTCAGCTGAAAACCCTATCAAAAACACCATCCAGAAATTACTTTAAAACTCTGGCATTAACTCATAACACCAGAGTGGCAATTCCCGTTCACAAGAGCTTTCCAGACACAGTAACGAAACTACAGCTGTGAACTGGAACAAAATGCAAAAACAAACATGGACAAGAGTCCAACTTATCTAATAGTTGTCTAGGAGCAGGAACAAGCACAGAGAGGCTTCTGATAACATTGTTGACCGGCAAGCAACTAACAGAGCAGCAAGGTTATATAGCGACTCCCACATCTTGATGGGAACAGGTGAACAAAGAAGATGAAGACACCAGTTCAATTCCACCAGTAGCCACCGGGGGAGCCCAGAATCCAAATTCACAACAGTACCCCCCCCTCAAGGAGGGGGCACCGAACCCTCACCAGAACCACCAGGGCGATCAGGATGGGCCCTATGAAAGGCACGAACCAGATCGGAGGCATGAACATCAGATGCATTCACCCAAGAATTATCCTCCTGGCCGTATCCCTTCCACTTGACCAGATACTGGAGTCTCCGTCTGGAAACACGAGAGTCCAAGATTTTCTCCACAACGTACTCCAACTCACCCTCAACCAACACCGGAGCAGGAGGCTCAACGGAAGGCACAACCGGTACCTCATACCTGCGCAATAATGACCGATGAAAAACGTTATGAATAGAAAAGGATGCAGGGAGGTCCAAACGGAAGGAAACAGGGTTAAGAATCTCCAATATCTTATACGGGCCGATAAACCGAGGCTTAAACTTAGGAGAAGAGACCCTCATAGGGACAAAACGAGAAGACAACCACACCAAATCCCCAACAGAAAGCCGAGGACCAACACGACGGTGGCGGTTGGCAAAAAGCTGAGTCTTCTCCTGGGACAACCTCAAATTGTCCACCACCTGCCCCCAGATCTGATGCAATCTCTCCACCACAGCATCCACTCCAGGACAATCCGAAGATTCCACCTGACCAGAGGAAAATCGAGGATGAAACCCCGAATTACAGAAAAACGGGGACACCAAAGTGGCAGAGCTGGCCCGATTATTGAGAGCGAACTCCGCCAATGGCAAAAAAGCAACCCAATCATCCTGGTCAGCAGACACAAAACACCTCAGATATGTCTCCAGGGTCTGATTAATCCGCTCGGTCTGGCCATTCGTCTGAGGATGGAAAGCGGACGAAAAAGATAAATCTATGCCCATCCTAGCACAGAATGCCCGCCAAAATCTAGACACGAATTGGGTCCCTCTGTCAGAAACGATATTCTCAGGAATACCATGCAAACGAACAACATTTTGAAAAAACAGAGGAACCAACTCGGAAGAAGAAGGTAACTTGGGCAGAGGAACCAAATGGACCATCTTAGAAAAACGGTCACACACCACCCAGATGACAGACATCTTCTGAGAAACAGGCAGATCTGAAATAAAATCCATCGAGATGTGCGTCCAAGGCCTCTTAGGAATAGGCAAGGGCAACAATAATCCACTAGCCCGAGAACAACAAGGCTTGGCCCGAGCACAAACGTCACAAGACTGCACAAAGCCTCGCACATCTCGTGACAGGGAAGGCCACCAGAAGGACCTTGCCACCAAATCCCTGGTACCAAAAATGCCAGGATGACCTGCCAACGCAGAAGAATGAACCTCAGAGATGACTCTACTGGTCCAATCATCAGGAACAAACAGTTTATCAGGTGGGCAACGATCAGGTCTCTCCGCCTGAAACTCCTGCAAGGCCCGCCGCAGGTCTGGAGAAACGGCTGACAATACCACTCCATCCTTAAGGATACCTGTGGGCTCAGAGTTACCAGGCGAGTCAGGCTCAAAACTCCTAGAAAGGGCATCCGCCTTAACATTCTTAGAACCCGGTAGGTATGACACCACAAAATTAAACCGAGAGAAAAATAATGACCAGCGCGCCTGTCTAGGATTCAGGCGCCTGGCGGTCTCAAGATAAATCAAATTTTTGTGGTCAGTCAATACCACCACCTGATGTCTGGCCCCCTCAAGCCAATGGCGCCACTCCTCAAAAGCCCACTTCATGGCCAAAAGCTCCCGATTCCCAACATCATAATTCCGCTCAGCGGGCGAAAATTTACGGGAAAAGAAGGCACAAGGCCTCATCACGGAGCAGTCAGAACTTTTCTGCGACAACACTGCCCCAGCTCCGATCTCAGAAGCGTCGACCTCAACCTGAAAAGGTAGAGCAACATCAGGCTGACGCAACACAGGGGCAGAGGAAAAACGGCGCTTAAGCTCCCGAAAGGCCTCCACAGCATCAGGGGACCAATCAGCAACATCAGCACCCTTCTTAGTCAAATCGGTCAATGGCTTAGCAATATCCGAAAAACCAGCAATAAATCGACGATAAAAGTTAGCAAAGCCCAAAAATTTCTGAAGACTCTTAAGAGAAGAGGGCTGCGTCCAATCACAAATAGCTTGAACCTTGACAGGATCCATTTCAATGGAAGAGGGGGAAAAAATATATCCCAAAAAGGAAATCCTCTGTACCCCAAAAACACACTTAGAACCCTTCACACACAAAGAATTAGACCGCAAAACCTGAAAAACCCTCCTGACTTGCTGGACATGAGAGTCCCAGTCATCCGAAAAAATCAGAATATCATCCAGATACACAATCATAAATTTATCCAAATAATCGCGAAAAATATCATGCATAAAGGACTGGAAAACTGACGGAGCATTAGAAAGACCAAAAGGCATCACTAAATACTCAAAGTGGCCCTCGGGCGTATTAAATGCGGTTTTCCACTCATCCCCCTGCCTGATTCGCACCAAATTATACGCCCCACGAAGGTCAATCTTAGAGAACCACTTGGCCCCCTTTATGCGAGCAAACAAATCAGTCAGCAACGGCAATGGGTATTGATATTTAACAGTGATTTTATTCAAAAGCCGATAATCAATACATGGTCTCAAAGAGCCGTCTTTTTTTGACACAAAGAAAAAACCGGCTCCTAAGGGAGATGACGATGGACGAATATGTCCCTTTTCCAAGGACTCCTTTATATATTCTCGCATAGCAGCATGTTCAGGCACAGACAGATTAAATAAACGACCCTTTGGGTATTTACTACCCGGGATTAAATCTATGGCACAATCGCACTCTCGGTGCGGAGGTAACGAACCAAGCTTGGATTCTTCAAAGACGTCACGATAGTCAGACAGGAACTCAGGAATTTCAGAGGGAATGGATGATGAAATGGAAACCACAGGTACATCCCCATGAGCCCCCTTACATCCCCAGCTCAACACAGACATAGCTCTCCAGTCGAGGACTGGGTTGTGAGATTGCAGCCAAGGCAATCCTAGCACCAAATCATCATGTAGATTATACAGCACCAGAAAGCGAATAATCTCCTGGTGATCCGGATTAATACGCATAGTTACTTGTGTCCAGTATTGTGGTTTATTATTAGCCAATGGGGTGGAGTCAATCCCCTTCAGAGGAATAGGAGTCTCCAAAGGCTCTAAATCATACCCACAGCGTTTGGCAAAGGACCAATCCATAAGACTCAAAGCGGCGCCAGAGTCGACATAGGCGTCCGTGGTAATAGATGACAAAGAGCAAATCAGGGTCACAGATAGAATAAATTTAGACGGTAAGGTGCAAATGGAAACAGATTTACCAAGCTTTTTAGTGCGCTTAGAGCATGCTGATATAACATGAGTAGAATCACCACAATAGAAACACAACCCATTTTTCCGTCTAAAATTCTGCCGCTCGCTTCGGGACAGAATTCTATCACACTGCATACTCTCTGGCGACTTCTCAGTGGACACCGCCAGATGGTGCACTGGTTTGCGCTCCCGCAAACGCCTATCGATCTGAATAGCCATTGTCATGGACTCATTCAGACCCGCAGGCACAGGGAACCCCACCATAACATCCTTAATGGCATCAGAGAGACCCTCTCTGAAAGTCGCCGCCAGGGCGCACTCATTCCACTGAGTAAGCACAGACCATTTACGGAATCTTTGGCAGTAAATTTCCGCTTCATCTTGCCCCTGAGATAGGGACATCAAAGTTTTTTCTGCCTGAAGCTCCAAATGAGGTTCGTCATAAAGCAACCCCAAGGCCAGAAAAAACGCCTCCACATTGAGCAACGCAGGATCCCCTGGTGTCAATGAAAAAGCCCAGTCTTGAGGGTCGCCCCGGAGCAAGGAAATCACAATCCTGACCTGCTGTGCAGGGTCTCCGGCAGAGCGAGATTTCAGAGACAAAAATAATTTGCAATTATTTCGAAAATTCTGAAACCCGGATCTATTCCCCGAGAAAAATTCCGGCAAAGGAATTCTCGGCTCAGATACAGGTGCATGACAAACAAAATCTTGCAAATTTTGTACCTTCGTGGCGAGATTATTCAAACCTGCAGTTACACTCTGAAGATCCATTACAAACAGGTGGACACAGAGCATTCAAGGGTTAAGAGGAGGTAAGAAGCAGCTAGACAGCAATTAAGGGCTAGGCAGCAAAACTCTGAGGGGAAAAAAAAAATTTCCCTTCAACACTTCTTTTTCTCCTGCTTCAGCCCAAACAATTAACACTTTGCGGGCCGGTCAAACTGTCATGATCTCAATGGCAAGAGAACATAGCATAAGCATATATAGGAACTAGCTCTTGGAAGATGGGAACTGAGCTGACCATGAACTAAACCTAACGCACAACTAGCAGTGGCCGGGTAGCATGCCTACGTTGATTCTAGATGCCCAGCCCAGCCGGAGGACTAAATAAAGCTAGCAGAGGAAAATATTAGTCCTAGCTCACCTCTAGAGAAATACCCCGAAAGGAGACAGAGGCCCCCCACATGTATTGGCGGTGAGTAGAGATGAAATAACAAACGTAGTATGAAAATAGGTTTAGCAAATTTGAGGTCCACTTACTACATAGCAGAAGACAGAAAGGACACTTTCATGGTCAGCTGAAAACCCTATCAAAAACACCATCCAGAAATTACTTTAAAACTCTGGCATTAACTCATAACACCAGAGTGGCAATTCCCGTTCACAAGAGCTTTCCAGACACAGTAACGAAACTACAGCTGTGAACTGGAACAAAATGCAAAAACAAACATGGACAAGAGTCCAACTTATCTAATAGTTGTCTATGAGCAGGAACAAGCACAGAGAGGCTTCTGATAACATTGTTGACCGGCAAGCAACTAACAGAGCAGCAAGGTTATATAGCGACTCCCACATCTTGATGGGAACAGGTGAACAAAGAAGATGAAGACACCAGTTCAATTCCACCAGTAGCCACCGGGGGAGCCCAGAATCCAAATTCACAACAGAGCTCACATCCAGCCTATATTACTGGGAGAGACACACAGCTCACATCCAGCCTATATTACTGGGAGAGACACACAGAGCTCACAACCAGCCTATATTACTGGGAGAACGAAGAGCTCACATCTAGCCTATATTACTGGGAGTACACAGAGCTCACTTCCAGCCTATATTACTGGGAGTACACAGAGCTCACTTCCAGTCTATATTACTGGGAGACACACAGACCTCACATCCAGCCCATATTACTGGAAGAGACACAGAGCTCACATCCAGCCTATATTACTGGGAGACAGACCTCACATCCAGCCTATATTACTGGAAGAGACACAGAGCTCACATCCAGCCTATATTACTGTGAGACACAAAGAGCTCACATACAGGCTATATTACTGGAAGAGACACAGAGCTCACATCCAGCCTATATTACAGTGAGAGACACAGAGCTCACATCCAGCCTATATTACTGGGAAAGACACAGAGCTCACATCCAGCCTATATTACAGGGAGAGACACAGAGCTCACATCCAGCCCATACTACAGGGAGAGACACAGAGCTCACATCCAGCCTATATTACTGGGAAAGACACAGAGCTCACATCCAGCCTATATAACTGGGAGAGACAAAGAGCTCACATCCTGCCTATATTACTGGGAGAGACACAGGACTCACATCCAGCCTATATTACTGGGAGAGACACAGAGCTCACATCCGGCCTATATTACTGGGAGACACAGAGAGCTCACATCCAGCCTATATTACTGGGAGAGACACAGAGCTCACATCCAGCCTATATTACTGGGAGACACACAGAGCTCACATCCAGCCTATATTACTGGGAGTCACAGAGCTCACATCCAGCCTATATTACCGGGAGACACACAGAGCTCACATCCAGCCTATATTACTGGAAGACACACAGAGCTCACAACCCATCCAGCCTATATTACTGGGAGAGTCGCAGAGCTCACATCCAGCCTATATTACTGGGAGACACACAGAGCTCATATCCAGCCTATATTACTGGGAGACACACAGAGCTCACATCCAGCCTATATTACTGGGAGAGCCACATAACTCACATCCAGTCTATATTACTGGGAGACACACAGAGCTCACATGCAGCCTATATTACTGGGAGAGCCACATAACTCACATCCAGTCTATATTACTGGGAGACACACAGAACTCACATCCAGCCTATATTACTGGGAGAGACACAGAGCTCACATCCAACCTACATTACTAGGAGACACACAGAGCTCACATCCAGCCTATATTACTGGGAGACACAGAGCTCACATCCAGCCTATATTACTGGGAGAGACACAGAGTTCACATCCAGCCTATATTACTGGGAGACACACAGAGCTGACATCCAGCCTATATTACCGGGAGAGACACAGAGCTCACATCCAGCCTATATTACTGGGAGAGACACAGAGTTCACATCCAGCCTATATTACTGGGAGACACACAGAGCTCACATCCAGCCTATATTACTGGGAGAGCCACATAACTCACATCCAGTCTATATTACTGGGAGACACACAGAGCTCACATGCAGCCTATATTACTGGGAGAGCCACATAACTCACATCCAGTCTATATTACTGGGAGACACACAGAACTCACATCCAGCCTATATTACTGGGAGAGACACAGAGCTCACATCCAACCTACATTACTAGGAGACACACAGAGCTCACATCCAGCCTATATTACTGGGAGACACAGAGCTCACATCCAGCCTATATTACTGGGAGAGACACAGAGTTCACATCCAGCCTATATTACCGGGAGACACACAGAGCTGACATCCAGCCTATATTACCGGGAGAGACACAGAGCTCACATCCAGCCTATATTACTGGGAGAACACAGAGCTCACATCCAGCCTATATTACTGGGAGACGTAAAACTAAATAGACTTGTGAGGATCAAATAATTTACAGTCCGTTTGATTTAAAAAAGAAGTCTTCATCATAAGGCAATTAATTCTTAGAAGGCAACACTGGCCTTATACTGTATGTATGGGTGATTTTTTTTCATATAATTTCTCATTTAACCAATTTTTTAAAGTCCTATTATTTTTTATCACTGTTGTAATCCTTCCAGTGTCTATGATTACTTTACAGTGTACCTCGGAGTAACCAATCTGAGCGCCTATCAAATTAAGATGACAAGCATTTGCTCCCAGTGGCAGCAGCAGAGACATGCAACGTCCTACAGAATCATCATTGAGTCACTAAGAGGTATGTATGATAAGGGATGGTCCTTGCTAGGGCTCGTGCAGACTGACAAGGGCTCTCCCAATCTGAATGTGACAGATTCATGTATTTCTATGAGTCCGCCATGCTCGGATTGGGAGAGCCATGGCCAGTCCATGCATTGCTGTCCGATCTCGGAGAGATTTGCTTGGACATGTGATTATTATAAGATGGAATTATATCACTTGTATCACATGAGACACAATTAGGGGATTAGAGACAAAATCTATTGGATTTAATTAAAACCAAAAAGCTCTCAAGATCCATTTACGGTCACTTTTTCAGGCTGTTGATTACTTACACATTGCACAATGAGTTCACTGAGAATCCATCACTGAGCTTGTTCTGATGGGGAGTTTATAACTGTTTCATTAGTCCTATTCTGAACTCCTCTGTGCTGATTTATGACCACCTCAAAGTTCAGCTCAAGTTTGATGAGGTCTGTGGTCATAAATCAGCACATAGGAGTCCAGAAAACAGAGGAAAACTCCCCGTGAGAACAAGCTCACTGACAGATTCGCATTTAACTGATATTTGCAGCCAGCGATGTGCAAACAAAATTAAGGAGCCTATAAAAACAGAATTGTGCAAAATACTTAATGAAAAAAATATTTTGATTCCAAAATGTTTGCAATTGAATAAACAAAAATTGTATCTGAAAATGTCCGTATTCTTCAGACAGACTTCAGGGTTCTTGACAAAGCTTGACAATTATAAAGACAAGTGGAGGCGAAGTAAAATTCTACCGAGGGTTATACAAATGCACTTTTTCTCCAGCCAGCAAATTGTAGAAGTTGTTTTTTCTCTACAGTAAAAAAAAAATCTTTGGAGGAGTAATGGATAATCTGTCCAAGAACTTCAGATTCGCCTGATCTGCTGTTTTTCCAACATTGGTTATAGTTCTGTAAACTTACTACTACAATATTATATTACATTCCTCTGTCAGCCACTCATATCTGAAAATGGGGCGAAACAGTCCAGATACGGCTACTCGTATCCAAGACATGCAGTGTGTTTACTAGAAGCTGACATTGGATTTATGAATTAGCTGTATGTAGGTGGGACATGCTGTTCTTCTGTTGGATGGATTACTTGTTTTTAGTTAACATCGGTCATATTAATAATTTCAAATGGATTTTGATTTAACGCCTAATTTGAGTATACCCGAAAAGAGATTCATGAAAAAACAGCTAAATTAGAGACATATTATATAACATACTTCAATACCATCCTTAGGATTAATGGAGCCCTGTGCAGTATCTTCTATTGTTACGCTGTGATAACGGCGTCTCGTAGTGCACAATTCATACAGTCATGTAGAACACAAATAACACTGCCCAATCATTAAACTTTCCGTAGCTTTGGCTATTCATTGTGGAAAGGGGAAGAATAATCTTGGTGCCCAGGTCAAGAGTAAGTACAGATGTTGTGCCCTGTACATCCAGACAGGTAACATTATTGTACTGGCCTGGACAACCGTCCCCATCCTCAGGATAGGTCATCAACATGTCCTGGATAAAATCCCAACCTCAGGATAGGTCATCATTGAATTGTCCTGGGCAAACCCCAAAATAAGTCATCGTCAAGTTATCCTTAACAAACCCCCAAACTTAGGATACATCATGAATATGGGATCTATGGCGGTTCAGTTGTAAGATCCTCAGTAATCTGGGAAACTAGTTTGGATTTATCCAAGAAAAGGGCATGTAAACCATTATGATCCATTTGTATAGCAGATCAGAAGGGTTAAAGAGGTTTGACATCCCAAAGAGAAGTCCTCAGTAAATTGTCCTGGACAAACCCCAACCTCAGAATAAGACATCAACATATTGTCCCTGACAAACCTTCAACTTCAGGATAAGTCATCAATGGGTTGTCCCGGACAAATTCCCAACCTCAGATAGGTCATCAACATATTCTCCTAGACAAACCCCCAACCTCTGGATAGGTAATCAGTGAGTCGTCCTGGACAAACCACAACCTCTGGATGGATCATCAACATGTTTGCCTGGATGAATCACCATCCTCAGGATCGATCATCAATGTGTTGTCCCGGACAAAACCCCAACCTCAGGATAGGTCACCGACATGTTGTGCTGGCCAAACTCCAACCTCAGGATGGCAGGATAGATCATCAAAATCTTGTCCTAGCCAAACCCCAGCCTCAGGATAAATCATTAACTTGTTTTCCAAGCCAAACTCTAACCTGATGTTCTGCACAAACCCTCAACCAAAGGGTAGGTCATCAACGTGTCGTCCTGGACAAATCCACAACCTCAGGATGGTTCATCAACATGTTGTCCCGGGCAAATCCCCATCCTCAGGATAGATCATTAATGTGTTGTCCTGGACAAGCCTCAAACCTCAGGATAGGTCAACATGTTGTCCTGGCCAAACCCCAATCTCAGGATAGGTCATCAGCGTGTTGTCCCAGACAAACTCCTAACCTTAGGCTAGGCCATCAGTGTATTGTCCCGGACAAACCCCCAATCTCTGGATAGGTGATCGAAGTGTCATACTGGACAGACCCACAACCTCAGGATGCTTCATCAACGTGTTGTCCCATACAAACACCCGATTGTCGTGGACAAACACCCAAGTGTGGGATGCGTCATCAGTTTGTAATCCATAGAGTTTCAACTGCAAGATCCCCACTAACCAGTAGAATAGACCATAGCAAGAAAACCAGTTAGGATTTATCCAGGGACAATGGGATGTAGTCCGCAGGCCTCCGCTGTCTCCAAGCCTCCATCGCCAGGAGCCACCGCGCACAACTCAGGGGACACCAAGTAATTTTAACCAACAAAAGTTTACTAGACAGTTCAAGTTCATCAGATTTTAACATGTGGTATAGGGCGCAACACATCTTCTCTATTCTTTATAGGCATAAAGTTACTTTACATCCAGTCTCCATTCTCTGTGTTCTTTCACTTTTTCATACAGATGGATCCAAGCAAGAGGCCAACCTTCCTGGAGGGACATCTAGACACTGTTTCTATGAACTTCTTCCAAATTCTAGATACAGGATCACCGTTTATGCGCAAATCCAAGACAGCGAAGGTCCCGGAGTGAGCATTGTGGAAACTACATGTATGTTGCATGATTATCATTCTACGTAATACTGTATTTAGAATAAAAGTATTGCAGTCTAGTTTTCCTGGTTATGGTAGCTTTACACCGATATAGAGTATTGGGCGACATGAATATAGTGCAGTTGGCCATTAATTGTATATATTATGTACGTACATGTTGTCTATTATACCGCTCCGCACTGATTATGTCAGTATATGGGATGCGCTTTATGATTATCATGTATACCTTCCATTTGTTCTTAGTGCCAGTGCCAACTGCTGCACCAACCCGACCACCGGCAACAGTTGCTCCTCCAACTATTCCTGCCGCCAGAGAAGGTAACAGCAATAATCTAATTTTCAACACATTTTAACTATTAATTGGTAGTAAACACACTCTAATTTAGGGGTAACCAATCTTTTGGCATCTCAGGGCCATACTGGAAGATGAAGAGTTGTCTTGGGCCACGCAATAAGCTTTGGTCATATGACCATGATATCACCAAAGGTCCTTCTTCTCTAGGAAGCTGTACTGATTATGCAGAACTGCCATTATCAGTGCAGTTTCTCTTTTTTCTTTAGACAGACATTCCAGCAAGTAACCATCCCACCACACCTTACACTGTGTAGGGTCTCGAAAAGGCTGTCGCACCACGCTCAGTCTATAGGTAAAGCAGTGTGTGCGTGCCTGTACAGCATGCCGTCTGAGAGCGCTACTGAGCACTCAGCTTTAAATAAAATATATTTTATTGAAAATTTGGCATTAGTATGATTTGGGGCGATGGACCTGTAATTCGAGGGCCGATTCTATATACTCATTAATATTTTAAATGTATGTTTTTGCGCTGGTCCTCATTCCACAGGTTGGACACCCCTGCTTTGATCAATATGTTTTAAAAAGGCCCCAATTGATCATTTAAGGTAAAGCTGTCACCAGGTCAAAAATGGCCAGTTTTCGCTCTTATTATATTCCTCATGGTCTTTGTGTATGTCATTTGCATTAGTCCGCCGTATGTTTACAGAGATACGGGACTGTTTATTTAGTGCTAATCGTTATGGTCTTTACAAGGGGGGGCGTTGCTTCCAGGTTCCTCTGGGGCGTGTCTTTAGTCTGTTCTGCATAAGTTCCCTGTGAGCACCGCCCCTGAGTAAAGAGCATGAGAATTAGCATTACTAAAAAGACCTATATTTGAAAAAAAAAAAAAAATGAATACTCAGTTGATCATTGGGAATAAAATAAAAGCAAAGTCTGCCTTTTTTTTTACAGGTCTTCCTTTAGTAATATTTTTTTTTGTCTTGTGGCATTCATTCTTAGTGCCAAATCCTTAAAGTGTGCTTCATAAATTATTTTGAAAAAAAAGCTCTTCATTTTTATCTCTTACCATATTTGCACCTTTTTAGCCCCAAAAGTCACAAGTTCCGTAAAAATGTTGCAAAATTTGCACAAAAATTCCTGATGGACATAAAACCACTCAAGGGGATGAGGGAGGCCTGGAGTACATTTGAGCCCAAATTTCAAATTTTGTAACTTTTTAAAAAGTTGCAATTGATGAATCGACCAAAAACATCTTAAACCTCCGAAAAATGCTCATGACGAACACATGAAAATTAACACACGTAAAATAGATTTGAAAAAGGCGCAAATTAAAAGAATAAGGAGCAAATGAAGAACACACGAAAAACATCAAAAACTAGACACAAAAGAGGTGCAAATGACAAAATGAATCGTCCCTAAGAGTTTAGCCAATATTGCTTGCTGTGTAAGGTCTTATTCACACAAGTATATAAAAATGTAATACCAGTTGACTCACGGCATGGTACTGCCAAGCGTGCGGGAGGTCAGCTGTCAACTAGCCTTCTGAGGTGAGTTTACGGGGGGGAAGAGGCTCATAAGTGGAGAAAGAAACATTTTTCTGATGAGATATTCAT
This sequence comes from Ranitomeya variabilis, assembly GCF_051348905.1. NCBI lineage: Eukaryota > Metazoa > Chordata > Amphibia > Anura > Dendrobatidae > Ranitomeya > Ranitomeya variabilis. The sequence goes on from NC_135237.1 coordinate 538,510,373, forward strand.
TTGATTGATAACAAGTTTGTTGTACTGACGGTCACTATCCAAATATTGCTGCTTTTATAATTTACCGAATCTGGGATCAGAATTCGCATAATGTTGCCCCCTGTATTTGCTGTCCTACGGTTTAGTTGACTAATTGGTGGAGTTGCCATATTTATGATGTTGGCCAAAAAAAACATGTAAAATTCTGTATGTTCCTCCCAATTTGCTAGAGGTAATTTCATATTGAGAAAACAGCAATAAACATATCCAAAATGTCACTGGATGTTGAGATATAGGCACATGTTATTAGTACCGTCACCCTCATTTGGTTACTAAACGCTTCCGATATTTTAGTGTGTAAATCCGCCAGAGCCGATCTCGTCTTCCTTGTGGATGGATCGTGGAGCATCGGAGATGACAACTTCCACAAAGTCATCCGTTTCCTGTACAGCACTGCCGGAGCCATGGACGAGATAGGCCCCGATGGAACCCAGGTAAGATCCTACAACATCATCTGTGGCCGACTGAGATACCATCGATGATCAGACATCTTTCTTCTGATGAACAAACCCCAAGTCCAGAATCTATATAAGCTTTTTGCTGCTTATAATAATTCTACATTCGAGTACTTCTTGACTGATAGCCTACAAATTATTAGTTAGGCTCTAGTCTAAGGGGTAACGTTTCTCCTGTTGGAAGCAGAGATCCTACAAGTAACTATCAACCCTTTAACGAGTCTTTAGGCTCTGTTCACACACAATTTGTTCTGTACGAATTTCCCAGTGCAGCCAACAGATGATAAAAAGGTGTACTTTTAGTAGTTTACTAGCAGGTATGTTGCAGCATACTTTTTGTTACGGTATTCTATAACAGTTGACTATAGTCTTCATCACAGAGGCATCCTACAAAACAATCTGCACACCTTCCATAATGGAAGCCTTGGGTTACAGCGGTGATGTCCCAGTTACAAAACATGACCGCTGCAGCCAATCATTGACTTCGGCAGCCATGTAGAGCCAAGCAGTACAAGACAGGTGAGGTTTCTGATTGGCTGTAGCAGCGTAGGCCATCACTGTTGCATCCCATTACTCAGTGACCGGGGAAACTATGGAAAGGTGGTGCTGAAGCGGTCTCTCCGCTCCATTACATACTTATGGGCCAGATTTGCAGGAACATGGAGAACCATTTTAACAGAGACTAAGGTGCAGTATATAAAAGCGTCAGTGAGAGAAGTTAAGATACATAGATTCTGTAAAGCTACATGACCTAAAATAAGCCTGTAATACACAATGAGGTGGTCAGCAATGAATGGTAGGTGGCACATGTAACAACACCACAATCCATTCAGTGAGCTGAGGTTATGGAGGTTCATTGATTAAGCATTGTCAACGTCAAGAAAGAAAAACCCTAAGCTAGTTTACCTAAAATTCTTTATAAAAGCATTCGGGAAGGACTGGACGATTAAAAAAAAAAAAAAAGACCTGTCATTTGCTCAAAAAATTTAGCGAAACACCTTGTAAAACATCCCTGAGCTCCCCTTATGCTGACACTCTTTTCCATTTTGCTCTACACCGCTCCATTGTAGAGATATTGACATTTATTTCTTCCAGAGAGCAGCATGTGAAATCTCTGCTTTAAAGTTCAGCTGACCATTTGTTCGCCATTTTTTTGTGGGGGTGTGTTCTTTCACCTCTCCAGCCCAGATGCTGCCAATCACAGTTCAGCATCTTATCTTGTAGTCTTTAAATCTCAGACGCTGCTGAGCCGTGATTGGCAGCATCTTGGAAGGAGGGGGTAAAAGGCCACACCCCAAGAGAAGACTCTGAAGAAATACCCAGTTGAACTACAAGCAGAGATTTCACATACTACGCTCCAGAAGAAACAAATGTGAATATCTCTAAAATGCAATGATGCAGAGGGAAACCGAAAAAAGTGGCAGAAACAGGGGAGCCGAGGGATTTTCTTAAAGTATTCAACTCAATTTTATTGAGCAAGTGAAAAGACCTCATTAACCAGTGGTCTTTTGTGCCAATCAAAGAGCTTCCATGTAGTCCATTTTATTCACCAACGACCGGATCTCAGAATGCATAAGCAGTCGAAAGACACCCGGCACCCTCTCTTCTCCAAGCTTGGAAAACATTATAGAATCTGAGGCATCACGTTTTTCGATTCTTTCATCATTTAAATACAACTAGAATTATAGCTTGCAGAAGAATCAGTTCGGCTTGTCTTGAGGTTTCTGAGGGCCAGCAGGATTTTTGTCTTTTCTGATGCATAAGCAGTGCTATAACTTGAAGATTGTGGGCCCCCATGCAAAATCTCCAACCTCATCAGCTTTCGCAGGTCTTTAATATTATTGGCCAAGAAACCTAGAAGGACCTTCTGGGCTCCCAGTGTGACTGTCTTCTCCAATTATGGTTATATCTCTGTATGAGATGTTTTTCTTCCATCTTTTTGCTGACTTTTAACAAGCATTATTGCTTTCCAGGTTGGCATTGCTCAGTATAGTGATGACGCCAGGACAGAATTCAAGCTAAACTCCTATAAAAGCAAGGAGTCCCTTTTGGCGGCAATTAACAGGATATCGTACAAAGGAGGGAATACAAAAACAGGTGGGTCCCTGGGTGAACCTCCTAGATGTGTCCTCTGGTGATAAGGAGACACGGTTAAGGTGAGATACGTGAATGTTGGCTCTTCATATCATCCAGGCCGGTTTATTTGACCTGCACATACAGAGAGCTATGTGTTTTGGCTCAGACTTTATGATGTAGAGTTATTTGGTTATGTAGAAGCAATGACTGAGCTGTTTATTTAGGCTGGAGTGTGGGCCAAAATACAATTTATGCAAATCGTTCCAGTAAGAGAAACTGAGAACAGAAATCTCACATCCAAAAATTCTGATAATCTTAAAACAACAAAAGGAACCCAACAGGATTAGACAGCACCAAAGCAGAACAATATATGACTTATATCCTTCATTTTTCACTAGTTTTCCCTTCTACAGTCTGTCTAATTTGCAGTTGTCTCTGAGCTAGTGGGTGGAGGCTAGCTGTTATGATGTCTCCAATACAAAAATCAAACAGACATGAGGGATTCCTGATCTTCTGATCTCTATGTAAACTCACATTCAGAAGCAGCAGCATGGATGACATTATACAATAGTCCTGAGCAGTGCAGCTGTGAATCCAGCAGTGGGGTGAGATAAAACACTTACTAGATGACTGCAGTGCCCTTTCTGTGTCTCTCTGCCTCAGCTCTCCCACTCCTCTTTATCCCTCCCATCTCTATAGACTTCATTAGGCAGCTGTAACCTGATCTGTCAATGAGCAACCTATCCTCCTGTCCTGATCAAGACTAATGGTAGTTGCATTTCGAGTGAATGGTGAATTCGGTGAGGAGAAATGGCTCATAAATGGAGAAAGAAGCATATTTCAAAGTTTCTTTTGCTATTGATTGATGCAAATCTTGTTGGGCTGAGAGCCACCATGTCAGTGTTATAGTTTTTATATTAAAGTGTTCACAAAGCACATTGACATTTTTTTTTTTTTGCAACTTGCTTCAGCTTTGCTGTGTAGACTAGGGCAAGACAAGCAGAGCCATTTCTATTACACTACTTGAAGCCTAAAAAAGGCAGGATAGTAAAACTGTACACAGACTCTGTATTCGCTGTTCTGTCATTCCTGGTTTTGAGGGAATGATATAATAATCCACTGAAAAATCATAGCACAGATAACACTGGTGAACCTTATATATTTGTATTTTACAGGCAGGGCAATCAAGCACGTTCGAGAAGACATTTTTACCGTGGAATCCGGCATGAGGAAAGGTGTGCCAAGGGTTCTGGTGGTGATTACCGATGGACGTTCCCAAGATGAAGCCATCAAAATTGCTCATGAAATGCAGCTGGAAGGTGAGATGTTGTTCCCATTCCAAGCAGCGATACAGTGATACAGGAGAAAAATAGTCACCAGTTTTGTGGAATTTTACCCCAAATTTTGTGACTTTTTACCCCAAATTTTCCAAATATGGGTAAAACTTGGCAAAAATTTGTTGAACATTATGTCTAATTTGTACGCTGGCTCCTAGCTGAAGCAGATTTTATTTTTTTGGCGTGCGGATGGCCTAAAAGAGGAGCCACGCTTATTCAATTTAATCACTCCAGCATCTAGAATTTCAAGACTGATGAACAAAAAGTCTGTGTTGATAAATTGCCCCTAAAGTCTGAAAGAAAATTGGAAAATGTTCAATTTATACAGAGATAAATCTTAAATACATATAAAACCATAAAATCTCGTTAAGGCTGTGTTCACACTAAGATTTGTTTAGGAGTTTTTGAAGAAGAAACTGAAGGAAATTTTCCATTTTCTCCTCAAAATCTTGGAGTTTCTGCTCCAAAAACTCAGCAAAAAGGCACAGTGTGTGCATGCCTTTCTTCCCGATGCATGTGATAGGGGATTTCTCAGTGGTTACTGGGGATCGACCAATGGGACTTCCATCAGTCCTGGGACGGGACCTCTGCCCTGTATAATTTGAGGGCTCCATTCCTTTTCAATGGGACTGTTGACCCTGTTTTAGATATCAGTGGTTGGACCCGCCAGTGATTAGTAAATTATATTTAGAACTTCCAAACTTGGCACAGACCTATAGTCACACCTGCGAGGGCGCACGTGGTTTGTGGACCCACTATGCCACAGGGCCGGTTCTGCCTAGGAAGGGGCATAGCTAAGCGGCTACCTGGTGTATGCTGGAACTCCTGATAGTAGAGACAGACTGAGCTACAGGTACCACGTACCACTCTTAGGCCGGGGACACACACAACGTATAAAAAAACGGTCTGTATTTTACGGCCGTAATACGCAGAAAAGTCCCCAAAATAGTGATCCGTATGTCATCCGTAGTCAGGGTGTGTCAGCGTATTTTGCGCATGGCATCCTCCGTATGTAATCCGTATGGCATCCGTACTGCGAGATTTTCTCGCAGGCTTGCAAAACCGACATCTAATGGATTTATGTGCTCAAATGTTCGGTAAAACATATATACAGTATATATATATGTCATTGAGACACATATATATATATTCTGTATTTATATTTTATTCAGCGCGATATCTGTGATAAGCCGGTAATTCAATTGCCGGCTTTTCATTTCTCCTTCACAAACCCGACATGATATGAGACATGGTTTTCATACAGTAAACCATCTCATATCCCTTTTTTTTTTGCATATTCCACACTACTAATGTTAGTAGTGTGTATGTGCAAAATTTGGCCGCTGTAGCTGCTCAAATAAAGGGTTAAATGGCGGAAAAAGTTGGCGTGGGCTCCCGCGCAATTTTCTCCGCCAGAGCGGTAAAGCCAGTGACTGAGGGCAGATATTAATAGCCAGGAGAGGGTCCATGGTTATTGGCCCCCCCGTGGCTAAAAACATCTGCCCCCAGCCACCCCAGAAAAGGCACATCTGGAAGATGCGCCTATTCTGGCACTTGGCCACTCTCTTCCCACTCCCTGTAGCGGTGGGATATGGGGTAATGAAGGGTTAATGCCACCTTGCTATTGTAAGGTGACATTAAGCCAGATTAATAATGGAGAAGCATCAATTATGACACCTATCCATTATTAATCCAATTGTCTGAAAGGGTTAAAAAACACACAGACATTATTAAAAATTATTTTAATGAAACAAACACACAGGTTGTTTTAGTATTTTATTGTTCTCTCAATCCATCAGAACACCCTCGCTTGGCAAAATAATAAACGCACAAGATACATACCCTCAGATGAACCGTCACGTCCCACGAGGTAATCCATCTGAAGGGGTTAATTATTTTACAGGCAGGAGCTGCGCTAATGCACTCGCTCGTGTCTGTAATCCCCGGGTAATGAAAGGAAATCAGAGTGATCTTTACTTACATTGATTTGCGGTGAGGCGCCCTCTGGTGGATGTTCTCATGAACTGGAGCCTTGGAAAAGTTCCCACGCTCAAGTTCATATGAGTTCATCCATCAGAGGGCGCATCACCGCAACTCAATGCAACTCAACTTCTGCTGGCTATTTCTCAGGGCCAGGATGAAGCCGAAGTGTATTGCCAAAAATTTCGGAAATGGTCCGTGCTTACTCAGTGGAATGAGTGTGCTCTGGCCGCAAATTTCAGAAATGGACTTTCTGATACCATTAAGAATGTGATGGTGGGCTTTCCCATTCCTACAAGTCTGAATGATTCTATGACGCTGGCCATTCAGATTGATCGGCGTTTGCGGGAGCGCAAATCCGCTAATCCTCTGGCGGTGTTGTCTGAACAGACGCCTGATTTAATGCAATGTGATAGAATTCAGACTAGAAATGAACGGAAAAATCATAGACGTCAGAATGGGTTGTGTTTTTACTGTGGTGATTCTACACATGTTATATCAGCATGCTCTAAACGCCTAACAAAGTTTGTTAGTCCTGTCGCCGTTGGTAACCTGCAGCCTAAATTTATTTTGTCTGTGACTTTAATTTGCTCATTGTCTTCCTACCCTGTTATGGCATTTGTGGATTCAGGTGCTGCCCTGAGTCTTATGGACTTGTCATTTGCCAGGCGCTGTGGTTTTGTCCTGGAGCCTTTAGAAAATCCTATTCCTCTTAGAGGAATTGATGCTACGCCATTGGCAGAGAATAAACCGCAGTATTGGACACAAGTGACCATGTGCATGACTCCTGAACATCGGGAGGTGATTCGTTTTCTTGTTCTGCATAAAATGCATGATTTGGTCGTTTTGGGTCTGCCATGGTTACAGGCTCATAATCCTGTTCTGGATTGGAGGGCAATGTCTGTGTCAAGTTGGGGTTGTCAGGGAATTCATTGCGATTCCCTGCTGGTGTCTATTGCTTCCTCCACTCCTTCTGAAGTTCCTGAGTATTTGTTTGACTATCAGGATGTGTTCAGTGAGTCCAGGTCCAGTGCTCTTCCTCCTCATAGGGACTGTGACTGCGCTATAGATTTGATTCCTGGTAGCAAGTTTCCTAAGGGACGATTATTTAATCTGTCGGTACCTGAGCATGCCGCGATGCGTTCTTATATAAAGGAGTCTTTGGAGAAAGGACATATTCGTCCATCCTCTTCCCCTCTTGGTGCGGGATTCTTTTTTGTGGCCAAGAAAGACGGATCTTTGAGACCTTGTATAGACTATCGGCTTCTGAATAAAATCACGGTTAAATTTCAGTATCCTCTGCCACTATTGTCGGACTTGTTCGCTCGGATTAAGGGTGCCTGTTGGTTCACCAAGATAGATCTTCGTGGTGCGTACAACCTTGTGCGCATTAAGCAGGGAGATGAATGGAAAACTGCATTTAATACGCCCGAAGGTCATTTTGAGTACTTGGTGATGCCTTTTGGGCTCTCTAATGCTCCTTCAGTGTTTCAGTCCTTTATGCATGACATCTTCTGGAAGTATCTAGATAAATTTGTGATTGTTTATCTGGATGACATTTTAGTTTTTTCTGATGATTGGGATTCTCATGTAAAGCAGGTCAGGATGGTGTTTCAGGTTTTGCGTGATAATGCTTTGTTTGTGAAGGGCTCAAAGTGTCTCTTTGGAGTGCAGAAGGTTCCCTTTTTGGGTTTTATTTTTTCCCCTTCTGCGGTGGAGATGGACCCAGTCAAGGTCCGAGCTATTCATGATTGGACTCAACCCACGTCTGTTAAGAGTCTTCAGAAGTTTTTGGGTTTTGCTAATTTCTACCGTCGTTTTATTGCTAACTTTTCTAGCGTTGTTAAACCTCTGACGGATATGACCAAGAAAGGTTCTGATGTCGCTAATTGGGCTACTGCGGCCATTGAGGCCTTCCGGGAGCTGAAGCGCCGGTTTACTTCGGCGCCTGTTTTGTGCCAGCCTGATGTCTCACTTCCCTTTCAGGTTGAAGTGGATGCTTCTGAGATCGGTGCAGGAGCTGTTTTGTCGCAGAGAGGCTCTGGTTGCTCTATGATGAAACCATGTGCTTTCTTTTCCAGGAAGTTTTCGCCGGCTGAGCGGAACTATGATGTTGGTAATCGGGAGTTGTTGGCCATGAAGTGGGCATTTGAGGAGTGGCGTCATTGGCTCGAGGGAGCTAAGCATCGTGTGGTGGTCTTGACTGATCACAAGAACCTGATGTATCTCGAGTCTGCTAAACGCCTGAATCCTAGACAGGCTCGTTGGTCATTGTTTTTCTCCCGTTTTGACTTTGTGGTCTCATACCTGCCTGGTTCGAAAAATGTGAAGGCTGATGCTCTCTCTAGGAGCTTTGTGCCTGATTCTCCTGGAGTCTCAGAGCCGGCTGGTATTCTTAAAGAGGGAGTGATTTTGTCGGCCATTTCTCCTGATTTGCGACGTGTGTTGCAGAGATTTCAGGCTGGTAGACCTGACTCTTGTCCACCTGATAGACTGTTTGTTCCTGATAAATGGACCAGCAGAGTTATTTCCGAGGTTCATTCCTCGGTGTTGGCGGGGCATCCTGGGATTTTTGGTACCAGAGATTTGGTGGCTAGGTCCTTTTGGTGGCCTTCCTTGTCACGGGATGTGCGTGCTTTTGTGCAGTCCTGTGGGACTTGTGCTCGGGCTAAGCCTTGCTGTTCTCGTGCCAGCGGGTTGCTTTTGCCCTTGCCCGTCCCGAAGAGGCCTTGGACACACATTTCCATGGATTTCATTTCAGATCTTCCGGTGTCTCAGGGAATGTCTGTCATCTGGGTGGTGTGTGATCGTTTTTCCAAGATGGTCCATTTAGTGCCCTTGCCTAAGTTGCCTTCCTCTTCCGTTCTGGTTCCTTTGTTTTTTCAGAATGTGGTTCGTTTGCACGGCATTCCTGAGAATATCGTGTCTGACAGAGGATCCCAGTTTGTGTCCAGATTCTGGCGATCTTTTTGTGCTAAGATGGGCATTGATCTTTCGTTCTCGTCTGCCTTTCATCCTCAGACTAATGGCCAAACGGAGTGAACTAATCAGACGCTGGAGGCTTATTTGAGATGTTTTGTTTCTGCGGATCAGGATGATTGGGTGACCTTCTTGCCATTGGCTGAGTTTGCCCTCAATAATCGGGCTAGTTCCGCTACTTTGGTTTCGCCATTTTTCTGCAACTCTGGTTTTCATCCTCGTTTCTCCTCGGGTCATGTTGAGCCTTCTGACTGTCCTGGGGTGGATTCTGTGGTTGATAGGTTGCAGCGGACTTGTAATCATGTGGTGGACAACTTGAAGTTGTCACAGGAGAAGGCTCAGCGTTTTGCCAACCGCCGCTGCGGTGTGGGTCCCCGACTTCGTGTTGGGGATTTGGTTTGGTTGTCTTCTCGGTTTGTCCCTCTGAAGGTTTCCTCTCCTAAGTTTAAGCCTCGCTTTATTGGTCCTTATAGAATTTTGGAGGTCCTTAATCCGGTGTCTTTTCGTTTGGATCTTCCTGCGTCGTTTGCCATTCACAATGTGTTCCATAGGTCTTTGTTGCGGCGGTACATTGTGCCTGTGGTTCCTGCTGTTGACCCTCCTGCTCCGGTCTTGGTTGAGGGCGAGTTGGAGTATGTGGTGGAGAAGATCTTAGATTCTCGTCTCTCTAGACGGATGCTTCAGTATCTGGTCAAATGGAAGGGCTATGGTCAGGAGGATAATTCCTGGGTGGTCGCCTCTGATGTTCATGCGGCCGATTTGGTTCGTGCTTTTCACGCTGCCCATCCTGATCGCCCTGGTGGTCGTGGTGAGGGTTCGGTGACCCCTCCTTAAATGGGGGGTACTGTTATGAACTATACTTTTGGGCTCCCTCTTGTGGTCACTCGCGGTATGGCTCTTGGATTCTCTTTCCTCAGCTTGGTAGTCACCTGTTCGTTAAGACTCTGGGTGTTTCTATTTAAACTTCCTGGAGTCTTAGTCCATTGCCTGGCATCCATGTAATCAGTCCTTGTCTGGTTGCTCTTGTCTACTGGTCCTGATTTTTGCAACATAAGCTAAGTCCTGCTTTCTTGTTTTTTGTTTATTTGTATTATTCTGTTTTTTGTCCAGCTTGTTCATAATGTGATTCCTGATTTTGCTGGAAGCTCTTAGGGGGCTGATATTCTCCCCCCATACCGTTAGTCGGTACGGGGGTTCTTGGATATTCAGCGTGGATATTTTAGTAGGGTTTTTCGCTGACCACATAAGTCCGCTTTCTATATTTCTGCTATTATTTAGTGGGCCTCTCTTTGCTGAATCTAGTTCATACTTACGTTTGTCCTTTCCTCTTACCTCACCGTTATTATTTGTTGGGGGCCTGTATCTACTTTGGGGTATTTCTCTGGAGGCAAGTGAGGTCTGTATTTTCTCTGAAAGGGTTAGTTAGATCTCCGGCTGGCGCGAGACGTCTAGAACCAACGTAGGCACGTTCCCCGGCTGCTATTATTTGTGGGCTAGGATCAGGTATGTGGTCAGCTCAGTTACCACCTCCCTAAGAGCTAGTTTTTATGTTTGCAGACTTTGCTGAAGACCCTGAGATCCTCTGCCATTAGGATCACAACACTTACAATAGCAAGGTGGCATTAACCCTTCATTACCCCATATCCCACCGCTACACGGGAGTGGGAAGAGAGTGGCCAAGTGCCAGAATAGGCGCATCTTCCAGATGTGCCTTTTCTGGGGTGGCTGGGGGCAGATGTTTTTAGCCACGGGGGGGCCAATAACCATGGACCCTCTCCTGGCTATTAATATCTGCCCTCAGTCACTGGCTTTACCATTCTGGCGGAGAAAATTGCGCGGGAGCCCACACCAATTTTTTCCGCCATTTAACCCTTTATTTGAGCAGCTACAGCGGCCAAATTTTGCACATACACACTACTAACATTAGTAGTGTGGAATATGCAAAAAAAAAGGGGATATGAGATGGTTTACTGTATGTAAACCATGTCTCATATCCTGTCGGGTTTGTGAAGGAGAAATGAAAAGCCGGCAATTAAATTACCGGCTTTTCAATAGAACACCGCTGCGTATTTCTCACAATGCACACGCATGGTCCGTGTGTAATCCGATTTATTCTCGCCCCCATAGACATTCATTGGCAAGTCTCGGCCGAGATACGCTGACAGTCGCAGCATGCTGCGATTTCACTCGGATCCTGAATACGGTGGAGAAAATATCGGATGATGGGAGCTGCACCATAGGTTAACATTGGGCCGAGTGCTATGCGATTTTTTTATCGCATAGCACTCGTCCGTATTACGGTCTAGTGTGACCCCGGCCTTAGACAGAGACCGGTTCTTCAACTGCCGATCCCTGGGGTGGGGTTTGCTGATGCGGGAGGTCACTGACAAACAGTTATGGGAGACTGACGGACTGTATGGATAACTTAGATAACTAAGATAGGTTCTTGTTCACACAAGTAATTATCAGGAAACAGTTCTGGAGCTGGCCGCAGTAGGACCAGGGACAACGGACTCAGAACTGGAGAATGGGCATAGGTGCCGCAGATGCAGTTTCAAGATTAGGATACCGCCGAAAAGGTCACATGAACACGGACAACCTATACTAGGCAAACGGGACCACAGGATATGGGAATAGCTTTAACAGAGTAAGGACGGGGGACCTGGCAACATATAGTTACACACACCAACACCACTAAAGCTAAATATAGAGGTTGCTCAGGCACCTCCCAGTAGGGGAGGGCGCCTTTTATACAAGATGCCTCCCAGCTTTTGCCTGGGAGACGGCTTAGAGGTGATTACTTTAACTAAATGTCTCGCAGCTGTTAGCTGGGGGGATTCTACCATGTGCGAGCACTGCCCGTTTAAAACTAAGCTGGCTTCCCCGCGTGGTGGGAGGAGGGGAACCAATGTGGAGGCATCGGCAGACGTTACACCTATCACAATGCACAAACAACCCCCAATCAGTAAAAACAAATTTCCCTCTGCTACATCTGCATTCTGATCCCACATTTCCTTGTAGAACAATGAATCCATAACTTTCCAGAAGACATGAAAGCTTAAAATAAGAATTAACCCCAAATAGACTCATTAAAACGCTCAGTGCTAAGACTCTTGTGAAGAGGTTTGTTATTATCGGATACATAAAGGATGGTATTTGGCCAAGAATTCTATTTTTTTTCTTTTTCAAACAACCTCGGAGCTAAACAAAAAAAAGAAGCAGACAATGGCGTCAGATTATGATTGATGGTCCTGCTGAGCTCTGAAAGGGACCTTGGCCTACAGAAGCCGAGGGTGAACCGTATGAATGGCTTACGAAGCTGCGATTAGGAGAACAGTAGACTTCAATAGCGGTAAAACAGCGAGACGTCCTGTGATGTTTTGTTTTTCCCAAAACACCATGTCCAGCCACTTCAGATTAGTTTTTAAGTGGCGCGACTGTGAGACGCGGTTTGATGTCTATAACACTTAAAACCAGAACAGAGCGTGCACGTTCTCCTTGTATCCACGGTCATTGCTCCAGGTGATCCACATTCCCCCGACATACCAAAGACATGAGCATGAGATCAAACTGGGGCTGAATGACAACTTTTCTAGCTGTTCTTCACCACCACAGACTCATATCAAGAGAGGAATAATTGCAGCTTTTGTTCTAATGCTAAAGTTCTGAGTCTTTCCTAGAAAATGGGAATGGTCCAAGGCGAACACAGCATGGAGGTAGACGGAGGAGCAGCTATGAGGTGTGGGGTCTATTCAGCTGGATAGTGAGAACCTGTGCTGGACTCCAGGGGAGCTGCTTATTAGCAGGATGGTTGGGAATTGCCATGGAGAGAAAACCATCGGTGGGCAAGATAAGTTCTGTCCTTTCTACTGCGGAAGGGAATAGAGCCAAACCAATCTGTATGGTTTGCACACTTCTTGGTTTTGATCCTGACTTTTTTGAGATGACAGGACTTGGTATCCTGAGTCATCAGTGGAATATTTCCTTTCCCACTTGGCTGGTAGCTCTTCTATCCCATCTTGAATGGAGCAGAGATGTCCATACTTGATCTATGCTCCATCCCTTCCTCCGGGCACAGCAGGGTGCGGTACTAAGTTTTGTCCCATATACAATAAATGGTGGTGCAATTTGTTAAGTCTGGAAGGTATTGTTCAGGAGATATCCATGAGTAGGTTGATGAATGTGAAAAGCCTGTATTTCACATGTCCCAGGCCGGGTGGTTGCTTTAGTGTGCAATACCTTCAGAAAGCCCCTGTAACATAGAAAACACATTTAAACAATACGTAATTTTCTGTCAATCTTACTGTCACTTGTCTGTTATAAAGCAGCAGAGATTCCAAGATGGATTACAGGAAGTATGGGTGGGGCTTTCTTTATCTACAGGAAGTATGGGTGGGGCTTTCTTCCTCTACAGGAAGTATGGGTGGGGTTTTCTTTCTTTACAGGAAGTGTGGGTGGGGCTTTCTTCCTCTACAGGAAGTATGGGTGGGGCTTTCTTCCCCTACAGGAAGTATGGGTGTTTTTTTTTTCTTTATAGGAAGTGTGGATGGGGCTTTCTATACAGGTAGTGCAGGTGGGGCTTTCTTTCTTTACAGGAAGTGTGGGTGGGTCTTTCTCTACAGAAAGTATGGGTGGGGTTTTGTCTATCTACAGGAAGTGGGGGTGGGCTTTGTTTCCTGCTCTCCTGACAAATGGCATACAGGCATGTGCGGCGCCCCCACTGCCGCAGGGCCGAGGGGTACCCGGTACCGGGCCTCTGAGTCTCTGCTCTGGGGTTGTCACGGTGGCTAGGCCCGGTCCGTGACCCTGCCGAGGGGCGCACAGTCAGTGATGATAGATATGGATAGATGATGGTGGTGGTGAGGCTGTAGTGGTGCGGTGCAGTAAATAACGAGGACACAGGTTGCAGTCTCTTTACCTCTTTACTGAAGATCTCTGGATCCTCAGTCCGGAATCCGGATAACCAGGCTGCGCAAGTCCGGCCGGTCCAATGGCACCTCCAGAGTTCTCTTTACAGGTGGAAATCTGTGCCTTCCTTCTAGCGCTATGTGTTGCGGTCCTCCCCTGCTGTGCTTACGGAAAGTCCCCACAACTGTTGTGTCTGTTTCTTAAGTTCCCTCACAACACGATTAGATGATGTTCTGCTAATCCTCCGTCCCTCCCTGATGTTACGGTTAGGACGGCACCCGTTTGACGGGTAGGCTCGGAGCTCTTCCGGGACCCTAGAGTCGCCCCTCTCCACAAGTTGCCCCCCAAGACTGCATAGGTGATTTAGGTGAGACAGCCCGCCTGAGACTGACTGTCCTGCCGTTGGTTCGAAGTATTGCCTGAAGCTGTATAAAGAAATACTTCCTTCGGCGTTCCGGCCACCGGTTGTTGCGCCTCAGTAGGATGTTGCCTCGGTCTTTCAGCACGACTCCTACTGGTATTCTCCTTGTTGCTTTGATCTCGTTTCTCACTCAGCACAATCTATCTCGCTTCTAATCCTTTCTTAGGGCACCGCCGCTATACTGCGCAGGCACGGTCCCGTAACCTTCTGTCCAGTTGCCAAGCCTCTGTCAGGATCCCACTCCTGACAGAGACCCTACCGAATCTTCCCCCCACAACACCCTCTGCCACAAGGTGTTGCCTGGTTCCAACCCAGTCAGCTTTCTGTCCTAACTTCCTGCCTGACCCCCAGTTTTACCAGTATGTGAGGAGTGGCCTAATGAATAGAACCCTTAGCTCCCCCTGGAGGCCCGGCTGTGAAATGTCTTGGTGTCTGTGATACCTGGTCAGATGAACTCCTTCAGTGCCATCAGACGTACCATAGCTCCCCATAGCGGCGGAGCCACAATACTGCAACGACCAGGACTCTGGGGCGCTGCACTCCCCCCCGGTTAAATCCAGTACTCCTGGACTGGGAAGAAACAACAATACAGGTTAGCAAAAAGACATACAATTTTGTTGAGTGCAAATAACAATAAGCATACTTGAACAGAGCTTCCCTTTATGGGAGGTGAGGACACTTGAACGTTACAAAACATGGTTAAATATCATAGCAACATGCTATAAATAACTTTTCTTACCCAACCGGGTATTCTACTAAGTGCAAAATTTAAAACATTAGTTCAACATTGCCTTTAAGGATGCACACTCTAAATCCACTAAAGACCTTCTTATACACATTATAAGGCTTAAGCAACTGCGCTACATTCTCCTTCTTGATGTCTGCAGGACCGCCTGTCCTAACGGCACCAGACCTTCTGCCTCTCCTTTCTATACAGGACCGCCCCTTTCAGCCCGGGCCTACTGCCTTTTCAACTACTATACACAGTATAGAACATAACATACTTTCAGTTTAGGAACACTGAGCCATCTTCGTATGGCTCCTAGGAGGACTCAGGGTTCACCTTCTATCCCCATTTTCGATCAACGTTATCAAACATTTTTTTAAAGCATTAACTTCCATCATTACTTTCTTACTAGCAATTATGCAGGACACTCTGTCTACCCCTACGGGTCTGCTGCATCTTTCTCCTGGCTTTCTTTCCGAGAACATTATCTGCATTTCTTTACAATTAACTAGTTTGATACATATAACTTTTACATGTAAACATTATCATATCTTTCTTTCATCAAGTTAGTTGCATATATCTTGTACATATCGGCAGCATCATTAACTTTCTCTTTTAAGACATCATTAGCACTTTACTGTTTTAAGGCAGTATTACTCGTAAGTACACAGGTGAACATCCCCTTTAAGAGGGGACCAAGTCTTTAGGAGGTAGCATATCTTCCCAGGCTACCAGTCCGTACTCAGCAAAGGCTCCGGTGCGGCATCTTCGCAAAGAGTCTCTTTCTAAGTAAAACCAGTAGGGTGCACCTTTAAGAAGGTGCAAACTATTTACAATAAGTTTGTATCATGCACTGTTCATGATTGCGGCAGTTCTGGAAACTTGTGCAAAACTTAGAAAAACAAACAAAACAATAGGGATCCCGGGTCAACAAAGGGATCCCCTTAGGAGTTAACCCTAGACGGGTTCAGCAAAATCAGAAGACAAACAGTTAACTATTTACAGTAATGCAGTATTCTTTCTTACTGGAACCACGCAGGCGGCAGCACCGGTGGAGCCAACCCCTCAGGACATTGCGCACCACCTGGTACTGCATAAGGGGAAGTGTTGTCCCATCTGGGGGTCTGCGTACCCACCGTCTTCCGTCCTGGTGCAGCAGGAACACCGACCACCTGAGGAAGCGCCTCCTTGGCCACCACAGCGGTGGTGGTGGCAATACTGCAGGTCGTGGTCTTTACAATTGTACAAGTGGGAGTGACCACGGTAGTCTGGGTGGTGGTCGTGGGTCGACCACAAGGCGGTACTTTGGCTACAGGGGACGGCTTTTCCGGCACCTTGGTCGGGGGTCCCGTTGACTTCTTCCTGAGGACGTTCAAAGCGAACCACCCCTTCTCCCCAAAGTGCCTGGTGTAGGTAACGCTGTCCCCCGGGTAGAGGTCCCGATCAGGGTGGCCCTCTCTGAGATGAGACTCCACATCCCGGCAGTTGACAAAGACTTCAGCGTATAACCCCGACTCTTTAATGAAGCCCCAGCCTCCGCGGAGCTTAAAGTCAACTACAATGCCCTGCCTGCGCGGGGCCTGGTGAGTGGTGGGGTCCTTGCGGGCCCGGTCCTTGACCGCCAGATCTTTTTGATGGTGGGCCTCCAGCCCAGTGTGGTACTCCTTTTCTCGCTCCCTCCACTGCCGTTCTAGCTGGACCTGGTATTCTTCCCAGCTTAGGGCCTGCACCATCTCTCCCTCCTGGGTCTTCACCCCAGGGAACTCCATAAGATTGGATCCGGGGTTCACCCAGCGGCACATGGTGCGCTCCGCGCGGACCTCACACAGCAAGGGAGTGGGTGCGATCGGGGCCCTCATGCGGTGTTCCATGCCCGTAGCCTCCTCCCATGGTAGTAGGCGTTGGAGTTTATGGGTCCCAGGGAGAGGGGGTGCTGCAACGGGGCCCACTAACAAATCCTCCTCCGGCGGGACAGGGTCGGCGAACTCACCAGCCGGCGTAGGCTCCTCCTCCGCGTCGGGTTCCGCTGGTGGTGTCAGCGAAGACCTTGGCAGCAGTATAGGATCCGATGTGGGAAGGCTGCTGTCCGGCGCCG
Organism: Ranitomeya variabilis; assembly: GCF_051348905.1. Taxonomy (NCBI): domain Eukaryota; kingdom Metazoa; phylum Chordata; class Amphibia; order Anura; family Dendrobatidae; genus Ranitomeya; species Ranitomeya variabilis. The sequence goes on from NC_135237.1 coordinate 538,527,390, forward strand.
CCTGGCGCAGAGCCTGGGCCTTCATCTGCAGTTGAAGAAGCTGGTTGAGTAAGCTCTCCATCTCGACCTGCAGGAGTTCGGTGCTGTCCACGGAGAACTGGCCGCTGTGCTCATCCGGGTAGTCGGGGGAGACGTCCGCTTCAACCCCACTTTCGGTCTCGGAGCTGCTGGCCATGGCGTCCTCCACGCGGGTCACTTCCTGGTCTTTTTCCCGCTCTCTCCTTCGTGGGCGGTTCCGTTTTCTCTGTCTCCGCCCTCCATTGAGGATTAGGAGGCGGATCTCTGCTGCTGACGGACACGTCCTCACCGTGCAGAAATATTTAGACTGGGCGGCCATTGTCCTTCGCGCTCTCCAGCTTGTCTACGCCCACTCCACGCCCCTCTTCTTCTGCGCTTCTCCTCAGCGCTGCAATGGTGACGGTTTTGGCGGTAAATGGCACAGCACAGTCTTTGCAATAAAGTACAGTCCAAGCACAATAAATCACAGTTCCAAGGCACACATGACCTGATCCTTCAGGCTTAAGTAGATCCTGTTCGTGACGCCAAGTTGCGGCGCCCCCACTGCCGCAGGGCCGAGGGGTACCCGGTACCGGGCCTCTGAGTCTCTGCTCTGGGGTTGTCACGGTGGCTAGGCCCGGTCCGTGACCCTGCCGAGGGGCGCACAGTCAGTGATGATAGATATGGATAGATGATGGTGGTGGTGAGGCTGTAGTGGTGCGGTGCAGTAAATAACGAGGACACAGGTTGCAGTCTCTTTACCTCTTTACTGAAGATCTCTGGATCCTCAGTCCGGAATCCGGATAACCAGGCTGCGCAAGTCCGGCCGGTCCAATGGCACCTCCAGAGTTCTCTTTACAGGTGGAAATCTGTGCCTTCCTTCTAGCGCTATGTGTTGCGGTCCTCCCCTGCTGTGCTTACGGAAAGTCCCCACAACTGTTGTGTCTGTTTCTTAAGTTCCCTCACAACACGATTAGATGATGTTCTGCTAATCCTCCGTCCCTCCCTGATGTTACGGTTAGGACGGCACCCGTTTGACGGGTAGGCTCGGAGCTCTTCCGGGACCCTAGAGTCGCCCCTCTCCACAAGTTGCCCCCCAAGACTGCATAGGTGATTTAGGTGAGACAGCCCGCCTGAGACTGACTGTCCTGCCGTTGGTTCGAAGTATTGCCTGAAGCTGTATAAAGAAATACTTCCTTCGGCGTTCCGGCCACCGGTTGTTGCGCCTCAGTAGGATGTTGCCTCGGTCTTTCAGCACGACTCCTACTGGTATTCTCCTTGTTGCTTTGATCTCGTTTCTCACTCAGCACAATCTATCTCGCTTCTAATCCTTTCTTAGGGCACCGCCGCTATACTGCGCAGGCACGGTCCCGTAACCTTCTGTCCAGTTGCCAAGCCTCTGTCAGGATCCCACCCCTGACAGGGGCCCTACCGAATCTTCCCCCCACAACACCCTCTGCCACAAGGTGTTGCCTGGTTCCAACCCAGTCAGCTTTCTGTCCTAACTTCCTGCCTGACCCCCAGTTTTACCAGTATGTGAGGAGTGGCCTAATGAATAGAACCCTTAGCTCCCCCTGGAGGCCCGGCTGTGAAATGACTTGGTGTCTGTGATACCTGGTCAGATGAACTCCTTCAGTGCCATCAGACGTACCATAGCTCCCCATAGCGGCGGAGCCACAATACTGCAACGACCAGGACTCTGGGGCGCTGCACATGCCAAAGAGATGGGCTTTCAGTTCTACAATATTGGCCAATGCATGCTGGAAATGAAGTCCAAGCACCTATTGTGCTGGAAGAATACTAATGAAGAGGGACAGCCTATTAAAAAGAGTAAACACTAAACTACAGAGCATAATAATTTGGACAGATATATTAAACTTGTCCGTGCACCAAAAACATTTTTACCTTTGTTGTCGGGGATTGGGGCAGCAAGACTTTGCTTTTCTACAGGTTTTGTGTGAAAGGACAGGTAAGTTTTATGGGCTGTTAGTGCACAGTTGGTCTACATTACGTATGGACGGTGGGTGGTCTCTGGTTGGCAGGGAAATGCAAAGCTTCAATACTAGGTCTTGTATCATCCTCCTACCCAGTGCATAAGGGAAACGTTCACCAGGTTCTCTTAATATGAATGTTATTTTTAAGTCGGTCTTCTAAAATAAACCATATGGTCGTCCTGCCCGCCGCACCTTTCATCGGCAGTCTACGGCTCTGATTATATCATGTTTGCTTTTGGCTATGACCTGTGTATTTGCACTCGCAGTAGTGGGAAGTTGACTGTCTGCCTAAACTCCTGTGTCCTCTCCTCCTCCCAGGCTTCAGTATTTTTGCGATCGGAGTGGCGGATGCAGACTATGCAGAGCTAGTGAACATTGGCAGCAAGCCCAGCGAGAGGCACGCGTTCTTTGTCGACAACTTTGATGCCTTCAAGAAAATAGAAGATGAACTGATCACATTTGTCTGCGAGACAGCAACAGCAAGTAAGAGCCAACGTCTAATGTCTTCTCATCCTCTTCCATACACAGACTCTATCAGAAAAAGTTCCTTCCTGGGACCTTCACCTGGGACCTTTTTTATGAGCTAGAAAACTTCTTTGTGTTACGTGCACATGACATCTTCTAGACTCCAATAAATGACACTATAGGAGAGAAGAGCGCAACTAGGTTCTTAAAACTGGTGACCAAATTATAACATTAAATCTGGAAAATTCGTGGATTCCATCTGCGCTGCTGCATAAGTAAAGGTCCAGGCGAGTTGAAGATAAAGAATGGTGGTTTATTCTCAACGCGTTTCGAAGTCAATAGGACTTCTTCCTAGCATCTCCTGAGGAAGAAGTCCTATTGACTTCGAAACGCTAAACTGTTACTGAGTGTTAGATACAACAGTAACTCTCTACACAAAGGTGGAGGTTCATCCTCGTCACCTGCAAGTCCTTACTTGTTTACTAGATGGCAGCCCACTTGGGTTTTCCATATTTTAAAGGGTTTGACCACTTTATTATTATTATTATTATTATTATTATTGTACATTTTTATAGCACCATTTATTTTATGGCGCTTTACATGTGAAAAAGGGGGCAAATATAGACAAATACATTAAACATGAGCAAAAAACAAGGCACACAGGTACATAAGGAGGGAGGACCCTTCCTGCGAAGGCTCACAGTCTGCAGGGGATGGGTGAGGATACACGAGGAGAATAAATAGATATTTAAGTGTGTTTCACTTATAAATATGTAGAACTTTTGATATACTTTTCTTGCCCTGATCTCTAATGGTACGGCAGTTTAGCTTCCAATTTGTGCTAAATGCATTTCCTGGGATGACTTGTTAATATTGGTGAATAGGGTTGAATAGCTGTCCCCTGCCATGTCTGTGCATCAAATATGTGCATAAAAATTATGGGGTCCCAGAGCAGATTTCAGAATTGCCATTGTTCCCCAAATAAAGCAAAACATGAAAACAACAAAAGGGGTTACTGCAAATTGGCTGGTTGCAGTCACAAAAGAGTGTAATATCTCACAACTTTTAAAGACAGGGAAGCAAGACTTGTATTGAAGCATGCGCACAAAAAATAGCGCCTCTGCTGATGCCCTTTAGTGGTCCCACCCACTAAGATACCCCTTTCATGGTCACCATTCAGAATGATATGCCTTTCATGCTCCTTCACAAAGTATGATGCCCCCACACTCACAGTATGATGCCCCACAGTGACCCCCAACACAGTATGATGCCCCGCAGTGACCTCCAACACAGTATGATGCCACACAGTGACCTCCAACACAGAATGATTCCACACAGTGACCTCCAACACAGTATGATGCCCCGCAGTGACTCCTAACACAGTATGATGCCCCACAGTGACCTCCAACACAGAATGATGCCACACAGTGACCCAACACAGTATGATGCCCCGCAGTGACCCCCAACACAGTATGATGCCCCGCAGTGACCTCCAACACAGTATGATGCCACACAGTGACCCCAACACAGTATGATGCCCCGCAGTGACCTCCAACACAGTATGATGCCACACAGTGACCTCCAACACAGAATGATGCCACACAGTGACCTCCAACACAGTATGATGCCCCGCAGTGACTCCCAACACAGTATGATGCCCCACAGTGACCTCCAACACAGAATGATGCCACACAGTGACCCCAACACAGTATGATGCCCCGCAGTGACCCCCAACACAGTATGATGCCCCACAGTGACCCCCAACACAGTATGATGCCCCACAGTGACCCCAACACAGTATGATGCCCCGCAGTGACCCCCAACACAGTATGATGCCCCGCAGTGACCCCCAACACAGTATGATGCCACACAGTGACCCCAACACAGTATGATGTCTCGCAGTGACCCCAACACAGTATGATGCCCCGCAGTGACCCCAACACAGTATGATGCCCCACAGGGACCCCAACACAGTATGATGCCCCACAGGGACCCCAACACAGTATGATGTCTCGCAGTGACCCCCAACACAGTATGATGCCCCACAGTGACCCCCAACACAGTATGATGCCCCGCAGTGACCCCCAACACAGTATGATGCCCCACAGTGACCTCCAACACAGTATGATGCGCCACAGTGACCCCCAACACAGTATGATGCCCCACAGTGACCCCCAACACAGTATGATGCCCCACAGTGACCCCCAACACAGTATGATGCCCCACAGTGACCCCCAATACAGTATGATGCCCCACAGTGACCCCCAACACAGTATGATGCCCCACAGTGAACCCCAGCACAGTATGATGCTCCACAGTGACCCCAACACAGTATGATGCCCCACAGTGACCCCCAACACAGTATGATGCCCCACAGTGACCTCCAACACAGTATGATGCCCCACAGTGACCCCCAACACAGTATGATGCCCCACAGTGACCCCCAACACAGTATGATGCCCCACAGTGACCCCCAACACAGTATGATGCCCCACAGTGACCCCAACACAGTATGATGTCTCGCAGTGACCCCAACACAGTATGATGCCCCGCAGTGACCCCAACACAGTATGATGCCCCACAGGGACCCCAACACAGTATGATGCCCCACAGGGACCCCAACACAGTATGATGTCTCGCAGTGACCCCCAACACAGTATGATGCCCCACAGTGACCCCCAACACAGTATGATGCCCCGCAGTGACCCCCAACACAGTATGATGCCCCACAGTGACCTCCAACACAGTATGATGCGCCACAGTGACCCCCAACACAGTATGATGCCCCACAGTGACCCCCAACACAGTATGATGCCCCACAGTGACCCCCAACACAGTATGATGCCCCACAGTGACCCCCAATACAGTATGATGCCCCACAGTGACCCCCAACACAGTATGATGCCCCACAGTGAACCCCAGCACAGTATGATGCTCCACAGTGACCCCAACACAGTATGATGCCCCACAGTGACCCCCAACACAGTATGATGCCCCACAGTGACCTCCAACACAGTATGATGCCCCACAGTGACCCCCAACACAGTATGATGCCCCACAGTGACCCCCAACACAGTATGATGCCCCACAGTGACCCCCAACACAGTATGATGCCCCACAGTGACCCCCAATACAGTATGATGCCCCATAGTGACCCCCAACACAGTATGATGCCCCACAGTGAACCCCAGCACAGTATGATGCTCCACAGTGACCCCAACACAGTATGATGCCCCACAGTGACCCCACAGTATGATGCCACACAGTGACCCCCAACACAATATGATGCCCCACAGTGACCCCAATACAGTATGATGCCCCTCTTCCTGCCATGCAGAATAGTGCACCGACAAAAAATAAATACTGAATCAGCTGCTCTGGTCTGTACTGTGTGTGGCTCTACATCTGGTGTCCTGATTTCACCACAATCTGCGTCCCTAGAATGTAGATACGGTTGAATAGAAAGGTGGAACAGGGAGCTGTCAGCTCCCTGCTCCACCTTTCTATTGAACTATATATGCATCATAGGCATACAGATTCTCATGAATTCAGGACACCAGGAGAGAGGAAGGGTTCAAAGTGTCCATGTGGTAATTTCTCAAAGAAGTGGACCTGATGGCACTGAAGATGGCAATGTTATCAGGAGATCGGGGCACCTTAGGAAATAAACGTGTATACAGTAAGTTCTTTATATTTATTGAAGAAACTGCTATATAGATTTGTTTTAAAGTGGACAAACCCTTAAAATAGGACATGACTGAATGAAAACACACCAACCAGCAGAATGAGGGGCCATGGTGCTCTAGAAAGCCCCTTCATCCTTTACAATGGTGCAGTGACTGGCCCTTATAGGGGGCTTTACACTGAGTCTGGGTAAGCAGTAAATGGGCTGGGGCGCTTGACGATATATATACTGGTTGTGTGACATATACTTATGTATTTTTCAGCTTGTCCGTGGGCGTACATTCAAGGCAACAGTGTGTCAGGTATGTTTGTCCCCCAGGTGAATTATTCCCAGTTGGACCCCTTGTGATTTTCATTCTTGGCTTTGATGATATTTTGCTCTTTACCTTATTATAGACCTGTTTTACTCCTACATCGGTAAGACGATCAGTGCACGAGTACAGAAACTTAAATATTAACATTGTAACCGGCTATTTCTATGTATTTACAGGATAACAATGTGTGCATTATTCTAAACCGGCTAACGATGTTGATTCTGTAGGATAATTACCTTACAGATACTTTGCTTTTATTGTTTTTTTTTAACCGATTTTTTTGTTGTTGTTATTTTGAGTTATTATTTTTTTAACCGATTTCTTGCGAAATTCTTATGGTTGCCCTTAGAATCTGACAGCAGTTTAGCTTCACCCCTGTGTCAGCTGAATTCCCATGTTGCCCTGATCTCTGGTAAAAAGAAATTAGTATGATCCTTATTTCAGCTTTACGTAGCCAATCTGAAGAAAGTAAAGCAGAGTACTTAGGTAGATTTTAGGGTATGTTCACATGCAGCGGATTTTGCTGTGCTGAGTTGGGAGGAAAAATAGTATGTTTTTTAGTACTATTTTTTACTGCATTTTTTTTCCATTTATTTGAATGGGTGAAAAACGCAGCCTAAATTCATAAGGAAGCGAAAAGCTGCAGATTAAAAAAAAAAAAAGACTCCTAGCAGCTCAAGAAATATAAGGAACAAAAATGAAGCATGTGACCTACAATACCAAACGCAGCCTGTAGACAAGAGTGGCGCTGTTTCTGGAGAAAAGTGATCACATTTCTCTCATTCCAACCTCTTTAAGTGTTGATAAGAGAAGTTTTCATTGGCTGATCAAAACCTTTATGCATTTTTGGCCTTCTGTACAGGTAGCATGTGCCAGGTGCTGACTATTAAACTGCCATTACAGTGATCATAGGCAATGTCCAGCTCTCCAAAGATGGGTAATATTACATAATTGTTTCCAACATGTTAAAGTCCACAAATTCTACAAATGTTGGTGGAACTTCTCATGGACATGTCACGTTTAGTGATGAGCGAATATACTCGTTACTTGAGATTTCTCGAGCACGCTCGGGTGACCTCCGAGTATTTTTTAGTGCTCGGAGATTTAGTTTTTCTTGCCGCAGCTGAATGATTTACATCTGTTAGCCAGCATAAGTACATGTGGGGGTTGCCTGGTTGCTACGGAATCCCCACATGTAATCAAGCTGGCTAACGGATGTAAATCATTCAGCTGCGGCGATGAAAACTAAATCTCCGAGCACTAAAAAATACTCGGAGGACCCCCGAGCGTGCTCGAGAAATCTCGAGTAACGAGTATATTCGCTCATCACTAGTCACGTTCTTTGGAAGGATGCCAATGCAACACATGGAGAACCATTGGATATCTGTCTAATGAATGGACAACCCTTTAAGTTTTAGACTTTCATGTGTGATTTTGATAGAGCAGCCTTCCCACCTATAGGAGATACACATCTGAGTAATAAAGATGCTTTCATTGTACAATTCCAGGGTTCAAAATGATGGAAATGTTTGGCTTGGTGGAGAAGGAGTATGCAGCCATTGATGGGATCTCTATGGAGCCTGGAACCTTCAATAACTTCCCTTGTTTCAGAATACACAAGGATGCGCTGGTGTCCCAACCCACCAAGTATGTACGAGTCTAATGGATGATGTCCACATATGTATATTTTTACAGATCGGTCTCCATTAGCCAAAAAACTAAGGAATCAACACTCACAGGGTTTTTTTTTCTGGGAATGGATCAGGTCAACCATGCTTTCAAGCACTATTTTTGTGAGGGTGGTGGAAGCAGGACTCACAGGCTTTCTCTACGAGTTACAGAGGGAAAGGAGACTCCTAGGCTTTCTGTATCAGGTACAGAAGGAAGCAGATCTTCTTGGCTGTCTCTGAGTTTACAGAGGGAAGTAGGACTTTCAGGTGTTCTTTTTGAGTTACAGAAAGAAGCAGGACTCTCAGGTTTTCTCTGAGTTACAGAGGGAAGCTGGAGTCCCAGGTATTCTCTATAAGTTACAGATGGAATGGGGACTTCCAGGCAATCTCTATGAGTTAAAGAGGAAAGCAAGACTACCACTGCTTTCTCTGAGTTCCAGAGGGAAGCAGGTCTCCCATGTGTTCTCTATGAATTACGGAGCGAAGCAGGACTCCCATACTTTTCTATGAGTTACAGAGGGAAGCGGGACTCCCAGTCTTTCTCTATGAGTTACAGAGGGAAGCAGAAGTCCCAGGTTTTATGAGTTAAAGAGGGAATGGGGACTTACAGGCTTTCTCTATGAGTTACAGAGGGAAGTAGGACTCACAGGCTTTTTCTAGGAGTTACAGAGGGAAGTAGGACTCACAGGCTTTCTCTAGGCGTTACAGAGGGAAGTAGGACTCACAGGCTTTCTCTATGAGTTACAGAGAGAAGCAGGACTCACAGGCTTTCTCTATGAGTTACAGAGGGAAGCAGGACTCCCAGGCTTTCTCTAGGAGTTACAGAGGAAAGTAGGACTCACAGGCTTTCTCTATGAGTTACAGAGGCAAGCAGGTCTCTCAGACTTTCTCTATGAGTTACAGAGGGAAGCAGGTCTCACAGACTTTCTCTATGAGTTACAGAGGGAAGTAGAACTCACAGGCTTTCTCTATGAGTTACGGAGGGAAGCAGGATTCCCAGGGTTTCTCTGAGTTACAGAGGGAAGTAGGACTCCCGGGCTTTCTTCATGAGTTACAGAGGGAAGCAGGACTCCCAGGCTTTCTCTATGAGTTACAGAGGGAAGTAGGACTCACAGGCTTTCTTCATGAGTTACAGAGGGAAGCAGGTCTCACAGACTTTCTCTATGAGTTACAGAGGGAAATAGAACTCACAGGCTTTCTCTATGAGTTACGGAGGGAAGCAGGACTCCCAGGGTTTCTCTGAGTTACAGAGGGAAGTAGGACTCCCGGGCTTTCTTCATGAGTTACAGAGGGAAGCAGGACTCCCAGGCTTTCTCTATGAGTTACAGAGGGAAGTAGGACTCACAGGCTTTCTTCATGAGTTACAGAGGGAAGCAGGACTCCCAGGCTTTCTCTATGAGTTACAGAGGGAAGTAGGACTCACAGGCTTTCTCCATGAGTTACAGAGGGAAGCAGGACTCCCAGGCTTTCTCTCTGATTGAGCAATAGAGGAAGGAGTCACATGCTTTCTCTATAAGGCGACAGGGGAAGCAGGCCTCCATTTGCTCTAACCTAGTGGCTACTGTCCACTGAATAACCCTTTGAAGTCCCAATTTGTGCAGCCAATAAAGGATCATCGTATGCAAAACCACCTACCTGTCTCATTAGATTGCCCATGGTACCAATCCTAAAATATTATGAAGTGATCTCTCCTAATCAGTCAGCCATGGTGGTCATATAAGAAAATGTATGATCCTTTCCAGAATTCAATACATAGCTACAAAACAACATGCGGATATTGTATCCTTGTACACTAAATCCTTACCCCATGTTCTCCTTGTTACAGACACATTCATCCAGAGGGCCTTCCGTCAGATTACACCGTTTCCTTCCTTTTCCGAATCCTTCCTGACACCCCTAAAGAACCATTTGCACTCTGGGAAATCTTAAATAAAGAATATGAGCCGCTAGTTGGTGTAATACTCGACAGTAAGTTGTTATGGAAGAGATGGATGTGGGATAACTTTGTTCTTTAAAGGGTATGTAAAGCTTTGCAGCCCTTCTTTTACATTGCTCCAATTCATTATGTATACAGCTCCTATGCAGACCTATGTGTCTCCTTGGATACAGACTATAAATTATTCCACTCCCTATACCTCGTCTCCTTGCTAATCTGCAGGATCAGACTACACACACAGAAGGTTTGTAGTGGAGAAACATTGCTCTGCATAGGAGCTGTATACACAAACCGGTGGGACTTATAGCAGTTAAAGTAGTAAAAATAGTTACAAAAAGCTAGATATAGTTTAAAAGGCTTGAATTATTAATTGTAGATTGTTTTAGGCTGGATTCAGACATTAATGTCTCGCGTCTGAGTAGGGATCGCAATGCACGGACTGGGAGCAGATCTCATGACCCAAACTCAACAGCCCCATGGGCACATATCAAGTTTGGGCCAGGAGACCCACGGCCGGTCCGTGTCTCGCGATCCCTACTCGGACCGTGGAACATGGATGCGTGGATCCGGCATTACACTGCTTTTAGATTTTACGTCTATACTTACATGAGATTGTTTTCTGTACAGACAATGGAAAGACCTTGACTTATTTCAATTATGACAGTAAGGGGCAGTTTCAAACCATTACCTTTGAAGGACCAGAAGTTAGGAAGATTTTCCATGGCAGTTTCCATAAGGTCAGTGTAAAAGATCCACATTATAATATCAATATCAAAGGGTTCTTTACAGTTAGAGCAGTCAGACTGTGGATTGCCCAACCGGAAGACATAGTATCAGCCTTTAACTGGTGGGAAAAAAAGAAAGGTTGAACTTGATGGATCTACATCTTTTTATAACCTATGTAGCATTATAGGACATTTTGTTTTCACTTAATGTGTTTTTCCCAACTTCGTAAATGGTTATTGTTGGATATTGCTTGGAAATACAAATACAATCATTTTAATCCCAGAATACATGCATTTAAATGGTTTATTTTCATGATGGCATTTTGGTATTGTTGGATACTGCTTATAAAAACGAGCACTTTTGCAATTTACTGCTTTTTAAAATTTGAAACCGTTTTTGAGATAAACATTCAGATTAAGAAGGGGTTGTCCTAGTAGTGGACAACTCCTTTAACACTTGTCTTTTGTTTACATCTTGTTGCCTTGGAGACCGACCACGGCTGTTAAACAGTAGAACATGCACAGCACTTACAAATTGTTTTCTATTGAGCTTGTAGGTGCTGTTCTGAGGCCGGCCAGGATCGCTAAAAAGCGCAATGTTTCCTCCTAATCCCGGCCAGCTTCAGCGCACTGCTTACAATCCAGACAGCTGCGATGGTCGGTCTCCTAGGCAACAGCAGTAAGCTAAAGAAAAGTATTAATATCTCAAGAACGACTGCAAGTTTAAAAAAAAAACAGTAAATTGCAAAAGTGCTTGCTTTTACAAGTACTACCTAACGATACTAAAATGTAAACATAAAACTAACCCTTCAAATGGGCTTTGAATAATTTCGCAATAGGGTTTAATTAAATGGTTTGCACCATTTGACATTTACAGCTTCTTTCCTTACAGTTTGTCGGCTGCATAATGAGTTAACTTAGAATCCACAAGCAAGTCGAATCTGATGGCGATTATAATAACTCTTTGATGTGACTTTTTCTGGACTCCTTTTTTTACCACTGACCACAACAAAGTTGAGCTGAACTTTGATGTGGTCGTAAAACATCTGAAAGGAAAAGACAGGAGTATGCCAAACAATGCCATACTGTATATACTGGAATAAAACAAGTTATAGGGTGGAAAGAGCACCTATCAGACACTTCTGTGGATGTTTGACATTTAAATTACATATAAAGCCCCCTACATAATATCAATAGACAACTCTAGAAAGCAAAAAAAAAGCAGAGTCCTGTTGTGGCACAGATTTATGACAGTATTTATCTTCCAGGTACACATAGTAATAACCAAGACGACTGCCAAACTGGTCATCGACTGCAAACAAGTGGGCGAGAAGCCAATAAACGGAGCTGGAAACATCTCAGTCGATGGCTTGGAAGTTCTGGGAAGGATGGTTCGATCTAGAGGACCAAAGGACAACTCTGCTCCAGTAAGTGCAATGTGTCCCACCATTAGACGTACGGAAGGCTTTCTTGACAAAGGGCCATTCATGACTAAACCCACTCAACAAATTCCTGCGGTCCGTGTTATCCCGTTAGGCAATAAATTTACATTTATGAGATTGCTCCATTGTCTGTCCTCAGTATGGAGATAATGCGCTAACGCAAACACAAGGAGCACGAGAGATAGTAAAAATAATTGGTTATTGGAGATCGGCCTAAACACAAAAAAAGCCTTGTACACAATGGCTGCTTCATTAATTACCCGACCCCACTCACAACCAGAGGGAAACAAGTGGCTGCATTCCAACCAGACGTCAACGTAACCAGGCCGGCTCATTAATGGACTCCATTGTTTAGTGCACGGAAAGGAAGTTTTGTGTTTTTGTGAAGGTCTTACAAATTTTATTGGTTTACCAAGCTGCCCACTTTTCGAAAAATCCTCTGTTTAGGAAAGAAGTTACTGAGGGAGTTGTAGGTATTCTGTCTCTTTCATTAGTTAACCCAATAGACCCCTAGAGCCTTAAAATTAAAGTCCAAGTTGCTTTTTTTTTTACATCATTCCAGGCTTAGTGTTTTAGCATTATAGATTACATGTTAATCTTAAGGTACCGTTACACTAAGCGACGCTCCAGCGACATAGACAACGATCCGACCTAAACTAGATCGCTGCAGCGTCGCTGTTAGGTCGCTGTAGAGACGTCAAACACAGCAGCTCCAGAACGATGCAGGAGCGATCCAGTGACGTAACGGCGACTCACTTATCGTTCACGCTCCATGTAAAACATCGCTGGCATCATTGCTTTTGCTGTCAAACATGACGATACACGCCGGTCTGACGACCAAATAAAGTTCCAGACTTCTAGCTCCGACCAGCGATATAACAGCGGGATCCAGATCGCTGCTGCGCGTCAAACTCAACAAGATCGCTATCCAGGACGCTGCAACGTCACGGATCGTTGTCGTTCTCGTTGGAAAGTTGTTTAGTGTGAAGGTACCTTTAATCCCAATGGTGGGATTACTACTTTGTGTTGATCCAGTGGTGGTATTGCATTGATAACTTCCAGGTGTGTACATGAGGTTCACAGGAATTTTTCGTGATGTAGCATTCCACTTCGGGTGAACGAATTAAAGATTTGTTCCATAAACACCATGTATCACCTTTCTACGGTAATAAATGAGTGCAACCACGTGGACCCCTACCAATTCCAAGAATGAGCGTTGCGAAGTCTCCTTTGTGAGTAAAGCTGTTCGCCGTTATTTCCGAAGTCCTGTATAGATTATTCTTCTGAAGCGGTGGTCACACATGACTATGGGAAATTATGTAAATTATGTTAATACTATAAAATTCAGTGATTTCATTTGGGAAAAAGTCATATATCAACCTTCCATAGAGTCAATAGGTAAGCCTTGATCCCTAGTGATCCACTGTTTAGCTCACAACCTTGGTCATGTAGTATCCATTCTTGGGATCCATCTCAAGCCTTTTTTTATGGTCACCTGGTAATCCTATGGTTTAGCCTCTGTTATGACTGTTTAAGCACATTCACACGGATTACATACAAGCCAGGAGAGACAAACAGCTGATCCCAACAGGTCAGACTAACAAAGTCCTTAATTTGACCCCTATTTGTCCCTGCCTGACCTCAGAGGTTGGCACCTAAATATAGGTAATGGCACCCCACTCAATGTTGGCTGATCATGAATGTCCGTAACTGCACCCTCTCTATAAACAATGTGCAATCCTAAAACAATAATAACTATAAAGTGAGATGCACAAAAATTTGAGGGAAAGGCCCAGGCCTATGAATGTGTTCACAGGGAAGATGGAAGAGAATAAGAAGAACCACATAACAAACGGAATACATTGGAAACCTCCCAGGCCCCAAAAGCAAAAGAAAGGAAAGGGTACTGGGGAGCAATACACAGAAACAGACTGTAGGAAAAGCAACAGAGATTAACAAGCTAAAATAATTCCTATCTGAGGAACTGGATCTCCAAACACCAGTTGTCTTGAAATCTAGCCAGCAAAGATGCAAGCAGGGCCAGCGTTAGGGGCAGGCAGACCAGGCAGCTGCTGAGGGCCCTCGCTTCTCCAGGGGTACCCAACCAGTGGCATTCTGCTAATAGCGGCAAACCGTGTGGCCACTATGGGGCCTGTGAGTAAGAGGGCCCCTGCATCACGCATTCAACTTATCGGCATCATAGATGCAGACACAGTTGAAAGCAGTGATGGAGGTGAGAGCGTCAGATGACGCTCTCTCTCCCATTACTCCCCCTCTGCTTCTGACTCAGCAAGCGCATTATGATGTCACTTCATCGTGAGCCTAACTGTGCCAGCAGTGGAGCTGATGAAACTGGATCAGAGCCTGGAGAAGCGCAGGAACGAGGAGGAGAGGTGAGTATTGTATGTGTGTGTTGCTGCACTATACTGTTTCTATGTGGGGGCTGCACTATACTGTGTGTGGGGGCAGCATTATACTGTTTGTGTGGGGACTGCACTATACTGTGTGTGGGGGGCTGCATCATAATGTGTGTGGTGGGGCTGCACTATACTGTGTGTGTGAGGGGCTGCATTATGCTGTGTGCATGTGTGGGCTGCACTATACTGTGTGCATGTGGATTGCACTATACCGTGTGTGGGGCTGCACTATACTGTGTGTGGGGGCTGCATTATGTTGTGTGTGAGGGGGCTGCATTATATTGTGTGTGGGGGGCTGCATTATACTGTGTGTGTGAGGGGGCTGCATTATATTGTGTGTGGGGGGCTGAATTATACTGTGTGTGAGGGGGCTGCATTATATTGTGTGGGGGGCTGAATTATACTGTGTGTGGGGCTGCATTGTACTGTGTGTGCGGGGGGCTGCATTATATTGTGGCGTGGGTGGCTGCATTATACTCTGAGGGGGCTGCATTATACTGTGTGTGTGAGGGGGCTGCATGATATTGTGTGTGTGGGGCTGTGTCACGGGTTCCTTCTCCGGTATCACACAATCAACAGAGCAAGAGAATAGTGAACAATTCCAAGACCTTTATTTAGGCAAAACACGAAAGGTCCATATATAGGATCCATCACACAAAGGATTAAATATTCCAGAACACGAATGCAGTTCAGTTACAGAATAAAAGTCCAACAATCCAGCACAGAGGGTAACAGTCCATATTCTATTCTCTCTCTCTCATATACTCTTCACATCATGGTTCCACATCAGACTGATCTCTGTCTCTCACCTCCCTGATATTTACAAGTCTCCCCCCTCATTCACAGGCCAGGAGGGGGAAGGTCTCAGGGGCTCATTGTTTCAACAAGCTAGGTCAACATGTCATTAGCATATTAGCAAACAACATTATTCACTGATCCTGTGGAGAGATAACAATACAGAACTGTGGGGAGAATATCAGATGGCAAATAACAACTCATCCTGCAAGATACAGTAACACCATGATAATCAGTAAAATAGAAATATACACAAAAATGATACCCACATAGCATATCACACCATCACAGGCTGAATTATACTGTGTGTGGGGGGCTGCATTATACTGTGTGTGTGAGGGGGCAGCATTATATTGTATGTGGGGGGGGGGCTGAATTATACTGTGTGTGAAGGCTGCATTATACTGTGTGTGTGAGGGGGCTGCATTATATGTGTGTGGGGGGCTGAATACTGTGTGTGTGGGGGGCTGCATTATATTTTGGTGTGGGTGGCTGCATTATACTCTGAGGGGGCTGAATTATTCTTTATGAGGTGTCTGCATTATAGTCTATGAGGGGGCTGCAGTATACTCTGAGGGGGGCTGCACTATATCCTATGAGGGGGATGCATGATACTCTATCAAGGACCATGGGGAGTACATTATACTATATGTACTATAGTGTATCGAGGACTATCTGTCCCCATCATTCTTCCTGAGCTGATGTACCGAAACTCGGGAACAAGCGTCGAACAACTTCAATATTGTCGATTACACTCGTTTAACTGCCTGAACTCAGCGCATGTAAATACAACCAAAATGTTTCTGTGTGATGGTGCAATATGTGAGTATTTGGGGTCCCAGTTTAAACTTTTTCCCAGGGCCCCACTTTGTCTAAAACCGGACCTGGATGGCAGGTGCAAGGTGAGTATAAAGAGCCCCTCTGAAGAAGCGATAGGACAGAACCAAAATGGGAAGTGAGAGGAACCTGAAAAGAAGCAAACCAAAGATAGGAGAGAAAGACAAAAGAACCATCAGCAGTTGGACAGCTACCAAACTGGCTGTGGCTCAGCAGAAAGAGAAACCAGCCATGTAGCAAGAGGTCACCGAATCGAGTCCTGAAACTGAGGCATGACAGCCACGTTTCGTAAGGTTTGATAGCCATTTCTGGTAATGAGAAGAGGTACATTAAATCTTTTGTGACCCATTGTCAATCCCTGTTGTTCCAGTGGGTTAGTAACGCAGTGTTCATTCTCAGCCATCTAATAGATTACTGCCTATCCTTGGTGAGGATTTATGGTAGATTTCTGATGATCAAGTGTTAATGGTCTTTTCTTGGTAATCCATTGGTTTAGTCTAAAGCTAGCCATACATATCAATGCTTCGGCTGATTACTTGGCCAACAGACATCTCAGTTATTATTATTATTATTATTTATTGTTATAGCGCCATTTATTCCATGGCGCTTTACATGTGAGGAGGGGTATACATAATAAAAACAAGTACAATATTCTTAGACAATACAAGTCATAACTGGTACAGGAGGAGAGAGGACCCTGCCCGCGAAGGCTCACAATCTACAAGGGATGGGTGAGAATTCAGTTGTCTTTCCTTGATAACTCTGCTGGTGTCTTATCTCCGGGAGAACAAATCAATCATATCAATCATAAATCCAAAATCTGACGTTCTGATATGGCTAATTGATATATCTCACTAACGATCAGTTTTCCGGTGCCCTATACACATTAGCTGCGTGTGGTTTATAGTGTTAAGGCAGAGTTCTTCTACATGGATTTTCAAGAGTACCCGCTTCAAGATCCTTCAAAATCAACATCAAAAACTGCTTGAAATACTCTTGATGTGGACTTTTTAGAGGATCTGCTTCAAAATCCTCTTAAAAAAGCAACTAATCCTCAGAAAAAAAGCTTTCAAATTTCTATAAAAAGTCTCGTATTAATTTCTAGTAAAAAAAATCCACTTTGCTGTTCGCATTAGAAAGATTTTTATCTAATTTTTATTCTTGAAGAGGTTTTTCAAAAACAGCTGATGGGAAAAAAATTCTGGCGTTTTCTGCTCGGAATACCTCTGTACGTTACAATACAAGTCAATGGGAAACTTGAAAGATGTCTTGAGAACGACCGGAAAACGATAGTGAAAGAGACGTCACAAAAACTATGGAAAAACCCTCCAAAAGAACATCGGCAGCCAAACCCATCAGAAAAATGATAGGAAATGAGCGAAAAAACGACACAAAAGACACTTCAGGAAAAAAAAAACTGCAGAACTTCCTGAAGTTCCTCCTACTTGAAAAACCTGGTGCGATCGCCTGTGTTTAAATGACGTGTGCACATAGTCTGAGATGCTTCAGGAAATAGAAAAACTGCCGCAAACTCCCAAAAAATTAACGTTTCCTTAAGTGGCTTGAGCCTGAAAACTCACTATTTTTGAACTCTTCAAAAACCTTTATGTGAACACAGCCTTATTGTTGTTCCAACACGTCCCAGATAAGCTTCACACCGACTCCAATAATCATCATTTCATACTATTGTAACCAAACTGATCTGAACGATAGCCAATCATTTCACCATTTAATGAATATTGACGTTTGTGGAATAGATTCTATCACCAGGATCACTACATAGCAGGGATATACCCGGCCTCCTGTCTCGCAGCTGTAATTTCATTATCTATTCCTGTCATTTCATTGTATCCAGCGACTATGATATTTTTAATCTGCCTGCTGTGCTTTTGTCTTTAGTTCCAGCTCCAGATGTTTGATATTGTTTGTGCTTCTTCTTGGGCCAGTAGAGATAAATGCTGTGAACTTCCTGCACTGGTGAGAACCGTTCTCATTAATCTACATTGTTTCTAACATTCTTGATGCATTCTATATGTTATAGATCCAATCTACAAACATTGTAAGTACATCCTGTAAGAACTCCAGAGCTGCACTCACTATTTTGCTGGTGCAGTCACTGTGTACATACATTACATTACTGATCCTGAGTTACATCCTGTATTATACCCCAGAGCTGCACTCACTATTCTGCTGGTGCAGTCACTGTGTACATACATTACATTACTGATCCTGAGTTACATCCTGTATTATACCCCAGAGCTGCACTCACTATTCTGCTGGTGCAGTCACTGTGTACATACATTACATTACTGATCCTGAGTTACATCCTGTATTATACCCCAGAGCAGCACTCACTATTTTGCTGGTGCAGTCACTGTGTACATACATTACATTACTGATCCTGAGTTACATCCTGTATTATACCCCAGAGCTGCACTCACTATTCTGCTGGTGCAGTCACTGTGTACATACATTACATTACTGATCCTGAGTTACATCTTGTATTATACCCCAGAGCAGCACTCACTATTTTGCTGGTGCAGTCACTGTGTACATACATTACATTACTGATCCTGAGTTACATCCTGTATTATACCCCAGAGCAGCACTCACTATTTTGCTGGTGCAGTCACTGTGTACATACATTACATTACTGATCCTGAGTTACATCCTGTATTATACCCCAGAGCTGCACTCACTATTCTGCTGGTGCAGTCACTGTGTACATACATTACATTACTGATCCTGAGTTACATCTTGTATTATACTCCAGAGCTGCACTCACTATTCTGCTGGTGCAGTCACTGTGTACATACATTACATTACTGATCCTGAGTTACATCCTGTATTATACCCCAGAGCAGCACTCACTATTTTGCTGGTGCAGTCACTGTGTACATACATTACATTACTGATTTTGAGTTACATCCTGTATTATACCCCAGAGCTGCACTCACTATTCTGCTGGTGCAGTCACTGTGTACATACATTACATTACTGATCCTGTACTGATCCTGAGTTACATCCTGTATTATACCCCAGAGCTGCACTCACTATTCTGCTGGTGCAGTCACTGTGTACATACATTACATTACTGATCCTGAGTTACATCCTGTATTATACTCCAGAGCTGCACTCACTATTCTGCTGGTGCAGTCACTGTGTACATACATTACATTACTGATCCTGAGTTACATCCTGTATTATACTCCAGAGCTGCACTCACTATTCTGCTGGTGCAGTCACTGTGTACATACATTACATTACTGATCCTGAGTTACATCCTGTATTATACCCCAGAGCTGCACTCACTATTCTGCTGGTGCAGTCACTGTGTACATACATTACATTACTGATCCTGAGTTACATCCTGTATTATACTCCAGAGCTGCACTCACTATTCTGCTGGTGCAGTCACTGTGTACATACATTACATTACTGATCCTGAGTTACATCCTGTATTATACCCCAGAGCTGCACTCACTATTATTCTGCTGGTGCAGTCACTGTGTACATACATTACATTACTGATCCTGAGTT
This sequence comes from Ranitomeya variabilis, assembly GCF_051348905.1. NCBI lineage: Eukaryota > Metazoa > Chordata > Amphibia > Anura > Dendrobatidae > Ranitomeya > Ranitomeya variabilis. Next base: position 538,547,206 of record NC_135237.1, read on the forward strand.
ACATCCTGTATTATACTCCAGAGCTGCACTCACTATTCTGCTGGTGCAGTCACTGTGTGCATACATTACATTACTGATCCTGAGTTACCTCCTGTATTATACTCCAGAGCTGCACTTACTATTCTGCTGGTGCCGTCACTGTGAACATGCATTACATTACTGATCCTGAGTTATATCCTGTATTATACCCCTGAGCTGCACTCACTGTTCTGCTGGTGCACTCACTGTGTACATACATTACATTACTGATCCAGAGTTACATCCTGTAGATCTTATATTATAAAAATGAAAAACATAACAACAATAATAGCAGAAAACATAACAAAAATATTAGTCAGAAAATAATCAGTATACTGAACACTGGTCCAGCCGCTCATTCTCTCCTCTCACACATATTATACAGTATATACAGAACAATAACTTCAGGTCCGGTCACCAAACAAAATAATAATAACAAATAAAATAAACAATGGAAAACAAAGACTATATACAGGAACTTTTTTTTTTTTTTTAGTTTTAAATAAAATAACTACAAATTAAACAAATATATACAATACTACAAGCTATCCTCCGTTCCCAACCCCCCGCACTGACCTGAGAGCTGGTCCTGCGTCTCATGCCTCAGTCCATGTCCAACGTCCATAGGCCAGATCAGGCAGTGCCAGTTTTTTCCCCAAACAACCCGGTGTCCCATAGTCCCACAAGATAATCCCACCTCCCCCCTTTTCCCACCACCCAACCTAACACCTACACCCAAATCTATATCCCCATATACAATATATACATTATATACAGCAGCACACACCACAATAATTACAAAACACGAAGCCCAAGTTCGGCGCCTGCAGCCCTACATCACTGTATAATGATCAAACAAAACAAAAATCTACAGTGTCAGCAGCAGCCCACCACCAGGAAAGGAGATGACCAGACTAGGGCACACTAAAAGAAAAGCCCCTCCAGAGGAGCGCGGCCCTCCGTGCGCCCAGTCGCCCATACTCCAGAGAGCGCACCTTCACCAGGTCACCGAGTATGGTCCTAAACACATCGTCCACTGGGAGGATTTTTCGTTGCGTCGATACTAAGCACCGTGCGTTCCACGTGTGATACCTAACCACTGCGCTAACTAGAAATAAGGTGCAGCGGTCCCGACCACCCAGGTCTCCGAATGCTCCATAGGCCCATTCCGCATAGGAGAGACCGGCCAGCCGAGACCAGCCAATGAAGGCGCCCACCCTGTTGTACACCTCTGTGTTGAAGGGACAATGAAGCAGGAAGTGGTCCATGCTTTCCAGCAAGGTACCACAATGCTCCCGAGGACAATTCCTGTCCTCAGAGCTCCTACACTTCAGATTGTCCCTCACACACAGTTTCCCATGGAAGCAGCGCCAAGCCAAGTCCCAAAACTTCGAGGGGATCCTGATAGAATTCAAAAGATGCAAACCCACCCCAAGATCCCGACTTGGGCAGTCCCTGAGCGCCAGAGGCCTCTGGAAATGGGTCAACAGAACCCTACTGTCAAGTAGTTTCCTTGGCAGAGTCCTGATCTCCCACATTCCCAGACCCCACCGACGAATTACCTTCAGAACCAAGGTAGCGTAAGCCGGAAGATGTCCATGCGGTGTGCGAAGATCCTTCACTTGCCCTCCTGTCTCCCATTCCTGGAAGAAAGGCTGAAACCATCCCCTACAGGAGAATACCCACGGAGGAGCCCTCTCTTTCCAGAGGTTTGCGATATTGATCTTAATGAAGGTATCCACAAGGAATACCACAGGGTTGACCATACCCAACCCTCCTAGTCTCCTCGTACGGTAAGTAACCTCCCTCTTGACCAGGTTCAGTCTATTCCCCCATAACAGTTGGAAGAACAAACTGTAGACCCGAGTCCAGAGAGATTCCGGCAAGATGCACACACTGCCCAGATAAATCAGTAAAGGGAGCAGGTAAGTTTTGCTCAGGTTTACCCTTTCCCTTAGGGTCAAAGACCAACCCTTCCATTGGTTCACCTTCTGAGTGGCGATCTCTAGCCTGCTGTCCCAATTTTGTTTGGGGTAATCCCCCTGGCCAAATTCGATGCCAAGGACTTTTGCAGAGACTTTGGGTCCTGGAAGGGTGTCCGGGAGATCAAAACCAGGATCTCCTCCTCCCAGCCAGAGACTCTCACACTTATCCCGGTTGATCTTGGACCCGGATGCCTCCGAGTAGCGATCTACCTCTGACATCAGCCACCCTGCCTCCTCGTGAGAGGAAGCAAACACAGTGACATCATCGGCATACGCCACCACCCTCAGAGTGGCTTCCGGTGCTGCCTGATCCATCCCGATCCCGGCCAACGGTCCACGCTCCACCCTCCTAAGAAGAGGGTCAATCGCAAACACGTACAGCAGCGGGCTCAAGGGACAACCCTGGCGAACACCGGACCCAACCTCAAAAGAGCTACCAATCCAACCATTCACAAGCGGGAAACTCTCTGCCCCACTGTACAAGGTCTTAAGCCAATCAACAAACCCCCCCGGCAGGCCATATCTCAGAAGGACGGACCAGAGGTACTCGTGATTAACCCGATCAAACGCTTTTGCCTGGTCCAGTGACAGCATGTACCCCTTCCAGTGACCAGCCCTACCCTGCTCCACTGCCTCTCGGACACAGAGCACAGCACTAAATGTGCTGCGGCCTGGAACAGAGCAATGCTGGGCCCCCGAAAGGAGTCGGGGTGCAAATTTCACCAGCCGATTAAACAGCACCTTTGCTAGAACCTTCCTGTCTGCATTGAGAAGCGCTATGGGACGCCAATTCTCAATGCAAGACGGGTCCTTACCCTTTGACAAGATGATCAGAGCAGACCTCCTCATTGACTTCGGCAGAGTGCCCAAGGAAAGACACTCATTGAATACCTCAGTCAAGAGGGGAACCAAAACGTCCTTAAAGGTCTTATAGAATTCAGATGTTAAGCCATCTGGACCAGGCGATTTTTTGGGAGCAAGCCCTTCAATCGCCAACTGAACTTCCTCTTCCCTGATCATTTCTGTCAAAACGTCAAGAGAGGGGTCTACCCCTGGTTCGGGGACAGCTTCTGCCAGGAAAGCCGACATCTCATCCCAATCAAGATCCCTCTTCCCCAAGAGGTGCGAGTAGAAGGATCTGACAACCTCCAGGATCCCTGATCTGGATCGCCTCAGGGACCCCGTAGTGTCGACCAGTCCTGTAACCACTTTACTATTCACTGACATCTTGCAGTTTCTGTAAGGGTCGGGCGAGCGGTACTTCCCGTAATCCCTCTCAAAAACCAAAGATGCGTGTCTATCGTACTGACACCTCATAAGCAAAGATTTCACTCTGGAGATCTCCTCGCGGCTACCTCCAGTTGAGACAAGATGCTCGAGTTTCCTCCTCAGACCCTGATACAGGCGGTACCTGCTCAGACTCCTGAGGCTCGAGAGCTGGCGGAAGAATCTCGCCACCCTTTCCTTGAACATCTCCCACCACTCTGACCTACTACTACAAAGATCCAGTAAGGGTACCTGGCTCTGAAGAAAATCCTCAAAGGACTGTCTTATCTCCGCTTCTTCCAAGAGAGACGAATTGAGCCTCCAAAAGCCTCTTCCCATCCGGAGGGTCTCTGTAACATTCAGAGAAAACAAAATTAAACAGTGGTCGGAGAACTCCACCTCAACAACAGACACTGCTGAAGAGACAGCTTCCTCCTTTAAATAAAACCTATCTATTCTGGACCTACAGTTACCTCTATGATAGGTGAACCCCTCGTGGCCTGGGGTGTGCCGAATGTGGACATCCACCAGGCGAGCCTCACTAGCTATACTATTAAGGGCGACGCTATCATAAGTCAGCTTGTCTCTGGAACCTCCTCTATCTCGGGGCCTCGTGACAGCATTGAAGTCCCCTCCAAAGACAACCTGCCGACTTGTAAAAAGGTAGGGCTTGATCCTCATAAAGAGACACTTCCGGTCCCACTTAGATTGGGGACCATAGATGTTAATGAGCCGGAGCTCTTGTCCCTTCATGAGGACATCTAAGATCAGGCACCTCCCCATTTCTAACTCAATAACCCGTCGGCATTCCACCGGTGCGGTAAAAAGGACCGCCACTCCGCTATACGGCTCGGCCGCAAGAGACCAATAGGAGGGCCCGAGTCTCCACTCCCTCTTAGCTTTAAACACATCTGCCATGTTTGGCAGCCTGGTCTCTTGCAAAAAGAAAATGTCAGCTTCAACCCGGCTGAGAAAATCAAAGGCCGCAAATCTAGCTGTATTTGACTTTATGCTGGCGACATTAATGGACGCCAGCGTCAACGGAGTGGGTTCCGCCATCATTGGTGATTGAGTTAGATGGCTTTCTTTTTCCCACTCCCCTTATCCTCTGCCTCAGAGGAGGAATCCTTCCCCCTCTTTAATGACATGGAGGTATCCATTTCCACGCGTTTTTTATTTTTTTCGTCCTCGTCTCCGGACTCTGGGCCAGTCCCTCCCTCCAAGGATCTTATGTTCCCAGAAGGAGGAGACTCGGCGCCCCCTGTGAGCCCCGCCGAAGCCAGAACCTCACCCTCAGCTTCCTCCTCAGAGGAAGAGATGTTTTCAAGGGCTTGGAACCGGTTAGACAGACCAACCAGAGGGGAGTCGGTTTTTCCTTCCTTAGGTACCTTGGTCAGAGTGAGAGAAGATTTTTTATCTCCCTTCTTTCTCTTCTTTTTGGTGCCGAGCTTACGCTTGTCCTCTAGCCACTGCCTATTATCCTCATCCATACTTTCATAATGGGAGGACTCTGAGGCAGTGGCACTCTCCTCCCTGTGGATCCTCCTGACCTCCTCATCCAACTCATCATCCCTTGGGGCCTCAGCAGCAAGACTGGCATCCAGGACAGGGGCCGCCCCAGTAGCCCGAGGCTCGCCCAGCTCCCTATCCTGTCTGCGCTTGTCTAGACGCCTTAGCTGGGCAGGCGTCTTTTTATTGCTTTTCTTCCTTGGCCCCTCAGCTCCCTCACCCTTGCTAGTCCCTTCCCCAGCAGAATCAGCCTCACGGCTTTCTCCCACCGGGGTCACGACTGCGTTAGCGAAGGAGCGAGGACAACGGCTGAATGGGTGACCTAACTCACCACACAGGTGGCACCTAATCTCCACACAAGATGCAGCAAGATGGCCGACATCCCCACACAATGCACACTTCTGCACAGTGCAGTTTGCGCTGAAGTGTGTGGGGTCGCCGCACCTGTGACAGAGCTTCGGTTGCCCCTGGTAGAAGACCAGGATACGATCCCTACCCAGGAAGGCAGATGATGGTATGTGGGCAACCGTACCACCTGAACGCTTAAGTTTTACCATAAACGTCCAGGCCCCTGACCAGATACCAAACTCGTCACGGTTTTTCTTTGGCATCTCCACTACCTCTCCATACCGGCCAAGCCACGTCATGATGTCATAACAAGAAAGCGACTCGTTACATGTCATCACGGTCACTTTCTTGACTTGATTTTGGCGAGACACCGCCTGAACGGCAAAGTCTCGCCAGCCGGGCTCATTTTTTGCCAACTCATAGTTCGACCAGAAAAGTTCAAGCCCCTCCGGCCGAACAAAGCTGACATCAAACTCAGGTGTGGAATAGGGATGTATCAAGGCGTAGATGTCAATCGCCTTGAAGCCCATCCTCAGCAGGAGCTCCACAACCTTCGACCTTGGAGGACACGCATCACTGCCCCTCCACCGAAGACGGACCACATTCCTACGCACACTACCCGGCCCGGCTGTTGGGAGGGACCACACTGTATCCCCCCCTCTTTGCTCTCGGAAGGCCCCGAGGCCATGCCTCTCTATCCAGAAGGATAGATCAACCTCTCGACCCTCTACCATTAGTGATCTCTCTCCCTTCTTTAGAGCCTCCAGGAGACGCCGTTGCAACATGCCGTCCCCAGAGCCCATAGACGAGGAGGACGCCCTATTTCCCCCGGAGGTGACAGCGGCATAACTCCTGACAGGTGCTGCCACCACCGGGGGGGCAACCGGACCAGTGACCACATCCACACCAACAGTATCACCATTACCCACCTCCATAACCTCCTCACCCTCCACCAAACCAGCAACCACACCACTAGACAAAGAGTTTTCCTCATCCATACCCACCACCACATTCACTCCTGCTGGACCAGTGACAACAGGGGGTGACATTTTGGCCTCCGCATCATCAGGCACAAGGGGCTGAGTCTCCTCCACAGAACTGGAGGTGACCTCACCCCTGGTTTTATGTGTGCCCTCCGCATCATCAGTTGATATTTTCCGCTGCTTCATGGTTGCTACCAGGCGCCGCTGATCTTTCGCTGTTGTGAGGCACCGCTGATCCTTAGCATCAGGATCTTGTTGACCAGCGGCGCCAACACAGAACAGGACTTTGGTGGGAGGACCGGAACGCCCAGCCCCGGTAACCCCCTCACACTGCCGCCGCTTCTCAACTAAGTGATCAGCGGCAACAGCATTCAGGGGCACCGAGGCTACCGGAGCTGCCCCTGACACCGGGCTGCTCCCCCCTCCCACTGGGGAGCGCACCACAGTATCGTGGCCTGATTTTTCGCCCGCCGCCGGGCCGCCCTCACTGTCCAGCCTCTCGGCTGATGCACCTGATGCTACGTCCCCGCTACTACAAGCAGAAACGGAGCTCTGCGCCTCACTACATTGCTTTGTAGTCTCCCCGCGCCTTTGCACCGGATCCACAGCAGAACCCGGGCTGGGCTGGGCAACGGGGCTTATACAGCGAGCTGACCCTGCAGCCGACTCAGGGGGTACAGGGAGGGGGGCATATACATAGCTTACCGCTTCCTGCAGCTTAGGTTTGATCTTCTTCACCTTTTTTTTCCGGCCCCCAGGTGCCTCCTCTGGCAAATCATCACCAAGATGGAAGTTCTGAAGGCACACTGGGGACTCCAGGAGCTTGATCTCGGCCATTAGTGCCCCTCCCTGGTCGATGTCACTGTCCTCCCCAGAGCCAGCAGAACTGCGACGAGATGTCATTGTCGCCTGTCCAGCAGGGAGCTCGCTGCACGTGGCCTGTGAGTGACTAAGCAGGCTGCCAGGTGGGGCTTTCTGCTGGTCATCATCCTCCTCCTCATCATCATCATCCACCTGGCACTCAGGCTGCAGCCCCATCTGCCTTTGCTCTCTGTTATCAGCCATTTCTCTGAATCGATCTTCATTAATAAGTTTTTCCTTAAATGGTCCACTTTTTTCTCTGATGAAAGGTTTTCTGACTTCAAGCTCATTGATGTCATCCTTCAGTCTCCTTACCTCTGCCTGGAGCTGATTCTTCCTCGGTTTGGAGGAACCTGCAGCTTTGTTGCTTGTGCAGCGCAGCTCCTCTCGGAGCCTCGTGATGGTCTTGCTTGCGTCTTCATACTCACGGAGGTGGCTCATGACCCGGGAGGCATAGGTGGACACAGACTCCCGGGGGCTCTGCAGCGCCCAACCCTCTTCAGTGAGGTCGGCCTCACCTCCGTGAGCACTCAGCTTTCCTCCAGAAGGACCGCCATCTTGCACACTAGCAGGCTTCTCCTCCATGGAAGCCTTGCGGCTTCTCTGGGTCTCTGCAGACCTGGGGGGAGTAGGAGCCACATTGCTGCGACTCCTGGTGGAGCGTCTCACCCCCGAATCCTCTGATGTGCAGGCTGGTTGCTGGTTCCTTCTGCCCCCCGCCAGCCTGGTCCGGGAAGCAGAAGCCTGGGACTTGGCTCCTTCACTCATCCCAGGAAACCCACTCCCTCCCTGGGTAAGAGAGAGAGCAGGTCCCCGGGTGGAGAGGTGGTGGTTCTCAGGAGCTCAGGAGCACACTGCAGGTTCAGCAGCGACCGCACCCACAATCAGCACAGTGAGTAGCAGCTGAGCAGAACTGCACCCACTATCCTGCTGGAGCAGTCACTGTGTACATACATTACATTACTGATCCTGAGTTACATCCTGTATTATACTCCAGAGCTGCACTCACTATTCTGCTGGTGCAGTCACTGTGTGCATACATTACATTACTGATCCTGAGTTACCTCCTGTATTATACTCCAGAGCTGCACTCACTATTCTGCTGGTGCCGTCACTGTGAACATGCATTACATTACTGATCCTGAGTTATATCCTGTATTATACTCTAGAGCTGCACTCACTATTCTGCTGGTGCAGTCACTGTGTGCATACATTACATTACTGATCCTGAGTTACCTCCTGTATTATACTCCAGAGCTGCACTCACTATTCTGCTGGTGCAGTCACTGTGTACATACATTACATTACTGATCCTGAGTTACATCCTGTATTATACCCCTGAGCTGCACTCACTGTTCTGCTGGTGCACTCACTGTGTACATACATTACATTACTGATCCAGAGTTACATCCTGTAGTATACTCCAGAGCTGCACTCACTATTCTGCTGGTGCAGTCACTGTGTACATACATTATTACTTATCGTGTATTGATCCTGAGTTACATCCTGTAGTATATTCCAGAGCTGTCCTCAATTGTTTCTGTCAGCCCCATAAATAATTATGTAGAACCAGAACACATGAGCTGCGCGCACAGTGAACAAGCCAGTAAAGACATGTTCACACCACCAAGAGACTTGAAAACACAAAAAAGCACAGTAAAACCAAAACCACTCTGTTGCAAAAAAATCACAGTGGACAGCAAGTGCTAGTAAAAAGATGGAAAAAACAGGGTATTTGGTTGATACGTTTTTTGCAAAAAATATATAGCAGATTGACAGCAAACATGAACCAGACCTGTTTCTTTTCTAGAGAGATGAAGCCACGTGCTCTCCGCTTCCAAACTCCTGCTCCTGCTCCCAGGAAAATAAAGGGTTACCCGGACCCCCTGGCAGTCCGGTAAGAAGCCCAGCAGCGGTGTGTAATGTGGAGGCGGGTGTAGTGGTGGATCTGTAATGCACGGGAGGGATTAGGGACTGACATGCGGTGTTTTTACACCTGCGGTACGGACCATAGTGATGTGCAGACTCAGCTGTGTCACTTATCTGCCTTGTGCCGGCGCTATAATATGTACATGCAAATGCTCCGAATAATCCCTTGTAAAGTGGTCATGCCCTCAGGGCCCCTTCAAGTAATAATGACCTGAGTTCCTCCTTATAAAGTAATCATGTCTCAAGTTCCACTCTTAAAGTAATATTGTCACGAGTACCCCTTATAAGGTAATAGTGCCCCCTATCAAGTAATAATCAACCCTGTGGACGCTGATAGAACCATGAGCCACGTGTGGTATTATGAGCCATTGGTTGGGGTCACCTGACATAACAGAAGAGAACAGGGTCTATAGCAGAGGTCACGATCCTAGAAGTCTGTATTGACCCAATAAAGAGCCTTCCCACCAGAATCTTCTGTTGTTTCTTTTTTTTAGGGCGGTTCAGGAATGAGAGGCCCCCAAGGATCTCCAGGAGAAAAAGGTCTCCCTGTAAGTTATTTTACGTGGACGCATCAGATAAGAGTCGGCATATATACCCCGGGACTCCCTATTATGGGGTTATCCCTATGTCAGCCTTTCATGGACGAAAAGAACTTCATCCAGCTACAATAAACGGGAAATGGAGCTACAGAAAAGCCAAGTGCGGCTGAGCTACTCTGTTTCTGCAACTCAAGTGGTCGGAGCCGGACGGAGTTATTCCCAAGAAAGGCTGAGATGAGAACAACTCTAACAGCCTTGCATGGATTTCAGAGGAGCTTTAGGGACTAAAGGCAGAACAAAGAAAATGAGACGAGTCCGGCATCTTAGATGAGTGCTCACCCCCTGCCCTTCATTGGGACCAAGATGGAAATATGTCCTGCTAAATTGTGTAGCCCCGGTTCAACAAACATGTTTCGCCTTTTAGAAATGTCACAACATTTTTGCACAACTTTTATAGTTTTACAAAAATACACAACTTGGGCCTGGGCAATTTTTTATCCTTGGTAATTCTGATATTTTGCTTAGTGCACGGCGTGACTAAGGTACAGGTACGAAACTTCACTCAATAGAAGTTGTGTATGCTGTAACATCTCATCAGGCCTAGCCCTAGTTATGATAGGTTTGTGAAATATCGTTTAATATTGGCGAGCTAAAAGAAGTTATTCCAAGAAAAGGATTCAAGGGATTGTCTAGGATTAGAAAAGCATGGCTACTTTCCTCCAAAATCAGCATCTCACCTCTTTATGGGTTGTGGTATTGCAACTTAGCTCCTTTGAAGTAATTGGGGTTGAGTTGCAGTACCGCACACCGCCTGTTCACAGGTGTGGCGCTGTATTTAGGAACAGCCAAACCCTGGATAACCACTTTAACTGATTAACTATGATCAATAAGTGATATTGCGTGTTTTTGAGGATAATCCGATCACTTTATGTCTTTATTTTACAGGGACCAGAAGGACCCCGAGGTCCAGTAGGTTCACCAGGAGTCCACGGACCACCCGGACCCCAAGGACCTAATGGTCATTCTATTCAAGGACCACCTGTAAGACCCTCATACTTTATATTGATAGAAAACTTACCTGCTACCTCTGATTTGCAGTCTGAACTGCGCCAGATCCGATTCTGGGTTCCATGTGGAAACCACTTAAATTTTTTATGTTGACAAGAGAATTAAAAAGTTGGGTTTTTCTTTAAATGCATGAAAGAAAAATCTGAAAAAAAAATAAAAATCACTGAACTGCTGCCTCCAGTCTTTGTTGATATGGCTGCAGCAGTGACATTATGCCGACATCACGTGACCGCTGCAGCCAATCTCACTGGGCAATGATACCATTGTGGATGGTACAAGGACACTGAGCCCATTGTTTGGCTGCCACGTGATGTTGGCGTTACATCAGCAAAAATCAGAGGCAGCAGCGGATAATCGGCACTGGAGTGCCAGTGGGTATGTACAACTGAATTTGTACTTGTTTTTTGCAAAAACAAAAAGCCAAAGGAATAAAGAAAACCTGGACAATAACTTTATGTACCAAGCTAGGCCACATTAAAGGGGACATCTCATGTAGAAAACTCCTCATTTGAAATTATGATAAAGAATTGATCTTCCTGAAGTTGCAGACAATAATAAATATAATATTGTAATATAATATTTTATGCCGGCCACTTGGAAATCTTTCCTTGAAAAATATATGTACTATATAACGGATGTCTAGGTACATATGATTATATCTGAACGGCTATTTGAAAACTATGAACATACACTTGAAAAATTATGTTTTTTAGGGACCAACTGGATCGAAAGGTGAAAAGGGAGAAGGTGGAGGCCAAGGAGCTCAGGTATTATTATACTAGACCACCATTATTATTTATAATATGTAATCTCCTGGCTTATACAGAGTCACAGTCATTGTCAACCAAAATGTTTCCCTCTTTAATCTTTGCTTTATTTTCAGGGGTCTCCCGGACAACCAGGGTCTCCTGGACGTGATGGACCTGAAGGACAACGAGTGAGAAATATCTTCTTTACTTTACTAAATAGCTCTGGATAAAATCATGTGATAAGCAGGGGCAGTGCCAGGAATCATAAGCGTGGGCGGGGACACTCTACAGTATACACACAGTATTTTGCAGACCCGATGTATAGCGGTGCCATATTTCTCCACCCTTCTCGTCCTTGATTGTCATCTCTGGCATCACTGGAACCGGGGGAAGAATGGAGATAAATAGAAAACAAAGTAGGTGGGAGGGTGCACTGAACTCTTTGTACATGCCAAGAGTGCACCGAGCGCCTGTGTATTCGAACAGTCATTTTCTGCTGACAGAATCCCACCATTATGGGGGTCTTCAAGGAGCGGACTATACGGCAAGGATTCTGACTGTTTTGATTGCAGATTTGCTTTATAAGACTTAGAATACATTACAATTGAGCCAGGTCTTGCCACGATCATGATTGATGGTGTTTACGGTCTTCCTATCAGCCTTGTATGTAGAACAGCTGATACCCGAGTCCCGGATATTTGTTATTTTGACAGTATGCTAAATCCTTATAGTCTGCCAAGTGCTCTTGTTTGGGGAGTAGTCTAAACATATCTTGATAATCCTCTTGAAATTTTTTAACCCTGCGCCAAACCCATCAGTTCAGGCAGTAATGTGCAAGGCATCGACCCGTGAGTGTTATTGGGTAAACACGGCAATGTAAGGTGGCTACATGGCACCTCCTGTTTGTCTTACATTTAGAGAAACCTGAAGATTCACTCTTTCAAATCACATCCTATAGGACGGCAGTGTGGGCTTAGTGCTGATGCATTAAATATCATTCAGTGAAATGGATGATTGGCAATGATAAGTGACAACTTCTTTATGTGCTGAGAGATGTTGTCATGTCCCTACTCTGCTGATTTTGGCACCTTCTAAAAAGTATAATTATCCAGCCCAGGAAAAAGCCAAACCACGGAATATCATCATACTAAAGTAAATCGCACTACACTGTGTGCAGAATTATTAGGCAAGTTGTATTTTGATCACATGATCCTTTTTATTCATGTTGTCCTACTCCAAGCTGTTCAGGCTTGAGAGCCAACTACCAATTAAGTAAATCAGGTGATGTGCATCTCTGTAATGAGGAGGGGTGTTGTCTAATGACATCAACACCCTATATAAGGTGTGCTTAATTATTAGGCGACTTCCTTTCCTTTGGCAAAATGGGTCAGAAGAGAGATGTGACGGGCTCTGAAAAGTCCAAAATCGTGAGATGTCTTGCAGAGGGATGCAGCAGTCTTGAAATTGCCAAACTTTTGAAGCGTGATCACCGAACAATCAAGCGTTTCATGGCAAATAGCCAACAGGGTCACAAGAAGCGTGTTGGGCAAAAAAGGCGCAAAATAACTGCCCATGAATTGAGGAAAATCAAGTGTGAAGCTGCCAAGATGCCATTTGCCACCAGTTGTGCCATATTTCAGAGCTGCAACGTTACTGGAGTAACAAAGAGCACAAGGTGTGCGATACTCAGGGACATGGCCAAGGTAAGGAAGGCTGAAAAACCACCACCTTTGAACAAGAAACATAAGATAAAACGTCAAGACTGGGCCAAGAAATATCTTAAGACTGACTTTTCAAAGGTTTTATGGACTGATGAAATGAGAGTGACTCTTGATGGGCCAGATGGATGGACCAGAGGCTGGATCAGTAAAGGGCAGAGAGCTCCACTCCGACTCAGACGCCAGCAAGGTGGAGGTGGGGTACTGGTATGGGCTGGTATCATCAAAGATGAACTTGTGGGACCTTTTGGGGTTGAGGATGGAGTGAAGCTCAACTCCCAGACCTACTGCCAGTTTCTGGAAGACAACTTCTTCAAGCAGTGGTACAGGAAGAAGTCGGTATCGTTCAAGAAAAACATGATTTTCATGCAGGACAATGCTCCATCACATGCGTCCAACTACTCCACAGCGTGGCTGGCCAGTAAAGGTCTCAAAGAAGAAAAAATAAAGACATGGCCCCCTTGTTCACCTGATCTGAACCCCATAGAGAACCTGTGGTCCCTCATAAAATGTGAGATCTACAGGGAGGGAAAACAGTCCACCTCTCGGAACAGTGTCTGGAGGCTGTGGTGGCTGCTGCATGCGATGTTGATCGTAAACAGATCAAGCAACTGACAGAATCTATGGATGGAAGGGAATATATTTGGTTTTTATTAAGTTGCGTAATAATTCTGCACAGTAATAGTTACCTGCACAAACAGATATCCTCCTAAGATAGCCAAATCTAAAAAAAAAACGACTCCAACTTCCAAAAATATTAAGCTTTGATATTTATGAGTCTTTTGAGTTGATTGAGAACATAGTTGTTGATCAATAACAAAAATAATCCTCTAAAATACAACTTGCCTAATAATTCTGCACACAGTGTAGATGGTGATAGTAATCAGCAGGGGCAGTTATAGTAGCAGACTTCATAAGCGGGGGCGGGGACAATTTTAACAGTAATCATACAGGCATCATAATGTGGGCCAGGACACTTTTCTCGGTAAGTTCACAGGTTTTATAAGCATGGGTGGGGACACATTTGCCAGTAAGCACATTGGCATCATAACAGTGGGTAGGGACACTTTTCACAGTAAGCACAAAGGCATCATAAGCGTGGGCGGAGACACTTTTTATAGTAAGCACATAGGCTTTATAAGTATGGAGGAGGACACTTCTCACAGTAAGCTCACAGGTATTATGAACATGGATGATGACATTTTCACTATCATTACATTACATTAGGAATCATAAGCGTGGGTGGGGAAAATATCAAAATAAGCACTCAGACATCATAATTGTGGGTGGGGACTCCTACAGTAAGCACACAGGCAAAAGCATGGGTGGGGACAATTTGCACAGAAAGCACATAAGCATCATAAGTATGGGTGGAGACACTCTCAGAGTAAACACATAGGCATCATAAGCATTGGCTGGTACACTTTCATATTAAGCACATAAGCATTTGTGTACACTCTCAGAGTAAACACATAGGCATTATAAGCATTGGCTGGGACACTTTCAGAGTAAGCACATAAGAATCATAAGCATGGGCGGGTACACTTTCAAAATAAACATAGGCATCATAAGCATGGGCGGGTCCACTTTCAGAATAAGCACATACAGTAGGTATCATAAGCATGGGTGGGTACACTTCCAGAGTAAGCATATAGGCATCATACGCATGGGCGGCTACACTTTCAGAGTAAGCATAATGGGAAAATAAGCATGGACAGCGACACTTTCAGAGTAACGCATATGTATCATAAGCATGGGCGGGTACACTTTCAGAGTAAACACATAGGCATCATAAGCATGGGCGGGTACACTTTCAAAGTAAGCACATAGGCATCATAAGATGGGCGGGTACACTTTCAGGGTAAGCATAATGTTATAATAAGCATGGACAGGGACACTTTCAGAGTAAGCAAAAGTGGATGTTGATCCAAATATTTATCTCAAGCGTAAGCATCCAAGACACACACATGCGCAAAATGAAAAATAGAGGATTAACCAGTGACGGTAACAAAAAAAAAATTACATTTATGTTTTTTTCCTTTATCTGTACAGGGAATCCCAGGAAAAGATGGCCCAACTGGCCCATCGGGTCCTCCAGGCACAATGGTAAAGTGATTGTTTATGGTGTTTAGAAATCTTTGAATCTCTAATGCAATCTCGAAAGCCAGATAACCTAAGCGTTTCATTATAAGGCTCGGATGATTGCAACATTTCTACAGCCTGATGCATAAAAAGTTTCCTTCTTGGTGTTGGTGGGGACTGAATGGTTCCTTTGGTTTAATACATTGTAGTTTGTTGGGTGTAGAAAGGGTATTAGAGCACAGCGATCTTGAAGGTTCCCCAAAGGGGTGACAATAGAGCTTTTTACCTATGGTTTCCGTAAAAAAGATTTATAACAATCTGTGGCTCTACTTATTACGGCAGTGAAATTCATAACTTCAGCTCTCCAACTCTGATATATATGGAAGATGTGCGCTGTGTAAACCTCATGTGGTCATTGTTATTGCAGGGTGCACCAGGCAACCCAGGATCTCCAGGTGTTCCAGGAAGCAAAGGACCTCAGGGTGATTCTGGACCCCCGGTATGTGAGTTGCGTCATCAAGTTAGGTGGTCTCTGATTGTATGAAGGAGGTAAATCACAGAAGCACGCGACTAAGAAACGGGTGAATCACAACCTGGTACATGGCTATGGAAACTCAAACGTTAATCAGAAGAGGCATTTCACGGAGTTGTCCAGTACTTTAGGAGAGGTCATCAATATCAGAACGGTGGTGGTGGTGACAAAAAAATAGTTTATAACAATAACATAGTTCATTTTATCAATAAGCAAAATGCAAAGTGAATGAGCGAAAGAGAAATTGTAATCAAATCAATATTTGGTGGCCACCTTTTGCATCATCAGTTCTTCTAGGTACCTAGCACACAGTTTTTGAAGGAAAGCGGCAGGGGAGCTGTTCCAAACATATTGGAGAACTGACCGCAGATCTTGTGCGTATGAGGCTTGTGCAAATCCTCATATGATTCCAGACAGACGCCTAACTGCTTGTATTTCTCATCTTTGAGGACACCAAGAAATAGGCAACACTGAGGAACGTAGACTCAGCGGTCGGTCAAGGTTCTCTTCGAAAAGAGAAAAAAAGTAGGGCATAAAACCTTTGCTCACTTTGGGACCCACTGCAGTGGAGTAACTTGAAGCTTTTGGGTCCCAATGTAAAACCTCCAATGGGGCCCCAACTATGACTGGTCTTTAATACTGTACTCTTCTCTTATGGACCAATGGAATCTTTAGAGGTATCAATTGAGGCCCACAAGACTCCAGGGATCGGGTGTGCTACATCCCCTGCATTCATTATCCTTACACCCAAGTACTAGTGGTAGAGATGATGACAATGGTAAAAAAAAAAGAATCAGACACAAACTATATTAGAAAAATCAGCCATCATCTCCCAACCAGTCCTTGGTGGTTCATCATTTAGCAGAACGTTCTAGAATAACCCTGCGTGTTACAGACTAGCCCATTTGCTATAATGGACACAATCATGTCTACCGCCCACTTATTATTTCAGTCCCGGTCTGGGTGGAGTATAATAAATGGAGCTGTGTTTTTCCAGCTTTCGTTAAACTCAAGCAAATCCTGAACAAATATGAAATACCTGGAGCTGCGCGTCGGGGGTGCCCACCAGGAAATTGCCCGAGTCTGACATTACCATAGGGTTACACCGAGGGAATTCTGCAGGATGTATCTGTACACTGTCCCAGGGCTCAGCTGTCAAATCAACGCTCATAACATGCCATTGTGAGACTGGTGCCCTGGGGGCGGGAGGGCGGCACATACTTTATTTTGATAAATGCAGGATAATGACATTGAAAAACGTAAGTCTAAAGGGATCATTGTTAGCAGGTGTGACAGGATATATCATAAATGGCTTCTGGGCTTCTCACTTATAGGTTAGGTCCCTTGGCACCCACCTGCAGAGGGAATTGAGACGTGTCCACACAAATGTATGCCTCTTTTCATTAAAGTCTATGGAAGTTAATGAAAGAGCTACATTTTGTCCACCTGTCCATTCACTAGCATCAGCCTCACCGGGGATCAGGGGACCCTCATTTTGCTGGGATCACCGATGGTTTGAACAATTATAGATATGGATTTGGAACTATGGGACTTTATTTTTCTAATAACGATCTTGAGTTCCATCTACGGGCCTGATTCATCAACGATTTTACGCCAGAATTATGGGGTAAAAAGCTTTGAAAAGGTGCAAAAGTTTGGAACAAATTTTGCAACTTTTTGCGCTCTCACGCCAATTTTATCCCACTTTGACAAATTGGACAGAGCTAATGTGGGACGGGGGCATTCGCTACCCCACAAATGTTACTCCAGCAGGGACTGCGCCTCTTAATGAATCAGGAGCCCCTCACTCCTGATGAAGGTCCCGATCTTGATAAATGGAGACCTATGTCCTTACGTCTCAAGAAGGTCTGCATTGCAAACTTTGCCGATTTGGCACAATCCAGAGAAATTAAACCACAGGGTGGGGTGGGTGTTCCTGCTTATTTTTGTGACGTTCCTTAGGTGGAACTTAAATGTCCCGATTTTACCTTTCAAAATATTGGTAAGTGTGAATCTATATTAAGATCCTGTTCGTATTGATGGTAATGTCCACCTTTTCAGGAAATTTTTATTATTATGGCAACTTTAAAAAGAATCCTGATGAAAAGTTCCATTCCATTTTGTGTCTATAGTTCCTATACAGACATATGTCTCCATGGTTACAGACTACAAACAAACCCTGTGTAGTCAGACCCAGAAATCATTCTCCAGCTTATTCGTCCAGTTCCTGATAAATATATGTGAGCAAAAAGTAGAGAGACGGGAATATAGCTTTGAGATCAGACTGCAGAGTTTGTTTGTAGTCTGTAACTATGGAGACACATCGGTCATTCATAGGAGCTGGATACATAAAACGGTAGAGGATTATTAATCGAGATAATTTTCCAAGGTTTTTTTTTTCATTTTTGATACAAACATTGCTGTGATATCATCATTATTACGAGAAGCCCTTCTACGTGTAAGGCTACTTTCACACTAGCGTCGGGAACAACCCGTCGCTGCGCGTCGGGCCGACGTTCCCGACGCTAGTGTGGTCTCCGCCGCACAACGGGGGCAGCGGATGCATATTTCCCACGCATCCGCTGCCCCATTGTGATGTGCGGGGAAGTGCGGGGAGGTGGGGGCGGAGTTCCGACTGCGCATGCGCGGTCGGAAAAAGCGGACCGTCGGGAGCAAAAAACGTTACATGTAACGTTTTTTTCTCCCGACGGACCGCTACCATACGCCCAAACGCCGCCAAACGCATTCACCGTTTGGAAATGCGTCGCAAATGCGTCGCTAATGTTACTCTATGACGAAACAACGTATCCAGCAAAAACTTTTGCTGGATGCGGCGTTTCGCAAAAACGACGCATTTGCGACGTATTGCAGTTAACGCTAGTGTGAAACTAGCCTTAGACATTTGTGCTGAGGGAACCAAGCCGTCGGCTTCTTGCGATATTTCAATAACATCTGGTCGGAGTAATTATTCTTCATAAAACATTCCAGAAATTGATGACAGCCATGACACGAAGCAACTGCTGGAGGAGCCATGATGTGTTCATGCAAAATGTACAAAACACATAATTCATTATGACTTGTGGGGAAAAAAACTAGCTACTACAATTAAATAAATCACACATGACGGAGACAGTGCTGGTATTCTGCAAGAATTCATGACGTGTTAAGGTGCAAATCTTCTACTAAATGTATAGTCACGTGCAAAAATTCTACATTAGGCGACCAAAGGTGTACAGGAGCTGAGGACAGAGGGGATGAGGCTGCAGGGGTACAGGAGCTGAGGACAGAGGGGATGAGGCTGCAGGGGTACAGGAGCTGAGGACAGAGAGGACGAGGCTGCAGGGGTACAGGAGCTGAGGACAGAGGGGATGAGGCTGCAGGGGTACAGGAGCTGAGGACAGAGGGGATGAGGCTGCAGGGGTACAGGAGCTGAGGACAGAGAGGACGAGGCTGCAGGGGTACAGGAGCTGAGGACAGAGGGGATGAGGCTGCAGGGGTACAGGAGCTGAGGACAGAGAGGACGAGGCTGCAGGGGTACAGGAGCTGAGGACAGAGGGGATGAGGCTGCAGGGGTACAGGAGCTGAGGACAGAGAGGACGAGGCTGCAGGGGTACAGGAGCTGAGGACAGAGGGGATGAGGCTGCAGGGGTACAGGAGCTGAGGACAGAGAGGACGAGGCTGCAGGGGTACAGGAGCTGAGGACAGAGGGGATGAGGCTGCAGGGGTACAGGAGCTGAGGACAGAGAGGACGAGGCTGCAGGGGTACAGGAGCTGAGGACAGAGGGGATGAGGCTGCAGGGGTACAGGAGCTGAGGACAGAGAGGACGAGGCTGCAGGGGTACAGGAGCTGAGGACAGAGGGGATGAGGGTGCAGGGGTACAGGAGCTGAGGACAGAGAGGACGAGGCTGCAGGGGTACAGGAGCTGAGGACAGAGGGGATGAGGCTGCAGGGGTACAGGA
Source organism: Ranitomeya variabilis (assembly GCF_051348905.1). Taxonomy (NCBI): domain Eukaryota; kingdom Metazoa; phylum Chordata; class Amphibia; order Anura; family Dendrobatidae; genus Ranitomeya; species Ranitomeya variabilis. The sequence goes on from NC_135237.1 coordinate 538,566,753, forward strand.
GCTGAGGACAGAGAGGACGAGGCTGCAGGGGTACAGGAGCTGAGGACAGAGGGGATGAGGCTGCAGGGGTACAGGAGCTGAGGACAGAGAGGACGAGGCTGCAGGGGTACAGGAGCTGAGGACAGAGGGGATGAGGCTGCAGGGGTACAGGAGCTGAGGACAGAGGGGATGAGGGTGCAGAGGTACAGGAGCTGAGGACAGAGAGGACGAGGCTGCAGGGGTACAGGAGCTGAGGACAGAGGGGATGAGGCTGCAGGGGTACAGGAGCTGAGGACAGAGGGGATGAGGGTGCAGGGGTACAGGAGCTGAGGACAGAGGGGATGAGGCTGCAGGGGTACAGGAGCTGAGGACAGAGAGGACGAGGCTGCAGGGGTACAGGAGCTGAGGACAGAGGGGATGAGGCTGCAGGGGTACAGGAGCTGAGGACAGAGGGGATGAGGGTGCAGGGGTACAGGAGCTGAGGACAGAGAGGACGAGGCTGCAGGGGTACAGGAGCTGAGGACAGAGGGGATGAGGCTGCAGGGGTACAGGAGCTGAGGACAGAGAGGACGAGGCTGCAGGGGTACAGGAGCTGAGGACAGAGGGGATGAGGCTGCAGGGGTACAGGAGCTGAGGACAGAGAGGACGAGGCTGCAGGGGTACAGGAGCTGAGGACAGAGGGGATGAGGCTGCAGGGGTACAGGAGCTGAGGACAGAGGGGACGAGGCTGCAGGGGTACAGGAGCTGAGGACAGAGAGGACGAGGCTGCAGGGGTACAGGAGCTGAGGACAGAGAGGACGAGGCTGCAGGGGTACAGGAGCTGAGGACAGAGGGGACGAGGCTGCAGGGGTACAGGAGCTGAGGACAGAGAGGACGAGGCTGCAGGGGTACAGGAGCTGAGGACAGAGAGGACGAGGCTGCAGGGGTACAGGAGCTGAGGACAGAGGGGACGAGGCTGCAGGGGTACAGGAGCTGTGGACAGAGAGGACGAGGCTGCAGGGGTACAGGAGCTGAGGACAGAGAGGACGAGGCTGCAGGGGTACAGGAGCTGAGGACAGAGAGGACGAGGCTGCAGGGGTACAGGAGCTGAGGACAGAGGGGACGAGGCTGCAGGGGTACAGGAGCTGAGGACAGAGAGGACGAGGCTGCAGGGGTACAGGAGCTGAGAATAGAGGGGACGAGGCTGCAGGGATACAGCATCTGAGGACAGAGGGGACGAGGCTGCAGGGGTACAGGAGCTGAGGACAGAGAGGACGAGGCTGCAGAGGTACAGGAGCTGAGGGAGGACAGAGGGGACAAGGGTGCAGGGGTACAGGAGCTGAGGACAGAGGGGACGAGGGTGCAGAGGTACAGGAGCTGAGGACAGAGAGGACGAGGCTGCAGGGGTACAGGAGCTGAGGACAGAGAGGACGAGGCTGCAGGGGTACAGGAGCTGAGGACAGAGGGGACGAGGCTGCAGGGATACAGGAGCTGAGGACAGAGGGGATGAGGCTGCAGGGGTACAGGAGCTGAGGACAGAGAGGACGAGGCTGCAGGGGTACAGGAGCTGAGGACAGAGAGGACGAGGCTGCAGGGGTACAGGAGCTGAGGACAGAGGGGACGAGGCTGCAGGGGTACAGGAGCTGTGGACAGAGAGGACGAGGCTGCAGGGGTACAGGAGCTGAGGACAGAGGGGACGAGGCTGGAGGAGTACAGGAGCGGAGGACAGAGGGGACGAGGCTGCAGGGATACAGGAGCTGAGGACAGAGGGGATGAGGCTGCAGGGGTACAGGAGCTGAGGACAGAGGGGACGAGGCTGCAGGAGTACAGGAGCGGAGGACAGAGGGGACGAGGCTGCAGGGATACAGGAGCTGAGGACAGAGGGGATGAGGCTGCAGGGGTACAGGAGCTGAGAACAGAGAGGACGAGGCTGCAGGGGTACAGGAGCTGAGGATAGAGGGAACGAGGCTGCAGGGGTATAGGAGCTGAGGACAGAGGGGACGAGGCTGCAGGGGTACAGGAGCTGAGGACAGAGGGGACGAGGCTGCAGGGGTACAGGAGCTGAGAACAGAGAGGACGAGGCTGCAGGGGTACAGGAGCTGAGGATAGAGGGAACGAGGCTGCAGGGGTACAGGAGCTGAGGACAGAGGGGACGAGGCTGCAGGGGTACAGGAGCTGAGGACAGAGGGGACGAGGCTGCAGGGGTACAGGAGCTGAGGACAGCGGGGACGAGGCTGCAGGGGTACAGGAGCTGCGGACAGAGGGGACGAGGCTGCAGGGGTACAGGAGCTGAGGACAGCGGGGATGAGGCTGCAGGGGTACAGGAGCTGAGGACAGAGGGGACGAGGGTGCAGGGGTACAGGAGCTGAGGACAGAGGGGACGAGGCTGCAGGGGTACAGGAGCTGAGGACAGAGAGGACGAGGCTGCAGGGGTACAGGAGCTGAGGACAGAGGGGATGAGGCTGCAGGGGTACAGGAGCTGAGGACAGAGGGGATGAGGCTGCAGGGGTACAGGAGCTGAGAATAGAGGGGACGAGGCTGCAGGGATACAGGAGCTGAGGACAGAGGGGACGAGGCTGCAGGGGTACAGGAGCTGAGGACAGAGGGGACGAGGCTGCAGGGGTACAGGAGCTGAGAATAGAGGGGAAGAAGCTGCAGGGGTACAGGAGCTGAGGACAGAGGGGACGAGGCTGCAGGGGTACAGGAGCTGAGGACAGAGGGGATGAGGCTGCAGGGGTACAGGAGCTGAGAATAGAGGGGACGAGGCTGCAGGGGTACAGGAGCTGAGGACAGAAAGGACGAGGCTGCAGGGGTACAGGAGCTGAGGACAGAGGGGACGAGGCTGCAGGGGTACAGGAGCTGAGGACAGAGGGGATGAGGCTGCAGGGGTACAGGAGCTGAGAATAGAGGGGACGAGGCTGCAGGGGTACAGGAGCTGAGGACAGAAAGGACGAGGCTGCAGGGGTACAGGAGCTGAGGGAGGACAGAGGGGACAAGGGTGCAGGGGTACAGGAGCTGAGGACAGAGAGGACAAGGCTGCAGAGGTACAGGAGCTGAGGGAGGACAGAGGGGACAAGGGTGCAGGGGTACAGGAGCTGAGGACAGAGGGGACGAGGGTGCAGAGGTACAGGAGCTGAGGACAGAGAGGACGAGGGTGCAGGGGTACAGGAGCTGAGGACAGAGGGGACGAGGCTGCAAGGATACAGGAGCTGAGGACAGAGGGGACGAGGGTGCAGGGGTACAAGAGCTGAGGACAGAGAGGACGAGGCTGCAGGGGTACAGGAGCTGAGGACAGAGGGGATGAGGCTGCAGGGGTACAGGAGCTGAGGACAGAGGGGACGAGGCTGCAGGGGTACAGGAGCTGAGGACAGAGGGGACGAGGCTGGAGGAGTACAGGAGCGGAGGACAGAGGGGACGAGGCTGCAGGGATACAGGAGCTGAGGACAGAGGGGATGAGGCTGCAGGGGTACAGGAGCTGAGGACAGAGGGGACGAGGCTGCAGGGATACAGGAGCTGAGGACAGAGGGGATGAGGCTGCAGGGGTACAGGAGCTGAGGACAGAGGGGACGAGGCTGCAGGGGTACAGGAGCTGAGAACAGAGAGGACGAGGCTGCAGGGGTACAGGAGCTGAGGATAGAGGGAACGAGGCTGCAGGGGTACAGGAGCTGAGGACAGAGGGGACGAGGCTGCAGGGGTACAGGAGCTGAGGACAGAGGGGACGAGGCTGCAGGGGTACAGGAGCTGAGGACAGCGGGGACGAGGCTGCAGGGGTACAGGAGCTGAGGACAGCGGGGATGAGGCTGCAGGGGTACAGGAGCTGAGGACAGCGGGGATGAGGCTGCAGGGGTACAGGAGCTGAGGACAGAGAGGACGAGGCTGCAGGGGTACAGGAGCTGAGGACAGAGGGGATGAGGCTGCAGGGGTACAGGAGCTGAGGACAGCGGGGATGAGGCTGCAGGGGTACAGGAGCTGAGGACAGAGAGGACGAGGCTGCAGGGGCACAGGAGCTGAGGACAGCGGGGACGAGGCTGCAGGGGTACAGGAGCTGAGGACAGCGGGGATGAGGCTGCAGGAGTACAGGAGCTGAGGACAGACGGGACGAGGCTGCAGGGATACAGGAGCTGAAGACAGAGGGGACGAGGCTGCAGGGATACAGGAGCTGAGGACAGAGGGGATGAGGCTGCAGGGGTACAGGAGCTGAGGACAGAGGGGACGAAGCTGCAGGGGTACAGGAGCTGAGGACAGACGGGACGAGGCTGCAGGGATACAGGAGCTGAAGACAGAGGGGACGAGGCTGCAGGGGTACAGGAGCTGAGGACAGAGGGGACGAGGCTGCAGGGTTACAGGGGCTGAGGACAGAGGGGACGAGGCTGCAGGAGTACAGGAGCTGAGGACAGAGGGGACGAGGCTGCAGGGTTACAGGGGCTGAGGACAGAGGGGACGAGGCTGCAGGAGTACAGGAGCTGAGGACAGACGGGACGAGGCTGCAGGGATACAGGAGCTGAAGACAGACGGGACGAGGCTGCAGGGGTACAGGAGCTGAGGACAGAGGGGACGAGGCTGCAGGGTTACAGGGGCTGAGGACAGAGGGGACGAGGCTGCAGGAGTACAGGAGCTGAGGACAGAGGGGACGAGGCTGCAGGGTTACAGGGGCTGAGGACAGAGGGGACGAGGCTGCAGGAGTACAGGAGCTGAGGACAGAGGGGACGAGGCTGCAGGGATACAGGAGCTGAAGACAGAGGGGACGAGGCTGCAGGAGTACAGGAGCTGAGGACAGACGGGACGAGGCTGCAGGGGTACAGGAGCTGAGGACAGAGGGGACGAGGCTGCAGGGTTACAGGGGCTGAGGACAGAGGGGACGAGGCTGCAGGGGTACAGGAGCTGAGGACAGAGGGGACGAGGCTGCAGGGTTACAGGGGCTGAGGACAGAGGGGACGAGGCTGCAGGGGTACAGGAGCTGAGGACAGACGGGACGAGGCTGCAGGGGTACAGGAGCTGAGGACAGAGGGGACGAGGCTGCAGGGGTACAGGGGCTGAGGACAGAGGGGACGAGGCTGCAGGTGTACAGGAGCTGAGGACAGAGGGGACGAGGCTGCAGGGTTACAGGGGCTGAGGACAGAGGGGACGAGGCTGCAGGAGTACAGGAGCTGAGGACAGAGGGGACGAGGCTGCAGGGGTACAGGAGCTGAGGACAGAGGGGACGAGGCTGCAGGGGTACAGGAGCTGAGGACAGAGGGGACGATGCTGCAGAGGTACAGGAGCTGAGGACAGAGGGGACGAGGCTGCTGCAGGGATACAGGAGCTGAGGACAGAGAGGACGAGGCTGCTGCAGGGGTACAGGAGCTGAGGACAGAGGGGACGAGGCTGCTGCAGGGGTACAGGAGCTGAGGACAGAGGGGACGAGGCTGCAGGGTTACAGGGGCTGAGGACAGAGGGGACGAGGCTGCAGGAGTACAGGAGCTGAGGACAGAGGGGACGAGGCTGCAGGGGTACAGGAGCTGAGGACAGAGGGGACGATGCAGCTGAGGTACAGGAGCTGAGAACAGAGGGGACGAGGCTGCTGCAGGGATACAGGAGCTGAGGACAGAGAGGACGAGGCTGCTGCAGGGGTACAGGAGCTGAGGACAGAGGGGACGATGCTGCAGAGGTACAGGAGCTGAGGACAGAGGGGATGAGGCTGCTGCAGGGATACAGGAGCTGAGGACAGAGGGGACGAGGCTGCTGCAGGGGTACAGGAGCTGAGGACAGAGGGGACGAGGCTGCAGGGGTACAGGAGCTGAGGACAGAGGGGACGAGGCTGCAGGAATACAGGAGCTGAGGACAGAGAGGACGAGGCTGCTGCAGGGATACAGGCATGAGAGTGCACTGTCAGTGCACATTGTAAGAAGAGAACATGGCAAACAAGGAGAGCAGAGACCAGCAGCACCCTGAAAGTGACATCTGTTTTATTGCCGAGGCTGGTCTCTGCTCATCCAATTCTTTCCTTAAAATGCGCACTGACAGTGCGCTCTCTTGCCAGCTCCTCACTTCTCACCAGAACTGGCAAGGAAGTGCAATGTCACATGTGCATTGAAAAGAATATCGTACAATGACAAGAGAGCTAGCACTGGGCACAAGTCAGAACTGACAACTTATGCATGTTCAGTAGGGTAGGAACCAGCCCAGCCCCAGAAATGGACATCACTGATGACAATTTAGAGTTTAATAGTTCTAGTGGTGGCAATCTATACACTGTTTGTCAAAATTTGGAGAATATTTGTAAGATGGAAGTGATAATAGTTTATTTTTATTAATCAACAAAATGCTAAGTGAATGAACAAAAGAGAAATCTAAATCACATAATATTTGGTGCCACCGTCCTTTGCCTTCACAACATCAGCAATTCTTCTAGTTACACTTGCACAAAGTCAGGGATTTTGTAGGATTATCCTGATGTATGAATTACTAATTGTATCAAACAGGTTTAATGATCATCATTTTCATATGTAGTTTGAAACATAGTCATTAACTGACACAGAAACCGCTGTGTAAGAGGCTTAAAAAGGAACCGGTCAGGTCCGATAATGCTATTAATCTGCAGATATAGGGTTAATCTGCAGGTTAATAGTGTTATCTAGGTGCCCTACTGCAGTACAGAAAGTGCAAAAGTGCGGCACGTGGGAGAAAATGAACTTCATTTCACCCAGGAGCCGCCGGCTTTCAGTCATGTAGGCATACATGAAGCAATTACAGTCATTGCTCACAGTACTGACAGCGGCAGCTGTAGGTAAGCCTGACACTGACTGACAGCTGGATCAGCAGTGCATCAGTGAAGAAGTGCAGATTAGCTTTAGATCTGCAGGTTTATAGCAGTATGTAGGTGCCCGGCCGCTGTACTGAAAGTGCGGCACCAGAAATAAAATAAACTTTTTTTTCTCCCAGGAGTTGTGAGTTTTCAGTCATACAAGTGGGTCCAGAGCAATTACAGTTAGCGCTCACAGCACTGACAGCAATGAATGTATCCACACTCCCGCACTGACTGACAGCCGAATTAGCAGTCCATCAGTGTAGACCGAGCTATCAGTCAGTGCCAGGACATATTAACAGCTGCCGCTCTCAGTGCTGTGAGCACTGACTGTAATTGCATTGGTCACGTCTGCATGACTAAAAGCCGGTGGCCCCAAGGAAAATAAAAGTTACTTTTCCCACGGATGCCGCACTTTCAGTACTGGGCATCTTCATAACGCTATTAACCTGCAAGTTGAGCCTATATCTGCAGGCCAATAGCATTATCGGACATGACAGGTTCCCTTTAAAACTGTGTGAGAAACAGCAACATTGCACTACAAAGGTAGACAGTTTCACATCACAGGTCATACACCATGACGAAGAGTGAGCATAACAACAACCAGGCAGTTATACTGCATCAGCAAGGTCTCTCCCAGGTAAAAATGTCAAAGTAGACTGGGAATTTAAGATGAGACATTTAAGTTCTTTTGAAGCACCAAGAAATGGTTAACGTTGAGGATGAGGATGATAGACTAAGTGGTCAGCCAAGGAAACTTAATGTAGAGATCAAAGACACATCATGCTTACTTCTTTTAAAAATCTGAAGATGTTCAGCAGTGCCATCAGTTCAGAAGTGGCAGCAACCAGTGGGACCCATCTACAACCACGAGTTTGGAGCTCCCCCAGACGCAGGGCCGCGGGGCACTCGGTACTGGGCTTCTCAGTCTCAGTCTTGGGGTTGTCACGGTGGCCTGACCCAGTCCGTGACCCTGCTAAGGGGCATCCAATTAAAGGTGGTGTGTGTGGTGCGAGGAAATGACGAGGACACAGGGTTGCAGTCTCTTTACCTCTATACTGAAGGCTTCAGAATCCTCAATCCAGAGTACTGTTAACAGGGCTGGCTGAGACCGGCCGGTCCGAAGGCACATCCAAAGTTTCCTTTGCAGGTGGAAATCAGTGCCTACCTTCTAGCACCTGTGTGTTGTAGTACTTCCCTGCTGAGCACCACGGGATAGTCCTCACAACTGTTGTGTCCCTTTCTGATGTTCTTTCTCACAACTCTCGTTTCTATTCTGATGTTCTTCTCCGTCCCCCAGATGATATGGATAGGACACACGCGTATGACGGGGTAGGCCTGGAGTTCTTCCGGGACCCTAGAGTCGCCCCTCTCCCACAATTGTCCCCTATGTCTGCTTAGGTGATTTAGGTGAGACAGCCAACCTATAATTAACTGTCCTGTCGCTGTTTGAAGTAATGCTTAGAGCCCAATACTTCCTCGGCGTTCCGGCCACAGGCTACGCGCCTCAGCAGGATGTTGCCGATCTCGGGGCACGACTCCTACTGGTGTTATCTCCTTTTCGCTGCGATCTCGTTTCTCACTGCTTCACAAGACTTCGCTTCTTGTCCTTTCTTGAGATTCCGCCGCAAATCAGTGCAGGCGCGGCTCCGTAACGTTCTGTTCTGTTCGCTAGGCCTCTGTCAAGATCCCACCCCTGACAGGGACCCCCCTGAATCTTCCCCTGCAACACCCTCTGCCACAGGATGTTGCCTGGTTCCAACCCAGTCAGCTTCTCCCTAACTTCCTATCCAACCCCCAGTTTTACCAGATTGTGAGGAGTGGCCTAATACATAGAACCTTTGCTCCTCCTGGTGGCCAGACTGTGAAGTGTAATGTGTGACTGTGATACCTGGTCAGGTGAACTCCTTTAGTACCATCAGACGTACCATAGCCCCCCTTAGTGGCAGAGCAATGTCACTGCAACGACCAGGTCTCTGGGGCGCTGCATGCATATGCAAATTAGTAAATTAATCAGCATGGAATGCTGTAACTAAAAATGACAAGGTGTTAATCCACAGGATTAATTATCATATTAACATTTATTTTTGTTATTTTAGGGTCTTCCAGGGACAAAAGGGGAAAGAGGAGAAAGAGTAAGTAATTCCTAAATGTGTCATCAATGTAATTTCCTCCGGACATGCAGCTGTAAAATATGTGTAAAAGGAGACAAATCTACACCAATCAGCCATAACATTAAAACCAAACATGATGTATTCAAGACATCGACTCCCATATCCAGCACATGATCAGATACAGATTTGGGGAATTTTGAGATTTAAGATTATACTGAATATTTGATCTGTTAAATGTTTAGGTCGGGACTACGCATCACAATGCTCATCATATGGCTTTGTTTTTCTTACCGCAGGGCGACACCCAGTCCCAGAATATGGTGCGCGTCATCGCTCGTCAGGTGTGTGAGCAGATCATCCAGAGTGAGTATCTAAACCATGGCCTAACCTTCAGACATTATCGCCATGTGGGAATTGATGTCTCATTTATCATCTTGAGTAAACGTCTATCAGATCCTGAGAGGGAAGTGACTATATTGTGTCCACTTGAGCCTGAAATGTCAAAGCTGTTGATCTTCTCCAGTCCTTCTTCTGCTCAGATTTTAGGATGATAAACATGACTGTGATGACCGTTCATACCAAACAGTCTAGTTGGCAGTAACATGGTGGCATTCAGTGAAGGACATAGTGTGGTCTTTATTGTTGACTTCATGAAAGGTCAACCTAAGCTGCCTTGTGGTGGCCAGTGCCTGTGGTGTCCACCATGATTCCTACAGCTCTACCACGAACCTATGGATGTGTTTCTCTGCAGGAGAGCACTTTTATGCTTGGAAGTAGCAATAGTTTGGGCACTAGAGACACAATTTACATAAATGCAAGCTATAAGTCATGCAAAATTGATATGTGGTCACCTGCTTCGAAGGAGATAATATTATCTTTAGGTGAGCGCACACGACTGTCTCCTTTAACCCCCCCTGTTGAGTACGGGCTTGATGGCACCACTGTCATAAATATTAGAAATGCATATAACCTGCTGGATACCAGTGCAGATTCCTGTCCTGGTTTAGATCACTTTTCAATATTTCAGATGCATTTTTTTGTAGGTCACATGTCAAGATTCAACTCCCTCCTGAACCAAATACCAAGTCAGTCCGTGTCTGTTAGGAGTATCGCAGGACCACCAGGGCCACCTGGCCGACAAGGTTCTCCAGGAACACCGGGAGAAATGGGGTCACCTGGAGCATCAGGATTTCCTGGAAGTCCGGGAGGTCCAGGAGCACCCGGAGAAAGAGGTAAATTCTGTTCATAGAATATGGTTGGGTTAGGATTAGTGATGAGCGAGTATACTGTTGCTCAGGTTTTCCTGAGCACGCTCTGGTGATCTCCGAGTATTTGTTAGTGCTCGGAGATTTAGTTTTCCTTGCCGCAGCTGAATGATTTACAGCTACTAGCCAGCTTGAATACATGTGGAGATTCCCTAGCAACCTGGCAACCCCCACATGTACTCAGGCTGGCTAGTAGCTGTAAATCATGCAGCGATGAAAACTAAATCTCTGAACACTAACAAATACTCGGAGATCACCCGAGCGTGCTCTGGAAAACCCGAGCAATGAGTATATTCGCTCATCACTAGCCAGGATGTTTTTGGACAAGAAAGGAGGAATGGATGTAACATGTTGAGTGTAAAGCTACATCTAAAGCCACATTCACACGGTCAGTATTTGACATCAGTATTTGTAAGCCAAAAACCAGGAATGGAACAATCAGAGGAAAAGTATAGTAGAAACACGTCAGCACTTCTGCATTTTTCACCCACTCCTGGTTTTGGCCTACAAATACTGATGTAAAATACTGACCAAATACTGATCCAGTGAACGGGACCGAATACTAAGCCACACTGACAGTATATTGTCCTGGATATTACGTGATGCTCCTTTTGCCAGTCAATTCTGTTGGTTATACGGTGTTGCCAGACACCACAAAAATGTCTTGATTCACATTATAGGTGCAGGAGACACATGTTTCTCTTATAAAAATGTCTGCTAAAAATGCTACACTGTCCAGACACTGAACAAGCAGGGAGCGACAGAGAAGGTGACCAGTATGAAAACTAATGGGAAATATTAATGCACAGCTGGAGTAATGGGTCTTATCCAAGCACGTTCACTCATCACTAATGGAGACAATGTATTTCAGGATATTTGTCGATGGACTGTAGATTAGGGTAATGGATTATTATACAAGTGGTCTATTTTATGGTCTATTCGCTAAACCCAAGGATTCACAAATTCTACAGATGTCCTCTGGTGCTTATGGTACTTGTTGATTACAGGGGCCCCAAGCAGAAGGACCCCTTACCATTAGCCACGGTCGTAGAATCTCACACTCTAAAGGGAACCATACACATTCGATCATCATCCAGATGTGGCCACTGGTTGGACCCAGTTTAAGAAGTGAAATGATCTCTTGCTCTTGGAGGCAACTGCTCGTTACTTTTGGACCTTCTTCTGTGGTGACTTTAGTGTAATTGTCAAATCAAAGCTTCGTCCAATAATTAAAAATGTTTTTTTTATTATTATCTTGCAATAGGTCTCACTGGTGAAAAGGGAGAAAGGGGCAACCCAGGCGTGGGAACTCAAGGCCCACGAGGTCCACAGGGACCTCCAGGTAAAAATATTCAATGGGACAACACTTCATTGTCTGAAAACGCTGTGATAGAAATGTGTATAATATCCTACACGTTGTGCCAGCTAGCCAAAAGGAGAACTGTAACATTGCCAAGATTTAGAAATCCCTTCTATACATTATTACTTCCCACAGGCTATAATATCTCAAGAATTCTTTTACCTTTTGTTCCCAACAGAAATGTTGTATTCCAGGTCTTACAATACAGAATTTAGTCTATTGAACATTAGTTCCATGTAAGGAATTTACTTTTTGAACACTTCTTCAAAAACGCAATTTATGAGCTTTTTCCAACAGGACCCACAGGAGAAGGTCGAACTGGAAGCCAAGGACCCATCGGGCAACCGGGACAACGTGGATTGCCAGGTCCACAAGGAAATCTTGGTCCATCGGGACCTCCCGGGCCACCAGGATATTGCGATGCTTCTTCTTGTGCTGGATATGGTGAGCTCTAACGATTGTTGTAGAACTTTTCCAATGGATATAAGTCAAGCTTTCGGGCTGTACTCCCAGTGGTGGACACAACGAGCAGAGAGAGAAATAGATCATCACTGCCCCAAATTCTCTCTATATGATCCACCAGTAATTGGGAGCCATTCATTAGCACGTATTTTTCTGACTTTAGTAAATTTCACCCCATACCTTTACTTACATTCGCTCAACTATCATTTTTATTCTCATGTTGAATATCTTTCTATATTTTATATGATGGCATCAAATAGAATATTACCGTTTGTGGGGCCAGAATAACTAAAGTGCAAAGTCCTGAAAAATGTACAATACACGTCATACAAATCTGTAACTGAAATGTCACATATTAACCAAACATGACATTGCAAACAGAGATTTGCATGATCTCGTCATCGTGTTTTTGTGCAGTTTTGTCTGCGTCTGTTTGTCATTGTGTATTGGTCAAAGAGCTATCGACATTCTTACGAGATTACCGAAAAGGGGACTGTACCTTCAAAACACTTTACATAATTCATTAACACATGCCAATATAAAAAAAACTTTGTAATATATATTAATCAGAGAAATCGACTTCTTTCTCCACTTATAAGACACTTCTTCCCCCTTCACTAAACTTATCATACACTCTGAAAAAAATAGTTCAACTCTGTCTGACAGACTGCCAGCATAGTGAGGTGTCTGATTACACAGCCCATTACATGCTATGGAGAAGGGAACAGAATGAGAAAACAGGCAGAGCGAGACACAAAGATGGTGCTGAGCTTTCTAATAAGTCTTTTACCTTATTCCAGAGCTGGAATCACATCTGCACAGCTCAGTATTGCTTTAATTGTCCTTTATGTCTAAAGAACGAAGTATAGTAATCTCTCATGTCTGTTTACCGAGTATGGCAGACATCATAGCAGCTAATCACCACCCACCAGCTCAGAGTCAATTGTAAAGTAGAAATAGAGCTTACAGAGGGGAAGACTGATTAAAATTTTTCCACATTCAAAAAACTGAGTTTACCCTTAATCCATGTAAACCCCCCCCCAAAAAAACTGATGACCGTATTCTGTTGCACCCTAAGCATTTATCATTAGAGATGGTGTGGACTGATTCGCAGCACCCAGTCCAGTGGCCAGGTCATTTATCTGTGGCCGTCAGAACCGGTTCTTACCTCCCAGAATCCACAGCTCTTCTAACTAGTAAGCCTGGTGTGACGTCACATGGGCGTCTTGCCGCAACGATGTTGAACCACGCAGGCTAATCAAAATAAGTATAGTGTCAGGTAAGAAGCGGTTCTCCGAGCTTCCAAGAGTCGGCCAAAGATTACTGACCTGGCTGTTGGACTGGGTCTTGCGAATCGATTTGCATAATCCCAATTTATTTATGCAAAGGCTAGATTGGTAGGTCCAATTAGAGGGACCACCACTGATCTCCCCAACAGGTGATTCCAATCGCCATGCACCTCAGTTTCCCTAAAAATGCCAATGTGTCGTATCAGTGTGAACTCTTGTTCATTGTTGGTTTGCATTTGTCTCTTCGTGTAATATTTATGTACTGACGTTTGTGTTTTTTTCTCTTTTATTCATTTTTCTCCTCTCCAAATGTCTCGTTTTACACAATTTTACACATATCCAATGAGAAGGCTTAATACCTTACAATGACTACCAGCCTTGAAGAGCGCAGCCGTTTGTGGTACAACTCTGCTTTGCCAATTGGTTCAAAATCACCAATGGAAAATAGTCCGTAAAACTAGCCAGTAATGAACTTATCATTAAAACTCCCCCAAAAATTCAGTAAGTGATGAAGATGAGAGGATAACGCTCCATGAAGGCTTCTCCTTCCGCTTCCATTAGCTGCATATCAGCAGTATCACATGTACATTCCTTGGGACAGCCCAGAGCTGAAAGAAACCAAGATACTGTGACATTATTCACTTCATTGATGTATATGTCTGTGGTTGATTACACGTTCCTGGTGACGGTTTCCTGGTTAAGTCTTTGACTATATTTGTCTTGTTCGTATTAATCGTTCCGTGTTGTAAATAAAGGTACAGTATTTAAACCCTTGTATAGAATCTAGGCCATGTTGCCATGTTTAGGGTTTTATTTATACCCTGTTGTATATGTATTTAATCAATTATACACTCGTGGTGGTGGCGGGTCAAGGTGGATATGGCGGTGACCCTGGCCAAGGAAGCCCTGAATCCTATGGCCCAGGAAGTCCTTATGATGATGATGACGACGACGACAGAGAAGATCCTTATGGTGGATACCAAATGTCCTACCCCGATTCCTACTCCCATCCTGGCTACCACCAACAGGAGTTTACACGGGTCCAAGAGGGAGATTCGGTGGAGGTCAGATCGCCTGGGATAAGTCGCAGGGCCAGAAGTATTTTGAAAAAACCATCCAAATCCTTGAAAGATCTTCAGGATGGCTAAGTAGGACTCATTGAGTAGGTAACTCATTCTTCTGTGGCGGGACAGTCATCAAGCATTGTCTACAATATATTGTACATAAGAAATGTTCTGTATTCATGGAAATTGTTTACATAAATTGTAATTTCGAATGTCTGTTTTTGTAATCAATATACACTGTGACACCAAAGCTAAAAGCAAATTTCTCTTCTACTCTGAGTCCTGAAATATGGATGTAGCAATAGACAACAGTTAGAATAAGCTAAACATAATAAACATGGCGTTGGACCACTTGAATCCTCAACTTTTGGTGGTAAATTCCCGAGGACTCTAAAAAGGCACAAGTCTCATCTTCTTCTTTATGTCCATTGTACAGTAGACAGCATCAACTAATGAGGATTGAAAACTAAAGGAACGCTTCAGGTTCAGAGTCTCAAAAAACAAAGAAACTTATTAATTTGAAGAGCACCCTTTTGACCGAAACATCTAGCATCAAAATCGATTAAGATGAATGTAAACCTTAGATAGTTGTCGTTGTCGAGAATGAATGCGTTTTCAATAGGCAAACAGGAACCTTAGCTAATACTTGAACACAAGAAAGTGAAGTTCTAGATGATCCATTCTTTTTTCCCTCAACAATGTATGGCAGGTAACATCAGCTGGTCAAGCCGAATAAAGTCAAGTTTGGCCAACATTAAGCCAACGTGCACGCGAGCCTTTAGTCTTCTCATAATCTTTGAATCTGCCCAATCACACATTGTTCTTAAATAATTGAGACAGACTTGAGACATTTGGAATCAGAAAGTTATTTGTGCCTATGGTCTTACTATTTTTGAGGAAACTGGGCATCTGAGGTGCGAAAGACCATTAGTCTTTCAATCTTCTCTCGATCTCACATTCTTCTTACTTGAGATAGACATTTGGTAGTGGGATATTGTTCGGGCCAATGGTGACCCTAGATATCATTTGCACGAATAGCTTCCCACTAACAAAAGTTTTAAGTCTTTCTCAAATATGTAAGAAGAATGTAGAATGAGGCAAATTAAGAGATCGTGAGAAGACTACAGGCCTCCATACGTATCAGATGCATGTCTTAAGGACATGACAATTTAGGTTCTCCCGGGTAGATAGTAAGGATTTGACGGCTAGGCCTATCGTGTGCTTATTTTGGGGGAAATTAGAAATTAACCCCAAGGCTCAAATACAAAACTATATTCCCTGAAATTAGTTAGAAGTCGGGACTCTTACCTATAGTTCTGAAGACCATTTCCATAGCCTCAAGAAAATTGCTTATCTGATGGGTAATTGACATGAAACGTGCCAACCTGATCAAATTTAATATCGGATAGCCAAAATATGGCATTCATCATGTGTTTGGGCTAGACTCATGTAAAGGCAACATTACATTCCCCGAGCCACCATTGACTTAGTCATCGTCTTATTATTCTCACTATCGCCATGTTGGAACTTTATTATAAACCACAAACCTTTTTGTAGGGTCCCATACTGTTAGTAGTGCTTGCTCTACTCAACAACCTCATATAGTGATCATCACAGCATTCAACCAGAGCAATATTCCCACTGCTCCTCGCCTTTATCACCATCATCTCCTATCTAGACGTATCATTGGCAAAATGTGTCTACCCAAATACACCAAATTCCCATAGACCACTTGTATAACCAGAAATTTATGTCCAAATAATTGATTTTTAACTGCTTGTAGCGATGTTATGGATTATTTTAGTTATTCCCTTATTGATACCTTTTGTTATTTGTAGTAATTTAAATAACTTTATATTGTATCTAGACTTTTTATAGGTTCATGGTCACTTGTGCAATAAATTTGTATACCGTCACTTATTATTTTTCTGTACCAGGTGCTGAACTGACCAGTAGAAGTGAAAATGAGGGTAATTTATTGTAAACCAATTTCCATTATTTTTTTGTAAAGACAAATAAAAGTTTGTTACAAGTTCCAATGTCTTATTATTTCATAAAGCCGTGAATGATTGGGTGTAAGGTTGTGGTCACACTTAGTAGTTCCATATAAAATGCTGTATATAATTTTCTTCATTAGAAGATCAATTTTTTTATTGCTATATATACAAAAATGTCCCATCTTAAAAGGAAACAGCAAACTATTGTTTAAACAATTATTTTATGATAAATTGTCCTTTCAAAAAATGTTTTTGTTTTTTTCAAATTTCCCATATTACCATCTACTGTATATTAAAAATAACAATGTTATTTTCACATTGGTAACTAGGGCTAATATCAGGCTCTTACTTCCAGTTCAGTACAGAAGAATTTTTATAATTCTCATAATCGGTAGGATTACAATGAAATATGAGACTATAACACTGGATCCACCATATACAATAGCTGATGTCACAGCTCACCTCCCCCTCCTGTACAATGGCTGATAACACCTCTATATACAGTAGATAACACAGGATCCACCATTCACAATATATGATGTCACAGCTCACCTCCTCCTACTGTACAATGACTGATAATACCTCTATATATAGTAGATAACACAGGATCCACCATTCACAATAGGTGATATCACAGCTCACCTCCTCCTCCTCCTGTACAATGACTGATAACACCTCTATATACAGTAGATAACACAGGATCCACCATTCACAATAGGTGATGTCACAGCTCACCTCCTCCTCCTGTACAATGATTGATAACACCTCTATATACAGTAGATAACACAGGATCCACCATTCACAATAGATGATGTCACAGCTCACCTCCTCCTACTGTACAATGACTGATAATACCTCTATATATAGTAGATAACACAGGATCCACCATTCACAATAGGTGATGTCACAGCTCACCTCCTCCTGTACAATGAATGATAGCACCTCTATATACAGTAGATAACACCGGATCCACCATTCACAATAGGTGATGTCACAGCTCACCTCCCCCTCCTGTACAATGACTGATAACACCTCTATATACAGTAGATAACACAGGATCCACCATTCACAATAGGTGATATCACAGCTCACCTTCTCCTGTACAATGACTGATAATACCTCTATATACAGTAAATACAGGATCCACCATTCACAATAGGTGATGTCACAGCTCACCTCCTCCTCCTGTACAATGACTGATAACACCTCTATATACAGCAGATAACACAGAATCCACCATTCACAATAGGCGATGTCACACAGCTCACCTCCTCCTCCTGTACAATGACTGATAACACCTCTATATACAGTAGATAACACAGGATTCACCATTCACAATATGTGATGTCACAGCTCACCTCCTCCTCCCCCTCCTGTACAATGACTGATAACACCTCTATATACAGTAGATAACACAGGATTCACCATTCACAATATGTGATGTCACAGCTCACCTCCTCCTCCTCCCCCTCCTGTACAATGACTGATAACACCTCTATATATAGTAGATAACACAGGAGCCACCATTCACAATAGGTGATGTCACAGCTCACCACCTCCTCCTGTACAATGACTGATAACACCTCTATATACAGTAGATAACACAGTATCCACCATTCACAATATGTGATGTCACAGCTCACGTCCTCCTCCTCCCCCTCCTGTACAATGACTGATAACACCTCTATATATAGTAGATAACACAGGAGCCACCATTCACAATAGGTGATGTCACAGCTCACCTCCTCCTCCTGTACAATGACTGATAACACCTCTATATACAGTAGATAACACAGGATTCACCATTCACAATATGTGATGTCACAGCTCACCTCCTCCTCCCCCTCCTGTACAATGACTGATAACACCTCTATATACAGTAGATAACACAGGATTCACCATTCACAATATGTGATGTCACAGCTCACCTCCTCCTCCTCCCCCTCCTGTACAATGACTGATAACACCTCTATATATAGTAGATAACACAGGAGCCACCATTCACAATAGGTGATGTCACAGCTCACCACCTCCTCCTGTACAATGACTGATAACACCTCTATATACAGTAGGTAACACAGTATCCACCATTCACAATATGTGATGTCACAGCTCACCTCCTCCTCCTCCCCCTCCTGTACAATGACTGATAACACCTCTATATACAGTAGATAACACAGGATTCACCATTCACAATATGTGATGTCACAGCTCACCTCCTCCTCCTCCCCCTCCTGTACAATGACTGATAACACCTCTATATATAGTAGATAACACAGGAGCCACCATTCACAATAGGTGATGTCACAGCTCACCACCTCCTCCTGTACAATGACTGATAACACCTCTATATACAGTAGATAACACAGTATCCACCATTCACAATATGTGATGTCACAGCTCACCTCCTCCTCCTCCCCCTCCTGTACAATGACTGATAACACCTCTATATATAGTAGATAACACAGGAGCCACCATTCACAATAGGTGATGTCACAGCTCACCTCCTCCTCCTGTACAATGACTGATAACACCTCTATATACAGTAGATAACACAGGATCCACCATTCACAATAGGTCATGTTACAGCTCCCCTGCTCCTCCTGTACAATGACTGATAACACCTCTATATACAGTACATAACACAGGATCCACCATTCACAATAGGTGATGTCACAGCTCACCTCCTCCTCCTGTACAATGACTGATAACACTTCTATATACAGTAGAATAACACAGGATCCATCATTCACAATAGGTGATATCACAGCTCACCTCCTCCTCCTGTACAATGGCTGATAGCACCTCTATATACAGTAGATAACACAGGATCCACCATTCACAATAGGTGATATCACAGCTCACCTCCTCCTCCTGTACAATGACTGATAACACCTCTATATACAGTAGATAACACAGGATCCACCATTCACAATAGGAGATGTCACAGCTCACCTCCTCCTCCTGTACAATGACTGATAACACCTCTATATACAGTAGATAACACAGGATCCACCATTCACAATAGGTGATATCACAGCTCACCTCCTCCTCCTGTACAATGGCTGATAGCACCTCTATATACAGTAGAATAACACAGGATCCACCATTCCCAATAGGTGATATCACAGCTCACCTCCTCCTCCTGTACAATGACTGATAACACCTCTATATACAGTAGATAACACAGGATCCACCATTCACAATAGGAGATGTCACAGCTCACCTCCTCCTCCTGTACAATGACTGATAACACCTCTATATACAGTAGATAACACAGGATCCACCATTCACAATAGGGGATATCACAGCTCACCTCCTCCTCCTGTACAATGACTGATAACACCTCTATATACAGTAGATAACACAGGATCCACCATTCACAATATATATCATCCACCTTCTCCATTTCTTTTACTCAGATCAGAACATCAGTCAATTGCTGCTAATGTCCATGTGAAGAACAAAGGAGTCTTAATATTAGGCCTAGTACCCAGTGGGTAAATGTGCAAGATTTTCTATCATTTTGTTTGTTTTTTCAGCAATGTGAACCCTTACATAAAAAATAACATATGGTATATCACGTAGATCATCCCAGTCTTTGGTGTTCATACATTTCTCATGGTTGATCTATGAGGACGTTTTCAGTCACATGGGCAATGCACAGACTAATTGTACCCAAAGGTAAAAAATCCGTCAGCTGAACTCAAATGTGACCCTATAAAAGTTTGATAAGTCTATATAGGAAAACCGTATAAAGCTTGTGTCTTTCTCTCGTCTGTATTACCAATGTGTTTGCCTGAAGCAAAAAAGTTTTCAGTCCATATAAAGACAATGGGCGTGGGGTTTTCCAATTATGAGTGAGTTTTTCTGAAATCAGAAATTCTCAGCATAAAAACTGGGCAGACGGCTGAACGAGAGCCACGAGGACTGTATACGAGCTCAAAATATTCTGCCTGGAACGTATCGCTCTGCCAAGAAAAGTGAGAGGACAGATGTCTGAAATAAGATCCTATAGCGGAGGTGAGACCTTTTACTATAGATAAAATATCCCGCTCACATCTGCTACCTTTCAGCGGGGAACTCAACTATTCCAAACAGGAGCTCAGATACTCGGTCACGCACGGGATTTTGAGAGGTTTATAAACCAGAGACTGAAATTAAAGTGGAGTAGGATGTTTCCATGGTTTTCAAAAAGCTGCAAAGGGTTCATTGCATGAAAAAAGAACCCCTGATCTGATGACTGCAGGATCACAGTCACTGTCAACATTCTGCTCCTCTTCAGTTACCATGAATGGTCTATTCCTCTTCTCCAGTCACCCTTCTGCTCTTCTTCAGTCACCCTTCTGCTCCTCTTCATCAGACACCCTCCTGCTCTTCTCCTTCAGATACCCTTCTGCTCCTCTTCTTCAGACACCCTTCTGTCCCTCTTCTTCAGACACCCTTCTGTCCCTCCTCTTCAGACACCCTTCTGCTCCTCCTCTTCAGACATCCTCCTGCTCTCCTCTTCATCGGACACCCTCCTGCTCATCTTCATCAGACACCTTCCTGCTCTTCTCCTTCAGACAGCCTTCTCATTCTCTTCAATTGCTGTCAATGTTCTGCTCCTCTTCAGTCAGTGTCAACGTTCTGCTCCTTCTTCACCATTGTATCTGCTCATTTTCAAACCTCCTATTTTCCTTCTGGACCTCAGTGTTGACCCACATGGGTGCTGCAGTTTTTTACTTTTAGCTTTTAGGTTGATATTTGGAACCTAATCTGAAATGTTTGGATACCAGATGAGATGCTACATACCGTACACACAATGTATGGACAGAAACACATGGGCTACTTGCACAGTGAACAAGTCTGTAGGAACATGTTCACACACCACCAAGAAACTTGAAGACACAAAAGAGCACAGTAAGACCAAAAACACTCTGCTGTAAAAAAAAAATCAAAAAAAAATCACAGTAATAAGTGCTAGTAAAAAGATGGAAAAAACAGGGTATTTGGTTGATACTTTTTTTTTGCAAAAAAATGTATACTAAGCTGCTCCACCAAACGTCAAGGTATACCCATATAGAGCAGTCCTAACTGATGTATGCAATCCCTATCTGATGTATTTAAAACCTGACCATCTGTATATTACCTGTATAAGCAGGGTTCAGCGAGGGAATGTCCATGTGGACACGTTGAATGGAACAGCTTTTGTGCAAATGACCCACAAGGAGTGGTGGATACCTCCCCAGTATTGTAGACACAAGAGAACAATTATGGAAACCGAAACACATGGGCTACTTGCACAGTGAACAAGTCTGTAGGAACATGTTCACACACCACCAAGAAACTTGAAGACACAAAAGAGCACAGTAAGACCAAAAACACTGTTGTAAAAAAAATAAATAAAAAAAAATCACAGTAATCAGCAAATGCTAGTAAAAAGATGGAAAACACAGGGTATTTGGTTGATACGTTTTTTTGCAAAAAAAAATGTACCTTGACGTTTGGTGGAGCAGCTTAGTATAAATTGTTTTGCAAAAAAAACGTATCAACCAATACGTGATTTTTTTTTTTTTACAACAGAGTGTTTTTGGTCATACTGTGCTCTTTTGTGTCTTCAATGTATGGACAGACTACAATGAAACCCAGGTCATAGTTCTCGAAAGGGTCCAAAAGTCCAACAAAGGGGGCAGTGCAGAGGTTGGATGATGATAAAGTAGGGCCGAGCTGCAGGGCAAAAACATTTAAAGTTCAGATACGGAGAAGACGCTCAATGCTCCATAAGCCACTAATGATCTGGTCTATTAGTGTCCTGGGGCTGTTGGAATTACCCATGAGTGCCATCACCACAGAAACCTTTTTTTAATATGGGAAAGGGATTTATTGCCAATCAAAATGTCTATATAAACATAAAAAAAATCTACATAAATCCGGTGATGATATCAGTCTTGGTATTCCTTTGCCAGAGGCTTATTTAGGCAGGAAGTCAGGGGCTCTGCAATAGAAAAATAAATCATTAAATATATTGTATTTTCAATACGGGTAAATAACCATAAAATAGAGGGAAGAAATAAGTGGTGAGTGGGGCAGCAGTTGTGGCAAAACAGACAATTGTGCAGCCGCTTATCTCCTCTCCCCTAAGTAGGAATTAGATTCCAGCGATGTTCCATGTAGTACAGGCTGGCTTGCCCCAGTATTTTCAACCTCAATTTTTTTTTATAGGGGACCTAAACATAGAAAATACACCAAAACTTCCTCCCTTAAAGGGTATCTGTAAGCAGTTTTATGTAATCTGACAGCAGCATGATGTAGGGGCAGAGACCCTGATTCCAGCAATGTGTCACTTACTGGGCTGCTTGCTGCAGTTTTGAGAGAATACCTGTTTTTTCGTCTGTAGATGTAGCAAAGCTCGGGAATGCTGAGCTGTATATAACCCCGCCCACACCACTGATTGGCAGCTTGTACACAGGAAGCAGCCAATCTGTGTTGGGGGTGGAGTTACACAGATGAGCCTGACCAGCCTGCACTTGTGATCTAGTCCAGTAGTGATAAGCTCCTGCTGATAAAACACTGATTGTATTGAAACTATAACACGGCCTAATAAGTGACATATACCTGGAATCTAAAACCCGGGGACAGATTCTCTTTAATCTTCTCTTCTCCGTTGATTCTATAGTTTCTTATATTACCATTAAAAGAAATCACAGGGGATCAACCACGTCTCTTCTCCATCCTGACATTTCGCTAGCTAGAAGTTGACTGACTGCAGCAGGAGCCTCCCCCCTTTACATAAATTAAGCCAATTCCCTCCCAATTAAAAATGGCACAGATCTGAAGGAGGTTACCCTACGCATTGTCTGCAGATGCCCCCCTTATAACACTGGGTGACCACCAATAATGGCAGCTGTCCCAGGCAGCGAGTGTACAATTCGTCTCTCTAGTTCTGCTCCGTGTGTCAGTCTTCACCTTCGTTCTACCATAAGTGCGTATGACTCTATGTAGTCATTAGTGGCAGAACATGACATCTCCTCATTATAATCGGTAACCCATGACCCCGCAAGGCTGCCGGACCCCCCAAGGCTGCCGGACCCCCCAGACGACTGACGTACACTAAAAGCTGTTCAAACAACCAATTACACAGAGGTGATGACAACGGACCCTACAATCACCGGCGCTGACGGCAAACGTGACTGATGAGAAAACAAACATGGAGGCAATGGGGAAAGTGCGAACCGTCATGTCCGTGGTGAACTCTGCACAGTAGGGTCAAGATGAGGACAAAACAAACTTGTACCATCCTTCCAAAAACAGCGCCCCCCAGTGCGTGGCTTGTGGTATTGCAGCTCCGCTCCATTGAAATAAATCCTAAATCACCGTCTTCATCAGGCAAATTTTAATTTTTGCTCCATTTGCTTTATTTTTCCACTAGGTTTTTTTTGTGGATTTTAATGACCTCATTCATTCTACCACACGGTACTGAAAAACGGGAAATTTCCAAAAAAAAAAAAAAAAAGGAAACCCCCTGCACTTCTACTATTGTTTTGTGTGTATTGTAAGGATTTCTCTTGTGTCGCCATTTTCCAGGTTCCGTACCGTTTGTCTTTCTCCGCTGATGGAGCCGTTTTCTTTTCTTTAGTACAGCGAGCGGATGGTTTAATAAATCTGTTTTGGTCCAGACGCGACATTTTTATCGCATGCTTTGGCGGGGATGTGGTAACCGAAAAACAGCAATTCTGGGGGCCGGGGAGGAAGAGGTTTTTTCTCTTCTCCGATTGGGTTATTTCATTTTATATTGTGACAGCTCAGACTTTTGCAAACGCGGCAATAACAAATATGTTTATTTTAATTTATTTTTAATGGACGAAAAGGAAAAAAAAAAGTGATTTATTTTCTTTTTAATAAAAATTATTATGTTTTTATACTTTTACTGGATTTTGTATTCTTATTACGGGATTTGAATCTGCGATTATCTGACCGCTTGTACAATATATTACAGTAGATAGTAAAAATCACGGTCTCCATCCACCATTATTAGAGCCCGATGATGGCTGTGTATCACAGCCGGCGTCTGCCGGGATCAATGCTGGCTCAGCTCCTGAGCCTGCACCAAAAGCCCAATTATAAAGCCCCATTAGTATGGAGAAACAGATGAACCAGCCTAAATATGGTAGATAGATAGATAGATAGATAGATAGATAGATAGATAGATAGATAGATAGATAGATAGATAGAGAGCACTGTGCAAAAGTTTTCACCAGGTGTGGAAAAATGATGCAGTGTAAGAATACTTAAAAAACAAAAATTTGTATCAATTAACGTAATGCAAAGTAAATGAGCAAAAGAGGAAAAATATATTTTTTGCACCGTGTTAGACAGTAGATAGAAAAATATTAAATGGTTGATGCCCATTATTTGAGTAGTTCCGGCCACATTCCGACTAGACGTACCCGGCCGCCTACAATTCATTTGTATCAAGTGAGGCCACACACGTCTAGTCAGCATGTGACTACAAGTATACAAAGCACACATTTGCAGTCACACGTCCGCCGGCTCCTTGAGAGTCCTGACAGCGCTCACCCAAGCATGGACAACCCCTTTAAAAGGGTTTTACAATACTGATAGTCTATCCTTCGGCTAGGTTGCCCATATTAGATCAGTGGGGGGCTGACTCTTGCCACCCTTGTGGACCAACTGCTTGAAGGGGCCACCACAATCAGTTTAGGTGAGACGTATGGGACTAGTAAGTGTCAGGAGCGCTGGTAAAATCACTGAAGAGGCTGAAGCAGATTGACGGGTGTCTAGAAACCAGTCCTTTTTGGATAATTGAGGGGTCCTAAGCCGTGGATACCCACCATGATGTTCTATTAGAGGGGAATAGATGGCGTCTCTTCGTAAGTCTTTATAAAAGAGTATGAAGACAGTACAACGGAGGAGCTAGAAGCCGTCTTGGTGGTTTCCCTCACTCAACAGGGCACGGAGACAAGATCAGACACATCAGCCATTATCATCACCGTCCTGACAGACGGCTTGTTATGTTACCGTCTCAGGACAAGCTGGGAGCATCCGTCACACTGTCACGGAAAGCACCGGCCGGTCACGGTGAGTGGAAATCCTGACGCTGGAACTAAGCGAGGAAAAATGACAAAGCCGAGTATCAAAGGGCCCGCTAAAAGGATTTGTCAGGACACGGAAAACCTCGCCCTTCAGGTGTAAAAAAAAGAATAAACAGAAAAAAATATATCATAAAAATAACCATTGCTTTAAAAAAAAAAAAAAACACTGCAGAAAATATAAAAAAAATATATAACATTAATAAAAAAAAAATCTAACTAATGGTTAATTACTTGCAATTTAAATTAAAAGAAGAAAAATATCCCCCCAAAATTCCACTTTGACAATTTCAGGCCACAAAAATAGGATATAAAAATGTTGATTGCCATATGGAATCATAACGAAGAACAATGGAAAAAGAGCCTGAAGACCCACCTCTTCCGACAAGCCTACAACCTGCAGTAACCACCGATCAACCAAACCGCTGCATGACCAGCTCTATCCTCACCTACTGTATCCTCACCCATCCCTTGTAGATTGTGAGCCCTCGCGGGCAGGGTCCTCTCTCCTCCTGTACCAGTCATGACTCGTATTGTCTATCATTACTGTACCTGTTTTTATTATGTATACCCCTCCTCACATGTAAAGCGCCATGGAATAAATGGCGCTATAATAATAAATAATAATAATGTATTTCCTCTGCACACTTCTGTGCATAACCCATTTTGTGGCAGTGAATGAGGCCACCACTCGTCTCGGCAGATACATGAAGCCATAACATCAATGGCATCAGAGGAGTCACTGGATAACTTCTTTCAGAGCTTGTACAGAAAACAGAGTAGAGGAGCAGCATGTTGCCCCCCCAAGTATTACAACCTCGGTTTCGCACACTTTCCTTGGGCTCGGCATGTTGTCCTCATAATACACGCACTATTATGCACACTTCCTGGGGCTCCGCATGTTGCCCCCATAATACATCCTCTGTTTTGCACACTCCCTGGGGCTCCGCATGTTGCCCCCATAAAACACGCTCTGTTTCGCACACAGCCTGGGACGCCCCATGTTGCTCCCATAATACATGCTCTGTTTCGCGCAGCCCCTGGGGCTTGGCATGTTGCCCCCATAATATATCCTCCATTTTGCACAGGCCCTGAGGCTTGGCTTGTTGCCCCCATAATATATCCTCCATTTTGCACAGTCCCTGAGGCTTGGCATGTTGCCCCCATAATACATGCTCTGTTTCGCACACAGCCTGGGACCCGCATATTGCCGCCGTAATACATCCTCTGTTTCGCGCAGTCCCTGGGACTCTGCATGTTTCCCCCATAATATATCCTCCGTTTCATACAGTCCCTGGGGTATGGCATGTTGCCCCCGTAATATATGCTCTGTTTCACACACTCCCTGGGGCTTGGCATGTTGCCGCTGTAATACTCCCTGTTTCGCACACTCCCCTGGGGCTCGACATGTTGCTCCCATAATACACGCTCTGTTTTGCACACAGCCTGAGACTCCGCATTTTGCCCCAATAATATATCCTCCATTTCGCACAGCCCCTGGGGCTTGGCATGTTGCCTCCGTAATACATGCTCTGTTTCGCACACTCCCTGGGGCTCTGCATGTTAACCATATAAAGCTGGAGACACGTGGAGTTACAGAATGGCCCCATAGAAGTCTACGGCTGCCGTTTAGAGGTTGTAATATAACTGTAAGCACGAGGACCTATATATGGAAAGTTTGGTCCAGGGGCTACGTGGGTACACGGCACTGTACATCCTGCTGTGGCCGGCTGTATACTGCCGGGTACGATCACATATCACCCTGTAGACATTTAGAAATGGTACAAGGGGTGGAGGGAACCGTCATAAGGTTTTGGGCCGCAGACGACAGACGCAGCCTGTGCTCAGACACCCCGGAGCATCGGCCTCTATAATTTACTGCTGTGAAATCACTTAGGGAAACTTCAGAGAGTGGAAATGACATAATGAGGGCTCTCCGAGACAAATGACAGGTAATCTCCCTGCTCTTCCGGGACAGTCTCTTCACAAGTCATCCCCGGACAGTCTCCTCACACGTCATATGTCCTCTTGGTGTTTAGAACCATCAGTCTTGCTGGTTTTTATTTTTTTACCACTGGGGTTACTGGCGGGTCTCATTTGCTGGCACATAATGGATTATGCACAGAAGCCAGAGAGTCTAAGAAATCTTATAAAGAAGACACGAAAAGTTTTCCCGCCCGGAAAGTGACCACGCGTGCAAGGATTACACCTGGGGATTATGTAGGGCAGACAGTCTGGAGCGGAGCCGTACGGACGTCTCATCCGATATCTGTGCAGTGCCGGATCACATTAACCTCTCAATAACCATCAAGGTCTGGAGCATTACTGAATGTTTTTTGCTTGGAAGTGACTATATAAAACTTTGATTTGAGATAAAAAGTTGTGATTTTTTTTTTTTTTTGTCAATGACGTTTTTAGGTAGCAAAATATAAAATAATGCAATTTTCTCTTTTCTTGAGCGGTGCAAATGAATCAATGACATTAATTCCTCAGGTTACAAAGATTTGCTTTTTAATCTGACAGCAGCATTATCTGGGGACAGAGATCCTGATTCCAACAAGGTTTCAATATAATCAGTATTTTATCATCAGGAGATTATCACTGCAGGACAAGGTGCCACATGCCAGTCAGTCCAGCTAATCTGGATAACCCCGCCCCCCAAACCGATTGCTGATAATGTACACAGGGAGCCGCCAATCAGGGGTGTGGGCGGGGTTATACACAGCTTAGCATTTGAGCTCTGCTACATCTACAGCAGAAAAAAAACAAGGATTCTATCAAAACTTCTATCAGCCCCTACATCAGCCTGCTCTCAGATTCCACAACAAAAACCTGCTGACAGATTTCCTTTAAGGTTAGGAGGACTATATATATATATGTATATATATATTTTTTTTTTTTTTACTTGGTTTTATAGAGTCAGTGCCAGTATCACAGGATCAGACAACACAGGGTTTGTTTGTAGTCTGTTACCGTGGAGATGCAGATCCGGAAAACAATCGGAATACACAAAATGATTAAAGGGGTATAAAGCAGCACTGTCAGTAATGGAGATAGAGTTATACAGATCTGGGGGCCTTGGATCACTGCCTGCAGCCTCCACTATGAGTAGGTAATTGAAGCAGGTTATCTGATGGACAGCAGACATGGAGCGAGTACACAGGGTAATTAACAAGTGCCTGACATTTGTCATCAGGGCAAAGTTTGACTGTGTACATCCCAATTACTAAAAAGGTGCTAATCAAGAGCACTGCCCCGAAGGGAGGCAGAACGGCTCCATGTCAGCGGTCTCCTGTGATTATAGAAGTACAATATTTTCCATGATATTTCTATAAAACCAGAGTTTGGCACAATCTATGATCAGGGGACACATTAGCATTCAGTCTATAAATTGTTCCCTAAATCCGGCTTCCGACCACCCCTCGTCCCCCTGCGTCACGCTAATGAGTCCGAATGTGCCGCCTGAAGCTGAAGCCTGACTAATAGTCTATTAAAGGGGCTGACAATGGCCTCTACTCGACTATGGAGGGCGAGACGGAGGGAGGCGTAACCCCGGCGCCCGTCACTTCCATCTCACATCAAAGCATTCCTTCATCATGTCCCCATCCGCAGCACATGGAGGCTTATAGGAGCAGAAACAAGGGGCTGACACTCATTTCTATAGATGACATTTCTACTCTAACCTCCAGAGCGGGAGAAACGCAGGAATATAAAGAGATCTGAAGCCGGCGACGGCTGGGACCGGAATCCCGCACAATGGTCTCGGAAGGGAATAAAGTGCGCTTCTTACACTGGATTATCCTCACAATGTGATCCTGAGCTCCGCATGTCGGGACACTTTTCAGACGCGGCTTTTCAGGAGAGTTAAATACCTCGGAGATGGTCTGTAATGAGTCACATAAAGGGCCCTGCCTAAACCAAGACATACCAGTCTGCACCAGCTGATTTACGGGCAAAGTTATAAAGTTATGGCAAACTGAAAGGATTTACCATTACTTTATGATCTGCCCCAGTCCTGAGAATAAAAGGTCTGCAGTGGTACATGAGCGCCCTCCAGCAGTCTCTGCACTGGGACCTCTGCGCAGACAGGTAGTTGCAGTACTGCTGCACAGGGAGAGCTACAAAGGGAGTTGGACCACGTTTAGGGAGAGGTGTGCGCCTTGTAATGAATCTACGGCATTTTACGACACCAATCTCTTCCTAAAGACATGATACGTACGGGATCCAGAGTTTAGGGAAAGCTTCGATTTCCTCGGGCGAGTATTCGTCCATCCTCCTGGGAATGATTCTGGGCTGTTTCAGTTCTGTCACAAGATTCTTCAGGATTTCTTCTGGGATATTCTGCAATAGATAATCAGACATATAGGACGTCAATCATATAAACACAGCTCCACCTGCAACCCTGGGTATCCTTCTTCCTTAGTAGGGTTCTGTACGGCACGATAGGTGCTAGATCAACCCTTAGTGGATGTAGACTGTAATACACAGCCAACATCCTGCTGCAAAGGCCGGGATTAGAGATTATTGCCATCACTGCCTACGAAGCTGTTGTCATTAGGGACCATGGTAGATAAGGATAGGTCCACCCGGGACCGATAGGCAAAGTATTAGCACATCGAAACGCAGCGGTGCATTACAGACGCAATTGATTTTCGTGCCATTTTTATAGACCCCCCATTTTTATCTGAACGCCACGATCAGTCCGCAATTCCATGCATGCTGACTTGTAGGCCAGATGTCATCCCAAGATATATGGCAATTACATGAGGACCCAGAGGGTCTGTGCTGATAACGAAGCATGAAGCCAGGGTGGGACTAGCAGCGACCAGAGCGAGGTTCACGGCAGGACAAGACGCAGCGCGGCCGGGGAGGTCTCCTCACTCACATATGGACTGGTAATGTAAGGATACGGGGGAGGGAGGGATTTGGGAACATTCACACGCTGCAGATCGGTTTTTGCAATAATTCCTGCTAACGTCTATTCATCTGTATGGAGTTTGCAGAAACACTGGTGGGTGATGGATTTACTGGTAACGTGAATGGGACCGAAACACATCTGTAATCAGAACTTCAGAAACTGGGTGCAAAGTCCTGCTGCAACAATAGCAGCACCATCAGGTGCCATGGTCGGCCAGGTTCCTTGAATTCAGCCCTATGACTGAATTCTGTCCAAATTAGAGGTGCAGGTAAGAACACCAGATACAGCTGTGATGTAGAGGTCCCGGGGCCAGCAGCCACATCGGTAGCCCAACTAGAGCCCTACGATCCTCCTACCTGCCGGCATCCTTGGCGCCTCTACTAAATAGTAGGCATACATCATGCATGTGTAGGACTCTATTAGGAAAAAAAAAACAGGAATTCCTCCTGACTCCCCATACACATGTATGCCCAACTCAGCTGAGCGTCCATATGCCCTGCATGAGCAGAGAGGGAGGTGGAGAAAGCCTCTGCCAAATATCTCTGGAGGCGGCTTATCTGCCTAGAGAACAAATGGGTCAGATGTGCTAAAATCCAAACGTGATCCTGGGGGAGAGAGGAGGGAGGCCCCAATAAACATTAGATAGTCGGCCAGTCCCACCGAAATCCATGCCTGTACCCAACGTCAGACTGATGCGTGAGCTTCTCACATTTAAGGCTTGAACGCCCCATCAATTACCCAAATGAAGGGACAGAAGGTACAGCCAGATGGAGCCGCGCCCGTGTTATCAATAACGAGCTCACCGCTAACTCTGCGGACAGTCAGGGTCTCTCAGGGGTGGGGTCACCACTAATTAGATACCAATGGCCCATTTTTTTAGTTTTAAGCCCAGGAACACCCCTTTAATTATGCCAAGATGCGGCACTAATGGGTCTTCACTTTTTGGCATTTATACAGTAAAAACCTATAAAGCTTTACATACTTTGCCCTTACTGGAAAAGATCAGGAAACCACAATCTTCTACATGAAAGAAAACTAAACACGTTGAATCTGTGTCTCAGCAATGGAATAATATCTGAACAGACGCAAAGGCTACGCTGCAGTCTAGGTCCATGTCTTCCCCCTACGCTGCAGTCTAGGTCCATGTCTTCCTCCTACGCTGAAGTCTAGGTCCATGTCTTCCTCCTACCCTGCAGTCTAGGTCCATATCGTCTCCCTACGCTGCAGTCTAGGTCCATGTCTTCCCCCTACGCTGCAGTCTAGGTCCATGTCTTCCCCCTACGCTGCAGCCTAGGTCCATGTCTTCCCCCTACGCTGCAGCCTAGGTCCATGTCTTCCCCCTACGCTGCAGCCTAGGTCCATGTCTTCCCCCTACGCTGCAGTCTAGGTCCATGTCTTCCTCCTACGCTGAAGTCTAGGTCCATGTCTTCCTCCTACCCTGCAGTCTAGGTCCATATCGTCTCCCTACGCTGCAGTCTAGGTCCATGTCTTCCCCCTACGCTGCAGTCTAGGTCCATATCTTCTCCCTACGCTGCAGTCTAGGTCCATATCGTCTCGCTACGCAGCAGTCTAGGCCCATGTCTTCTCCCTACGCTGCAGTCTAGGTCCATGTCTTCCTCCTACGCTCAGTTTAGGTCCATGTCTTCCGCCTACGCTGAAGTCTAGGTCCATGTCTTCTCCCTACCCTACAGTCTAGGTCCATGTCTTCCCCCTACGCTGCAGTCTAGGTCCATATCTTCTCCCTACCCTGCAGTCTAGGTCCATGTCTTCTCCCTACCCTGCAGTCTAGGTCCATGTCTTCCCCCTACGCTGCAGTCTAGGCCCATGTCTTCTCCCTACCCTACAGTCTAGGTCCATGTCTTCCCCCTACGCTGCAGTCTAGGTCCATATCTTCTCCCTACCCTACAGTCTAGGTCCATGTCTTCCCCCTACGCTGCAGTCTAGGTCCATATCTTCTCCCTACCCTGCAGTCTAGGTCCATGTCTTCCCCCTACGCTGCAGTCTAGGTCCATATCTTCTCCCTACGCTGCAGTCTAGGTCCATATCGTCTCCCTATGCAGCAGTCTAGGCCCATGTCTTCTCCCTACGCTGCAGTCTAGGTCCATGTCTTCCCGCTACGCTGCAGTCTAGGTCCATGTCTTCCCCCTACGCTGCAGTCTAGGTCTATATCTTCCCCCTACGCTGCAGTCTAGGTCCATGTCTTCCTCCTACGCTGCAGTCTAGGTCCATGTCTTCCCACTACACTGCAGTGTAGGTCCATGTCTTCCCACTACGCTGCAGTCTAGGTCCATGTCTTCCCACTACGCTGCAGTCTAGGTCCATATCGTCTCCCTATGCTGCAGTCTAGGTCCATGTCTTCTCCCTACGCTGCAGTCTAGGCCCATATCGTCTCCCTACGCTGCAGTCTAGGTCCATGTCTTCCCCCTACACTGCAGTCTAGGTCCATGTCTTCCCCCTACGCTGCAGTCTAGGTCCATGTCTTGTCCTACGCTGCAGTCTAGGTCCATGTCTTGTCCTACGCTGCAGTCTAGGTCCATGTCTTGTCCTACGCTGCAGTCTAGGTCTGTGTTTTCCCCCTTTGCTGCAGTCTAGACTCAACTCGAATTCTGCATTTTCCCCTATTCCTATACCAATCAGTACAGATAAATAACTCTGACTCACCTCTTCAGGAAATAGGTGCAGCCTCTGCATCATGGTTCTCCTATAAAGGTTTTTGGGCAACATCCCATTTGTAGCCAGTCTAACGATCTGAAAAATAAAAGGGATATGTGGTTATCATAAATATCAAATCCCCATCACAGGACACGTATCCTACTGACGTCAGATACACCTAGGGTCCTAATACTAAATATCCTGCTTTGTATGCTGCTCATCTGACATATTAACACCTTTTTAATTTTTTATATCAAAGGGATCTTTAGTAAAATCTGTGTCCACATCACTTTTGATCGCTGTAGATATAAATAAAAGAACCACAAATCTCTGATAGAGAGTAAGATATCATTTTATTTGCCCTAAGGCATAATAACAAACAAACAAAGAAACAAAACCCAACATAATTCAAACAGTCTTTTTTCCAAATGTATTTTTGTGTCTTCCGTTCCTATGGCATCTCCTTGGTAACAGACTACAAACAATCCCTGTGTAGTCTGATTTTACCAACATGCTGCCTTTTATTTGTCCCCGATGTCTTAACCTACTGACTTGCTTGCTATCATAATGGGTTTGATGGAAACGATTTAAGATTCAGGATCAGACTATCCATAGGTCTGTATAAGAGATGTGAACATAAAACGGTGGGGTATGTATAATTAGGATTATTCTTTTTTTTTTTTTAGGATTATTTTTTTTAGAATTATTCATTTTTTTTTATCTTAGTTGCACTGAAGTGCTAAAAAAAAGGTCTGGAAAAGGTGGAAGTGACCTAGGGATATCCGGCAAATATGTGAAGGTATCATAGATGCTTCCTATCTGAAGGCTTTCCTAAGCGGTGTTCTTCATCAGGACTCCCGACAGCTTCTTTGTATCTTCTTGACACGAGACCTTGCAGTATGATTTATTAGTGTCAGATTACCAAGAGGGGCACAAACAAGCAGGGGCCGGCTCGCAGGGAGGATTACACAACATATGAGACTGATCTGTCAGGAGAGAGATTAAACCCCCCCTAGAGAGGAGGAATGTGACAGGTGACACCCCCCCCCCGCTAATGATGGACACGGAGCCCTGGATGAATATTCGTACATTTCCTACAAACATGAGAGACTCTTCCAACTTGTAGGTATAGGACATGGTCGGCTGAGCTTTGGTATAAGGGTGGGGTGTGGACTTCATGGGCTCGTCCATAGGAAAGGTGTGGGAGCAGACTGTGAGCCCCCCATGACTGTCAGCTGCTTAAAGGGGAAGAACAAGCAACTTTACAAGTTACTTCTCAAGAACAGAGGAATTTTTAGTTCTATAGTTTAATTCTTGTTGCCAAGAAAACCGTCCACCTCTGCCGTCTATCGGTGGTCCCGTAACCGGGGGGCGCAGCTGGCCGGATCTTACGATGCTGCCGAGACAAAGCTGTGTCCTATTGAAGTAAATGTGATGGTGCTGCCATATTAGTCAGTAACTTCTTAAAGGGAATCTGTCAGCATGTTCTTGCTATGTAATCTGAGAGCAGCATTATGTAGGGGCTGAGATCCTGATTCTAGCGATGTAACGCTTACTGGGTTGTTTGTTGTCATTTAAAAAAAAAAAACAGTGTTTTATCAGCAGGAGATTATCACTACAGGACTAGCTGTCTCGTGCCTCCGAGTCCAACCAAGGCCCCATCACTGACTGGCAGCTTTCTGCTTATGCACGGTATCTACAAAAACCAGCCAATCAGGACGGGGCTATAGAGAGCACAGCATTCAGAGAACTGCTAGATCTGTAGCAGAGAAATATGTGATTTTATAAAAACTGCAGCCCAGTAAGTGATACATCGCTGGAATCAGGATCTCAGGCCCTACGTGATGCTGTTCTCAGATTACATAGCATAGATTCCCTTTAAGGGAAGGGGGTAATAATGAAGTAATGTGCAGAGTGCCACAGTACAGGGAACTACGAGTCTATTTTATTGGCCAATGTGATAAATGAAGAAGTCCACACTAGCAGAGCTTACGTGCAGTCAGCCGTGATCTGGGAGCACCTCCATTGCTGTGGCCAGAAGATGCCGTCAGCCGGCCTGAGCCCAGGTGTGTATTATGGAGGTAACATGCCATATGATGTGCCGCTCCCACCTACGGGCACAAAATATTTCTACAAAGGACATTTCTATGACTGTGAGACGTGTCCAGAGCCGCTGCTGGTACAAGGGAAGGAGCTAAATGCTAAGCTCTACCGCCATCTAGTGCTTACGTTCTACAGCTGCACGGAGGAGGCAGAAATACAGACATTTAGTCATTATTATGGCCCCTTATTTTACAGCAGCCCCCGCACACACATCGCATGCACCTGAGCTCACAATCTCCCCATCTCCAGCCATTATTACAGGGAGTCAAGGGTTCAGGACAGGTAGGAGGAGAACCGCGCTCACTCCAGGCAGAGGTTACCCTCCGCTTCACCTGAAAGTTACGCGGATTTCTGTGTTTTTTTTTTCCTTTTTACAGATCCTCTCCTAGTGGAGAATACATAAAACTGGGCGATGAAGGCATTACACCACCGATCCACAGGAGAGATCATTGCAGGATCCTTAGAGATCTGGTGGCTCCTTGTCCCGTGTGTGAATGGAGAAGATCCCGTCCATTCACCTCTACAGATGGCAGTGTAGAACCGGAGGGTGCACATGTGCAGGGGAACACCAAACCCCAGGGTTCATGATCGGTGGTGGACTCAGGATCCCACAGCCGTCCTCCTATGGAGCGGCGATGTTATTGATGGGAAATATTAGGGGCTTTGATATTCATGGCTGTAAAACCTGAGGCATTGGGGAGTGAGACCTCCGACTGAAAGGGCTGAAGAGCTCCAGAAACAAACAATGCCCAGGCGTAGTGACGAGTACTGCCCAAAATACATGGAGCTGTTCTTCACAAGTAATCAGCAAACTCTGAGCACTTTTTTTTGTAAAATTTGCTGAAAAATATTTTATTGTCATTTTGCAGAGTCTTGAAGGCTGACTTATATCCATCGAGTTCAACCTATAGTATGACATGCTGAAACAGAGGAAGGCAAAATACCAATGGCCGGGCACCAATAGCTCCATATGAGGGGAAAAAAATTACAACTCCTTTTGTGGTGAATCAGCCATAACAACATAATACAGCAGTTAGTTTCATAGTCTCACTGCTCACACAGTAAAGAATCCATAGTCACTGCTCGTACAGTAAAGAATCTACAAGGTCTCAGCTCATACAGTAAAGAATCCATAGTGTCACTGCTCGTATAGTAAATAATCCATAGGGTCTCAGCTCATACAGTAAAGAATCCAGTTTCACTGCTCGTCTAGTAAAGAATCCATAATCACACTGCTCGTACAGTAAAAAATCCATAGTCTCACTGCTCAGACAGTAAAGAATCCATAGTGTCACTGCTCGTACAGTACATAATTCATAGTGTCACTGCTCATACAGTAAAGAATCCATAGTGTCACTGCTCGTACAGTACATAATTCATAGTGTCACTGCTCGTACAGTAAAGAATCCATAGTGTCACTGCTCGTACAGTAAAGAGTCCATAGTCTCACTGCTCGTACAGTAAAGAATCCATAGTCTCACTGCTCGTACAGTAAAGAATCCATAGTCTCACTGCTACTACAGTAAAGAATCCATAGTCTCACTGCTACTACAGTAAAGAATCTATAGTCTCACTGCACGTACAGTAAAGAATCAGTCTGAGGATGGAGAAACCTTCTATCCTCTAGACGTAGTGTATCCCCCTTGACGCTGTTGCAGGCCTAGGTGTAAACAGCTCATTATACAGACTTCTGTACTGTCCTCATACTTGTACATTGTAATAAGAAGCTGCTAAGTCTTAATTTTTACAAACTGAATTTTTTACAAAAAGAAAAGCGGCAAATAACGATTCCTCTTTTTCTGTGACAGGAGAAGGTAATACGCCGTGTTCTGAGTCCGAGCTGTGATCTTTTTTACTAGGCAGCAGGTGAAATCTTAACTGTCAAGATCTACCCTCCCCATATTTCACATTTCTCCCTCCAGCGAGGAGAAGAAAAATATTACCGTCACTAAATGATTTATGCAGCGAGTGGCAGTAGCCTCAGGTCGGGTGCAAAGAGAGGATGACTGACGGCTCAGATCTGTCCAACGATCGGATGGGCACCGAGCGAAGACTACACTTGTCCCGTCACGATAGGGAGGTGATAGGGGTTAAGAGTATGGCATGTTCACAATTTGTAGCAGAAAAAAGGAGAGAAAAAAAGAAAATAAAGATTAATTTATATGGCACCTGTCAGTCTGATGGAGCCATTACATTTAATGTATGTGAACTCTTAAAGGGGTCATTGAGCGTCTCTCCTGTCACTTCTGCACGGGAGGCTAGAAGACCTTCTGATATCGAGGCCTTTTTCTTATCCAAGACCATATGTGTAGCAATACCTATAGACAGGTTAGGACCATCCCTAAGGGTACACCTTGTCACGGTGGGCACACATTGACGCGGAGGGCACACCTTGTCTCAGTGGGTACACCTTGTCGCGGAGGGCACACCTCGTCGTGGAGGGCACACTGTCGCAGTGGGCACACCTTGTCGCAGTGGGCACACCTTGTCGTGGTGGATACACTTTGTTGTAGTGGGCAAACCTTGTTGCAGTGGGCACACCTTGTCGTGGTGGGATTGCCAATACATTAACAGATGCCCAGTCGTTTTTCTGCAATTTTCTTGACTGCGCATTGCAGATTTGTCAATTTCTTTGCTTTTTTTTTATGACACTTACAGTCATGGACAAAAAAAAAAAAGTGTTGGCATCCTTAAAATTTTTCTCGCAGAAAAATATTGCAATTACACGTTTTATTATACACATGTTTATTTCCTTTGTGTGTCTTGGAACAACACAAAACAGAGGGAAAAAAAGGCAAATTAGAAAATTTCACACAAAACACATAAGAGGGGACAGACAAAATTGTTAGCAACTTTACAAAATTGTGGGCAAAGAACTTAGTTTCAAGTATGTGATGTTCATTCAACTCACCTGTGGCAAGCAACAGGTGTGGGCAATATGAAAATCACATCTGAAACCAGATGAAAAGGGGAGAAGATGGCTCAGTTTTTGCATTGTGTCTCTGTGTGTACCACACTAAGCATGGAGAACAGAAAGGAGAAGAGAACTCTCTGAGGACTTGAAAACCAAAATTGTTGAACATTATCAACAATCTCAAGGTCACAAGTCCATCTCCAGATATCTTGAGGGTCCTTTGTCCATGGTGCGCAACGTAATCAAGAAGTTTACAACCCATGGCACCGTAGCTAATCTCCCTGTATGTGGATCACAGTGAAAAAATGATGAAAGGCTGCAACACAGGATAGTCCGGATGGCGGGTAAGCAGCCCCAATCAAGTTCCAAAGAAATGCAAGCTGTCCTGCAGGCTCAGGGTGCTTCAGTGTCTGTGCAAACTATGCGTCGACAATTGAATGAAATGAAACGCTAGGTAGGAGGTTCAGGAGGACCCCACTGCTGACACAGGCAGAAATAAAACTAGACTGAAGTCTGTCAAAAATGTATGTGAGTAAGCGAAAATCCTTCTGGGAAAGAGTCTTGTGGACAGATGAGACCAAGATAGAGCTGTTTGGTACAGCACATCATTCCACTGTTTACTGAAAACGGAATGAAAAAAGAACACCGTACCTACAGTAAGACATGGTGGAGGTTCAAAGATGTTTTGGGTTGTTTTGTTGCCTATGGCACTTGGTACTTTGACTGAGTGCAATGAGTCCGGATCTAAATCCCATTGATTACCTGTAGAAAGATCTTAAAATTGCGGTTGGGAGAAGGCACCTTCAAACATGAGAGACCTGGAGCAGTTTGCAAAAGAAGAATGGTCCAAAATTCTAGTTGAGAACTGTAGGAAGCTTATTGATGGTTACAGGAAGTGACTGATTGCAATTATTCATTCCAATGGGTGTGCATCCAAATATTAAGAGGAGGGTGCCAACAATTTTATCAGGGGTTTTGTGAGAAATTATGTCCAATTTGCCATTATGTCTCTGTTTTTTGTGGTGTTCCAGTACACACAAAGGAAATAAATGTGTATAACAAAACATATGTAATTGCAATAATTTTCTGGGACAATTTCAAGGGTGCCAACACTTTTGGCTATGAATGTACATGAAAAAAATAAATAAAACATCAAAATAATCTTGTTTCTCAAGTTCTACCTTTCTCCCAACAACCACTCCCTCTACCCCCGGTATGGTGTTCTCCATTCATGTGTGGCTTATGTTCCAGTATTAGGAAGGAGCACAAAGATCTGCAGGACCCTGGTCTCTCGGCTACGTCACTAGTCGGTGGCAGATGGATGTGGCCTCTGAGGGCCTCCTCAGCACCTTTTCTGATTTGTAGGCCGGGTACAACTCAGTTGTCGCAGGTTGACGCTGTGCCGAGCCGACTAATGAGACGACTCCAATGACTACTCAGCAAGAGATCAGGATTTACTGCAATCTGCGACCATCTGAGCTGTCAGGGATAATCCATTCCATTAGGAGACGATAGAATAGTCAACACTTACGGCGGTGGGATCCTTCCGGTGGAGAACAAATGCTGGGACTTGTTTAAAGCCTCCAGGATATCTGAAAAGAAAGAAACAAGAGGACATGATGGAGAATTCACTCCGAGTAGACTCTGGTCAGGTCACATTCTTGCATAATAAAATGCATCTATACGTGGACTGCGGAGATAATCTGACCATGACCCGGCTGACTTCTTCAAGTGTATGGAACCAGTTCACCATCCACATCAATGTCATCACAACTATGTGTCACTGTTCACATTAAAGGAGACAGTAGATTCTTCTGAATTTGGCGATTTGGTCACTGGCATTAACTACACCTTACATGCACGGCTGTACGGGCAGGAACCTAAAGTTTAAGGTGACGCTCTGATTACATTTTCAGAATTAGTAACGTAGATCAGGTTGAGTCATGTACAAAGACAAGTTTCCCAGGCGATCTGTCTCACAATACAATATAGAAGAACCTATAGAAGAAAACAAAGTTCCCTTCTGATGTCACTACTGGCTTTACAGCTATTGGCTAAAGCTGTTCCTCACAATCCT
Source organism: Ranitomeya variabilis (assembly GCF_051348905.1). Classification (NCBI taxonomy): domain Eukaryota; kingdom Metazoa; phylum Chordata; class Amphibia; order Anura; family Dendrobatidae; genus Ranitomeya; species Ranitomeya variabilis. The sequence continues at coordinate 538,606,802 of NC_135237.1, forward strand.
CCTGCTCTGCAGCTATTGGCTGAAGCTGTTCCTCACAGGATTGCTGCTCCTCACTGACTTCCTGCTCTGCAGCTATTGGCTGAAGCTGCTCCTCACAATCTTCCTGCTCTGCAGCTATTGGCTGAAGCTGTTCCTCACTGACTTCCTGCTCTGCAACTATTGGCTGAAGCTGTTCCTCACTGACTTCCTGCTCCGAAGCTATTGGCTGAAGCTGCTCCTCACTGACTTCCTGCTCCGTAGCTATTTAGCTGAAGCTGCTCCTTACTAACTTCCTGCTCTGCAGCTATTGGCTGAAGCTGTTCCTCAGACTTCCTGCTTTACAGCTACTGGCTGAAGCTGCTCCTCAAATCTTCCTGCTCCGCAGCTAATGGCTGAAACTGTTCCTCATAGGATTCCTGCTCAGCAGCTATTGGCTGAAGCTGCTCCTCACTGACTTCCTGCTCTGAAGGTATTGGCTGAAGCTGCTCCTCACTGACTTTCTGCTCTGAAGGTATTGGCTGAAGCTGCTCCTCACTGACTTCCTGCTCTGAAGTTATTGGCTGAAGTTGCTCCTCAATGACTTCTTCCTCTGCAGCTATTTAGCTGAAGCTGCTCCTTACTGACTTCCTGCTCTGCAGCTACTGGCTGAAGTTGTTCCTCAGACTCTCTGCTCTTCAGCTATTGGCTGAAGCTGCTCCTCACTGACTCTCTGCAATGCAGCTATTGGCCGATGCTGCTTTTCTCAGACTTTTGGCTCTGTAGCTATTGGCTGAAGCTGTTCACAGAATTTCTGAAATGCTGTGGAGGCTAGCAGCAGGGGAATGCGCGACCATACAGTTGACGCAAGATGCCAATCACTCAGATGCGCCCCTGAAGGCAGACATTGAAAAAAAACCACACTTTAAGAATGGGGAGCAAAACTCCTCGTCTCCAGTATCGTGGGGCCTCTTTTGGAACACCCCCGACCAATCACACGACTGTGACATTCATGGTTAAAAATCTTGTAAGTCGAGAGGTTCTCACTGTTCACTTACCCCGTATGTGAGGAGTAAACCTTCTGTTCCCATTTATTTCCAGAAAAGGCGATGTGTCTGGTGTTCTTCACCACCACGTGGTCTCCGCAGTCACCTGCACAACACAGACCAAGCCCACAGTTATAGGAGGAGTCCAGATATTACCGCACTACACAGACGTGGCACATGGCCACAGCGGGCAGTGACTGGCTGCAGCGGTCATGTGAAAGGATGTATGACAGACACATTACGATTGCAGGTCACCGTGCCAGCAGAACATCGGTGCTGGCACGGTGACTAATAGACTAGTATCAGTTTTGACTTTCAGGAAACCCATACAACCCTTTCAAAAACCCGAAAACCTCAATGATGTGGCAGCAATTCCTTTATTGCTCCAATGCATCTAAGAGAAGAAATAAGGCAGCATTCTCGCCAACTACTTCAGCTTCTATGCAGACTTATGCGTTTCCATAGCTACAGACTACAAACAAAACTGGTGTGTAGTCTGACTCCGCACCTTACTCTCCTCCCCCACTGTCTGTAGAAAACGTGACAGATGGAGCGGGGCAATAAATGTCCTCTCATTGATAATTTGTCATCTGCAAAAATGGCAGGCGATTTTTTATTAACGTGTACCTGTCCTTTCATACAAAACCTGTTAAAAATCATGTTCTTGCTGCCATCAGCCCCCTATAAACAGGTTACAACTGCACTGGATGCACATACTGGTCTAATATGTTCAGGAACTGTCCTGATCACCATCTGCAACTTGCCACACACTCTTGTGCAGGGAGCAGTTTCTAATCATCTCCATTCTGCCAGAACGAAAGGTGCTGGAGCTTTCTTTTCCCTCACTTTCCAGCATGTATTGAACCAGTCATTGTACAATGGATTACCTGTCCCACGGTGGAAGCACACCTCTCTGTTATGCCTGTATGAATTTTCAACAGACAACAGGGCAGAAACAGAGACAAAGCGCCGTCCCCACTTCATGTAGTGACAAACCCTGCCTGCACCTCCTGTAGAGAGACAAAGTTCTGCCCCCACTTCCTGTAATCCATCTGTGTCTCTGAAAGAAGGGAGACACCCAGCGGCCTACGGCAGAAAAAAAAAACACCTAGGGAGCTACAGAGAAGAGAGACTCCATGGGCCCTTCAGAGAAGAGAGACAACTAGAGGCCTACAGAGACAAGAGACCTACAGAGAAGAGAGACTCCATGGGGCCTACAGAGAAGAGTGACGCCTAGGGGCCTACAGAGAAGAGAGAAACGTAGGGCCTACAGAGAAGAGACTCCATGGGGCCTACAGAGAAGTGACACCTAGGGGCCTACAGTGAAGAGAGAAACGTAAGGCCTACAGAGAAGAGAGACTCCATGGGCCCTTCAGACAAGAGAGACAACTAGAGGCCTACAGAGACAAGAGACACACTGAGAAGAGAGACTTCATGGGGCCTACAAAGAAGAGTAACACCTAGGGGCCTACACAGAAGAGAGAAACGTAGGGCCTACACAGAAGAGAGACTCGTAGGGGCTTATACAGAAGAGAGACACGTAGGGGTCTACACAGAAGAGAGACACGTAGGGGCCTACACAGAAGAGAGACACATAGGGGCCTACACAGAAGAGAGACACGTAGGAGCCTACACAGAAGAGAGACACGTAGGAGCCTACACAGAAGAGAGACACGTAGGAGCCTACACAGAAGAGACACGTAGGAGCCTACACAGAAGAGAGACACGTAGGAGCCTACACAGAAGAGAGACACGTAGGGGCCTACACAGAAGAGTGACACATAGGGGCCTACACAGAAGAGAGACACGTAGGGGCCTACACAGAAGAGAGACACCTAGGAGCCTACAGAGAAGAGACACACCTAGGGGCCTACAGAGGAGAGACACCTAGGGGCCTACAGAGAAGAGAGACACCTAGGAGCCTACAGAGAAGAGAGACACCTAGGAGCCTACAGAGAAGAGAGACACCTAGGAGCCTACAGAGAAGAGAGACACATATGAGCCTACAGAGAAGAGAGACACCTAGGGGGGCTACAGAGAAGAGAGACACCATGAGACCTACAAAGAATAAAGACACCTAGGGGTCTACAAGAAGAGACACCTAGGAGCCTACAGAGAAGAGAGACACCTTGGAGCCTACAGAGAAGAGAGACACCTAGGAGCCTACAGAGTAGAGAGACACCTAGGAGCCTACAGAGTAGAGAGACACCTAGGAGCCTACAGAGTAGAGAGACACCTAGGAGCCTACAGAGTAGAGAGACACCTAGGAGCCTACAGAGTAGAGAGACACCTAGGGGCCTACACAGAAGAGAGACACGTAGGGGCCTACGGGAAAAGAAAAACACCTAGGGGAGTACAAAGAAGAGAGGCAACTAGGGACCTACAGGAGAAGAAAAACACCTAGGGGACTACAGGAGAAGAGAGACACCTAAGGGCCTACAGAGAAGAGAGACAACCAGAGGCCTACAGAGACATCTAGAGGCCTACAGAGACGAGAGACTTGCAAAGAACTCGAGAAAACTAGATACTTACAGAGAAGAGAGACACCTAGGGGCCCTACAGAGAAGAGAGAACTAGGGGCCTACGGGAGAAGATAAACACCTAGGGGATTACAGAGAAGACTAGACAACTAGAGACCTACAGAGGAGAGAGATACCTAACAGTCTACAGGGAAGGGAGACACCTAAGGGACTTTGGGAGAAGAAAAACAACTAGGGGACTACAAAGAGAGACACCTAGGGCCTACAGAGAAGAAATACAACTATTGACCTACAGAGAAGAGGAGAAGAGAGACAACTGGAGACCTACAGAAAAGACAAGACAACTAGAGACCTACAGAAAAGATAAGACACCATGGAACCTACAGAGAAGAGACTCCTGGGGCTTACAGAGACACCTAAGACCCACAGGGAAGACGAGACAACTAGAGATCTACAGAGAAGACGAGACAACTAGAGACTAGTGATGAGCAAATATACTCATTACTTGAGATTTCTCGAGCATGCTCGGGGGTCCCCAGAGTATTTTTTAGTGCTCGGAGATTTAGTTTTTCTTGCCACAGCTGAATGATTTACATCTGTTAGCCAGCATAAGTACATGTGGGGGTTGCCTGGTTGCTAGGGAATCCCCACATGTTATCAAGCTGGCTAGTAGCTGTATATCATTCAGCTACGGCAAGAAAAACTAAATCTCCGAGCACTAAAAAATACTAGGAGGACCCCCGAGCGTGCTCGAGAAATCTCGAGTAGCGAGTATATTCGCTCATCACTACTAGAGACCCACAGAGGAGACACCATGGGACCTACAAAGAAGAGACACCTAGGGCCTACAGGGAAGAAAGACAACTAGAGATCTACAGAAAAGACAAGACAACTAGGGACCTACAAAGAAGAGACACACCTAGGGGGGCTACAGAGAAGAGAGACACCATGAGACCTACAAAGAATAAAGACACCTAGGGGTCTACAAGAAGAGACACCTAGGGGCCTACAGAGAAGAGACACCATGAGACCTACAAAGAATAAAGACACCTAGGTTCCTACAAGAAGAGACACCTAGGAGCCTACAGAGAAGAGAGACACCTAGGAGCCTACAGAGAAGAGACACCTAGGGGCCTACAGAGAAGTGAGACACCTAGGGACCTACAGAGAAGTGAGACACCTAGGGGGGCAACAGAGAAGAGAGACAGCTAGGGTCCAACACTCTGGGGTGATCTGGGGGGATAAGACTCCATAATGCATTAGCTCCGTGATTTGCAGACTGCCCATTTATCACATTATCTATCCAATAAGAGCAGGTTGTCTGGACGCAGAGGGATCATTTCAGAAAATGTGGAAACCTGGTGATCAGAGACGACTCCAGAATATGACAAGTGTGGCGTCGGTACACAAAGTACACTATTTCCACTATGAAGGGAATTTCCTACAGAAAGGTCAGATGAAGGTAAGAGGCGGCCTCCATTACCGAATCCTTGGTATGTGTAAATAATTCATTTCCATTATCCGTGTGTCATTCCTTCCTGCCTCGAAGAGGAAACCATCATGGCGACCAGCGAAATCCATCGCTCGTATCCATTATCCAATCTAAAACTACGAGATCAATCACCAGCTTGATGTCGAGGCGCGTTCATCGTCCTGCACCATGAAAATGTGTGTCAGCACCGACATAGTAATGTGATAACAGTCCCGGGACCCCCGGGGGGAGCGGCCGGTCGTATCTATAGACATAGTGTAAAACTTTTCACCTGCACAATTAACTAAAAAGCCTAAAACATGAGATGCAGATATATCCCAGAGCGTGAGGATAGCGATCTCCATTCCTGACATTCCGGTGACTGGAGACATTAACCCTCAGTACAAGATATCTACTGACATGGATCAGGAGATGAGGCAAGTGTGGGCGGCCATCACCAGAGACCCCCATCGACATGAACGGAGTCAATCTCGCTTGTGTGGACACCTCTCCATGCATCAGGTGGATCCCAGAGGAAGGACTTGCATCCATGAGACACTTATCACTGGGTTATAGGAGAGATGCTGAGCAGAGAAAAGGCCAAAAGGGCTGCAGACCCTCAAGGTGGCCCTGACAACTAGACGTTGTTATTTTTCTTGATCTGTGGCCCCCACCCATACACTGGCATGCGTTCTCCATGCACATACAGGAGGAGGATGAGGGCACCTCCGGTGGTGGCAGACAACCTGCAGCGAGAAAAAGGATTGGGCATGCTGAAATCCAACATGCCCCATCCTTCAGTTCCTCCTTGGAATACCCACCATTTTATATTGGTGCACTATAAAGGTAAGGTGATGCAATTTTTGATAAACAAATTTATGGGGAAAAATTATCAAAAAAGGTGCAAAGTGAATGTAGTAAAGTTGTCCAAACTGTTTCGGCTCAAGCCCACCCAAAAGCCAACCTTCCCCCTACCCTCTACAATGAGGCCTCTCATTATACCAAGAAATTTTTCAGACAGATGCCCGCGATGGTTGCCCCTTTACAGTATCCTGTGGGCACGCCGAGGTAAGACGCACATTACACAGTATCATTTTCTGTGCAGGATGCTCTCATACGGGGCACTGGCACCAACAGAGACATGCTGTCGGGGGAAGCACTGGCACACCAGAGGCAAGCTCTTGTAGGATGCACTGGCACTGCCAGATACAAGTTCTCATAGAGGGCACTGGCACCGCCAGATGCAAGCTCTTGCACGGTGCACTGGCACTGCCAGATGCAAGCTCTTGCACGGTGCACTGGCACTGCCAGATACAAGCTGTTGCACGGTGCACTGACACTGCCAGATACAATCTCATGCACGGTGCACTGGCACTGCCAGATACAAGCTCATGCACGGTGCACTGGCACTGCCAGATACAAGCTCTTGCACGGTGCACTGGCACTGCCAGATACAAGCTCTTGCACGGTGCACTGACACTGCCAGATACCAGCTCTTGTCCGGTGCACTGGAACTGCCAGATACAAGCTCTTGTACGGTGCACTGGCACTGCCAGATACAAGCTCTTGTACGGGGCACTGGCACCGCCAGATGCAAGCTCAGGTACGGTGCACTGGCACCGCCAGATACAAGCTCTTGCACGGTGCACTGGCACTGCCAGATACAAGCTCTTGTGCGACATTTCACACATTTCATGACTTTTAGCAGCTGTCATTCAGGTATTCTGATATGATAGATGGTTCCCCGGAACAGTCGCCTTGTGCACAAGTCCTAACACCTCCTATGGGACACTGCACAGCCGATGGCCATAGCGACAGAATCTGCTGCACACATCCAGCTCACAGGGGGAAGCGAGAGCGTGTTACGGAGGATGACTCATGGCTGCCATAAGCGCCATCCATGCAGTCCTGCAGTTACTCGTCACCACCGCAAAGGCTTCCAATGATCTGACGGATGGTATCGCGGCCCAGTGACCCTTAATCAGGCTGTCGTCAGCGGGGGTCTCCACTTATACAGCTGCTTGGTGATTTACAGTGACCTGAGCCCGGTATTTCACACTTGGACTATAGACTGTATCTTGCAGGTAGGAGAAGCCACGGAGCACATTTCTGTTTACCCACAGTTTCCTCCAAGACCATGGGGTCACCAGGAACACAACATTTAGCCCAGAAACACGGCCAACTATCTAATGAGTATGAGTGTGTCAATCTCCCCACTGAAAATTTACAACGCAGGGTTAAAGCTCCTCCTAAGTCGGGAATCCTTGGAAGACAGAAGCGTTTTATTACAGCTTCTGTCTTCTCCTTTGTTGGCTCCACAGACCTCAGTGAGCGCTGTACAACAAGCTGAAGCATCTGTAGGACCTGGAGATCACACAATCTTCGGGTCTCTATCGACATAGCAGACTTGCTGAGTCCTAGTAGTCACCTCTGCCAGTGACGGCCATTTCCACCTGTAACCAGGGTCTTCTATGGACGCACCAGTTACAGACGGGAAAAAAAAACAACAATAAAAGAAAATATATTTATATCTCCCAGAGAATTTTTATGATCTTTTTGGGGAGAAATTATGTAAAAAAAATATAGAAATAAGTATAAAAACAGCTGCTAGAAAAAAAAAAAAAAACATATGAAGTACACCCCCTCTGAAAAAAAAAAGAAAAAAAGGTTTGTGCCCCTTCATCATACAGACGATGAGACTCTCTCAGGAGGTGGAAGACAGGTGAAAAAAAACCTGTACACGCAGCTATGTGACTGGGGGGCAAGTGGCGTCCGTCCAGGAAGAATGATGAATATGTCAGAAAAAAGGCACCGGCCCTACCAATGCGGAGCAGCTGCCGGCTCGCGGAGGCATTAATAACATCTCCTGTGTGTTCCTACATGTCCTACACGTTACTGTGCGGCCTCCCCACCCCGAAATCTGTGACGCTCGCTCACATTCCAGTGAGTGAATACGAGGAGGGTGCGCTCTCTACCCACCGATCACGGAGGCATCAGGGATCTGCAGTACCGGGCCACGGCCACTGTAGAAATGATGGCGCTGCTGTGCATCCAGGAACCTCTGGTCAGTGCCGGTTTTTACCCAATTGCTTGTATTGGAGGCCAAAAATAATTTTCACATATACATTTTTGTGTAATTTGCTATGGACTAGGGTTGAGCGACCTTTTTTTTTTTAGGGTCGAGTCGGGTTTTGCGAAACCCGACTGTCTTAAAAGTCGAGTGAAATCGGCCGACCACCGTGAAAAGTCAGGGATATCCCTCCCTCCCTCCCTCCTTCCTTCCCCCAGAACGGTAGGACTGCTTTTACACATTGCAAATCGCTGCAACATGCAAGCGAAAAAATGGCGATAGTTGTGCACGCCCCCTGACACCTATCTCATCACTCTGCCGCTCCTTCATTGGCTGCAAAAATGGCGCTAGACGCGTCATTCGAAACGCGACTTTGGCGCCAAGTTCGCGTGGCTGACCCCGCACAGGGATCGGGTCGGGTTTCCTGAGACGCTGACTTTGCCAAAAGTCGGCGAATTATGAAAATGACCGATCCGTTTCGCTCAACCCTACTATGGACTAGAGGGATTTCTTTTATAAGAATTGTTTATTTTTTGTTTATACATATTTTTTAATTTTTCTGCTGAAAATAAACCATTAAGGGACTTTATTAGTGAGCAGAATGGCGGAAGTATGGGTCGCCAACACGGCAGAACTACGGGTCGCCAGCATGGTGGAAGTATGGGTCGCCAGCACGGCAGGGCTTTAGGTCACCAGCACGGCGGAGGTAGGGCTCAACAGCACGGCGGGGCTTTGGGTCGCCAGCACAGCGGAGGTAGGGCTCGCCAGCACGGCAAGCTTTTTCCATTTCAACAGGCACTGTACAGCTGCCCCAAATAATGAGGGATCTGCCGCATTATAGTACCAATATCCTTGTTAGAGCTGTGCTGGTCTAATTAGTACCTTGGTGATCCATAGCTGCCGTCCTGCGCACTCAGATACACCATCGTGTTATGTCTGACCTCCGGGACCCCGCTGATCCTATCATTAAAGTGTCTGCAGCGCCCATGTAGTGCGGGGCGGCCCAATACACAGCAAAGATGATCTCCGTGTTACATCTTATTTTCATTAGGTGCATTAAATTGATTTCTGGAATTTACAAACCAGATTAAAAAAAAAAAAAGTTGGATCCATGAATCCCAGCAATCCCATCCCCACCTTTCTATAGAGGCCTCTGTGCAGAACACATGGTTTTTCTTTATCACATGGCGCCATCTGCTGGTGATAACTGGTATTACAAATACAGCACATATTCCTGCTTTGCACATCATCACTCAGGTAAAAATCCTGGAAATCCCTTTAAGAGCCTTTCTTCTCAAAGCTCCTAGCTAATCTGATAGAGCAGACGGCTTGGTCCTCCTGAATACTCACTCTGTGCATGGTACACAGGTTTGTGGGAACCCTGCAGGTAGGCGGCACATATGGAGGCGATCTTGCCCGGCGGCTGCATATTGGCATCGATGACATACCAAACCCTGGAGAATGTCGCCCATTGCTGAAAAGCAAGAAAAAAAAATGGGAAAAAAGAAAGATTAACCACACAACGTATGAAATAGTGACAGCGGCACTTAAAGGGTTATTACCGTTTTCATAAATGGCCATCGTCGGACAGTGCCTGTACATACAAGCAATGGTGCAATTTGCTGCTTAGGAAAAATTGTGTAAATTTAAAAAATAAAAAAGTTAATAGGTCAAGAAATTTTAATAAGCAGCAAACTGCAAAGAAATCCCAGGATGGAGACCTGACAGTGACGGAAGAATGGAAATGACATTTTCAGAACCTCTGGATTTATTCGTTGTGGGGTCTGAGCCCCGTGTGCAGGATCCCGACACTCACAGGTTACTAACGAGCGTCTGAGGAAGGTTCTGCCTCGCTGAACGCACTGGGGAAAATCATCAAGATCCACTGCTGGAACCTCCTGTGTAATCACCGACCAATGACGTCCCAGATGTGCTCGATGGGAGACAAGTCCGGAGACGCTGATGGCCATAATAGCGCGTTTAGGCTGTGTGCACACGCTGCGGATTTTGATGCGTTTCCGCTGCATTTTTGGCCGCACGGATTTGCATCAAGTCCGCAGGGTAGTGCACAGCCAATGTTAGTCTATGTGAAATTGACACTTGTTTTGCACATGCTGTGGAAAAAAAACACACGGAATCGTGTTTTTTTCCCCCCGCAGCATGTCAGTTCTTTTGGCGGATCTGCAGCGTTCCTGCACCCATTGACTTCCATTGTGTCAGGCCAATCCGCAGGTTTAAAAAAGATCTGCGGGTTAGCTGCGGATGAAACGCTCTGTGCGTGTCTGTGTGTGTGCGGGTCTTAATGCCCCTTGTACACATCAGTTTTTTGCCGTCAGTCACAATTCGTTGGCTCAATGGATCCGTCACAGATTGTGCAAAACTGATGCGACGGATTCGTTATTTTGGACGGATCCGTCTAGCGGATCTGGCTAAATAAATCAGCGCATGCTCAGTTAAAAAAAAAAAAAAATCCCATAGGCTTCTATTCTAGCAAACGACAGACGGATCGATCGCTGTCCATTTTTTCGACGTACACAAAAAAAGTTACTTTTTCCATTGTATCCGGCCACCGGACAAACAAATTTCGACAGATCCGGCGAACAACAGATGAAACGTGAGGCCATCTGTCGCTAATACAAGTCTATGAGAAAAAAACGGATCCGGCGGCATCAGTCGCCGTATTTTTTTTTTTTAAATTTTAAGGATTGCGATTGATGCCAAAAAACTGATATGTGAAAAGGCGTATAATCAGTCATTGTCTGATGGGACTACTGCTCTCATCCGGCAATGAATGCTCACAGTGACAGCATTGCCGATGATTTCTTTTAAATTAAACAGATATTGCGTTTAAGGCCGGGGTCACACTTGCGAGAAACTCAATACCCGGCACTCGGGAGCGGAGTGTGCGGCTGCATGTATTTCTATGGAGCTGAATGCTCCGGTCCGAGTGCCGGGTATTGAGGTGCGAGACTCCTGCGAGTTTCTCTCAAGTATGACCCCGGCCTAATGCAGATTTTGTGTGTCTTTATTTAACTCTTTACATCCCATTTTATTATGTTTATTACTAAACATTGGGCTTGGTATTATATATCTATCATCTATCTGTGTGTGTAAACATTATTCTTCAATTGAGTATGTAAATGAAGAGGTTGGACAAGAAATGACATCACCAATTTTTATTTTTGTTCAATAATAGATCTTTATTTAGCTTTCAAAAACGCATACAAATCTGCATGTAATAACGCATCAAATCCGCACCTGCGTTTTCTGGCAAGAGAGGAAGAATCTGCACAGAAATTCCACAGGCAAATCTGCAACGTGTGAACATACCCTTAGGCCACGCAGGCTGCTCACAGTAGGGACCAGGTGTCATGTTCAAAAAATGGCTCCTGGGAGAAATGGCCGGACCACAGGTTCTACCATCAAATCAATGTAACACTCAGCTGAAGACTAGAGGGCTCCGGCTACCAGACATTGTGCCCCCCACTATAATCCCGGGAGTGGGACCGGTGTGATGTTCCCTTGTTAGGGCCTCTTTATGGCGTTGCCCACGTGGTCTCCACATATCACTGCTTCCAAGAAAAAAAAGCGGGACTCATCGGATCTCCAGTCCAGCCTCCATTACTGGTCTGCTCTGCACCAGGACAGCAGGATGGTCAACCTCCTGAAAAAAATAATTTCTGGGCACACGGACTCAAATTCACGGACATTTAACGCGCCTCCTAAAAGCCAGAATAGGAGTCAGAGGAGACACTTATATACCCGAGCTGATACATAGATAACCAATGCAGAAAGCTGACCAAGTGTGTAAAATGCTATAAAAGAGGCGATCAATAAAAAGCACAACTGTATAACACAAAGTTCTGTAACATAACAGGAAAGCACTGGAATATTGACACAATGAGATCAATGTAGATTTCCATATTCGATCTGGAGAGAGACGCTGCTGTGGTTACATGGGACTGACGGCCTCAGTGTATATGTACAGAGCGTACACTGGGACTGACAGCGCTCCTGTACTATACAGAACGCAGCCGTCACCTCTGTGTACACCGGATATACTATGGCATTACAGTGTATACTGCTACCCAAGTGATAGTAGTGATGAGCGAACGTGCTGGGATAAGATGCTATTAGATTGCCTTCATTGTGCTCTAATACTATGCTCGAGTCCCCGCGGCTGCATGACAGCCACAAAACATGCGAGGATCCCCTAACAAACAGACAATCCCGGTGGATCAGCCGTGAAACATGCAGCCGCGGGGACAAGAACATATTATTCGAGCACACCAAAGACACTTTGTTAGCACCAGAGCATGCTCAGATAATACCTTATCCCGGCACATTCACTCATCACTAATAGAAAGATACAAAAAAGAAAAAGACAAAAGCAGCAGCAGCATAACGGGGTCTCAAGCCTCCCAGGTGTATTCCAACCATTCAAAATACTCAAATAATGGAGGCAGCACTCCATAGGAATCAATAATAAGTGCTATTTAATAGCCCATGTGGCCACGTTTCGGATCAAACGTGTGAACCATTTTCAAGCAAAAGCTTCACACTTTGGAACAGACACGTGGCCCCATGAGCTATTAAATAGCACTTATTATTCATCTATATATCATGTGCTGCCCCCATTATTTTTGGGTTGGACAGACAGATGATAGTCTGTAAAGCTGATTAGTGACAGACAGTAGGGAGCACAGACGAGGGGCACAGATCAGACCCGGCTGCTTTATCTGTCTATGGAGGTCAGATCAGTGGGTGAAACGTCCCGATCTTCCCCCCACAGCCCTCGCTGGGTGTCACAGGCTGCAGGTCCCTATATACAGGTGTGATATAGACCCCACATGGGGCAGATGCAGCCAGCAGTGTGGTACCTGTAGTGCGCCGGTGATGAGCGGCAGGATGCCGGCGCTTCCTGTCTTGTGCCTCCTCCGCTATGACAGCGCAGCACCCTCCTCCAGGATCTCACATGACTCTTCTTCCAGGGTGGGTCCTGTTCGTACTGCACATGGCTGCCATTTTAGCACATGCACAGTATAAACTTCAGGGGTGGGGAGAAAATTCATGGACGGTATGGACGACAGAAAAAAAAGACACCTAATTTTTACGGACTGTTCATAAATATACGGACGCTGGGCAACCAGGCATGAGACCCTCTTAGAGAAGTGACGTTAGGCCTTCACGAGGGAACGTTGCAGCGGTCCTTCTCCTGGGATCATGGTGTGGGAGGGCATAATGTCCGGAAGCCGGACCCCTCCATTCTCCATTGCAGGCGCGTGGCCTAAACACACTCCCGTGGCTGCAGCGTCTCTGGACTCGTCATTGGTCTGTGATTACACAGGAGCTGCCAGCAGAGGATCTTGATGATTTCCCCCAGTGCATTCAGCAGCAGAACCTTCCTCTGACGGCCATTAATGACCTCACTGTTACGGTTAGGTGGACAGAGAAAAGTTCTGGCTGTGGGAAGGAGGGCAGATTTGGGGCCGGTTCCTGGACACACATGGCTGCCCTGCCTCCACTGACCCCCAAATATCAGACTTCCAGCATGGCCTACCTGCCTTATACACAGAGCAGTAATAGCTGCATAGCTGCCCTCACACAGGACCACCGCCTCCATGGCACCACATTACCTGGGCAGCTCTGCTGTAACTCGCCATCACACGGAGGTCACCATGACACACAGCCTCTCACACTCTCCACCTCCTTACACGCGGAAAACAAAAATGTCCTCATCATATGGAGCCATTTTCCCTAAGACAAATTCCATAGAGACCAACATTACGTGGTCTACGACAAAATGGCCGCCACCAAAGCTTATTACAGGCAGCATTACAGACACATTTAGAAACCTCAGTTTCACCACAAATGGTTCCTCATTCGTGAATTCTCTTCCGTTAGGAAACGTTCTGTATCACCGAGGCGGCCAAAATCAATAGTAGTGATGAGCGTTGCGGTTTCTTTCAGCCCCAGGAACCTTCATAACGGGGATTAGTTGCCGGGAGGAAGGTTCTAATCGCTGTGACAGCTGGCGGAAGTGCGTCACTGGCGCGGACATTTGATTTTCCCGGTCTAGTGGAGAGTTGGAGGCGGCGCCTTTCCGGCTTGGATGGTTCAGTGGCCGGGGGCTGTCTCTGTGATCCAGGAGTTGTGGGTTTATGGAGCGGTACGTGCTGCTCATCTACTGGCAGAAACAGGCTGCGGAGAGTTCCCGGGAGACGCTGCCGTCAGGTACCACACGCTGTCATTACAGGGGAGGCCACTAGAGGGTGCTCGCATTTATCATTGTCAATAGCTAGTATTGCTGGCACTGAATAGAAACCTCAGCCCTGGCAGACAGCAGAGCTTCTTTCTCCTCCTCTCTGGCATTGTAGCCTCTTTACCAAAACATATAAAAAAATGATATTTATATAATCAATTTGGGGTTAAAGTGCCGACTCTCCGCTTTAATTTGAGGCTATTCACATCCTAATTGGAGTAAGGGTTTAGGACTTGCAGCTCTTTAATGTGTAGTTGTCTCTGTTTAAAGGGACCAAAAGTCATTGGACAATATCTCAAAAGTTGCTTTGCGGGCTTTTCCCTTGTTAAGCCATCATTAATTAAGCAGATAAAAGGTCCGGAGCTGATTCCAGGTGTGGCATTTCCTTAGGACGCTGTGTACCCACAACATGCGTTTTAAAAGGAGCTCTCAGTGGAAGAGAAGCTGAACATCATTAGGTGGTTAAAAAAAGAAATCCATCAGAGAAGTAGCAGACATATTGGGAGCGGCCAAATCAACAGTTTGGTACATTCTGCAAAAAAACGCACTGGTGAGTTTGGGAACTCAAAAAAGCCTGGATGTCAATGGAAGACAACAATGGTGGATGATTGCAGAATACATCCCATGGTGAAGAAATACCTCTTCACATCATCCACCCAAGTGAAGAACACTCCCCTGGAAGTAGCTGCTTCAGTATCTAAGTCTACCATCGAGAGAAGACTTCATGAGACCAAGTCCAGGGGGGTCACCACAAGGTGCAAACCATTAATCAGCCTGGAAAATAGAAAGGCCTGATTAGAGTTCGCCAAAAAATCATCTAAAGAAGCCGCCAAGTTCTGGAAAAGCAAAACTAAGATCAACCTGTACCAGAATGATGGGAAGAGGAAACTATGGAGAAGGATTGGACCGGCTCCTGATCCAAAGCCCAGCACATCCTCTGTGTCACATGGCGGAGGCGGTGTGGTGGCGCGGGCGTGCACGGCTTCTAGTGGCGCTGGGTCACTACCAGTGTTTATTGATGATGTGACTGAAGCAGCCAGGTTAATTTTACTTGTGTTTATTGTACTTTACAGACATTATTAGCTGTCCCTGATGGGGCTCACAATCTTCATTCCCTATCTGTATGTCTTTGGAATGTGGGAGGAAACTGGAGAACCCGGAGGAAACCCACGCAAACCTGGGGAGAACATACAAACTGCTGGCAGATGTTGTCCTTGGTAGAATTTGAACCCAGGACCCCAAAGCTGCAGGGCTAACCACTGAGCCACCGTGCTGCCCACATGTTTGAGTTCACATGCTGAAGACAAAACTTAGTGGTGCTCCCATCTCCAAGATCCTTTCCCAATATGTAACAGGTGTAAATATTAGCAAACACCTCACAACTAGAAATGTAGTCTAGTTCTTCAGAATGACTGACTTACCCCATGTGCAGGGCATTGCAGTAGCTTAGGTTTCCATGGTTACGACCAGTAAGAGCTGTCTGTCACTGAGTGGTCGTAACCATGGATGCCTAACCTAGCGCAATGCCCTACACGTGGGGTAAGAGACATGGCGTACCTCTTAGTTCGGACTCTAAAGCTGACGTGATGCCTCTCCAGGGGTAAAGGCCCACAGTTATATGGGCAGGAAGGATCAAGCTTTATTTAAAACGCTTTTGGCTGATGGGAAGACCGATGTGCTCGATGGGAGTCAAGGCTCATCAATGTTATATATTTTTGGAGTGAATTTCTTTTTTTAGTTTTCTGTGCCCGCGCAGTAAATTTTTCTTGTACTCGCAGGTTTTGTGGATGTGAAGGATTTCTACAATCACCTGAAGGAGCTTTGTACCAAACACACGGACACCTTCCCTGGTAATGCCTTGTATTTCTTAGATCCGCTCTTTTATAGAGTCACTGTTGTGCGATGTAGGGTCCATATCGCAGCTGAAAGCCTAGATGTGGCCGCCCGAAATGCTGTGGATAGGCTACAAATGACAAAGATGGCAGCACAGGGTTGTAGTCCTCTGCCTCCAGGGGGCATCACGCTTCTGAGGATGGACCGTTGGGACCAGTGACATCAGAGCGCTGCTGGCCCGAACTGTGCGTGCGCCCATGCTGCTGTATGAAGCCTACATAGGAGCGGGGGCAGCGCTTACAAGCTTACTGTCAAACAGCTTGTACGTACTGAGCTCACTACTTAGGAGACCGGTCACCTCTGATAAACTGCGGAAAAATGCACCAGTATTGTGGTGCACAAGTCAAATAAAAAGTGGTGTAGACTTTAATTAAAGGGCATGTATCGGCAGGTTTTTGCTATGCGATCTCAGAGTAGCATGATGTAGAGGCAGAGAGCCTGATTCCAGCGATGTGTTACGTACTGGGTGCAGCAGTTGTGATACACTCAGTTTTCTCCAGCAGAGCTGAGAATGCTGAACTGTGTAATCCCTGCACCCATCATTGATTGACAGATTCTGTCTATGCACAGTAATCTAACAATCGGTGATGGGGGCAGGGTGACACAGAGCAGCAGGACCAGGAGGCTTGAGGCACTAGTCCTGTAGTGATCTCCTGCTGATAAAACCGACATCTGAGACGGCCTAGATAATGAAACCTCTCTGCACTCTGGGTCTCTGTCTCTACACCATGATGCTCTCGGATTACACAGCATGGACCTGCTGACAGACTCCCATGCCCGGTGTGTTTAGTGTTTCATGATGTTATTTCTGACTGTTTCTCCTCCTCAGCTTGTTCTTTGACTGGAGAACCAGCGATAAGGAAATGGTTCTTTGCGATCCAAGCCACCTTCGGCTTCTCCCAGGTAGGACCCTTTCCTGCCTGTCGTCCTCTTGTTGGCGGAGCCTCCTGCCGCTCACTCTTCTCGTCCTTCTAGTACTGCAGCCTTGCTTGGGAGGACTTGTGCCCGGTCCTTGATGACAGCGAGGAGCTGCCACACAGCACCTTTGAGGATTGTTTATGTGGACTACAAAGCCCAGAGAATGACGAGGATGACAGCAGCCGGGACTCCGTGACTGACACCAGGTACGATCCGCCATCGGTCTACGGTAAGAGGTGGGATAGTGGACACGTGGACTCGGTGTGGAGGTCTTTGGCTGGCCCCGCTGATGACATCAGGCAGTCAGTAATAATTCTGATGCCCCAGAATTACCCAGTGGTCATAGACCATATTTCCCAAATTCTGCTTTCCCGTTTCCTCTGCAGGCCGTGCTCATGTGACACTAGAAGTGACGGTGCTGCCTCCATTAGTCCCGGCAGTCTGGTGGCTGAGAGACAGGTCCCATGACTGTGCCGTGTGGTCTAACTAACCCCACCTTGTCCGTGGGATTCACCATAAACAAATAGTAGATGCAGATCCTGCCAATCAGACTGACTGGGGTCCCGTCACTTGCTGCTTGTGGTGACTAGGTGGTCCGGATTCTGGTCACCTCCCCGCTGACAGCGGCACATGTCAGGACCCTCTTCTCAGGATAATGTCAGTACTGTACGTTTGTTGTATCTCGCATGTGGTTGCTTTCAAAATCCTTCTCCACGTCAGTCATTTACTGAGGAGGAAGGAGGGTCTTGAGACCAATTCTGGTGACACTGGACCACTGGGATCCCTATGGAGAGGTTATGAAAGGCCATTTTGGACCAGTACCCTAGAGACCCATTTTGTGACATCAGAGTGATTGTTAAAATTGTTTGGCCATATTATGGTGAGTGACCGGTAGTAGTGACCTGTTTATGTTGTTGGTTTGTGGATCAATCGTCTTTTTTTCTTCCCAGTTTATTTGAAGAGGCGGCAGAATCGCTCCATCAGCTCTCAGACAAGCTCCCTGCACCAGGTAATATATAGTCATGAAGAAAAAAACAGTGGGACTGTGAAAGTGTTATAAAACAATTCCCCACCGATCCAGCAACGCTCCTACTAATTGTTTGACAAGTAGCGAGTATGTGACCGCTGCAGCCAATCTGTGACCTCTGCAGTCAGTTATAAACAGAATAGGAGCTGAGCTGCACTTTTGTACACTTTTTATACACTGCTTCCTCCAGGGAGGATAACTGACCCGATCTGATATTAATGACCTGTCCTAAATATGATCGATTCATTTTTCGTTTTAGGCCGAGGGTTGGTGGACGTCCTGCTGATCTCTCCAGATGTTCCAAAAATGAAGCATTGCGTGCTCGCAGTGGGGGCCATTAAACACCTGAAGGAGTGGCACGGGGCCAAGATCTCCATCGTTACTGATGATCGCAAAGGGTAAAGTACCCGCACCAAAATACAGCTGTTAGTGATGAGGGCACGCTCAGATAAGGTGTTATCTGAGCATGCTCGGGTGCTAAGAGTGTCTTCAGTGTACTAGAATACTATATTCAAGTCCCCGCGGCTGCAAGTTTCATGGCTGTTCAACAGCCGCAACCTATGCAGGGATTTTCTAACAAATAGGCTGTCCCTGCATGGGGTTTCGGCTGGCGAACAGCAGCAAGAAATGCAGCCGCGGGCACTCAAACATATTTTTCGAGCACGCCGAAGTCACTTGGTTAGCACACGAGCATGGTCGGATAATGGCAGCCATATAGCGGTTTTAGGCCAAGTTCACACGTTGCGTAATTGGTGCAGGTTACACACATGGAATTTCTGAACTGAAATCCACAGTGTTTCTATATCTAAGATCTGCGCGTTAATTCCATACTTATTTATGCTTGTTTTGTCGCAGCGCAAAAAAAATTCCAGATTAGCGACCTGAACTGTGGATTTAAGATCCCCTTAGTATTGGGTAAAATCCACAACACAAATTGACAAGCTGCTGATTAGAACAATGCCACATAAGGCAATATCTGTGAATACTTCAAATCATTGGATCAGATTAAGTTAAAACTCATCCACAATAATCTTTATTTATATAGCGCCAACATATTCCCCAGCGCCTTATAATTCAGCCCTTCATACACAGCAATCATAAAAGTTAACGATAATACAATAATTAAAGCGAAGATAATGCCGCCCCTGCTCGTAAGAAGAGCTTACAATCTACAGTGAGGTGGGGGTGACAAAGTACAGGGGCTTATATACAATGATGGTCCAGCCAACTTGAGGCGATGGGAGATAGATAAATGCTGCGTGAGCTGATCACAGCCTGTATTTGTGGTGCTTTTGGGACGATGGAGGATTATGATTAGAGAATGGACTATATATAAAATGACTTTGATTAGGAAACGTGATAGGCCGCCCTAAACAGATGTGTTTTTAGGGAGCGCCTAAAACTCTACAAGTTGTAGTTAGTCCTAATTTCTTGGGGTAGAGCATTCCAGAGGATTGTCGCAGCTCGAGAGAAGTCGGGAGTGTGAGGTATGGATTAGTGCAGAGGTTAGTCGAAAGTCTCTTTCGGAGCGGGTAAACAGAAATGAGGGAGGAGATATAGGGGGGTGCCATATTGTGGAGAGCTTTGTGGGTGAGAGCAAGCAGTTTAACTGAGCTCCTTCATTGTATGGGCAGCCAGGGTAACGACTGGCACAAAGTGGAGGCGTCCGAGTAGCGATTAGCCAGATGGACAACCCTGGCTGCTGCGGTAAGGATGGACTGGAGAGGGGGAAGTCGAGTGAGAGGGAGGCCAATTAATAGTGTTACAGTAGTCTTGGCGGGAGTGGATCAGGGCAACAGTGAGGGGTGTTGTTTTTTTTGTTTTTTTTGTTTTGTTTTGTTGATTCCGTGTGCGAAAAGGACGGATTCTAGAGATGTTCTTTAGGTGTAAGTGGCACGAGCGGGCAAGAGATTGTATATGGGAAGTGAAGGAGAGATTGGTGTCAAATGTAACACCCAGACAGCGCGCCTGCTGCCGGGGTGTTATTATGGTGCCACACACGGAGAGGGAAATGTCAGATTTAGGGAGGTTAGTAGAAGGCGGGAGCAGAAGAAGTTCAGTTTTGGAGAGGTTCAGTTTCAGATAGAGAGCGGACATGATGTTGGAGACTGCAGACAGACAGTCACTGGCGTTCTGTAGTACAGCGGGGGTAAGGTCAGGGGATGAGGTGTATAGTTGTGTGTCATCAGCATAAAGATGGTACTGAAAACCAAATCTGCTGATGGTCTGTCCAATTGGGGCTGTGTAGAGGGAGAAGAGAAGGGGGCCAAGGACTGAGCCCTAACAGTGAGGGGAAGAGAAGATGAAGTGGAGCCAGAAAACAGAACACTGAAGGAGCGGTCAGAAAGATAGGAGGAATAACCACTCTGCATGTATTGTAAAATGCTGCAGAGTTTGTGCGGAATAGATTAAACTTTCTCCATACAGTGACCCTGATCTGTAATGGTCAGACCCCATTTCTATAGCTTTCCACGACTAGTACTCATGACTTATTTGTTATTACGGTTCTGGTGTACATAAGACCTGTAATAACAGATCAGTTTAGTATAATCTCAATGGCCCCGTTATCCTCTTAACGGGGCCATTGAGATTATACTATCAGATCCTGATTGAGAAGTTATCCTAGAAATGTACAATTACTGAGCTGCCAGTTCACACTCCATTTATCACTACATCAACCACGGCCTTTTTGGCTGCACAAACACAACATGTTGATAACCACGTTAAGTTGTTACCAGCCATTGTCTGATATGTAACGGTCTGACGACTGGTCCAGGACACTAATATGCCCCACTAGACTGGTAGCTGCGTGTGCCATTCATTGTCTACGGGAGACATCACAGTGCTGTTCTGTCTCCAGCAGTCCCACGGACAATGAATGGAGAGCTGGTAACATGCATGTTCACCGCTCCTGTCTGATAGGGCTTCTATACCATTCATCCTGTGGATTGGGGATAATCCCGCAACATTGAATTTATATGCTGTCATTAGGCTGTGCTAAGAGAAATCGGACCCCCAGTTATGTTTATGGCATCTCCAGTGAATTCCCTTTTTGGCTATGTGCACACGTTGAGTATTTGCTTACAGAATTTTCTGCGAGGTTTCTGCATCTTTTAGCGGCAAAAATGCGCTTTTTTGGTGTGTTTTTTTGCAAGCGTTTTTGTACAGCAATAAGCTTTTTTGAGCTAAATAAATATATTAAAGAAAAAGTTCTGTGGTGTAATTTCTTGGTTCAACACCCCATTATTCTGATGCTACAGCATCAACATGAAAAAGGTGATTAAGGCTTGGTGCCAGCAGCTGTCATTTACACCAAGCTTTAGGCTTGGTAATGAAAAGGTGTCAGCCCGGCCCCCTCATTACTAAGCTGATAAGTAACACACACGCCTACACAACACATTGTCACCAACCTATGTAGGAGCGTTAACAGAATGAACCTACATAGGCTGTAACCAAACAGCAACTCTTAATTTTAAAGAAAATTGCGGGGGGCTCCCACGTAACTAATAACCAGCAGAGGGAAAGCCGATGGTTGATGTTAGTATTCTGGGAAGGATCCAATAGCCATAAAGGTTCCCAAGCTATTAATATAATCTCACAGCTGTTTGCTTAGCCTTTACTGGCTAGTTTACAGGGGGACCCCAGCAAAAAAAATTGACATGGGGTCCCTCTATAAAATCTAACCAGCAAAGGGTAGGCAAACAACTGCGGGTTGATATTAATAGCCTAGGAAGGGGCCATGGATATTGACCCCATCCAAGACTAAAAAAACATCAGCTCTCAGCTGCCCCAGAAAAGACTCATCTATAAGATGTGCTAAAGCTGGCACTTTGCCTCGCTCCTCCCACTTGCACTGTAGCGGTGGGAAGTGGGGTTCATATTTGTGGGGTTGATGTCACCTTTGTATTGTCAAGTGACATCAAGCCCACAGGTTAGTAATGGAGAGGCGTCTATAAGACACCTGTCCATTAGTAACCCCATAGTGATGCTGTATAAAAAGCACAGATGCCCAGAATAAAGTCCTTTATTTGAAATTACTCCTTTATTGAATCTTAATTAAACCATACTCCTTGAACGCCTAGTCCACTGACGCCAACCTGCCCTGCAACAAAAATTAAATAATAAACCACAATATTCCTCACCTGTCCCAGAGAAGATAATCCATACGGTCTCATGACGATCCTGATGTCACTGATGTGACTGCTCTCAGACAGCCGGCAATACACTGATGGGAGGTAATTGCTCCTGCAGTGTATCACTGAGCTGCCATGAGAGTTCTCACGCAGCGGTGCCATAAGTGGGAACATTGGAGCTGATCTCTCACGGCAGCTCAGTGATACACTGACAGGAGGTATTTGCTCCCGCGGTGTATCGCTGGCGGCCGGGTAGAGCGGTCACATCTCCCGATGTCTGTTCTACACGTGAGATTGCTATGGGACACTCTGGATTAGGTGGACTATGGCGGACAGGTGTGCATATGGTGGTTTATTATTTTACATTATTTCTAGTAGACTGGGGGTTTGGTGTTAGGGGAGTATAATGGTTTTATTTTTATTTTGAATATGTGTATGTAACTAGTTTTACATGTGGTGTTGCTGTGTTGTGTGTTTTTTTTTTTTTTTTTTTTTTTTTAATTTGTGTGAGCACAGGTGTCAACTGAGACTACTTCTGCCATCACTGTTATCAGTGACAGCAGACATAGCCTGATG
This sequence comes from Ranitomeya variabilis, assembly GCF_051348905.1. NCBI lineage: Eukaryota > Metazoa > Chordata > Amphibia > Anura > Dendrobatidae > Ranitomeya > Ranitomeya variabilis. The sequence continues at coordinate 538,629,633 of NC_135237.1, forward strand.
GGAGGAGTAGTCTCATCAGCCCACGCCTGCTGATGTGCTGTAAACGTCTTACCGCGGGTCACCGTCACAGCTGCGGGGCCACTCTGACATCTGATAGCAGGATCCTACAGGGCTTGGACAGACGGTCTTGCCGGTGGTAGCGTTACCACTGATGAGAACTACCGTGCCGGTGTTTCCCACGCTGTCACACACCATAGGAAGTCTGTAAACAAAAAAAAAAACTTAGCAAATCCGCAAACCTTTTATACCTGTGTTTTTGCTGTGGATTTGACTGACTCAATTGAAGTCACTAGGTGAAATATGCTACAGAAACGCACAAAGAATTGACATGCTGCAGCAAACAATGTACTGCAAATACTCAATGGAAAATTGCTGATCATGTGCACAACACTTCAGGATTGTCATTGAATTAGCTTGCATTCCATAGCATTTTTAGCCCATATTCGCGCAGAAAAAAACCCATTAAAAACGTATCGTGTGAACTCAGCCTTATTTATATTATATAACCAAAACAAACTACTTGAGAGATGAACTAATCACACAAAGAAATAAATATAAATATGATAAAACCATAATATTTTATTAAATATAAAGACACTAACAAACAATAATACAAACAATCGGAGGAGGCACAAGGATACATATATAAATATTCATTTGATACAAGGACAGTTGATAGTAATATATCTATAGTACAATGATGTTATGTCCTTTATTTTGCTCAATATGTATATATGAGACACGGTAAGGAGCCACTATCAAGTAGCAAAAAACTATATATAATAAATAATAAAGTGCAATGTGCAAGATGCTGATAGCAATAATAGTGGCTAAATAAGGTCTAACACCTAACTCCTCTGTAGATTAATTTCTATAAAATCAAATAGAATTTAGAAGGTGCATTATATTTGTGGTTATCCTTACCCGTGCTCATAATATATCCAGGCCTCGACCCCGCACTCCAACGCGCGTTTCGCGGCACGTTGCTTCCTCAGGGAGTGATATGGGGTGGCTATATTATCAGCCTTTTATATGTTGACCATTAAAATTTAATCCAATCGCTGTACTAAGAACGGCGCATCCCCCGTCGCTGCAGCGCTAGCGTCCCCGGCGCATGGCCCGCGGCAACGTCACATAGAGGCGCCAGAGCGCCGCCAGCAACGTCACAAGCGGGCCACGTGACAGGGCCCGCCCACCCAGGACACAGAGGATGCGCACAAGCACAGCGATCGCCATGAAGGTGCTGGGCAAAAGTATGGGCAAAAAGGTGGATAAGGATACTAAGATTGGCGCATCTCCCGTGACCAGAGTAAAGGCACCCCCGGCACATGACCCGCGGCAACGTCACAGCGAGGCGCCAAAGCGCCGCCTGCGACGCCGCAAGCCGGCCACGCGACGACGGGCGCCACCCCGGTCACAGAGGATGCGCACAGTACCAAAGCCGCCATGATAGAATAGGGCATCCATAAGGGCAACAAATGTTCAGGTATTCATTATGTAATATACGATACCGGAGAATATAATGGCAAAATAAATAAATACATCCCTAGAATATACATAATACATACCATATACAGACAGTTATAATCTATGATATGCATTCTAAAAAGGAAGAAATCAAATCCATCAAACAAAATTGAAAAAATGAAAATAAACAAATAATATTATACATTCATATATAAATCTCGATATGTGCTAAGTATATGCATACATATAAAAATACATACATGCATACAGATATATAATAAAATATAACACAAAAACATAAAGTTAATATGTGCGATAAATATATATAACTCTTTTTCCACCAATGTTATAACATCCCGTGAGAAATTTTTATAACAAACAAAAAAACACATACATGTCACAAATATGACAAATATGCAGTGAAAACAAAAATAAAAATATAAAAATATTTGTGCAAAAATGTGCGTTATTTGTGCTAGAATCCACGATTTCCTCCAGGAACGCTTTTGTCAGTTCTCTCTTTTTGCCAACTCATCCCGGTATGAATCCGTACATTACAAATCTATCACAGTTCTAAAAATAATACAAAAACAATAGTAGTTACCATCATGGCCATAACTAATATCAACAATTTGAATTCCATATAGTAATCAGGCAATAATTGCCACCCCATATAAAGAAAATATATACAAACAGGACAATTTATGATTAAAAACAGCAAATTAAAAACAAAATAGGTTTAAAAACATGCAGACGACAGCGAAGAGATCAGAGGCAAAAAAGGCAAAAAATTATTACAAAAAACTGGAAAAGCCCCACTGGTCATTGAGGCCATATGGTTTTACTGTTCTCAAATTTGTGATCCAGCGACACTCCCTTTGGGCTAATCTTTTCATGATGTTACCCCCACGGATACCCAAATGAACTACGTCGATGCCTCTTACTTGAAGCTCAATCGGACCAAAAGGATGGAATTCTCGATAATGCGCTGGTAATGTTTTCAATTTTACAAGGTCCTCCTTCTGCGGGTTTTCTGAGTTCAAAAGTCTGGCGGATCTGATGTCTCTTATATGTTCCAATATCCGCACCCGAAGTTGTCTTGACGTGAGTCCCACATAAATAAGCCCACATGGGCAGGTCAAATAATATATAACAGACATAGTTCTGCAATTAATCGGATGTACAATTTTAAAATCCCGTGTTTTAGTAGAATTACTAAATGTTTCTGTCTTGACCATATATTTACAAGCATTGCATGTGCCACAGGCACGTGATCCCCACTTGGGTCCCCTTGAGTCAAAAATAAAGCTAGATTTAGGTGCTACATAATGACTGTGTGTGATGGTTTCACCAATTGTTTTGCTTCTCCTTGCCACAACCAGTGGCCGATCCTCTACCAACTTTGCAAGACTTGGATCCTGTTTAAGAATTGGCCAGAATTGATCGAATATACTGTTCATATCATTCCACCTCCCATGGTAATTCGTAATTATCCGCAATCGGGAGTCCTCTTTTTTTATTGCTTTATTCTGCAATAACAGATTTCGATCCAATTCCTTGGCTTGCTGATAGCCTCTGTTAATATCTTCAAATTTGTACCCTCGGTCCAAAAATCTGCTGGTCATATCACGGGCTTGTGCCTCAAATTCTTTGTCAGTATCACAAATTCTCTTGGCACGAATAAACTGGCCCTTCGGAATCGCCCTAATAGTATGTCTCGGATGTGCTGATTTCGCATGCAACACAGAGTTAGTACTAGTTTCCTTCCGGAAGATTGTACTATGAATACAACCCATCTGGTCTACCGTTAACTGTAAATCCAAGAAGTCCATCTTATCAGTGGTGACATTAAAGGTCAACTTTACATTCCAGTCATTATTATTCAAATGCATGAGGAATTTATCCAATTCTTTCCTCTCCCCCTGCCAAATAAACAGCAGGTCATCGATGAAGCGCATCCAGCTCACTACAGAAGGACCTTGAACGTCATTCAGATATGGCAACATGTGTTCACGTTCCCATTGGCCCATAAAGAGGTTGGCATATGAGGGCGCAAAGGCCGCCCCCATAGCCACACCCCGTTGTTGTACATAATATCTGTCCTTGAACGTGAAATAATTATGGGTCAATGCATGCTCCAACAATTCCAATAACAGACCTAGTAGTTCACCATCGATACCTTTATTTGACAAGAAGAATTTTGCTGCGGAGATTCCCTGTTCATGATTTATGCAAGTATAAAGAGACTCTACATCCCCAGTGATGAGAAACATGTCTGGTTCCAATGTAATCCCTTGTAGTCTCTGAAGAACATCTGCAGAGTCCCTTACATAGGAGGGTAGTTCCTCTACGCAAGGCTTTAAATAGTAATCCAAGAATTTACAGACTGGTTCATTCAGTCCACCACACCCTGATACTATAGGTCTGCCGGGTGGGTTGGACACATCCTTGTGCACCTTAGGTAGAAAGTATATCGTTGGAATTACAGGATGGTTAATACGTAAGCCCTCCCAAATACTTTTAGTGATAAGGCCTCCCTCTAATGCATTGTCCAGAATACTGAACAGCTGTCTTTGAAAGGCGGCAGTGGGGTCTGAAGCTACTCTCTGATAACACTCAACTTTATTGAGTTGTTTGAATGCTTCCTTTTCATAAAGTTGTACTGGCCAGACCACCACATTACCGCCTTTATCGGCCGGTTTAAAGATGACCTGTTTCATATTCTTTAGTTCGTTTAGTGCTTGTCTTTGTATCACTGTTAGATTATCACATGGTCGGTGTATCTTAAGTTGATACAATTCATTACATACCATCCTGACAAATATCTCCACAGAAGAGTTCAAAGAGATGGGTGGAAAATTTGTTGACTTTTTTCTAATAAAATCCGGAAACTTACTTGGTGCTTGCTCTTGTTGCTCAAGAAGTAGTTCTTCTAATGCGCGAAGCGCTTCCATTTCTGCCTCTGTTGAGAAAAGTGTATTAGAGCAGTTTTTACCTTCATGAAACTTCTTTAAAAGAAGTTTTCGTGCGAACAAAAAAACATCCTTAATTGCTACAAAGGCATCAAAATTGGACGTGGGGCAAAAAGTCAAACCCAAAGAAAGGACTGAGATTTGAGCTGGTGACAAAACAATATCCGATAAGTTGATTACCTTTAGACTGTTACTCTGTGGTGGCTCCTGGTACTTATTATAATTCCGCCCATTTGTCCTTTGGCGAGTATTATATCGCCGTGAGTTAGCTGATGCATTCGACTCAGTTGATATATGTGTGGAGCTACTCGAAACTGAAGTGATGGAATTCGTACGAATAATATTTTCGTTCTTTCTCCATCTATAAACGATATTCTGCTGGTAATCAGCTTGATCCCTCTGAAATTTCTGGGTTTTGGTTTTCTTAAGATCCTCTTCCCATTTAATGTAGTCTCTATTCAATTCCTCCTCAAATACAGTCATTTCCACTGTTGTCATCTTATCTTTAAGTCTCTCCTGAATAATCCGTATCTGTCCCTCTATTACTTCCATTTTTTTCTGATCGAGGGAAATTAAAAGCTCCAAAAAAGTTCTGGAACAGTTATTGCATGCCTCCTCCCATCTATTTTTTATCCCCACATCATCAATTATAAATGAGGGGAATATCTGCACACGCAGCCCTCTTGGTATAAATTTCCGTTGTAAATACTGTTCAAGAGTTTTGCTGTTCCACCAAGTTTTGGTGCGTTTGAAAAAAAGATCCCTTAACTGCCGTCTGTCTGTCATTAAAACATCAGTATTATCATTAACAACCATATTCTTATCTGGATTGTCCCCAAAAATTGTAGATATCTGTGAGAGCCAGTTAGTGTCCCGACTTTTATAATCCATAGTGGAAAGGGTTACTCCTGGAAAACAAGATACAATTTACCACAAAGACCAAGGAGAAGAGTTTTTAACCCAATTTTTCTCTTTTACTTATTTCAAGTAGACACATAAACATATAACCAAAACAAACTACTTGAGAGATGAACTAATCACACAAAGAAATAAATATAAATATGATAAAACCATAATATTTTATTAAATATAAAGACACTAACAAACAATAATACAAACAATCGGAGGAGGCACAAGGATACATATATAAATATTCATTTGATACAAGGACAGTTGATAGTAATATATCTATAGTACAATGATGTTATGTCCTTTATTTTGCTCAATATGTATATATGAGACACGGTAAGGAGCCACTATCAAGTAGCAAAAAACTATATATAATAAATAATAAAGTGCAATGTGCAAGATGCTGATAGCAATAATAGTGGCTAAATAAGGTCTAACACCTAACTCCTCTGTAGATTAATTTCTATAAAATCAAATAGAATTTAGAAGGTGCATTATATTTGTGGTTATCCTTACCCGTGCTCATAATATATCCAGGCCTCGACCCCGCACTCCAACGCGCGTTTCGCGGCACGTTGCTTCCTCAGGGAGTGATATGGGGTGGCTATATTATCAGCCTTTTATATGTTGACCATTAAAATTTAATCCAATCGCTGTACTAAGAACGGCGCATCCCCCGTCGCTGCAGCGCTAGCGTCCCCGGCGCATGGCCCGCGGCAACGTCACATAGAGGCGCCAGAGCGCCGCCAGCAACGTCACAAGCGGGCCACGTGACAGGGCCCGCCCACCCAGGACACAGAGGATGCGCACAAGCACAGCGATCGCCATGAAGGTGCTGGGCAAAAGTATGGGCAAAAAGGTGGATAAGGATACTAAGATTGGCGCATCTCCCGTGACCAGAGTAAAGGCACCCCCGGCACATGACCCGCGGCAACGTCACAGCGAGGCGCCAAAGCGCCGCCTGCGACGCCGCAAGCCGGCCACGCGACGACGGGCGCCACCCCGGTCACAGAGGATGCGCACAGTACCAAAGCCGCCATGATAGAATAGGGCATCCATAAGGGCAACAAATGTTCAGGTATTCATTATGTAATATACGATACCGGAGAATATAATGGCAAAATAAATAAATACATCCCTAGAATATACATAATACATACCATATACAGACAGTTATAATCTATGATATGCATTCTAAAAAGGAAGAAATCAAATCCATCAAACAAAATTGAAAAAATGAAAATAAACAAATAATATTATACATTCATATATAAATCTCGATATGTGCTAAGTATATGCATACATATAAAAATACATACATGCATACAGATATATAATAAAATATAACACAAAAACATAAAGTTAATATGTGCGATAAATATATATAACTCTTTTTCCACCAATGTTATAACATCCCGTGAGAAATTTTTATAACAAACAAAAAAACACATACATGTCACAAATATGACAAATATGCAGTGAAAACAAAAATAAAAATATAAAAATATTTGTGCAAAAATGTGCGTTATTTGTGCTAGAATCCACGATTTCCTCCAGGAACGCTTTTGTCAGTTCTCTCTTTTTGCCAACTCATCCCGGTATGAATCCGTACATTACAAATCTATCACAGTTCTAAAAATAATACAAAAACAATAGTAGTTACCATCATGGCCATAACTAATATCAACAATTTGAATTCCATATAGTAATCAGGCAATAATTGCCACCCCATATAAAGAAAATATATACAAACAGGACAATTTATGATTAAAAACAGCAAATTAAAAACAAAATAGGTTTAAAAACATGCAGACGACAGCGAAGAGATCAGAGGCAAAAAAGGCAAAAAATTATTACAAAAAACTGGAAAAGCCCCACTGGTCATTGAGGCCATATGGTTTTACTGTTCTCAAATTTGTGATCCAGCGACACTCCCTTTGGGCTAATCTTTTCATGATGTTACCCCCACGGATACCCAAATGAACTACGTCGATGCCTCTTACTTGAAGCTCAATCGGACCAAAAGGATGGAATTCTCGATAATGCGCTGGTAATGTTTTCAATTTTACAAGGTCCTCCTTCTGCGGGTTTTCTGAGTTCAAAAGTCTGGCGGATCTGATGTCTCTTATATGTTCCAATATCCGCACCCGAAGTTGTCTTGACGTGAGTCCCACATAAATAAGCCCACATGGGCAGGTCAAATAATATATAACAGACATAGTTCTGCAATTAATCGGATGTACAATTTTAAAATCCCGTGTTTTAGTAGAATTACTAAATGTTTCTGTCTTGACCATATATTTACAAGCATTGCATGTGCCACAGTGGGGATCACGTGCCTGTGGCACATGCAATGCTTGTAAATATATGGTCAAGACAGAAACATTTAGTAATTCTACTAAAACACGGGATTTTAAAATTGTACATCCGATTAATTGCAGAACTATGTCTGTTATATATTATTTGACCTGCCCATGTGGGCTTATTTATGTGGGACTCACGTCAAGACAACTTCGGGTGCGGATATTGGAACATATAAGAGACATCAGATCCGCCAGACTTTTGAACTCAGAAAACCCGCAGAAGGAGGACCTTGTAAAATTGAAAACATTACCAGCGCATTATCGAGAATTCCATCCTTTTGGTCCGATTGAGCTTCAAGTAAGAGGCATCGACGTAGTTCATTTGGGTATCCGTGGGGGTAACATCATGAAAAGATTAGCCCAAAGGGAGTGTCGCTGGATCACAAATTTGAGAACAGTAAAACCATATGGCCTCAATGACCAGTGGGGCTTTTCCAGTTTTTTGTAATAATTTTTTGCCTTTTTTGCCTCTGATCTCTTCGCTGTCGTCTGCATGTTTTTAAACCTATTTTGTTTTTAATTTGCTGTTTTTAATCATAAATTGTCCTGTTTGTATATATTTTCTTTATATGGGGTGGCAATTATTGCCTGATTACTATATGGAATTCAAATTGTTGATATTAGTTATGGCCATGATGGTAACTACTATTGTTTTTGTATTATTTTTAGAACTGTGATAGATTTGTAATGTACGGATTCATACCGGGATGAGTTGGCAAAAAGAGAGAACTGACAAAAGCGTTCCTGGAGGAAATCGTGGATTCTAGCACAAATAACGCACATTTTTGCACAAATATTTTTATATTTTTATTTTTGTTTTCACTGCATATTTGTCATATTTGTGACATGTATGTGTTTTTTTGTTTGTTATAAAAATTTCTCACGGGATGTTATAACATTGGTGGAAAAAGAGTTATATATATTTATCGCACATATTAACTTTATGTTTTTGTGTTATATTTTATTATATATCTGTATGCATGTATGTATTTTTATATGTATGCATATACTTAGCACATATCGAGATTTATATATGAATGTATAATATTATTTGTTTATTTTCATTTTTTCAATTTTGTTTGATGGATTTGATTTCTTCCTTTTTAGAATGCATATCATAGATTATAACTGTCTGTATATGGTATGTATTATGTATATTCTAGGGATGTATTTATTTATTTTGCCATTATATTCTCCGGTATCGTATATTACATAATGAATACCTGAACATTTGTTGCCCTTATGGATGCCCTATTCTATCATGGCGGCTTTGGTACTGTGCGCATCCTCTGTGACCGGGGTGGCGCCCGTCGTCGCGTGGCCGGCTTGCGGCGTCGCAGGCGGCGCTTTGGCGCCTCGCTGTGACGTTGCCGCGGGTCATGTGCCGGGGGTGCCTTTACTCTGGTCACGGGAGATGCGCCAATCTTAGTATCCTTATCCACCTTTTTGCCCATACTTTTGCCCAGCACCTTCATGGCGATCGCTGTGCTTGTGCGCATCCTCTGTGTCCTGGGTGGGCGGGCCCTGTCACGTGGCCCGCTTGTGACGTTGCTGGCGGCGCTCTGGCGCCTCTATGTGACGTTGCCGCGGGTCATGCGCCGGGGACGCTAGCGCTGCAGCGACGGGGGATGCGCCGTTCTTAGTACAGCGATTGGATTAAATTTTAATGGTCAACATATAAAAGGCTGATAATATAGCCACCCCATATCACTCCCTGAGGAAGCAACGTGCCGCGAAACGCGCGTTGGAGTGCGGGGTCGAGGCCTGGATATATTATGAGCACGGGTAAGGATAACCACAAATATAATGCACCTTCTAAATTCTATTTGATTTTATAGAAATTAATCTACAGAGGAGTTAGGTGTTAGACCTTATTTAGCCACTATTATTGCTATCAGCATCTTGCACATTGCACTTTATTATTTATTATATATAGTTTTTTGCTACTTGATAGTGGCTCCTTACCGTGTCTCATATATACATATTGAGCAAAATAAAGGACATAACATCATTGTACTATAGATATATTACTATCAACTGTCCTTGTATCAAATGAATATTTATATATGTATCCTTGTGCCTCCTCCGATTGTTTGTATTATTGTTTGTTAGTGTCTTTATATTTAATAAAATATTATGGTTTTATCATATTTATATTTATTTCTTTGTGTGATTAGTTCATCTCTCAAGTAGTTTGTTTTGGTTATATGTTTATGTGTCTACTTGAAATAAGTAAAAGAGAAAAATTGGGTTAAAAACTCTTCTCCTTGGTCTTTGTGGTAAATTGTATCTTGTTTTCCAGGAGTAACCCTTTCCACTATGGATTATAAAAGTCGGGACACTAACTGGCTCTCACAGATATCTACAATTTTTGGGGACAATCCAGATAAGAATATGGTTGTTAATGATAATACTGATGTTTTAATGACAGACAGACGGCAGTTAAGGGATCTTTTTTTCAAACGCACCAAAACTTGGTGGAACAGCAAAACTCTTGAACAGTATTTACAACGGAAATTTATACCAAGAGGGCTGCGTGTGCAGATATTCCCCTCATTTATAATTGATGATGTGGGGATAAAAAATAGATGGGAGGAGGCATGCAATAACTGTTCCAGAACTTTTTTGGAGCTTTTAATTTCCCTCGATCAGAAAAAAATGGAAGTAATAGAGGGACAGATACGGATTATTCAGGAGAGACTTAAAGATAAGATGACAACAGTGGAAATGACTGTATTTGAGGAGGAATTGAATAGAGACTACATTAAATGGGAAGAGGATCTTAAGAAAACCAAAACCCAGAAATTTCAGAGGGATCAAGCTGATTACCAGCAGAATATCGTTTATAGATGGAGAAAGAACGAAAATATTATTCGTACGAATTCCATCACTTCAGTTTCGAGTAGCTCCACACATATATCAACTGAGTCGAATGCATCAGCTAACTCACGGCGATATAATACTCGCCAAAGGACAAATGGGCGGAATTATAATAAGTACCAGGAGCCACCACAGAGTAACAGTCTAAAGGTAATCAACTTATCGGATATTGTTTTGTCACCAGCTCAAATCTCAGTCCTTTCTTTGGGTTTGACTTTTTGCCCCACGTCCAATTTTGATGCCTTTGTAGCAATTAAGGATGTTTTTTTGTTCGCACGAAAACTTCTTTTAAAGAAGTTTCATGAAGGTAAAAACTGCTCTAATACACTTTTCTCAACAGAGGCAGAAATGGAAGCGCTTCGCGCATTAGAAGAACTACTTCTTGAGCAACAAGAGCAAGCACCAAGTAAGTTTCCGGATTTTATTAGAAAAAAGTCAACAAATTTTCCACCCATCTCTTTGAACTCTTCTGTGGAGATATTTGTCAGGATGGTATGTAATGAATTGTATCAACTTAAGATACACCGACCATGTGATAATCTAACAGTGATACAAAGACAAGCACTAAACGAACTAAAGAATATGAAACAGGTCATCTTTAAACCGGCCGATAAAGGCGGTAATGTGGTGGTCTGGCCAGTACAACTTTATGAAAAGGAAGCATTCAAACAACTCAATAAAGTTGAGTGTTATCAGAGAGTAGCTTCAGACCCCACTGCCGCCTTTCAAAGACAGCTGTTCAGTATTCTGGACAATGCATTAGAGGGAGGCCTTATCACTAAAAGTATTTGGGAGGGCTTACGTATTAACCATCCTGTAATTCCAACGATATACTTTCTACCTAAGGTGCACAAGGATGTGTCCAACCCACCCGGCAGACCTATAGTATCAGGGTGTGGTGGACTGAATGAACCAGTCTGTAAATTCTTGGATTACTATTTAAAGCCTTGCGTAGAGGAACTACCCTCCTATGTAAGGGACTCTGCAGATGTTCTTCAGAGACTACAAGGGATTACATTGGAACCAGACATGTTTCTCATCACTGGGGATGTAGAGTCTCTTTATACTTGCATAAATCATGAACAGGGAATCTCCGCAGCAAAATTCTTCTTGTCAAATAAAGGTATCGATGGTGAACTACTAGGTCTGTTATTGGAATTGTTGGAGCATGCATTGACCCATAATTATTTCACGTTCAAGGACAGATATTATGTACAACAACGGGGTGTGGCTATGGGGGCGGCCTTTGCGCCCTCATATGCCAACCTCTTTATGGGCCAATGGGAACGTGAACACATGTTGCCATATCTGAATGACGTTCAAGGTCCTTCTGTAGTGAGCTGGATGCGCTTCATCGATGACCTGCTGTTTATTTGGCAGGGGGAGAGGAAAGAATTGGATAAATTCCTCATGCATTTGAATAATAATGACTGGAATGTAAAGTTGACCTTTAATGTCACCACTGATAAGATGGACTTCTTGGATTTACAGTTAACGGTAGACCAGATGGGTTGTATTCATAGTACAATCTTCCGGAAGGAAACTAGTACTAACTCTGTGTTGCATGCGAAATCAGCACATCCGAGACATACTATTAGGGCGATTCCGAAGGGCCAGTTTATTCGTGCCAAGAGAATTTGTGATACTGACAAAGAATTTGAGGCACAAGCCCGTGATATGACCAGCAGATTTTTGGACCGAGGGTACAAATTTGAAGATATTAACAGAGGCTATCAGCAAGCCAAGGAATTGGATCGAAATCTGTTATTGCAGAATAAAGCAATAAAAAAAGAGGACTCCCGATTGCGGATAATTACGAATTACCATGGGAGGTGGAATGATATGAACAGTATATTCGATCAATTCTGGCCAATTCTTAAACAGGATCCAAGTCTTGCAAAGTTGGTAGAGGATCGGCCACTGGTTGTGGCAAGGAGAAGCAAAACAATTGGTGAAACCATCACACACAGTCATTATGTAGCACCTAAATCTAGCTTTATTTTTGACTCAAGGGGACCCAAGTGGGGATCACGTGCCTGTGGCACATGCAATGCTTGTAAATATATGGTCAAGACAGAAACATTTAGTAATTCTACTAAAACACGGGATTTTAAAATTGTACATCCGATTAATTGCAGAACTATGTCTGTTATATATTATTTGACCTGCCCATGTGGGCTTATTTATGTGGGACTCACGTCAAGACAACTTCGGGTGCGGATATTGGAACATATAAGAGACATCAGATCCGCCAGACTTTTGAACTCAGAAAACCCGCAGAAGGAGGACCTTGTAAAATTGAAAACATTACCAGCGCATTATCGAGAATTCCATCCTTTTGGTCCGATTGAGCTTCAAGTAAGAGGCATCGACGTAGTTCATTTGGGTATCCGTGGGGGTAACATCATGAAAAGATTAGCCCAAAGGGAGTGTCGCTGGATCACAAATTTGAGAACAGTAAAACCATATGGCCTCAATGACCAGTGGGGCTTTTCCAGTTTTTTGTAATAATTTTTTGCCTTTTTTGCCTCTGATCTCTTCGCTGTCGTCTGCATGTTTTTAAACCTATTTTGTTTTTAATTTGCTGTTTTTAATCATAAATTGTCCTGTTTGTATATATTTTCTTTATATGGGGTGGCAATTATTGCCTGATTACTATATGGAATTCAAATTGTTGATATTAGTTATGGCCATGATGGTAACTACTATTGTTTTTGTATTATTTTTAGAACTGTGATAGATTTGTAATGTACGGATTCATACCGGGATGAGTTGGCAAAAAGAGAGAACTGACAAAAGCGTTCCTGGAGGAAATCGTGGATTCTAGCACAAATAACGCACATTTTTGCACAAATATTTTTATATTTTTATTTTTGTTTTCACTGCATATTTGTCATATTTGTGACATGTATGTGTTTTTTTGTTTGTTATAAAAATTTCTCACGGGATGTTATAACATTGGTGGAAAAAGAGTTATATATATTTATCGCACATATTAACTTTATGTTTTTGTGTTATATTTTATTATATATCTGTATGCATGTATGTATTTTTATATGTATGCATATACTTAGCACATATCGAGATTTATATATGAATGTATAATATTATTTGTTTATTTTCATTTTTTCAATTTTGTTTGATGGATTTGATTTCTTCCTTTTTAGAATGCATATCATAGATTATAACTGTCTGTATATGGTATGTATTATGTATATTCTAGGGATGTATTTATTTATTTTGCCATTATATTCTCCGGTATCGTATATTACATAATGAATACCTGAACATTTGTTGCCCTTATGGATGCCCTATTCTATCATGGCGGCTTTGGTACTGTGCGCATCCTCTGTGACCGGGGTGGCGCCCGTCGTCGCGTGGCCGGCTTGCGGCGTCGCAGGCGGCGCTTTGGCGCCTCGCTGTGACGTTGCCGCGGGTCATGTGCCGGGGGTGCCTTTACTCTGGTCACGGGAGATGCGCCAATCTTAGTATCCTTATCCACCTTTTTGCCCATACTTTTGCCCAGCACCTTCATGGCGATCGCTGTGCTTGTGCGCATCCTCTGTGTCCTGGGTGGGCGGGCCCTGTCACGTGGCCCGCTTGTGACGTTGCTGGCGGCGCTCTGGCGCCTCTATGTGACGTTGCCGCGGGCCATGCGCCGGGGACGCTAGCGCTGCAGCGACGGGGGATGCGCCGTTCTTAGTACAGCGATTGGATTAAATTTTAATGGTCAACATATAAAAGGCTGATAATATAGCCACCCCATATCACTCCCTGAGGAAGCAACGTGCCGCGAAACGCGCGTTGGAGTGCGGGGTCGAGGCCTGGATATATTATGAGCACGGGTAAGGATAACCACAAATATAATGCACCTTCTAAATTCTATTTGATTTTATAGAAATTAATCTACAGAGGAGTTAGGTGTTAGACCTTATTTAGCCACTATTATTGCTATCAGCATCTTGCACATTGCACTTTATTATTTATTATATATAGTTTTTTGCTACTTGATAGTGGCTCCTTACCGTGTCTCATATATACATATTGAGCAAAATAAAGGACATAACATCATTGTACTATAGATATATTACTATCAACTGTCCTTGTATCAAATGAATATTTATATATGTATCCTTGTGCCTCCTCCGATTGTTTGTATTATTGTTTGTTAGTGTCTTTATATTTAATAAAATATTATGGTTTTATCATATTTATATTTATTTCTTTGTGTGATTAGTTCATCTCTCAAGTAGTTTGTTTTGGTTATATGTTTATGTGTCTACTTGAAATAAGTAAAAGAGAAAAATTGGGTTAAAAACTCTTCTCCTTGGTCTTTGTGGTAAATTATTTATATTATAATTGGCCATAAGAAATTTATAAAGGAAAGGGGTGGAAAAAAACAAACTTGTAGACGCTGCACAAAACTATCCCATAGGACCAGATCTTTTACGTCTTGATTCCATCTATCGGCTTAAACCATCTTCCAATTATTGTCTGGTTTAAAACCAAGACTCAAGCGATTTTTACCCCCGAGGAAAGGCTCCCCCTCCGAGCAAGCACTTGCCTTAAAAAGGCAAATGAGACGTATCCCCCAGCACACGTATGCCGGGATCAAGGGGAATGCAGAGTGATCTAAAAAAACGCTATCATATGTTGTTTCAGGTGGCAAAAAATTTCCAGTTATCTGTCGGCAAATGTAATCTCTCCAAACGACCTAAGCAACTCGCTAGATCCACAGGAGTTATGGAGAGGCTCGGTGGAGGTCGGCGAGCAGAAGGTAAGGCGCTGAGTACTGGGGTATATAGGATGGATGGTTTTCTCCTTATTCCCCCGTTCTCGCACAGTAAGTGAAGAGTCAGACTGCCATGTAACTTGGGACAAGGATCACCACACAATGCTCGGACTGTCCGACGGCTCTCCCTACAGGAGTGTGACCGCACGTATCTCCGTGCATTTGTCACCCTCGGGTTGGGCCAGTCCGAGCACTGCATTACGATCCTCGTCCCAGTTATCTGGCCATCTGACTCTTCCCTTAGGTATATGGGAGAGAGGTACAACGGGTTGATGATCTGCTCAATTTCTCTCAATATATTCGCTACATATCCGTGGCGATCTGAAGACTTTACCAAAATGTCTTCTACTATGAATTTCCATAGATCGGGCTAGGTGCGAGGAAACGTGTGAATCAAGTTTTCCAAAGCACCAACTTATGTTACAGTATTGTAAAGTTATAGCTGCTGACATGCCGAAAGACAAAAATGAAGAAGAGAAAACCTACCTGGCAGTTAAAGGGGGTTTCCATATATATCTCAAGCTACCTGCCGCCACAGGATAGGAGAAAACCTTCTGATCACCGGGACTCCCACCGATCCTGAGAAACGGAGGCCCATGTTGACTAGAGCAGAGGTGCACACGCTCCTTTCATTGTCTATGTGACTGCTAGAGAAAGCAGAGTACAGCACACTGCTACTTCTGGCACTGCCGCAGAGACTGAGCGTGCGCTCCTCCCCTCCATTCACGACTGCTCTCTGCAGAGACCCATCCTCAGGATTCCTGGGGGTCCGAAGGATGGATAAGTGATAACTTGAAGCATTGAAAAATAACCAGAATAACTAAAGTTTCAATTTATTTATTTTCAGAACTTTGTTCAGCATGTGCAAAACTTTTATTAGGGGATTTCTCTTCCTTCTTTAAACTTTGCACATTGGACAAAATTATGTATTACAAAAAAATAAATAAAAAATTAAAGTATATTAACACCATAAGGCCCTTCCATGCCCGGTCACATCAACTTAATGATTTTTTTTTTTTTCCCCAGTTTACTTCCCAGGTGGAATTTCAGGACTTCTGTATCAGATCTCTCTGTAATGCTGGTTCACAGTCGGGTTCCCTCCAACTGAGCGATGAGCTGACAAATCAGCCCAATAAAAGTTTGACGTCCGTACTACCGGAGGTAAGCTGTGAAATTGTGCTGAATTGGAGATTAGCGGCTCACAAAAAAGGAAGGGTCTTAGGTAATGGTTTCTATGCTTGATTTCCTAACGGGCAATCCCTGCACGTGTTACAATTGTGGAACAGCTCGAGATATGCGGGGACCAAAGACACTGTTGGCACCCGAACCTGCTGGGATAACGCCTTAACCAAGCACGTTCTCTCATCACTAGTGGTTAGTAGATCCAGATCAGATGGTGACCCCTGTGGCTCTGTGGGGGGCTGTTTCTCATATGATTGAGGCTCCTATGGATTGCAGTAAGTAATAAAACCAAAAAATGTCTCCCAGAGAACTTTTTTATCACCCTTTCAGGGGTGGGGAGGGGTAATGCATAACGCACATTTTATATATTCTGTAACTGATGATCCCCCAAAGAGCAGTGGAAAAGTAATAAAACTTATAGAGATACGCTTGCTGGTGGAGGGGGGCTACAAAAACGGAAATGCAGAAAAATTGTTCACTCATTAAATGGTCGCTGTCTCTTCAACAAACTTTACATAAATTGGTTCTACAGGCAAATATTAGAAACTATGCAATATTTTAGAGAATTGTTTTTTGTTAGCCTGATTTTAAAGCTGATCCTCGATGGGAGAAAGATAAATGGCGCCTGTACATCGCCCTCTGGTAGCGACTTACACATTTATAATTTTCAGCACTAACTTTCCAAACTAACCATTTGGGCTTTTGTCTTCCCAGGTTTTTTATTACTACGGATCATCCCTGGAGTTTATACAAATGGTTTCCCTGGCAGAGCTTCCCCATTACTTCATATCAAACTGTTCCTATGAGCTGTATCCTTGTCGTATGAACCAGAGACCCAGGAGTACGTGGTGCCCCCCAGTCCGGGAGACGTGGTCTCTAGTCGCCATCATTTTCTGTTAGATATAGGTGCCCCTTCCCTATAGATTATATACACCACTCACAAAAAGTTAGGCATATATGGCTTTGGGAGAACTTTCAGGATGATCCTAATTTCCTCTCTTACTTTTCAGTTGAACTTAATGTGACGTCTCTAAACCTTTGGATGCCCGTGTCCAACTGTTGAGTGTTGCAGTACTTCTTGCAAAACCTGCTGTTCCCTAACAAGGAACTTATTGGCAAAATTAACAGGTGTTTGATCCATGAGTCGCCCAATAATCTCGTGGCTTAATTAGAATTGGTATTAAACAGTCATCCTCATCACGCTGGTCACATTTTGACATCATGAGACCTAGACGACCCCTAACAATTGATCACCACGACCTCCTCGTTGTGAGGCTTCAAGCAGGATGTTCTCAGATGGAAGTGGCCACTGAGCTCAGTGTCAGAGTTTCATCAGCAGGGCGTAACAGATATACAGAGAGACGGAAAGAGTCACAGGAACGGCTAAGACGTGGACGTCTTTCGGCCACATCCCACACGGATGACCGATTCATTGTGAACAATGTACTTGGGGACCGGATGATGAATGTAACAACTCCAGGCGCACGTAAGAGAGGCACGTCAGTCCATTCAAAACCATTTACGTCAGCATGGTCTGATTACGAGGCGACCAGCCACACGGCACAGGCATCATCGTCTTGCACGGGCCCGGGAGCATCTACTCTGGATGAGGGACCAGTGGGCCTCCGTGCTGTTCACTGATGAAAGGCGATTCACACCGAGCAGAAATGATGGCCGCCAACAATGTTGGAGACTTCAAGGAGAGCGCTATGCATGAACCACTGTGGTCACCAGACGAGCCTTTGGTGGTGGTACAGTGTAGTCAGGTGTGTCTAGTCAATACAGAACTGCCCTACACTTTGTACCTCGGCATGAACCACACAGGCCTAACTTCATCTTCATGGACGACAACACTCCAGCGCATCGAGGTCGCATCATTAGGGAACAGATGCTGGAAACTGGGGGGCCTCAAATGGAGTAGAAAACCTATGGGATCAGCTGAGACGCTGTGCAGAGGCTCCTAACTCCGTACCCCAGAACCTCAATAACCTGAGGGCCGCCTTCAAGAAGAGTGGGAAGCCATGCCCCAGCAGACAATAGCTCCACTTGTGGACGGGATGAGACGTCATCGTTGTCAGCTGTAATCGATGCTCCAGACCGCAGGACAAGTTATGGAGACAATGACATTTTTTTGGGGTACACCAGCACTGTTATTGGCTTTTATTTCATTAAATTGAGATGAGGAAGTCCCCATCGCTGCTTCTACTTCAATGCCCGACTGTCATGGTAAAATATCACTGAAGTGAGTTTTTTTTACGTTTTTCCGTAAATTTCACCGAAAGCCAAATATCCCTAACTTTATGTGAGCAGTGTATGAGGGTCGCTGTGGCTGATAAATCTACATAGTTCTAGAAATCCCCTCCCTGTATTAAGTCTCCAGTCTCTTTATTGGTGACTCCATGATCATCAGTAATAAACATGGCCGACACCTTGATTTTTAAGCGGTTGGTTAAGATGATAAACATAATGCCGGTGTTGCAGCACCGCTTCTTCATGTCGAGCTGCTTCAGTCAGGTCTCTGATTCCCTCCGCAGTCAGTCCCTGACCCCAGTGCTGTGGATTTATCGGGGGTGTAACTGGTCTATTATTTTACACCATTTCTTCCTCCACATAGACCCAGTATTTCTAATCTGAAGATTTTTGGTATTGCTGTGAAATCTTGTAGTCTTCACTGGGGGGCACAGCAGCCTCCGGCGGTCCGTTATGTTTCTTTACCGTAATTCAGATGTTTGACGAGAAATTCTCTTAAAGGAAAATCCAAGCTGATGTTGGGTCAACTGTGCTCCCTAAATGACAAGGTACTGTATCCGGAGGGGTCCGGTAGGTAAAGGCCAGCTCTGCCGTTGGAATGAATGGGCTGCGCAGGACTAGAAAAGCACGTTTGCTTCCAATACAGCGTCACATCTGACGGCAGCCATGGCTTCCTAATCCTGCAAACACCTGTTTATTATATTGGGGCACTTTACTTTATTTTGTGCTTCTGTTAAGTTTCATGAGGATTTTATTTTTCCTCCAGTTACATATAGAGCTGCGCTTATTACATTAGCCTATTTTGCATTGATGGTACATTCAAGAAAATCAGACCAACTATTCTGATCACAGTTTGATCAGGGAGGTATATGCGATCTGATTTTCTGGAGAAAACATAATTTATTTTTTCTTCCATGGCCCAATGTTATAACATTGTGTTAAACACTTGCGTGTTCAAAATACTCCCCGCACCCCTGGATAAATGATTGAGGTACCTGGTCTGGGGTCATTTGTGGACGAGTTTCTATTGTTTTGCTATATTTTATGGCAAAAATATTATCAGATTCCCCTTTAAATGACCTCTCCCAGTATTTCCTCTTTTAATCTCCTCTTCTCCTATTTTGAATGATATTACAGATAACAGTTTTTTTTTTTTTTTGTTTTTTTTTTATCGGTGTCCGACTTATTCCTAATCTTGTATCTTGCTGTAAGACTACCGGCTGCAGCAGGATCCTCCCCCCACTGCCTTTTCTGCAATGGGACAAAAGATTAAAGGGGTTGTCCCTTTTCAACAACAAAAAAAACAAACAAAAAACTGCCTTATTCTCCCTCTCCATCCAGGTCCATCACGGAGTCTCCAGTGTCTGATATTGGCTGCAGTGCTGAAATCAAATCGTCAGCGCTGCAGCTAGTCAGTTAACTTGGCAGCTCCAAGCGGGTCTTTTCATTCACTGAGCTCAGTGATCGGTTGCAGCTCTGTCCACTTGTCTGGATGTTTGAGAGTAGACCACCCGATGAAGTGAAGCCTCCAGCCAACAATCCGCATGAGATGACCCCCTGTGTCGTTACATGCCTCTCGTTATCCTGTTACTTAGAGATGTTTGTTCCTCCCCGCAGGTCGGTGCGATATTTCTGCTCTCCTGCAATGTCTGCAGCCTTCCTCTGCCGCCTGCCCTCCAGCGCAGCTCCAAGAAATGGCGAGAATATATGTCCAGGAAGCCGAAAGAAATCAAAGGTCTGTAATTGTGAGACTATTCCCTAGAAATGTGCCTGTGATTACCTGTGAGCATACAGCGAGTGCGTGCACACCCCCAAATATTCAGTGTACAGTACGGTGGTGTGGATCTTATTCCCAAACATCCGCATGGAAAACCTGCCGCATTTCCACTATGTGTTCACACACTGCATACTTGGCACGGATTTTACACTTGGGTGTCTAAACTAAAATACACATTTTTCTGAGTGTTGTCCAAAGGTAAAACACAAGAAGATGATGCGCACTCACGGGTCCAGTACTAAATGTCCTTTATTGAAACATGGAGACAAAAATCCGCGGGGAAGATAGGAGAACGTGCAAAAGAAAGGACAACAGCTGTTTCGCGCGGCTGCGCTTCTACAGGTCCTAATGACGGATGGACATGGGGGGGTGGGATATATAATGAATCCACACCTGGTATCCTCCCCCTTTCCTCCGTCATAGGTGCTGTTATACACCCATTAAACAGAAAACGTGACTATGTTAAAATTACATATAAAACAAACATTTAAAAAAATATATGCGATATGCTTTTTGACCATAAACTAGAAGAACACTTAAGAATAAACATATTAACAATAAATCTTGTCCTTTTTCGTTATTTATACTATGTTGCTGAAAATACATTTTATAAAAAAACAGACATATCAAGTCTTTCGTTCAGGCCCATTGGTCCTGTTGCGCATGTGCGCAATATCCACCTAGCTTCACATCTTAAGAGGAGCTGATTCAGATTCCCCCCTTGCTGCGGTAAGTGCATTCTTGCAATTCCTGCAAAACGGAGGGTTTGGACGTTACCTGCATGGTGTTGTCTCACGTGATTGATCAAACGGGGAACACCCTTCCCTGTACGTACTGAATTTAAATGTTCCCTTACTCGTACATAGAGGGGGCGGATTGTTTTTCCGATATAATAAAAACCGCAGGTACAGAAAATGACATAAACAACATGTGTCGTCTTACAAGAAATAAAGTCCCTGATGTTATGGGAGATAGGCCCTATTTTTATGCTGTTACCTGTTATATGTTGAGGGCAAAGATTACACTGTCCACACCTGAAATTTCCTTTAGGAATACTCCTGTCTAACCAGTTTGTGCGATCATTGGAGATACGGTTACGCACCAGCATATCTCTTATATTTCTGCCCCGCCGACTCGCAAACAGAGGTCCCTTTTCAAGTTTTTTCGTTAGGGCTTCATCTTTTCCCAAAATGTGCCAGTTCTTTCTAATAATTGATCTGATGTATGTATCCATGGGGCCAAATTTAAAACTAAATACGAACCGTTTCTCGTTGTTGTTCTTTTCTCCCCTATTATGTGTGGAGAAATCCTCTTTTTCTGCTCTTGTTAGGGCCGCATTAAGTAAGGGACGTGGGTACCCTCGTTTTTCGAAACGTTTGTACAATTCCTGTGATTGTCTCTTAAAACCCTGTTCGCTGCTATTAATTCGTTTTACTCTTAAAAATTGACTGTAAGGTAAAGCCTGTTTTGTATATAAGGGATGGGCACTATTGTAGTGCAAGAGCGCATTGGACGAAGTCGGTTTACGATAAACCTCTGTATTTAATTTCCCTTCCCTTATTGCCAATTTTACATCTAAAAATTCTAGTTGTTGATCACCGTATTGCGAAGTAAATTTCATGTTCATATTGTTAGTTTTGTTTAGAAATTCTACAAAATTTTCAAAATCATATTTGGTACCGTCCCATATTATTAGGATATCATCCACGTATCTTATGAAAAGTTTTATGTGCCCCAAAAAAGGATTAATCTCAGAGTAGACATATTTTTCCTCAAAAAACGCCAAATAGAGGTTTGCCAGGGTACATGCGACCGACGTACCCATGGCAGTCCCCTCGCATTGCGTGTACCAATGCTCATCAAATTTAAACGCGTTATGTTTGAGTACATATGTCAGACTATCACATACAAAATTGATGGTATTCGTGTCTGTAGGTGTTTGCTGTAAAATTTCTTTTATTGCAGCTACCCCTAGATTTTGAGGAATTCGGGTATACAGACTTTCTACGTCTATTGACGCTAGACTAAAGGTTTCTTGCCAAACGAAATTCCTTATGACTCGTAGTAAATGATTTGTATCCTTAATGTAAGATGGCACATCTGATAAAAGCGGACGTAATAACCAGTCCAAGTATTTGGATAATGGCTCCGTTATGGAGCCTATCCCGGATACAATTGGACGTCCTGGGGGACAATTTATCGATTTATGTACCTTCGGTACATGGTACCAATATGGTTTTTGTGGGCATTCCGGTATTAATTTCTCTGCCTGTTTTTTTGATAAAATACCCTTCTCTACGTATTCTCTGAGTAAGGTTCGGAGTTCATTTTGATATTTTATTGTAGGGTCTTTTTCAACCTTTTTATAAGTTGTAACATCCGATAAATGTCTATAAGCTTCCTTCATGTAATAGCTTTTGGTTAGTAACACAATGTTGCCCCCCTTATCTGATGCACGTACAACTGTGTCTCGCCAACCCTGTATCTCTTTGAGGGCTTCTAGTTCTACAGTTGTTAAATTGGATGGAGTGGTCTGATATATCAGAGCCTCTATGTCTTTATTTACTTGTGCCTCAAAGATATCAATAGGGTTGCCTGGAGAGACAGGTGGCATGAAGGAAGATTTGACACCGCCCGTGAAAGGCTCAGTTGGAGTACTTTGGGTATTTGTTATACCTACTGAAGGGTCCATTATACTCAATAATAATAAAGCATCATCCTGTATGCTATTTATTTGGCTGTCTGATGCCATAAAACCTAGGGGGCCCACTTTGCAAGGAACTTCTCCTGCTGGTGTGGTCCCTCCTTCTTTTTTCACATTTTGGTACATTTTATACAGATGTATCTTTCTTACTGCTTTATACAAATCAATTCTAAATTCAACAGGGTCGAAGCGTTCAGGGAGACAGAAATTAAGACCTTTTGACAAAACTGAACAATGGATCGTATTCAGCGTGTGGTCTGTCAAATTGATCACTGTGTTAGATGACATCTCTTCTATGTCGGCGTTCTCCAGGAGACTTGTTTCCTTTTCCCTTTTCTTTGCGTTTTTGATGCGATATCTTCTTCCTCCTCGTCGCGTCCTCCGCCTAAAGGGGGAGGCTGTGTTGAAACTGTTCCTATATTGTCGGTGTCAGAGACACAATCTTCATTCATGCTTGAGTCTGAATCTGTAGTTAGATAATCCTTCTTGTTGTTTTTTTTATTAGTATAGGATTTATTTTTATTGGTTTTTCTTGTAAATTTGCGATTGCCTTGTCCTGGGCCTCGTCTATTCCAATTAAATATTTTTCCAGACTCAAAATCTCCTTTGTCACGAATGAATTTGTCTCTTTTTCTTTGTTTAATTTCTGTTTGGAGATTCACTAGTTTATTGTCCAGTTTTTTTTCCAGTGCCAGCCATTGGGCCTCCGACAGTCTTGCTTTTAGTTCCTCTTTAGTTTTGCTAAGGTCTGTTTTTGTTGTTTCATAATTAATCTTATTGTGCCTTAATACCAGTTGCATGAGATCATGGGAGCATTTTAAAAGAATTGTTTCCCATTCCTTTTTAAACTGTGGATTGTCATGGAATTGTGACATGTCCTTTGTTACTCTCAAGCCTCGTGGCACTCTGCCACAATCCTGGTAAGATTTTAACGAATTATTGGTCCAAAATAAATTGACCTCTCTTTCAGCTACATTAAATAACTTGTGTTCTAAGGTTTTAGTACTTAATGAAAGCGTATCATCACGTGTGTTACATTCTGTAAAAAAATCCTCCACGTTCTCTCGCCCCGCTAGTAGTAGGGTAAAGATGAAGCCCTAACGAAAAAACTTGAAAAGGGACCTCTGTTTGCGAGTCGGCGGGGCAGAAATATAAGAGATATGCTGGTGCGTAACCGTATCTCCAATGATCGCACAAACTGGTTAGACAGGAGTATTCCTAAAGGAAATTTCAGGTGTGGACAGTGTAATCTTTGCCCTCAACATATAACAGGTAACAGCATAAAAATAGGGCCTATCTCCCATAACATCAGGGACTTTATTTCTTGTAAGACGACACATGTTGTTTATGTCATTTTCTGTACCTGCGGTTTTTATTATATCGGAAAAACAATCCGCCCCCTCTATGTACGAGTAAGGGAACATTTAAATTCAGTACGTACAGGGAAGGGTGTTCCCCGTTTGATCAATCACGTGAGACAACACCATGCAGGTAACGTCCAAACCCTCCGTTTTGCAGGAATTGCAAGAATGCACTTACCGCAGCAAGGGGGGAATCTGAATCAGCTCCTCTTAAGATGTGAAGCTAGGTGGATATTGCGCACATGCGCAACAGGACCAATGGGCCTGAACGAAAGACTTGATATGTCTGTTTTTTTATAAAATGTATTTTCAGCAACATAGTATAAATAACGAAAAAGGACAAGATTTATTGTTAATATGTTTATTCTTAAGTGTTCTTCTAGTTTATGGTCAAAAAGCATATCGCATATATTTTTTTAAATGTTTGTTTTATATGTAATTTTAACATAGTCACGTTTTCTGTTTAATGGGTGTATAACAGCACCTATGACGGAGGAAAGGGGGAGGATACCAGGTGTGGATTCATTATATATCCCACCCCCCCATGTCCATCCGTCATTAGGACCTGTAGAAGCGCAGCCGCGCGAAACAGCTGTTGTCCTTTCTTTTGCACGTTCTCCTATCTTCCCCGCGGATTTTTGTCTCCATGTTTCAATAAAGGACATTTAGTACTGGACCCGTGAGTGCGCATCATCTTCTTGTGTTTTACCTTTGGACAACTATCATTATTCCTGGATGCAGCACCTGGAGTGGCCAGAATAGGAGGCATTGGAATAACAGCATGATGGCAACAAGGCTAACACACGAGGGGTAAGTCAGCTGCAGCGGTGCTGATTTTTTCCTTTTCTTCTATTGTTTTGTGAACACATTTTTCTGATTCTATTCGTTCATTTGTGTCCAATAATTCTTTTTTTTTTTTTTCTCCATCCTTTCTCCTGACTGTGGCAGACACTCTGTGCACTGGTGTATCCGCATTTGCGAGCTGCCACTGGTCAGGAGCAGACACAAGTGCGCTGCTGAGCTTCAGCAGTGTCGGTGCGCACTTGCGATTCCGTTAATGTAGTGCTCACCCTGGGCAAGCGAGCGTCATCATTCAAGCTAAAGGGCATTGCACCCCATGGTAATTGAGGGGGCGCATCGTGCACTGATCCTTTGGCAGGCCACACACTTTCAGCTATTTTCAGAACCAAAGTAAATGGGAGAGACCCTCATCTGCGCAGCGTCGCAGCCATGTTCTAGAACTGCTATACAGAGGCACCATATTCAGCACTCTGATTTTCTGCAGCATTGATGTCTAATATTGACCAGAGGGGGAAAAAAATGACACTTTTTGCTTGCTACGTCTACACTAGTATCCCCGTCACATAACGGTGGGGGTCCGGTGAGCTGATCACTGTGGACACGCGTCCCCCCGCCCTGTGATGTGCATGAATACCCGGCCTCCACCTAGAAGGATTTGCCGACTGCTGTGAATTCTGCTCTGAATTCAGCTATTAACCACCATTATTTCTTTTCTTTCAGCTCCCGGGATTGAGCTGAAAGGGGAGTACTGCAGCTACTATTTCCTAATTCAAGGCAAAGACAATGGAGTCTGCAAGGCCACAATGCTTCACTCCGCCAGTCAGATTAATGGCGCAGCGTCTCTTGTCTTGTTACATCGAAGGCTGCAGAAAAAACCCAACACATACGAGTCAAGTAAGAACCGACTGCGTGGCCCTTGTATAGTCTGCTGGGCAGCTCAGAATTACCGACAGTCGCAAAGTGCCAGTTTCAGCAAGAAAAAGCGAAGATGAAACTTTATTTGCTGAAACGAGGAGACCTCTCTATAAAGTGAATCTGATGGGACATATGTCCCCCACGTGCCGGGTATCGGCATGTATCGCACAGAAGTCTTTTTCCAGCGCCGGTCGGTCATACACGAGAACTGAAGGATCCCAGAAGGCACCTTTTTAAGAAGCAGAAGTAAGTGAAAGTTTTTCTTTTGTCTCCCAGATTTTGGCTCGGCGACGTCTCTCCCTATTTTCCATGGTGATCACCTTATGAAGAGAGAAAAGTGTTTGGCTCAGGCTCAGACTTTAGCTGTGGATAAGTATCTCCGTAAGTACCATATTTTTAGGACTATAAGATGCACCAGACCATAAGATGCACCTAGGATTTAGAGGAGGAAATTAGAAAAACAAATTGAAGCAAAAATGTGGTCAATTCTGTACTCAATATCTCCTTTTCTGGTATGTGTTGTCTCCCACATCACTATCCTGGTGTGCACGGGCCCCACATCCATATCCTGGTGTGCATGGTCCCCCTATCCTGGTGTGCACCTATCCTGGTGTGCATGGTCCCCCTCATCACTATCCTGGTGTGCACGGCCCCCACATCCATATCCTGGTGTGCATGGTCCCCCTCCTCCCTATCCTGGTGTGCATGGGCCCCCCTCATCCCTATCCTGGTGTGCACCTATCCTGGTGTGCGTGGTCCCCCTCATCCCTATCCTGATGTGCATGGTCCCCCTCATCCCTATCCTGGTGTGCATGGTCCCCCTCATCCCTATCCTGGTGTGCACGGCCTCCTCATCCCTATCCTGGCGTGCAAGGCCCTATCAGAAAAACATAAAACAAACCTTAGAAGCCGAAGGACAGCTGCCAGAATAATCGCTGTTCTCCACACCGGGACTGTGCGTGGAGGGCAGCAAGTATCCATTGCTCTTTAGTAGCGCACAGTGTCAGCCGCAGGCTTCTTCCAGCTGTCAGCTGTTGTGTGCCCACTACTTAAGAGTATTTAATAATCACCGCATTCCACACCCATGGGAGTGGAGTGCAGTGAATATTAATTTCTCTTAACTAGTAGGGACACGTGACAGCCGGCAGCTGCAGGAAGCCGGCGGCTGACACTGTGCGCTACTAAAGACCAATGAATACTGGCTGCTCACCGTGCACACAGTCCCGGCGTGCAGAGCACTGAGTATTCCAGCAGCTGTCCTTTGGCTTGTAAGCAGCGCATGACGTCCCTCCCATTCACTGATTGCAAGCATACAGCAGCTGCTGGCACCGGAACAAGACGCTGCAAGGGGGAGCAGAAACGTAAGTGTGTTTTTTTTTTTTTTTTTTTTCTGTTTATCTGATGGGACCCTGCATACCAGGATGCTATTAAAGAAAAATGAATGTTCATTGCCCTCCACTCACATGGACATGGATTGCAGTGAATATTAATAATTTCCCCTTTTAAAGTGGGCACAGAAGTTAGCCGCAGCAGCCTGTGCTTCTGCCTCCTGTGACCCGCTGCTGCCACTCCCCCACCTCCCCACCACATCCAGACTATAAGATGCACCCCCATTCATTTTCTTCCACATTTTTGGAGTAAAAAAAGTGTTAAAAAAAATATTGTACCGAGGGAATGCAGGCACCCCCAGCCCCCCGACCTCCCATCCACATTCATCCACAATTAAATCTTTATCACAGGGGAAGTGACATATGTTCTTCTTTTTCCATTGGTTCTTCAAGAAACCCGAGAAGACGGACAGCTGTCCATCCCTGTCAATGAGGATTCCTTAAAGACCTTGTTAAAGCTAACCCGAGATTGCGTGCTGAGACATTTTGAGAGCAAATTAAGCAGCCAGGACTTTGAAGCAAGTGTAGAAAGAGTGCCCCCTACAGGTAAATGATGAGAAGGGGTTAAATTATCTGACATTCACGTATGTAATGGGATAGGACATAAAAATCTGGTAGGTTGGGGTTCTACTTATGGAACCTGCACATATTTTGAGAAAAGGGCCTTGTGAACAGACGGGTGTCTGAGCACGCTTTGCCGCCCCTTGTATAAAAGGACAATTTCCTTTTTAAGACCCCTCCTTGTTAGACGCTCAGCTGGATCATTAACCCTAGAGTCTGCAATGGCTCTAATCTCCGGTCCTCGCGGCCCCCCACAGGTCATGTTTTCAGGATTTCCATAGTATTGCACAGGTGACAGAACTGATGCCTTGATGATACTTCTATCACCTGTGCAACACTAAGGAAAATCCTGAAAACCAGAGCTGTGGGGGCAGTGAGGACTGGAGTTTGGGAAACACTGCTAAATAGTCTGAATCCAACATGTTTTATATAAATGTCAGTATTTTTTAATTTTTAGTAAATTTTCAAAAGAGGTCAGTGGACCATTACCTGTGCTGTGTAGTTGTGGCATTTGCTCTGTTTCTTGGATTCATCGGTGTATTGTTGTATTCATAGATCTTTTTGTTTTTTTTTCCCTCTTTCTAAGGGTCTGATAAAAGCTCCTTATTTCACATGAACTCGTCTGAATGGCCTGAAAGAAATGTTCTGCAGAATTTGGAAAATTTTGAGAAAATAAAGAGAAGAATAAGGTAAGGTTACCATTCATCAGACGGCCTTTAGGACCAGTCCTGTAGAACGTCACTTGATTATATGCACAAGGGTGCTTAGTAAATGATCTGGATGAGTGAAAGTCTGCAGTGAAGGCTCCAAGTGGTCAGTGCTGGGATCAGTGGGGGAGCCACGAGGTCTCTGTGCTGGGAGCAGTGGGGGAGCCACGAGGTCTCTGTGCTGGGAGCGGTGGGGGAGCCACGAGGTCTCTGCGCTGGGAGCGGTGGGGGAGCCACGAGGTCTCTGCGCTGGGAGCGGAGGGGGAGCCACGAGATCTCTGCGCTGGGAGCGGTGGGGGAGCCACGAGATCTCTGTGCTGGGAGCGGTGGGGGAGCCACGAGGTCTCTGCGCTGGGAGCAGTG
Organism: Ranitomeya variabilis; assembly: GCF_051348905.1. Taxonomy (NCBI): domain Eukaryota; kingdom Metazoa; phylum Chordata; class Amphibia; order Anura; family Dendrobatidae; genus Ranitomeya; species Ranitomeya variabilis. The sequence continues at coordinate 538,659,025 of NC_135237.1, forward strand.
GGGGAGCCACGAGGTCTCTGCGCTGGGAGCGGTGGGGGAGCCACGAGGTCTCTGCGCTGGGAGCGGTGGGGGAGCCACGAGGTCTCTGCGCTGGGAGCGGAGGGGGAGCCACGAGATCTCTGCGCTGGGAGCGGTGGGGGAGCCACGAGATCTCTGTGCTGGGAGCGGTGGGGGAGCCACGAGATCTCTGCGGTGGGGGAGCCACAAGGTCTCTGCGCTGGGAGCGGTGGGGAGCCACGAGGTCTCTGTGCTGGGAGCAGTGGGGGAGCCACGAGGTCTCTGCTCTGGGAGCAGTGGGGGAGCCACGAGGTCTCTGCGCTGGGAGCAGTGGGGAGCCACGAGGTCTCTGTGCTGGGAGCAGTGGGGGAGCCACGAGGTCTCTGCTCTGGGAGCAGTGGGGGAGCCACGAGGTCTCTGCGCTGGGAGCAGTGGGGAGCCACGAGGTCTCTGTGCTGGGAGCAGTGGTGGAGCCACGAGGTCTCTGCTCTGGGAGCAGTGGGCGAGCCACAAGGTCTCTGTGCTGGGAGCAGTGGGCGAGCCACAAGGTCTCTGTGCTGGGAGCAGTGGTGGAGCCACGAGGTCTCTTGCTGGGAGCAGTGGGGGAGCCACGAGGTCTCAGAGGAGATCTCATTTAAATGTATAAATATGTGTGGTCAGTACAGAGGACGGCACATGACTTATTTTTTCTAAGGAAAAGCGGGCACTCATTACAGGTGGAAGAAAGGCGATTCCAGAAGATGAATGGGAAAGGGTTCTTTACAGTTAGAGCAGTCAGACTGTGGAATGCCGACCACAAGAGGTAGAAATGGCCGACACTACAGCAGCTTTTATAAGGACTGGAGTTATTTCCACAACAAATGGCATTGTGGGTAATGCATAGTCTTGTGGGGTCTTCTGTCTGTCCTCATGTTGTATACTCCTGGTTTGGGGTCTGTGCACTTGTATAGTATTGGTGCTGTATCCTCCATGTTGATGGCTCCTGATTTCTCGGCTTCTCCCCAGGGCATCCATTCTCTCCAGTGCAGCAGATCAGCTGCTCGTCCGGAAGGACACTCAGAAGGAAGGGGTCACCGTGCTGGATGCCAAGGAGTTACTGAAGTACTTCACTCCGCAAGGTGCGGCCAGCGGGGAGCTCCAGCCCCTTCAGCTGCAGAGAGGGTAAGAGCCCGGGAGTGACCTGCCGACGGCGTGCGTCAGCCCAGACCGCTAGTGTATTGCCTGGGGGAAGGCTGTATGGGCCGCGCCTGCCATCACCCTGTGTGCGCTGCCTTCTGTGATGAGCCTCCATACGTCCTAATGTAATGGTCCTAGTTCATGGCACCGTGCCCCCCTGTATCATGGTGTCCCAGCGGGTGTGATCATCACCCCTACAGCCAGACCTTCACTGTACGGAACGGAAACCACCAGCTTTCTATCCTTAAGATCCGGTATACACATGGTGACTTGAATCGCAGCCAACTAGACTTTATGATGGTAATTTGATAAGAACTCGCACAACCCAGTAGTAAAAAAAAAAAAAAAAAAAAAAATCTGAGGTCTATGGGGGACAAACTAAAATTTCTTTTTTTACAATTTTTTTTTTTTTTCTTTTGAAATAAAAAAAGGGAAAATATGTTACACGTGTGAGTTCACAGATGTGGTGCCCAGAGCTGCAGTTCCTCACGGTGGACACTAGAGGACGCTGTGGAAGTTGATATTTCCATCCGTTACTTTTCTGACTTGACTCTTTGGATTCAATGAAGAAGTTTCCAAGTTTAGACTTCGAGTTTCACTGCGGAAATAATAGAAGGGGGGATTCAACAAGCACTTTATGGTTGGTGAACAAGGCTCAACATCCGATCAAAATATTGTGCGACTTTTTCTCCAGCTCCTCCATCTTTATAAAAAGTGAGCAAAGCGTTGGCGGAGGAGATGTGACCTGGCGCAGACGGCGTCTACTGCGTTCCCTTAGGTTCTGCTCTGCTGGGAATTGCGGTGAGGCTCCATTCACTTGGGTGCGGCCATGTCGTAGATCTGTGTTGGAGGAGGGGGTGACAGTAATGGGGACATAGAAATAGAGCTGGAGTATATCTCTGTCCCCTTTTACTTTTATTCTCTGGATTGATCGGGGTCCCAGACTCTGGGTCTACACAGATTCCTTATTTCGTAGGAGTCCTGCATGATTTTTATTTTTACTTGGGGGTCTATAGTGCAGTGTAGCCCCTCTGTATGAAGGTGGCTGTCCAGATTTGGGTCTCTTATTAGTATGATAGAACTGATTGCTGTGTCTGGCTGTTCATACGCCCGCAGGGGGACACTGGGGTCATGTTTAGGACCCTCCACTATCACATCTGTATGATTTCCTTTACTTAGGAAAGAGATGGGCGTGCAATAGTCCTCACCCCCGGTGGCCTCTCATAAGCCCACAGTGTTATTTCCACTCTGCTGAACCCGTCCTAGATCTCATGAGAAATCCTGTTCTCTCCGTACTCGGCCACGACCTCTGTATGAGCCTCTTTTATAGGAGATTTGGGGGGGGGGGGGACCTGGCCGAGGAACGTGACCCCTAAATGTGCTGTAAATGCTGGGACCCCTCTTCTGTAGCAGGACGATCTTCTGTTCTCTGCCAGCCAGGGACACAGTCCTCCATCATCTGGGAAATTGGTTTTCTCGGGTATTGTTCACACTGGGATGTAGCAGAATAAAGAATGTGACCTGTCTGCGGAAAGTCACCTTATATCGAGGGGAGCGGAAATGACAAATCCACCCAAAAAATCTGACTGCTGGCACCCCTGGACGACAGACATTCTCACTTCTGCTCCAGTAAAGGGGCTGTTTAAGACCCTTATTTATTTTTTTTATATAGACACAAATAGATGCATTTTAGGTATTTTGACATTGATTAAAAATGTAGCATTTCTTGGCACAAATGATTTTCATGTGGTCATATAGCAGCGGAGAGGAGCTTAAAAAAGGCATTTGTTATAAACCCTCGCGTCAGAAGGAGCTCGCTGATGGATTCACAGTTGACTCATTTGCAGCCAGCAGTGCAGAGGATGGAAAAGGCGGTCAGTGCAGATTTGTTTTAATGCAGGAATCGAACACTGGCTGACCTGGTGCAAGACCTAATGTGTACGTATAGGTGATCTGTTCCCTTTTTTTGTCTTCCAGTAATAACGCTTTCCTGTTGACTCCAGAACTTACCCCTCGGAAACTGAGATCGCTGCCTTTTGAGAGAGCCTCAGAGTGTCATTACCATGGACTGGAGTAAGTAACAGCTGACATTGTTACTCACGAGCTGCCTCCGTATCAGCGGAGTCCCATGTAAGGATGGGGCGATGCGTGACCCCCACATAAATCGCAAGAAATCTATTATTATTATAATTATTATTTTATTATATATATTTTTTTTTTTAATGTACGGTTTACATTCAGGATATTTAGCGTTTTTCCTTTCCAGGAAACCTCTGGCTAAAGTTTGTTTAAAATAGATAATAAAAAAAAGCGGCTCTTCTCACCATCCCTGGGTCCAACAGTCTCCGCTGCCGCTTTGGGTGTCTGTTATCCGCAGCGCCGACATCACATGGACTGTGCTGCAGCCAATCAGTGAGCTTAGTGGCTGTAAGCCCCTCCATGCGGTCTACTTGAGCAGAGTCGCTGTGGTTACGGATTGACTGCAGCGCTGTTGACGTGAAATCAGCGCTGCAGACAATAACAGACACTGGGAACGGCAGCATTGGACCCGCCATGACCGGGATTTTCTGAAGTTGGGAAAACTCCCTTTTTAAGGATCAGTTCGGCTGATCCATGCTGGAAATGAACGGCTATAACTTATTTTATTTTTAACTTTATCATATAATGGTTCCCTAACTAGACTTGTATCGTGTCTGCCTCAGGGTGGGCCTAGAGTTACAGCATAGTATTGGGGGAGTGGTGGCGTAAATTACTTTTATTTCTTATTTAAAAAAAAAAAAAAAAAAAAAATATTTACTCCATTAATTCTTTTTTTTAATTTATTTATTTTTTTTTTCATTCATTCTATTAGTAATTCATAGCATATCCAAAAGTAAGAATTCGCACAACTATATGATAGTTGTATGTTTTGCTCCATGTTTGTTCAAAATATATATACAGTTGTGCTTAAGTTGACATACCCCGGCAGACTTTTTGCTCCTCTGAGTGTAAAGCTTGTATCTCGCAGCCTGGAGGTGAATGTCGGCCGTCTCCGCTGCCTGATGTTGGTGCCATTTGGTGCTCAGTCCAGCGACGTTGCTGTTCTTGGCTCATCTCACTAATGATTCCACATTCGGTCTTTGCTTCTGTGACAGAATCTTTCTCCCGTTCAGGTTTTGCCTCGATGGCAGAAAATCTCTGGATCGGGATGTGGCCTTTTCCGAGCTGCAGTCTCGTCTCATTCGCTATGAGACCCAGACGACCTGCACCCGAGAATGTTGCCCGGTCCCCTTTGCCCTGAGTCCTCTTCCGTCCCCGGCCGTCCTGTCTGAGCCGGGTAGTGTGCCCGATGGAGAATCCTTGAAAGGCACCGACCCACTGGGACACAAACGCCGCTGCCGGGACCTGGATGGATTGATTGCAAGCAAAAGGTAAAGTTAGTATTCGTTCTATTACATCAGATCATATAAAGGACATTAGTATGGCCTGACAGCGGGGAACCCCAGTGATCCCAATAATTGGGGGATACCGGGGACCTACTGCTCGCAGACAAATGACTGTGCTTATAGCCACGATCAAATCAATGTAACCTCGAGCACCTGGAATGAAGATTAGAGGGGTCCAACTACAGTACATGATGTCCCCCACGCCATAATCCCGGGGAATATTTCCTGGTGACCCTCTTCATGGCGTTGCCAACATGGTCTCCAGATGGAGACTCAAGGCTGGATTTTGTGGGGGTAACCTCTTGAGCGATGAGTCCCGCTTTTGTCTTGGATGCAATAATAGGCCGAGATTGGTCTGAAGACCACATGGACTGCGCTCCTTCATGAGGGAACGTCACAATGGTGAGGGGCGGCATAATGCCTGGTAGCCGAACCCCTCTAGTCTTCATTCCAGCTACATTAACAGTTCGGCGATACATTGATATGGCCGTGCTCCAGACTCGTCTCCCATTGAGCCCATGTGGGATATCATAGGTCGGTGATTACACAGGAGCTGCCAGCAGTGGATTTTGATGATTTGCACAAGTGCATTCAGCTCTACATAGCATAGGCGGTAAGTGCCAGGATTTCTGCACATGGCGCTGATACGGCATATTCTTTTTTTTCATCTTTTGCCAATCAGTAAAATGTTTGTCCGTCCTGTGATGTCCAGGATTCTACCGCTTTTCCTATTTGCTGTCAGTTTCGATATCGATGACTGTAGACTTTACATTGAAATGCTGCAGCATTTTTTAGAAAACAAAAACGTTCTAATAACTATGCAAAAAGAAAAATGTTTCTTGGAAGAAACTAAAATCGCTTGGTGATGAAGGCGTAAAGGGTTACAATCCTCACTGTGAATGATCTTTGTTTCTCGTTTCCAGGTTTGCTAAATCTGAAAGCTCGGACTCTTTGCTGTCCCTGGCTAGTGAAGGCAGTGGCCCGAACGCTAGAATAACCAGACTTCGATCAGAAAGTGTAGCCCCAGTGTCGTCCTCCTGCGTCAGACCAAGATCCAGAGATCGGGGGGCATCTTTAGGTAGTAAACCCACCCAGCCGAAGCAAAGCGCGAACCCTGAGAATGAGGTCAAGGAGTCCAGGTCGCAGAAACACAATCGGGTAAGATGCCCGGGGACCTCTTCATCTGGACTCTTGATATTTGACCTGTTTGTGACTTTAAAGGGTTAATTTACTACCACTCAAACTTGTGCTCACCTTCCGCTCAGTTTAGAAAGACGATCCTCCCCGGCCGAGCTCTCCTGTGTCCTTTGACCGCTGCCCATCTCCCAAAGAACAATACGAGTTACAGCCACCGCCTTTCAGGGCTTATCTACATCATTCTATAATACTGTATATCTGCCCCTGATCCGATCTGCTAGAGAAGAAAAATAACTTTTATTAAACTCACCTGCAGGGTGGTCCGGTCCGATGGATGTCGCAGGTCCGGGTCCGGCGCCTCCCATCTTCTTGCGGTGCTGTCCTCCTGCTTGCTTTATGGCTCGACGGCATCGCAGCTTCGGCGCAGGCGTACTTATTTGCCCTGTTGAGGGCAGAGTAAAGTACTGCAGTGCGCAGGTGCCAGGAAAGGTCAGAGAGACCCAGAACCTACGCACTGCATAAGTGTATAGCGCCCCCCAGAGTCGGAATTTCCAGAGAACATGATTCAAGTCGATTTTTACCGAACCCCAGTGTTGCAATCACTGTTATTCACGGAATACCGGTGACCGCAAAAAAAAAAATCCGATTTCTCATTTAATTTCTCTCTCTCCTCTGATGAGAGAAATGGGGTCTTCTGGGAAGAAAATGGTGGGCGCATGCGCAGTGCGCCCGCCAAGACCTGTCGGCTAGCACCCAGCAACAATTGGAAATGTTTCCTATTGGTTAATTTTGATCACTGTGATCAAAATAAAACAAATAGTAAATAAATTCCCCTTTATCACCTCCTTATTTAGGTAAAAATAATAAAATAAAAAAAAATGTATTTCCATTAGGGTTGGGGCTAAAAAGTTGGGGGGTTTCCATTGTTTAGGTACATCAGGGGTCTCCAAACGCGACATGGCGCCACCATTGATTCCAGCCAATTTTGCGTTCAAAAATTCAAACAATGCTCCCTCCCTTCCGAGCTCTGCCATGCGCCCAAACAGTAGTTTACCCCCACATATGGGGTATCTGCGTACTCAGGACAAATTGCACAACAAATTTTGGGGTCCATTTTATCCTGATACCCTTGTGAAAATAATACAATATGGTTCCAAATAAATTTTTTGTTGAAAAAGTAAAATGTTAATTTTTTTTTTTTCCTTGCACATTTCTTTAGTTCTTGTGAAGCACCTGAAGGGTTAAACTTCTTGACTGTGGTTTTGAGCACCTTGAGGTGTGCAGTTTTTAGAATGGTGTCACTTTTGGGTATTTTCTGTCATATTGACCCCCCAAACTGACTTCAAATGTGAGGTGGTCCCTAAAAAAATGATTTTGTAAATTTAGTTGGGAAAATTAGAAATCGCTGGTCAACTTTTAACCCTTATAACTTCCTAGCAAAAATAAATTGTTTCCAAAATTGTTCTGATGTAAAGTAGACATGTGGGAAATGTTATTTATTAAGTATTTTGTGTGACACCACTCTGATTTAAGGGTACAAAAATTAAGAGTTTGAAAATTTCATAAATAAACGCAAGATATATCTAAGAAATGTTACTGCTAACATGAAGTACAATGTGTCCCGAAAAAAGTCTCAGAATCAGTGGGATCCATTGAAGCTTTCCGGAGCTATAACCTCATAAAGTGACAGTGGTCAGAATTGTACAAATTGGCCTGGGTGCATGATGACGGGGTAGGTGATTTAGGTGCACCTTCCCACCTGCCTCCCCCTTATTTGACAGCTCTGGCTTCAGACACAGAGGGAAAACGAGCAGGTGGGAAGTTGTATTTAATTGTTTAACCCCGCCATGATGCACGGAGCGCCTGTGCTTGGTTTGAACAGTGATTTTGAGCGGTCTCCCTTTTTTACACAGAGAAACTTCTATCAATCTAGTGCCAAAATGTTGTCCAATTTTCCGATCTTCCTTCTGTATCCCTTGTTCCTGGGGTGTAAGATCTCTGCTTGCTGCCATTCAGTAGGAATCTTCCTTGCCGGCTGCACGGCCCCTGACAGTCCAGATATCGGAGCTGCCATAGTGGGTGGTCTCGGAGATATGGTGGAGCTGACCATGACTCCAGTCTGCGCCCTGTTCAGAGTGGCTGAGGGTCCCAGCAGCAGTAGGGGTAGCCCCGGTCCTGTATCCTGCCTCCTGTGCGTGCATTTGGCTCCATAATCTTTCTGGGGACCTCTCTGGACCGGACCTGCTCTGGTATCACAGCTTTGTGGTGGTTTTCTTTTTATTAGGTTATAGTATTTTGTACCAGAAGGTGGATCTATAAACGTGAGTGTTTGCAGAAGTCCACAGCCCCCATCACAAACGCATAGTGTCCATTGTTTTCAGGGGACCCATAATTAGATCTGACCCAGTTACTGCTTTTCTGGATCAATGGATAACAATGGGCCTAGTTATGTGTGTGTCCGGCTGATGGACGGCTCTGTGTACCAGACCGGTGGCACCAACGCTGCAATCTTCATGGGGTTACCATTGTATGCTAAAAGTGCGAACTTCCTACTAAAGCGTACTTGTCCTTTAAAGTGTTTTTTTTTTTTTTTTTGTTTTTGTTTTTTTTTTAAATAAGCTGCTGTGTGTATGAGAACGAACAATATTGCTGGCCTTCTCACATCCTGCATTTTTCACCAGTTTCCCCTCTCCTGACTCCATCTCTAATTTTTCAATTATCTGTCTTAGTTGGGTGTAGACTCGCAGCTATGATTATCCCCTATACACAGAGACAGGAGAGCAGGGTTTCCTCAGGCCTGCGTGTGCTATGTAACCACATCAGCATCAAGGACCTTAAACAGCAGTACTGAGCAGTGTAGCTGTGCTTCCAACTGGAATTAGAAAACATTTGTAGGAAGCAACAAAACCCTCTGGCAAGTGCGCCGCCCGGTAGGGCCATTTGGTACTCGTAATCGGGTCAGATGGTTCTTAAAGGGGTGGTCACGGCAGCGGGACCCGGTCTGTGGCCCTGGGCGTGCAATTAAAGGGATGTAATGTAGATTATGAAAAAAAAATGGGAATAGTCTAGATAGGAAGGGGGATTGTTCATGACGCCACCTGTGGTGTTGGGCTATAGATGGCCGACGCTGCTTTAGTAGTACACTGAGGCCGATGGTGATGCAGCTGGAATGGTTCTGTTCCTCACAGGTGGAGTGAGGCCCCAGGGCCGTTAAAGGTGTATAATAAAGTTCTTATGGGTGGTAGTGGTGCAGAGCGAGTGGCGCAGGAGAGAATGGAGAGGACACAGCAAGGTGCAGTGTTCACGTTTTACTCACAGTTCGGGTACAGTATCCAGCCGGGTGCTGTGTCCTCCAGGTTAGTGGTCCAGCCAACTCTCCAGTAAATTGTTACATTTGTCCAGAACCCCCTTAGTATGTGCCTCACCTGGCCGATGCACTGCGCTGGCTTCCACCTCTCCTTCCTTGCGCTTAACACTCAGTGTCCCAAACCAGTAGTTGCGGGTCCTGTCGGGCAACGTTTTCTGTCCCCTTGACCCTCTGTGCACCTTTTCAGCGAAATAGATGTTCATGTGGCTGTCGCACTTGCAGACACGACAGCCTCCGGGTTCCTAGCTGGGACTTGTAGTTCCTCCACTAGATCAGGGGCCGGTTCCCCTACTGCGACCTGGTCCCTCCATCTGACCAGCCTGGATGCGGGCCCCACGGGTGACTTCTGCACTTCCCGTGCCCCTAGGACCCCTTCGTTCCTTCTGGGAGCTACTCTCCCTTCTTTCTCTCCTGTTCTCTCTCTCTTGCTGGGACGAGCTCCTAGCAGCTCAAGTCCCCAGCTCCAACTCTTTTACGTCTCTTCTCCTCTCTTCCTCCCCACAGATGCACTGACTTCCTAACTCGGCCTCCCCTTTTCTCCACTTTCTCCACCCACACCTTCTACCTAATCACTCTCTGGCCTGGAGAGATCTAGTGATGGGTGTGTTAGGGTTCTGTACAGTGTCCCCTCCTTACCAGAGATTTGGGGCACCACACCTCTGGATGAGGTGCAGTACCTCTGTGCCGACTGGACCCTCAGGGGAGCCACACTAGTCTTTCTCCCCCGTCCTCTCCCCCGACAATAGGCATCTATTAATTATTCAGTGGGGGGAGGAGGACATAAGTGCAGACAGGAAGCATATTATTTAGGTAAGTTTTTTTTTTTTTTAAATATACTATTGAAATAAACTCCAAACCCACCCTGAAATTGATGACTTTATTATATATTTTTTGCATTTTCTTGTAGGCTTTAGTCCCTGTTTTTGCACTTTGTACAGATTTAACTACCATGAATGATGGCCTAGATTATTGTATGTAGGGATCTGACTGCTAGGACCATATCGAAATGCATGAATGCTGATAGAGTATCACTAGCTTAAATTTTTAGACTTTTTTTCCTTCCACTCCACGTCGTGTGATTCCAGTATTAAGTCTGTCTGCCTTCCTGCAATCTCTATATATTTTATTCTCAGATGCTGAGGGAGGTGGTCTGTAAAACACTTCTCAAACATGGCGTCCAGGAGGGTCATCCGTGCTATGCGGCCTGCAGCCAGCGGCTTTTCGATATCTCCAAGTTTTTCTTGAAGGTACCGTACCTGTTCTGTGTATGTGCCATTTTTGGTGGGGGGGCAGAAGGTCTCCTGCGATATACGGGGGAAGGAGCGGAGTGTAATGTGGTGCGCAGTCTGATCAGTGATGGACAGCCTTCCTTTAGTAGGACCGCCCACTGGACTCCTAAGTAGAGAGAGGGGAAGCATATAAATATAGTAAATGGTTTCTCTCGTGTGGTGCTGTGCTCCCCACCACCTGGTGCAGGGATGCTACATGTATAATGTCACTGGTTCCTGGTCTGGATATATCCTCATGTTTGTTCTGCAGCTTCGTCTGTACTTTGATTTCCGTCATTTTTTGTCGATAGGATTTGAAGACGTCACGAGGTCTCCATGACGAGATGAAGAAAGCCGCAAGTAACAACGTCAAGCAGGTGAGTCCAGGAGTCACTGATCTCTGCCCAGACCTCAGACAAGGTAAGGAGTTCCCTACATCACTGAGGTCAGGGGGCTTCAGAGCAGATTGTTCGGCGATCAGTGGGGGGCTCTGTACTGGGACCTGCAGGAGGTTAAATAAAAATATAGGTACCCTTCACATACCGGTCAGTATTCGGCTGACTGCTATTCCTCCAATGCGGAGTTTCAGCCGATGGGGAGAGGAGATTAAACCGCGGCCAGATGCCTCCTCTATCACCGTATCCCCCAGAGGACAAAGTATCAGGCATGTTAAAAATTCAACATGCCTGATCCCGGTGGATACAGTCCTTCTGGAGTCAGAATCGCTCTATTCACATCCAGAGCTGCACTTTTATTTTTTCTTACATTGTAGCAAAAGGTTAAACTTTCTGCCAGCAGCTCCGTCTCCTTTAATAACCCCCTGTATTCTCGGCATGTGGGTGGTAAACCTTCTGAGCTCGGCGATGTAGTAATCATATCGCGGCTACAGAACTGCCCATGGTTTATTCATGAGCCGATCCCGCCATTGTGTGCCGGCGAGGTGATCGCCCCTATAGCTCACAGTCCCCGCTGCTCCTCATTGTTTCCCTGAGCTCCGTCATGCGGAGACGCTCTGTGAACTGGTCAGTGATCCATCAGGGATGACCCGGGAGGGAAATGGACCAGAACATTCACTTTTCTGAGTCAACTCCAAACATGGGGTTGAAGAGTAAACGGCTGGTAACTTATTCTCTGCCCTGTGACCCATTGTTACACGCGGCCACGGACCGTCCACGATTAGGCTGAATAGCTGTCGCCTGCCCATGGTCGTGCCGGGGCTTAACGTCACCTTGTGTTTGGTGTCAGGAGGGCGGTGAGAAAGCAGCATTTTATTGTGTGTGATGTTGTCTCAAGGGGCGCAAGCAAACCCTTAGGGAGTCGGGAGAGGGCTGTCAGACCACTATGAAAGGCACAGCTGAGGCAGGAAGTGTTGTCATGGGCACACAGAAATGGCATTCGTGCTGATTTAAGTGCCACAATGATTAATCTTGTGCACAAAGTCCTTACACTATTTTTTATTTCTTTTTCTCCTGCAGGTTATTCAATGGGAACTGGACAAACTGAAGAAGTGACCTCCGCTGCCATGATTTTATTTATTTGCGTGCGCTCAGGTATTGTGTGCGCTCACTGTAGATTGTATATGATGATTTTTTTTATGTGCTCTTCCTTTATTAATAAACCCTTCACCTTGTCCCTCTTGTCCTCCGCGGCATCTATCACTCACCCTAACAGTCCCCGCATTGTGCAGCGGCCACAGATGAGATTCCGGCTTCTCCCGGGGCCTCCTGTTTTGTTAGCCGATATCATCAGTTTGCTTTGGAGGGATTTGTGCGGAGAGTTAACCCATTACCAGAGCCAGCAAGTGACCGAAATGCCACTCTCTAGCGCTACAGGCCTCACTGGTCACCCTGCTTTCCTGGGATCCTGAGAGGTAAATGAGCCGGGACATGTGGATGTGACCGTTTTACACGTGAGATCGCTGTGGGGATTACATGGACTACGGTGGACAGGTGAGTATATGGTGGTTTTATTATTTTACATTATTTCTAGGAGACAAGGACATTGAGGACTTGATATTAGGTGGGTATAATGTTTTTTTTTTTATTTGAATGTATATGTAATTTAACTTTTTTTTTTTTTTATACTGGGCACAAGCTCCAGCATATGAGACTGTCTCCCATCAGTGGCACCTACTGCTGCTGTGATCAGCCCGATGGGAGTACTGTACGTTTATTTATAAGGTGACTGATCAGTGCCTGGTCTCTGCTTCCTATGGTCTCCATTTGAGTGTAGCAGAAGTTGAGCTTGGGTGTTGCCCCATGGAAATGATGGGGATAGCAGAGTGTGATGGGGATAGCAGAGTGTGATACTATCTTATCTCTGTATTCTCATAGATGTGCTCAACATCCACTCCTTTCAAACAGTGGCCCACGTGCCCTCCCATCCATTGTTTAGTGGGGGTCCCAGCAGTAAAGGTACCGTCACATTAAGCGACGCTGCAGCGATAGCGACAACGATGCCGATCGCTGCAGCGTCGCTGTTTGATCGCTGGAGAGCTGTCACACAGACCGCTCTCCAGCGACCAACGATGCCGAGGTCCCCGGGTAACCAGGGTAAACATCGGGTTGCTAAGCGCAGGGCCGCGCTTAGTAACCTGATGTTTACCCTGGTTACCAGCTTAAAAGTAAAAAAAACAAACAGTACATGCTCACCTGCGTGTCCCCAGCGTCCGCTTCCTGACACTGACTGAGCTCCGGCCCTAACAGCACAGCGGTGACGTCACCGCTGTGCTTTCACTTTCTCTTTAGGGCCGGATCTCAGTCAGAGCAGGAAGCAGACGCTGGGAGACGCGCAGGTGAGCATGTACTGTTTGTTTTTTTTACTTTTACGCTGGTAACCAGGGTAAACATCGGGTTACTAAGCGCGGCCCTGCGCTTGGTAACCCGATGTTTACCCTGGTTACCAGTGTAAAACATCGCTGGTATCGTTGCTTTTGGTGTCAAACACAACGATACACAGCGATCGGACGACCAAATAAAGTTCTGGACTTTATTCAGCGACCAGCGACATCACAGCAGGATCCTGATCGCTGCTGCGTGTCAAACTAAACGATATCGCTAGCGAGGACGCTGCAACGTCACGGATCGCTAGCGATATCGTTTAGTGTGACGGTACCTTAACACTTACGACCTAAAGTATTTTCTGGTCGGAAGGACCAGTGATCAATGCAGGAGGGAGTTCCTGTGTCCTATTTGCGTGGTAATAATTGTCTGCTTGTTGGATCCACCTGCTAATTATGGCACAGGTTATGTTCCATGAGCGTTCTCGATTAGCCCTGTAGACAGGGGCGTAACGACCATAGTGGTGAGTCTGGACAGTGACGTCTCGTTTTTTTTTAAATAAATCCATGGCCATAATACTACGTGTATGACTAATAGGCTGTGCTTTATACTACATACAGGTCCTTCTCAAAAAATTAGCATATAGTGTTAAATTTCATTATTTACCATAATGTAATGATTACAATTAAACTTTCATATATTATAGATTCATTATCCACCAACTGAAATTTGTCAGGTCTTTTATTGTTTTAATACTGATGATTTTGGCCTACAACTCCTGATAACCCAAAAAACCTGTCTCAATAAATTAGCATATTTCACCCGTCCAATCAAATAAAAGTGTTTTTTAATAACAAACAAAAAAACCATCAAATAATAATGTTCAGTTATGCACTCAATACTTGGTCGGGAATCCTTTGGCAGAAATGACTGCTTCAATGCGGCGTGGCATGGAGGCAATCAGCCTGTGACACTGCTGAGATGTTATGGAGGCCCAGGATGCTTCAATAGCGGCCTTAAGCTCATCCAGAGTGTTGGGTCTTGCGTCTCTCAACTTTCTCTTCACAATATCCCACAGATTCTCTATGGGGTTCAGGTCAGGAGAGTTGGCAGGCCAATTGAGCACAGTAATACCATGGTCAGTAAACCATTTACCAGTGGTTTTGGCACTGTGAGCAGGTGCCAGGGCGTGCTGAAAAATGAAATCTTCATCTCCATAAAGCATTTCAGCCGATGGAAGCATGAAGTGCTCCAAAATCTCCTGATAGCTAGCTGCATTGACCCTGCCCTTGATGAAACACAGTGGACCAACACCAGCAGCTGACATGGCACCCCACACCATCACTGACTGTGGGTACTTGACACTGGACTTCAGGCATTTTGGCATTTCCTTCTCCCCAGTCTTCCTCCAGACTCTGGCACCTTGATTTCCGAATGACATGCAAAATTTGCTTTCATCAGAAAAAAGTACTTGGGACCACTTAGCAACAGTCCAGTGCTGCTTCTCTGTAGCCCAGGTCAGGCGCTTCTGCCGCTGTTTACCTGGGGAATGCGGCACCTGTAGCCCATTTCCTGCACACGCCTGTGCACGGTGGCTCTGGATGTTTCCACACCAGACTCAGTCCACTGCTTCCTCAGGTTCCCCAAGGTCTGGAATCGGTCCTTCTCCACAATCTTCCTCAGGGTCCGGTCACCTCTTCTCGTTGTACAGCGTTTTCTGCCACATTGTTTCCTTCCAACAGACTTACCATTGAGGTGCCTTGATACAGCACTCTGGGAACAGCCTATTTGTTGAGAAATTTCTTTCTGGGTCTTACCCTCTTGCTTGAGGGTGTCAATGATGGCCTTCTTGACATCTGTCAGGTCGCTAGTCTTACCCATGATGGGGGTTTTGAGTAATGAACCAGGCAGGGAGTTTTTAAAAGCCTCAGGTATCTTTTGCATGTGTTTAGAGTTAATTAGTTGATTCAGAAGATTAGGGTAATAGGTCGTTTAGAGAACCTTTTCTTGATATGCTAATTTATTGAGACAGGTTTTTTGGGTTATCAGGAGTTGTAGGCCAAAATCATCAGTATTAAAACAATAAAAGACCTGACAAATTTCAGTTGGTGGATAATGAATCTATAATATATGAAAGTTTAATTGTAATCATTACATTATGGTAAATAATGAAATTTAACACTATATGCTAATTTTTTGAGAAGGCCCTGTAGATGACTAGGGTATATAAAAATATATCAGGGTGAAGGACTTGTATGTCGAGATGCAGGTGTGTGTGTATATAACACACTTGCGAGTTTCCCACCTCCAAAGAATGGAGAGGTCTTTAATTTTTATCCTCGGTACACTTCACCTGTGAGAGACAGAATCTAAAAATAAAAAACAGAAAATCATTGTATGGCTTTTACATAATTAATTTCCATTTTATTGCATGAAATAAGTATTTGATCACCTACCAACCAGTAAGACCTGTTAGTTTTTCTTTAAGAAGCCTCCTACTCTGCACTCATTACCTGTATTAATTGCACCTGTTAGAGCTAGTTACCTGTATAACAGACACCTGTCCACACACTCAATCACACTCCAACCTCTCCACCATGGCCAAGACTAAATCTGAGGACACCGGGGGCAAAATTATACACCTGCACAAGGTTAGGATGGGCTATAGGACAATAGGCAAGTAGCTTGGTGAGAAGACAACAACTGTTGGCTCAAATTTAGAAAATGGAAGAAACAAGATGACTGTCAATCTTCCTGGATCTGGGGCTCCATGCAGGATCTCGCCGCGTGGGGTAAGGAAGATTCTTAGAAAGGTCAGGAATCAGCCCAGAACTACATGGGAGGATGTGGTCAATGACCAGAAGAGCTGGGACCACAGTCTCAAGTATTAGTAACACACTAATCATGGATTAAAATCCTGCAGGGCACGCAAAGTCCCCCTGCTCACACCAGCACATGTCCAGGCCCGTTTGAAGTTTGCCAGTGACCATCTGGATAATCCAGAGGACACATGGGAGAAGGTCATGAGGTCTGATGAGACCAAAATATAACTTTTTGGTATCAATGCGACTCACCGTGTTTGGAGGAAGAATAAGGATGAGTATAACACCAAGAACACCGTCCCAACCATGAAGCATGGTGGTGGAAACATCAAAGTTTGGGGATGCTTTTCTACAAAATGGACAGGATGACTGCACCGTATTAAAGGGAGGATGGATGAGGTCTTGAATCGTTTTATCGATTTATATAGGCTAAATATAAGTATAGGCTATAGCTCTATTAATAATATGCTATCACAAACCATCCTTTCTGCCGTACAACCAAACGTGCTTATAGAAGGCATAGAGGAAACGTGGCTGGGGAAAAATGAAATCGCCCATGAAGGGCTATGGTACAGGTTACTCCAAACACCCAAAATGAGTGGCTGGGTCTTCTAGCATGACAATGACCCAAAACACACAGCCAGGACAATGGAGTCGCTCCGTAAGAAGCATTTCAAGGTCCTGGAGTGGCCTAGCCAGTCTCCAGCCTTGAACCCAACAGAAAATCTTTGGCGGGAGCTGAAACTCAATGCTGTCCAGTGACCGCCCCGAAACCTGAAAGACCTGGAGAAGATCTGTATGGAGGAGGGGGCCAAAATCCCTGCTGCAGTTTGTGCAAACTTGGTCAAGAACTACAGGAAATATCTGACCACTGTAATTGCAAACAAAGGTTTCTGTATCAAATACTTATTTCATGCAATGAAATGCAAATTAATTATGTAAAAATCATACAATGTGATTTTTCTGGTTTTTATTTTTTAGATTCTGTCTCACAGGTGAAGTGTACCTACGATAAAAATTACAGACCTCTCTATTTTTTGTAGGTGAGAAAACTTGTAAAATTGTCAGTGTATCAAATACTTATTTTCCCCACTGTATATATTCCGGATGAGGGGGGTCCACATCTTGCACCGGGGCCCATCAGACTCCAGTTATGCCGCTGCCCATAGGCTTTGAATATAGGGGGCACCTCGCATGATCCAGATTTGCTACATGAAAAGGGGGGGGATGTAGGAAGCCCATTCTTGTGATTGATCAGGATCCCAGCGATCTGACACATCGCCAATCCAATGTATTATTGTGATTCTGGGACAACACCACTAAAGAAGTATTCTAGAATCTGACTAATCGGAGCTGCCCTAAACCACTTGGGAAGTGAGCATCATCTGTCCCGTGACCCCGGGCCACCAGGGAACATATCTCCGCCAGCAGACTAGGCCAATGGGATGATTACTTCTTTCAGAGCCCTTTTTTAAGAGGCACGACCCCAGTGTATAAATACCTGTGTGCTCGTGCTGTAGCGTCCAAGAACAGCCATGCCTACGAAGACCATTTCCATTCAGCTATTCTTCGTGTCGGCTGGAACTTCTGGGCCGTATGATTATCTAATCCTTTGTATACGCCGGTCAGACCGCGGCTCAGAAAAATCCAAAGCTTCCCTCAGCAATAGCTGCAATTAAAGTATTTCAGGAGCGTTGTGTGTAAAGTGTGGGAAATGTACAGATCGTGATGAACACACCAGGCCGACGTTCATTTTTATACTTTTTTATTTACAATAATTGTCAGCAAGAAGTGTTTTATCAATAAAATTACAACCAAATTATCCAATTAAAAGCTTTATAGAAATAAAATCTACTAAAATAATTAACTGAATCATTATTTATTTTTAATTTTTTTTATGAAAAGTACCAATATGTTGTATCCTGTGGGTGCAGGGGTCTCGCCAGGTCTCCTCGTACAGAACACAACAATTATACGAAGAAAAGGACTTATTTATAGACTGTACACAGATGCTTGATGCTATGTGAGACACGGCTCCCCATATAAAATAAATCTCTGGGAAATATGTCACTGACTCTTACGCTTTTGAGAAAGCTGGGTTACAGTAGGGTCTAGAAAAGCTGAGTCACTCATGGTGGCAGATGTAATTGTGGCCATATTGTTTGTCGCCCAGTTTGGTGACAGGATACAGCAGGGCATAAAACCTGCTTGTATAAAGTAAAAAACAGAATTACCATTAAAGGTCTTTTTATAATTCTCGGGGAAATGTTATTTTGCATATAAATTATTATTACAGGTACTTAAAAGCAATATCTTATGCGCTTGGAAAATGTAGATTTTGTACCGGGTGTTAATGCTGCTGTTCTCCTGAATCCGACAATGTTTCTCTTTTGTTCCTGCGCCTCTCCGTTCACGAGATATGCCTCCTCTTCCAGGTATATGAATCTAGTCTTGCTAGCTCAGTAGGCGTGGTCAGCTTTGTGGGCGTTTCCTTGAACCACACCCCCTGACTAACAAGACAAGATTTACATACAAAGAAGAGGAGGCCATATCTCAGGAACAGAGAGGCGCCGGAACAAAATAAAAATATCGCTGGATTCAGGAGAATAGCGGCAATTACACCGGACTTATTTATGAAAAGTGACAGGTCCTCTTAAAATTGAAGTGGGCTGCTCATTTGATATTTCCGCTTTAGCAAATGTTGTTTCATGTGAAATACAATTAAAGGAACTCTCTGCAAGTTTTGGCTACCTCATCTGTGTAGGAAAAAAATACTCCGATTTCAATGATGTATCACTTAATTTACTGGGTGCAAATGTTGCGTTGTTAGATGTAGCAAAGCTCAGAAATCTGACCCTGCCTACACCATAGCTTTCGGAGTAATCGTCTATTGACAGTGAGCTGCTTATCACAGGAGGGGGCGTGGTAGGATGTTTCGGCACAAGGCGGCTAGTCCCAACAATGCTGATGTGCTAGTGATAAAACCTTCATTATAAGTAAACAGCACACAGCCTGGTTTGTTACACATAGCTGAGTTTAGTGTTTTAACCGCTACATCGTGCTGTCCTCAGATTACATAGCAAAACCTGCTGACAGATTCCCTTTAAGGAGCATCTTTTCTTATTGTCTGTCCTTCTGTTATTCCTCATGGAATTGTATGTATGAATTATCTGGGTTTTACAATTTCTCCATCCATCGTTTGCGTGGCTGTAGTCGGTGTGACATTATCCATACCGATTGGTCAGTGTGAGTACGCGCCATATTGGCGAGGAATGGAAAGACTCCGTTATCATTGGTGTTCTTTAACAGATTTGTCACCAGGGGCCACTATCTTTCTGGGGCAGTCTGTTGGTGCGGCCTCTTTTCCTCCAGTCTAATGGCACCTTATGGTATTAGAAAGTGAATAGGGTTAATACGTGAGGGTGCCAAGTCCTCCCGAGTGCTAACATTGCACCCCCCAGCTCGTTGGTTTCTTGGGATGCAGCTGGTGAAATGGGTAAGTACACAAGATGGCACTGTTATGATGGCACAGACTATGGTGGTCAATGTAATAGGGTCACTGTGGCATCAAAAAAAGTTCGGTTTTGTTCAGGAAATTTGTGCAAAGAATCCTGACGTGTGCACATAGCCTTAATGGGAACCCAGACAGCGGGTACATGATTGCCAACGTAAGTATTTTAGAAATTCTGGAATTTTATTATATAAGGCCCTTAGGAAAAAAAAAAGTCTTTCCAGTGTATAAAATGTATTGAGTTGTGCGTTGGTTGGCGGGGGGCATTAAAGAACCGTAGAGGAAGCGCCAGACTTTAATAAGATAATTGTGCCATAATGTGTCTCATAAACCAGACCGATCGATCGATTGAGTCTTGCTGTGTCTATAGCAACGGTGGACCCCCACCAATTATCCATATATCAACCATCTCGTGGATGGGGAGGGGGATAGGTTTATATGTAAGCCCCTTGTTAAGACCTGATTGGAAGGTCAGAGGAAGAGGGGGTCAAGGTGAGAACTGACAGTAATGAGCACCGATCTGATGTTGTAAAACCCTTAATGGGGTATTCTGGTTGGAAGAAGTTATTGCCATGGGACAGGTGGTGACTTTTATATCAGTGGGTCTCCGAGGGCTGGGACCTCAAATGACCTCCAGAATGGTGCCTAGCAGAGCACATGTTTGACCACCGCTCCATTTATCGGTCTTACGGCGAGAGGAATTCTGTATTCTCCAGGAGCCCTATAAGGAATGACTGGAGCAGCGGTCAAGCATGTGCAAAGCCGCTCCACAGTGTCAGGGATTAGAGCTTCCCCTTTCTGGTAATCCCAACATTTGGGTCTGTGTACAGGTGATAACGCCTTCCAACCAGAGTACCCTAAAGAGATGACCTTGTAATCTGTATCGATCATCCAAAGACAAGACATCTTGGGCAAAGCAGGACGATTTTATTCAGAAACCACCATATTTCCATCTGATCCACTGCAGTACCAGTCAGGGCCTTTAAATTCGAGTGGCGCTGTTTCGGGAAGATGGCAGTCATGTTTTTCTAATAACCTTTCTAATATCTTAAATCATTGCTTGTACAGCAGCTCTACGCTGGTGACATCTGTTTTATAGGTTCCTCACAATAACACTCCTTTCAGTAGATGAAGACCCCGGACCTTGCTCCCTCCACTGGATGGTCCTTGTTTAGGAATTTATTTGCTGCAGGCAAAAATCACAGTATTTATTCCAAGACTCCTGTTATAAAGTAATGATTAGAGTTATTACCATGACCCGAGGGTTCCTCCCCTTCCAAAAAATTAATAAAAACCTATGATTCTGTGCTGCCGTCGGCTGTAGAGTTCCCCACCCATCGCTCTGCTCCGGAGATTCTCTCCATTCAAGTACCTAGTAGTAGAGAAATTCTGCTTGGAGAGTTTCCTTCTCGATAGTCCTCCATGGAGCTGGGGTCCGGCTCTTAAAACCTGGTGGACGCCTCGTTCTGGAGTGACGGTTTCCCCCAAATTGTCCTCACGCCACTAATCCTAGTCTTGTGATCTTGGCAGAGAGGAAGGAATGAATGATGAAGACGATGGGCTTTGGACAACACTGAAGATCCAATTGCTGCGGAGAGAAGAGAAATACTGTAAGAATGAGAAGTAGGCAGGAACGACAGCTGCTCGCGTCTCCTCTGCCTTAGGAAGTACAGTGGATCTGCTCCAGCGCTCCACCATGACTGAAGCAGCTGTCAGATGACCGCTCGTGGATTAAGGCTCTACAAAAAGAATTCGGAGGCCACCGGATTTGCAATGACATTTGACGACTTTAACTCCTTGGTGACATCCGTCGTAGATGTGCGCTCTGCAAGTAAGGAGCAGATTCGGGAGCTCATAGTGCGGAGCCGGCACCCGAGAGTACCTGATGAAATCAGAGCCAGATCTGATGGTAACCGTTAAAACTCTTGGGTGGCGCTGACAATTGTGGCACCTAGGCGGAAAAGTTGGGTATTGGGTAGGGTTGAGCGAAACGGATCGGTCAATTTCATAAGTCGCCGACTTTCGGCAAAGTCGGGTTTCGTGAAACCCGAGCCGATCCCAGTGTTGGATCGGCCATGCGGTCGGTGGATCTTCGCGCCAAAGTCGCGTTTCGTATGACGCTTTAACCACTATTTTTTCAGCCAATGAAGGAGTGTGGGCAGCGTGATGACATAGGTCTCGTCTTGCTTCCTGCGGCGTCACGGGGTGGGGGTATAAACGCCATCTTACCGTTTTGGATGTAGCGATTTAGACTGTCCGAGGAAAGAGAGAGAGAATATGAATATCCCCATTGACTTGCATTGGGTTTCGTGTTTCGGTTGGCCCCCGACTTTTCACAATAATCGGCCGATTTCACACGATCCGACTTTTGAGAAAGTCGGGTTTCACGAAACCCGACTCGATCCTAAAAAAGTAAGTCGCTCAACCCTAGTATTGGGTATACACAGTCATGGCCAAAAGTGTTGTCACCCTTGATATTGATCCAGAAAATTATTGCAATTACACTTGTTTTGTTATAAACCTATATTTCTTTGAATTTGAACAACATAAAATAAAAAAACCCATAAAAACGCAAAGTGGACATAATTTCACACAAAACCAAAATGGGGCAGACAAAATTGTTGGCACCCTCAACTTAATATTTGGTTGCACACGCTTTGGAATAAATAACTGCAATCAATCGCTTCCTATAACCATCAAGCTTCTCACACCTCACAGCTGGAATTTGTGACCACTCTTCTTTTGCAAACTGCTCCAGGTCTCTCATTTGAAGGCGCCTTCTCCCAACAAAAAGATTTCTCCACAGATGTTTAATGGGATTTAGATCTGGACTCATTGCTGCCACTTCAGAACTCTTCAGTGCTTTGTTTATATCCACTTCTGGGGGCGTCATGAAGTATGTTTAGGGTCATAATCCTGCTGGAAGACCCATGACTTAGACACTGGGCACTACATTGTGACGCAAAATCCTTTTGGTAATCGTCACATTTCATGATGCCTTGCACACAGTCAAGGCACGAGGGCAGCAAAACAACCCCAAAACATCTTTGAACCTCCACCATATTTGACTGTAGGTACTATGCTGTTTTCTTTGCAGACCACATTCTGTTTTAGGTAAACAGTAGAATGATGTGCTGTACCAAAAAGCTCTATCGTGGTCTCATGTGTCCAAAAGATGCTTTCAAAGAATTCTGGCAATTTTTTTCAACATTTTTCATCCATTTTAATTGAGAAAAAAAGCGCATTTTCCACAGCGTTATTCCTGCCAACATTACAGTATTTTTCTGCTGCAAATTCAGAACATGTATTGGTATTTTTATGAAATCGTTTTTTTTTTCCCCCCAATTTCACCAACCTTGGATTTTCTTTTCAGTTTTTCACTACATTGTTATATGGTAAGTGAATGGCATCATGCAAAACTAAAACTGTAAACTAAACAATCTCTCATACGGCTTTGGAAGAAGGGAAGAGAAAAAAAAAGAAAACAATCGAGTCTCCATGGGGTTGATATTCATTCCCCTTATACAACAGTGTGTTACAAGGAACTTAGCGGCCATTGTTGAGTTTTAGTTTTTTCCCCTACAAAAACAAGAACTTTTCTCTTCCAAAAAAATCACAGAAAACTATCGCAACGAGTATTTGGACAAGGATTCGAATTAAAGGTTGAAATCTCTGTTTTGTTTTGCAGCAGATTGGAACATCCATGCTCAGGTTTTTCCGTGCGAACCACTTCTTCTGCACGTGAACACTGTAAATTGCTGTGGATTGGCATTCCAGAACCTGTACCACAAATCCGCCATATCTAAATTTTCATCTGTTCTCTCCATCCTGCACTGATCTTCAGTAATCACGGGGTCGTCAACCACTGAGTAAAGGGACATTAGCTTAAGTTATAATATACCTATCTGTTAAAGGGGTTGTCACTAGTGATGAGCGAGCATGCTCGTGTGCTAATGGAGTGACTTCGGCATGCTCGAAAAATATGTTCTAGTCCCCGCGGCTGCATTATCTGGATTTCCTAAAAGCCACGAGACGTGCAGCCGCAGGGACTCGAACATATTTTTCGAGCATGCCGAAGACACTGTTAGCACCCGAGCATGCTCAGATAACACCTTATCCCAGCACGTTCACTCATCACTACTTGTCACATAAACAATGGTACTGAGCATGTGCAACCATATGGGAGCAGTGGTCGCACATGCTCAGTATGACTTAAATCACATGGTGGATTTTACACCCACACCACAATCTTAAATGAGATTTTCCAGTTCTACGCTCAGACCCGACAGCTCTACAAATTTCCTCGCCATCTCTGTTTGCTGTCAATGGATGAAAACGTTTTATTTTTTTGTTTTAAATTTCCTTTTTTCGTGTCGCATGGAAACGGTAAAAGTTTCACTTCACTGACAGCGAGAAGAGATTGTGGGAACATTGAGAAACTGAAATGCAAAACTTGGATGCCGGCATTTTTTATGATGACAGTCAGAACCGGTATTATGTTTTTTTTTGTTTTTTTTTTTTTTTTCCATATTGCGGTGATCCTCATACTTACTACGTTTCCATCTTTAGCTTCAAATTCTAAAAACAGCATTTTAACTCCGTCATCTGAGGACATTTTCAGTTTGTCGTAAGGAAATTGTGCTAAGAGCTTAGTAAAAGTACCGTCCGGCGCCTGAGCGGCAATCGAGAATCCGTGCTCGTAGTTTATCACCAGCCGACATTCCTGGTATCTGTAAGAACAGGCTGAGAACAGAGAGAAAGCCGTCAGTATGTGTAATGCACGACTTACTGATCCTGAAGCGACGGCCGTCCTAGTCATTATTCACATGACCGCTGCAGCCAATCACCAGCATCATGTGAACAACAGAGCGACATCGCGAGTGGCGGCACTGGATTTAAATACTAGTTCTGTATATTCCCTTTTTTTATTATTTTTTTTTTTACATGAAATGCATTGACAGAAAAACAGCAATTTTATTGTCTTGTTTTTAATACTTTTTTTCACACCATTTACCATATAGATTAATTTTAGATTTTTAATCTAAATTGGGCTTTTCCGGATGCAGCAATACCAAATATTCAGGGTTTTTTATTTTCAGATTGGGGAAAAAGAGGGGCGATTCCAATATTTTATGCATTTTTTTTTTTCTCCTTTTTATGCATTTTAGATATTATTTATTTTTCAGATATATTTTTTTTAGTTTTCCAAGAGAGTTGAACCTGCTATCGTTTGATTGCCAATGGCATTTAAGTGGTTATACCAGGGCTGCGGAGTCGGAGCCCATTTTGGTGGAGTCAGAGTCGGTGTCATGGAAATTGAGGAGTCGGAGGTTTGGCTTGCGGACTCTACAGCCCTGGGTTATACAGAAGCTGCAGTTGCCGGCTGTACATCACAGCTGACACCTGTATTGCATGGTGTTGGGGCAGCATTTAAGCCTGATCTGTAACTCCTGCATGTGCTTTGGACAATCCCTGCTTACTAGAAGGGTCTTTCCCAATTTAGATGATCGCAAATTAATCGCTTTCTAAGACCGTTAAAATCAGTTGTACTATGGATGGTGGAAAGAAAGGCCAGCAGTAATTTTCAGTTATCCTGCAGCTCCCCCACAGGAGAAGTGAAGCATTACACATTAGGCATTCATATCACTGTGCTCACAGTGTAACGTAGGAAAGGACAGGTCCTCCAGAGCAGGAGACACTTACTAACTACTCTCCTCTCTGGATCCTGATTGTGACCCCTCTCTTCACCTAAAATTCATTATTCTAAACTAGACACTTCATTAAGAAATTAATTAATACAGAATTTTGAATGCATTTAGGAAAAAAGGGATCCTCAAGGGTTAATATTTGAATGGTGCATTAACAATACCTTGTAGGAACCTTTCTTCCAGAAACAGAACCACAACGGTTCATGGGTTTTACAAGGATGCTTGAAATTTTGTGAACCCTTCAGAATTTTACAAAATTCTGCATAAATTTGACAATATGACTTAAGCAATGTTCTTTTTGGTGATTCTTATTGCAATTCTGCCATGCACACCATTGCTGTTCAATGTCCTCCTGATGGTGGAACTCAAGAACGTTAACATTAGAGAGAGGCCTTTAGTGACTTAGAGGCTGCTCTTGGGTTTCTTTATGACTTCTCAGACAATTATTTGCCTTGTTCTTGGAGTGAGTTTAGACAGTCCGCCACTCCTGGGGAGGGTAATAATGATCTTTTTAAGTTTCCACCATTTATACACAATCTGACTGATTATGGATTGGTGGAGTCCAAACCTTTTAGAGATGGTTTTGTAACCTTATCCAGCCTGATGAGCACAAACAATTCTAATTCTGGGGTTCTCAGAAATCTCCTTTGGCCATGCCGCAATGCGCATCCACAAACATGTTCTTTAAATAAAACAGGTCGCCCATTCACATGTGATTGTCATCCCATTGATTGACAACACCCGATACTAATGTCAACTTCAAATTATCTGCGAATCCTAAGGGTACGTGTCCATGGTCAGGATGGCCGGCGGTATCGCCGCAGCGGAGAAGCCGCTCGGCGCTAAGCCCCGCCCCCTTTCTGGGACGCGATCATGCCGGATGTGTACAGTACACATCCGGGATCATCGCACCCCTCGCCATAGGGTCCTGTGATATTACCTGCGGCGACCGAGCGTCGCCGCAGGTAGCACGGACATGCTGCGATCTGAAAAGACGCGCAGCATGTCCGGAGTCGCAGGGCCGCCGCGTGCGGGTTTCCACGCATAGTGGACACGGGATTTCAAAAAATCCCCTCCACTATGCTGGAACATCTGGACGCTGCGTGTTTGACGCTGCAGCGTCAATCACGCAACGTTTACTTACCGTGGACACTCACCCTAAGGATACATTCCACAATGCGTTCCTGATTTTTTTTATGCTGCGTATTTTCGAAAAAAAATGCAAGTAACCTATTTTACTTAATGGGTGCAGAAAATCTGCAACATCAAAAACTCCCCAAAACCTCATTGTGAGAACGCAGCCTTACAGTTCACATACTTTTGCCAGTCACATACATGTGATATTGGATCTTTCTTTTTTTCATTGAAAAATGGGAACGTCTAAGGAAATGTTCACATGCTGCATTTTTTCTGCAGTAAAAACACTGTTCAGAATGCCCGTTTTGCTGTGTATCTGTTGCAGCTTTTTTTTAATTTGCATTTTTTTTGGGTGTGGATTACATCTGTGCTTTGTACATTGTGATATATGTGATGCAGTAACCCCTGTAACAGGTAGGGGGCGCTGCATGGTCTCCCCGGGATGTGCACGGAGTTGTATTGAGGCCGTGAGAATTGACCTGCAGTGATGTCAGGATCACGTGACCAGCCCATGTGATCCATTACTGTGGGTGTGGTTACAGGTACATAACGTGACCAGGGTGTGGGTCACAAGTTCCTGTGTGGTTCCAGTGTTGGACCTGAAGGGTCCAAGTGCAAAATCCCTGAGGGAGTTCCTGAGGGCTCGGTGTGTTCCTGTGTTGGAAGCCTGAGAGGAGGCTTCCTGGAAAGCACCTGCTGGCGCGGGAGATCCTAGTAGGAGGACCGGATCCCGGAGCAGTGCACAGTGGAACTGGGGAAGCTGGAGTCCTTCGGTGAGGTCTGGACTGACTACTGTATGCCGGGCAGGCAAGTTGGGGATCCCTGTTAGGCAGCTTACCCAGAAGAGTGTTGACGGAGTCTGGGGAAGCTGGAGTCCTTCGGTGAGGTCTGGACTGACTACTGTATGCCGGGCAGGCAAGTTGGGGATCCCTGTTAGGCAGCTTACCCAGAAGAGTGTTGACGGAGTCTGGGGAAGCTGGAGTCCTTCGGTGAGGTCTGGACTGACTACTGTATGCCGGGCAGGCAAGTTGGGGATCCCTGTTAGGCAGCTTACCCAGAAGAGTGTTGACGGAGTCTGGGGAAGCTGGAGTCCTTCGGTGAGGTCTGGACTGACTAGTGCGTGCCGGCCAGGCAAGTTGGTGATCCCTGTAAGGCAGCTTACCCGGAGGTGCGGACTGGCAAGGAGTCAGCAGGTGGAGCCGGAGCTCCCGTCAGGTATCGTACAGGCCGGTAGTGCTTGTGAAGTTCTATGAACTGTGTGGTCTCCCTTGGGAACTGGTTAAGGGAGGACCAGCGTGTTAGTGGCCGTGAGGCAAAGCCGTACACTGAAGTGTTAGAAGCTGCAAGTAAATATCACCAGTTGGTGCCTGTTGTGTTTCATGTTATGAACTGTGCGTACCCCGGTTTATGAGGCTTAATAAACCGCATGGACTGCTTTGTTTTATAAACCCATGCCCGTGTGCTTGAATATCGCGGCCAAGTGAGTGTCCCCCAACACTCTCAGTAAGAGAAACCTTACAACATGTTTAATAAAAGTTCATTTTATTCACCGAAACGCTACAAAAACATTTTGTTTATTTTTTTGCAGCATTTTTCACTTTCTCATAGCGTTCTATGGGAGAGAAAAAAAACGCTGAAAGAATCGATATGCTGCAGATTTCAACACACTGCCAGCTTTCGACACTGTTGACCACCCTCTCCTACTCTCTAGGCTCCAGTCACTAGGCATTAAGGACACTGCTCTCTCCTGGTTCTCTTCCTATCTTTCTGACCCCACTTCAGTGTTCTGTTCTCTGGCTCCACTTTATCTCCTCTTCCGCTCACTGTTGGGGTACCTCAGGGCTCAGTCCTTGGCCCCCTTCTCTTCTCCCTCTACACAGCCCCAATAGGACAGAACATCAGCAGATTTGGCTTTCAGTACCATCTTTATGCTGATGACACACAACTATACACGTCATCCCCTGACCTTACCCCCGCTGTACTACAGAACGCCAGTGACTGTCTGTCTGCAGTCTCCAACAGTCCGCACTCTATCTGAAACTCAACCTCTCCAAAACTGAACTTCTTCTGCTCCCGCCTTCTACTAACCTCCCTAAATCTGACATTTCCCTCTCTGTGGGTGGCACCATAATAACACCCCGGCAGCAGGCGTGCTGTCTGGGTGTTATGTTTGACTCCGATCTCTCCTTCACCTCCCACATACAATCTCTTGCCTGCTCGTGCCGCTTACACCTAAAGAACATCTCTAGAATCCGCCCTTTTCTCACCATGGAGACAACAAAAACTCTCTCACTGTCGCCCTAATCCACTCCCGCCTGGACTACTGCAACTCTCTTTTAATTGGCCTCCCCTCACGCGACTTTCCCCTCTCCAGTCTATCCTTAATGCAGCAGCCAGGGTCGTCCATCTGGCTAATCGTTACTTGGACGTGTCCGCTCTTCGCCAGTCATTACACTGGCTGCCCATTCATTACAGGATACAATTCAAAGTACTTGTTCTCACCCACAAAGCTCTCCACAGTGCGGCACCCCCTTACATCTCCTCCCTCATTTCTGTCTATCGGCCTAGCCGACCGCTGCGCTCTGCAAACGACTTTCGACTAACCTCTGCACTAATCCGTACCTCACACTCCCGACTCCAAGACTTCTCCCGTGCTGCGCCAATCCTCTGGAATGCTCTACCCCAAGATATTAGGACCATCCACAACTTGCATAGCTTTAGGCGCTCACTCAAAACTCATTTGTTCAGAGCGGCCTATCACGTTCCCTAATCAGTCATTTTATGTTTGTGTGTGTGTGTAGCCCATTCACTATCTCATCTACCCCCACCCCCGGAAGATGGCTGGACCATCATTGTAAATACATCATTGTAAATACACCCCTGTACTTTGTATCTCCCCACCTCATTGTAGATTGTAAGCTCTCACGAGCAGGGTCGTCTTATTTTGCTTTATTGCTGTATTGTTAACATTGTTACCTATGACTGTTGTGTTTGAAACTGTTAAACTGTAAAGCGCTGCGGAATATGTTGGCGCTATATAAAGATTATTATTATTAAGTGTGGGCATGAGATTTCGGATATCTCATCGCTGGTTCTGTAAAAAACAGATTTTAATTTGCAAAAAAATGCAGCATGTGAACATAGCCTAATATTTTTGATTAGCGTGATTTGATCCTCTTTATCTGCTTTTAGCACTTCTATGATTTTCTCATGTAGTTTTGGATCTAGGAAGAAATGTGGAAAATTCTGAATCGTTCACAAACTTTCCACTACAAGAATATGGGATATTGCAGTTCAGCTCCATTGACGTGAATGGGACTTAGCTGCACTACCACACCCAACCTGTGGACAGGCGTGGCGCTGTTTTGTGTAAACCTACAGCCATTTATTACTCCCCAGACCTATGGATGGATCTGGTGCTTACGGGTGGTGATCTCCTTGATGAGCTCCGCTGCGTTGTGACATCCCTGCACGATATGTCTGGTCCACAGTGAGAGGTCTCTGCTGGTTTCCACTCTGAACAGATGGGTCTCTATCCCTTGTCGGGAACCAGTTCTTGTGGCAAAAGAAAATTCTGTTCCCAGTAGTGTAGAGCTTTTTCCTGGTCCAGAATGCACCAGCCTGTGGGAAAATAGAGGAAAACCATAACAGTTTACGGCGCTCGTGTCGGACGGCGCTCGTGTCGGACGGCGCTCGTGTCGGACTGTGCTTAGATTGGTAGTAGACAGCAACAGACATCCATGGTTAAAGGGGTTTTCCACCTTTAGAAAACATTCCAATACTAATACCAAAAAACCACAGATGCTACTTATCCTCCCTGGGTCCAGCGTTTGTGATTGCCTGCAGCGGTGATGTCAGGGCTGGACCTGATGAAGGCGAGTATTATCACCATTTGGTTTTTTTTCTATTTTTCTCTACTATCCAACTTTTTCTAACATTGGAAAAACCCTTTTAAGGGATTTGTACATTTTTTTTGCAAATAATTTTAGAATACAACAAAACTTCTAATAGTTTTGATTAAAAAATAAAATAAAATCTGTATTGTGCGCACAGCACAGTTCCAGACTACAAATAAATCCTGAGGTCTCGTCATAGACAACCCATTTTGTATCGGAGCTGGTGTCGAAGAGGATTTAGTTCCCAGCACCCATCCTTCCCAAACAAACGCCCCGGTACCCCTCCAGAGGATGTCTATACCCCTTTAAAAAGCTGTTAGGCGCTGGTTATTTCTTACCCCTACATATGGACGCTCGGCTCTACAGTCATGTGATCAAAGGGAAGACAGGAGAAAGCCCCTGTCGGACATCTCTGCCGGTGGCTTATTCTTCATGGAGAACAATTAAACCGTTGGATCCTTATTTCCCCTGATATAATCTGTTGGGGGGAGAGTTGGGAGACCCCCATACACATTAGACTGTTGATATTGGCAGGATTGGCCAACTTTAATCTAAAGTGAGGACCCCCGTCCATGACATCTATAAGGTCCTGATGGGACAATCACTGTATAGTTACATTTTTGGTGATTTATCCGCTGATTATTACATCTATAATTGCATTTCACGGCTCGGACCCCCAACAGAATATTATAATTAGGCAGCTTGTATCCACTATTCTTAATCTAATATTGTGTGCTATGTATGACCCCCACCCCTTTAAAAAAAAAAAAAAAAAAAAAAAACCTCCCCCACCCACAAACGACACGCTTTTTCTTCTTCAAAAGACATTATCGCGGTAATAGATCACCTTCCCCTGAAGTGTGACACTAAATACACCCTGTACTGACACAACCTGCACTCATTAATTTGCGCTTGTGATGCTGGATGTTCTTGATGATGATCAGCCCGAGTCGTGACCGTTTAAGCACCTGACAGAAAGGGTTAATCCCCGTCACGCCTTCTTCCAGACACTAATTCCCTCTCGTTTTGTACCGACGATCAGAACGTGTTCTCCGGTGACAAAGCAAAAAAAAAAAAAAATAATAATATCTACCTGAAAGGGAACGGCTACAGAAAGCTTCACAGTTCACTTTTTAGGTTATTGGATAATTTTATTTTTTTTCTATTTTTTTTTCCTTTTTTACTAAATTTTTCAGCTAAGTTAAGAAGCAAAAGAGAATTTCAGGTCAAATCCTTCGATGACCAGATGAGATTAATCCTAAAGGATTTTGTATGTTTTTTTTTTTTTTTTTTTAACCAATGGTTCTGATTTTTTTTTTCCTTTCATTTTAATTTTTTTAAAGCACCAAAATTGGTAACCAACCCAAACTCAACAGCTTCATCGGCACACAGTCCTAACGTTGGCACCATTGAAATTGTTCCAGAAAATTATTTCAATTATGTTTTGTTATACACGTGTTTATTTCCTTTGTGTGTATTGGAAAAACACAAAAAAAGAGAAAAATTGGATATAATTTCACACAAAACCCCAAATATGGGCCGCACAAAATTGTTGGCACCTTACCATGCTTGTGGGCAAAAACAACTTTATTTCAAGCAGATGATACTCGTTTAAACTCACCTGTGGCAAGTAACAGGAGTGGGCAATATGAAAAGAACACCTGAGAACAGGTAAAAAGAGATTCAATCTTTGCATTGTGTCTGTGTGTGCCACACTAAGCATGGAGAACAGAAAGTAGAAGAGAACTCTCTGAGGACTTGAGAACCAAATTGTTGAAATACACAGGAAAATAAGTATTTGATACACTGCCGATTTTGCAAGTTCTGCCACTTACAAAGGATGTAGAGGTCTGAAATTTTTATCGTACGTACACTTCACCTGTGAGAGACAGAATCTAAAAATAAAACTCAGAAAATCACAATGTATGATTTTTTAAATAATTAAATTGCATTTTATTGCATGAAATAAGTATTTGATCACTGACCAACCACCAAGAATTCTGGCTCTCACAGACCTGTTAGTTTTCCTCTAAGAAACCTCCTACTCTGCACTCATTACCTGTATTAATTGCACCTATTTGAACTCGTTACCTGTATGTGTGGACAGGTGTCTTTTAATCAATCGCACTCCAACCTCTCCACCGTGGCCAAAACCAAAGAGCTGTCTAATGACAACAGGGGCAAAATTGTAGACCTGCACAAGGCTGGGATGGGATACAGGACAATAGGCAAGCAGCTTGGTGAGAAAGCAACAACTGTTAGCACAATTATTAAAAAATGGAATAAACACAAGATGACTGTCAATCTTCCTCGGTCTGAGGCTCTATGCATGACCTCACCTCCTGGGGTAAGGATGATTCTGAGAGAGGTCAGGAATCCGCCCAGGAGTACATGGGATGACCTGGTCAATGACCTGAAGAGACCTGGGACCACAGTCTCAAAGATTATCATTAGTCATACACTACCCGGTCATGGATTAAAATCCTTCAGGACATGCAAGGTCCCCCTGCTCATGCCAGCACATGTCCAGGTCAATTTGAAGTTCGCCAATCACCATTTGAATGATCCAGAGGAGGCATGGGAGAAGATATGATCAGAGGAGAACCAAAGTAAAACTTTTGGTATCAATTCCACTCACCATGTTTGGAGAAAGAAGAAGGATGAGTACAACCCTAAGAACACCGCCCCAACCGTGAAGCATGGTGGGGGAAACATCATACGTGCTTTACTTCAAAGTGGACAGGAAGACTGCTCCATATTGATGGAAGGATGGATGGGGTCAGGCATCGCAAAATTTTGGCCAACAACCTCCTGTCAGGACTCTGAACATTTTTTATTACCTTTTTGTGCATTACTGCCCTTTTCCAAGATGGCGTCTTTGTTCTCATGTGCACTGTCTTCCTGCTATAAAACTCCACCCCAGCCTTCAGTCTGTGCTAGAGTATTCTGCCTTGCATCCAGCTCCTGACCTCTGGTGACTCCCTGGCTATACACCTGCTCCTGTGAACCTGTGGGGTTATCCCGCTACTCTGCTCTGAGTTTCTGGTGCATACACCAGTTCCAGTAATCCTCCTTCATCTGCTGCTCGTGTTTACTTCCATCTGCATTTGCTGGACATGTAAGCTGTTTCTGCTCTGCAAGAACCTGAGACTATTACCCAGACCTCCCTGGTTGATCTAAGATATGATTTGAACTGCCTATAAGCATATCTATCTGTGCCTGGACTAAGACAAGGATTTATTCGTGTCAAGTATCCTCAAGAATAATTGTGCTTCATAGACTTTCTGCGTGATTGCATTTTCCTCTGAAGTTTCCTATAGACTGCTAAGCTGCGTTTAATATTTACTCCAAGTGTTGTGGACTTGAGTTTCTCTCTGCACCTGTTTGAATCACCGTGTGATAATATAGACTTTACCACTTATAAAACTGTGTTCTGTAGTTGTCTTGTTCCACGCAAAGAGTCTCCTGAGTTATCCCCTATAATTATTACACCTCCTTCCCTCAGTAAGAGCATTGAAGATGGGCCATGGCTGGGTCTTCCAGCATGAAAATTACCAGAAACACACAGCCAGGGCAACTAAGTAGTGGCTCCGTAAGAAGCATTTCAAGGTCCTGGAGTGGCCTAGCCAGTCTCCAGACCTAAACCCAATAGAAAAGCTTTGGAGGGAGCTGAAACTCATTGTTGCCCAGTGACAGCCTGAAACCTGAGAGATCTGGAGAAGATCTGTATAGAGGAGTTGGTCAAAATCCCTGCTGCAGTTTGTGCAAACTTGGTCAAGAAGGTTGTCCAGCTCGAGAGACCTTTATGTTCCTTTGCCCACGATGCGCAACATAATCAAGAAGTTTACAACCCATGGCACTGTAGCTAATGTCACTGGACATGGGTGGCAGAGAAAAATTGATGAAAGAATGCAATGCAGGATGGTAGATAAGCAGCCCCGAACAGGTTCTAAATAAATTCAAGCTGTCCTGCAGGCTCAGGGTGCATCAGTGTCGGTGTGAAATATCCGTTGACATTTGAATGAAATGACACACTATGGTAGGAGACCCAGGAGGACCCAGTAGTGACATAAAAAGCTAGAATAAAGTGTGCCCAAATGTATGCGAGTAGGACAAAATCCTTCTGGGAAAGCGTCTTGTGGACAGATGAGACCAAGATAGAGCTTTTTGGTAAAGCACATCATTCTACTGTTTACCAAAATTTAATGAGTCCTACAAAGAAAAAGAATGCCATACCTGCAGTCAAATATGGTGGATGTTCAAAGCTATTTTGAGGCTGTCTTGGTGCCTCTGGCACTGGGCGCCTTGAGTGTGCAAGGCATCATGAAATCTGAAGATTACCAAAGGATTTTGGGTTTCAATGTAGTGCCCATTGTCAGAAAGCTTGGTTTGTGTCCTAGGTCATGGGTCTTCCAGCAGGATAATGACCTCAAACATATTTCAAGAAGCACCTAGAAATGGATGGAAAAAAAAAGCGCCGGAGAGTTCTGAAGTGGCAGCAATGAGTCCGGATCTAAATCCCATTGAACACCTGTGGAGAGATCTTAAAATTGCTGTTGGGAGAAGGCGCCCTCAAATATGAGAGACCTGGAGCAGTTTGCAGAAGAAGACTGGTCACAAATTCCAGATGAGTTGTAAGAAGCTTGTCGATGGTTATAGGAAGTGACTGATGGCAATTATTTATTCCAAAGGATGTGCAACCAAATATTAAGTTGAGGGTGCCAACAATTTTGTTCGGCCCATTTTTGTCCGTTTGTGTGAAATTCTGTCCAATTTGCCTTTTTTCTCTGTGTTTTTGTGTTGTTCCGATACACACAGAGGAAATAAACATGTGTACAACAAAACATGTGTAATTGCGAACATTTTCTGGGCGAAATACTTCATTTTCTGGAACAATTTTTAAGGGTACCAATATTTTCAGCTAAGACTCTTTATAACAGCTAAGTTTGGGACAGGAAACTCACGGTCGGTCGGTGCATCATGGTTCATACTCTTTCTACCCGTAGCCTGAAAGGGAGTCTATCAGCATAAAATGACGGTGCAAACCAAGCACAGATGCACGGTGCACCATTGACAAGGCCGAGAAGTTCAGCGCACCTTCCCAACTACTTCTTTTCCTCTCTATCTCAGCCCTTCTCTTCCCTGATTGACTGGGAGCTATAGAGCCATGGCAAACATGCAGGTGGGAAGGTGCACTGAACTGTTTGGCCGCACCAAGGGTGCACCGAGCGCCTGTGCTTTGTTTTAATAGTTAGAGTTCCTTTAAGTGGGCACCATGTCAATGAATTACTATCTGGACTGAAATCATTTTCAAGGGAGTCCCTGAGTTTGTGCACTGCCCTCCCCCAGCTTGTATAGGACATGGGTCCCACTCCTGAACCTTAGTGGAGGTAGGGTTCCTTGGCCTGAAGAGGTTCGGTACCTGCGGCTATATCCTTTAGAGTCACATAGAAGATATTGAATGATGGATGATCGGCCAACTGGGGACTCGTACAATCTACACATCTTATTACTAAAGGAATAAGAACAAAGTTGTGATTATGATCTGTATGTCCCTCGAGTACTTTCTGAAGATTTGGGATTTTTTTTTTTTCTTGGGGGCAGGGGGTTAAACAAGAAGTGGCGCAGTCTCCGCTTCCCATATAATAGATTGATTGTATTCACTTTCAGTTGTAATCCGGCCTCATTATTCACAGTTGTTACACAGATAGGGAACCAGGACAGCGTGACGGAGGAAGTGTAACCGCGCTGTGTTTCATTTCAGTTATCTAACTTTTCTAATGACCTCAGAAAAAAATCCCCAAAGTCCATTATAATAAGAGTCCGATGCAAACGAGGCAAATAGGTAATTAAAGCCAATAACAAATCTTTGCTTTTTATTGTTATAACTGAGCCCCGTTACATAGAATTACTGCCCAGCGTAATGTACAAATTACAGGTTGATCAGTACAGGATCAGTAATGTAATGTATGTACACAGTGACTGCACCAGCAGAATAGTGAGTGCAGCTCTGGGGTATAATACAGGAGGTAACTCAGGATCAGTAATGTAATGTATGTACACAGTGACTGCACCAGCAGAATAGTGAGTGCAGCTCTGCAGTATAATACAGGATGTAACTCAGGATCAGTAATGTAATGTATGTACACAGTGACTGCACCAGCAGAATAGTGAGTGCAGCTCTGGGGTATAATACAGGATGTAACTCGGGATCAGTAATGTAATGTATGTACACAGTGACTGCACCAGCAGAATAGTGAGTGCAGCTCTGGGTATAATACAGGATATAACTCGGGATCAGTAATGTAATGTATGTACACAGTGACTGCTCCAGCAGAATAGTGAATGCAGCTCTGGGGTATAATACAGGATGTAACTCAGGATCAGTAATGTATGTACACTGTGACTGCACCAGCAGAATAGTGAGTGCAGCTCTGCAGTATAATACAGGATGTAACTGAGGATCAGTACAGGATCAGTAATGTAATGTATGTACACAGTGACTGCACCAGCAGAATAGTGAGTGCAGCTCTGGGTATAATACAGGATGTAACTCAGGATCAGTAATGTATGTACACAGTGACTGCACCAGCAGAATAGTGAGTGCAGCTCTGGGGGATAATACAGGATGTAAGTCAGTATCAGTAATGTAATGTATGTACACCGTGACTGCACCAGCAGAATAGTGAGTGCTGCTCTGGAGTATAATAAACGATGTAACTCAGGGTCAGTAATGTAATGTATGTACACAGTGACTGCACCAGCAGAATAGTGAGTGCAGCTCTGAGTATAATACAGGAGGTAACTCAGTATCAGTAATGTATGTACACCGTGACTGCACCAGCAGAATAGCGAGTGCAGCTCTGGAGTATAATACAGGATGTAACTCAGGATCAGTACAGGATCAGTAATGTAATGTATGTACACCGTGACTGCACCAGCAGAATAGTGAGTGCAGCTCTGGAGTATAATACAGGATGTAACTCAGGATCAGTAATGTAATGTATGTACACCGTGACTGCACCAGCAGAATAGTGAGTGCAGCTCTGGAGTATAATACAGGATGTAACTCAGGATCAGTAATGTAATGTATGTACACAGTGACAGCACCAGCAGAATAGTGAGTGCAGCTCTGGGGTATAATACAGGATGTAACTCAGGATCAGTAATGTAATGTATGTACACAGTGACTGCACCAGCAGAATAGTGAGTGCAGCTCTGGGGTATAATACAGGATGTAACTCAGGATCAGTAATGTAATGTATGTACACAGTGACTGCACCAGCAGAATAGTGAGTGCAGCTCTGGAGTATAATACAGGAAGTAACTCAGGATCAGTAATGTAATGTATGTACACAGTGACTGCACAAGCAGAATAGTGAGTGCAGCTGTGGGGTATAATACAGGATGTAACTCAGGATCAGTAATGTAATGTATGTACACAGTGACTGCACAAGCAGAATAGTGAGTGCAGCTCTGGAGTATAATACAGGATGTAACTCAGGATCAGTAATGTAATGTATGTACACAGTGACTGTACCAGCAGAATAGTGAGTGCAGCTCTGGGGTATAATACAGGATGTAACTCAGGATCAGTAATGTAATGTATGTACACAGTGACTGCACCAGCAGAATAGTGAGTGCAGCTCTGGGGTATAATACAGGATAAATAATATATTTACAGTTACTAAACCTTTTTAAATATCAGCATATACAGTTTATAAAGGAAAATTGACTTCAATCAAACAATCCTACATTGTGATGTGATAGATTCGGGAAGGGCGTACATGCAGCATTACATTGCATTATTCCCAGTCCTTGTAGGTAATTGTCAGTAGTGCAGTGGACGTGGTACCTGGTGGCAATGAGGGGGTAACTGTGCACGGGGCTGCACCAGGCGTCCTTCATGCGGGGCATGCTCTCATACATGAGTAGGTCTTTCTCTGTGACAACAATCAGGACCGGCTTCCAGTGTTTCTCATTTTCTCCCGGGACCTAAAAGAGACAGACGGTGACCATAAGAGATTGACCGGAGGCGGTGAGTTTTTCAGGTTATGTGTCGTCTATCTTATCGATCAGAGGTTTATAATAATCAGATGATACAGCCATTCTGACATGGATTTTCAAAGTAAGTACACCAGTCTTATCCAGTCTAAGAGATCAATTTAATAATGTTTGCAGGTTTTCTAGTAAAATCTAGTGACAGATCCGCTTTCACAGACACGCACCTCTTAATAAATCCGTTTAAAATCGATTAGAAATGGTAGTAGTTAGTTGAAAAGTTATACAGTGATGTTGTGCACTTTCTATTAAAACCAGAACATCCCTTGATAACAAAACAAAAAAAGCAGCAACATTCCCTGAGTGAAGAGTATAATGTGCCAGAGTCAGCCGGTACAGAGTTTCCTCCGCAGACGCCTCCCTGGGCTGAGCGCTGCTCCTGAGCACAGCCTGACTGCGGTTTGTAGTGGAGCACAAGCTTCGGATCTCTGGTTTCACCGGTAATTTTCAGGACCGTACAACGTTGTGACTCAACCACCCTGAAAAACTGCCAAATTCTCCCACATACGAAGGACGTGACTGGAGCTCTGGACAACCACAAACAGAATGTCTGACACGTCTTTACTCTTGAGTTGTACTTCATGTACCCGGGATATTCAAACCACCGGATGACCATGAATAGAAGATTGTAGTGAAAGACAGGTTCAGTCTAATGTGCGTATGACGGGGCGTAGAGGAACCACACACCCCTGAGACTAGGCGAGAGCTAAAGACTCCACCATAGTACCAGTAATGATTGTCACAGCTAAGGTGGGCTCAGGAGCTTAAATTCATCACAAAGACCCTACAGTCTGCACCCATTGGGGCTCACAATCTAAATCTCCGATCAGTATGTCTTTGGACTGTAGGAGGAAACCGGAGCACCTGGAGGAAACCCACGCAAACACGGGGAGAACATACAAACTCCTGGCAGATGTTGTCCATGGTGGGTTTTGAACCCAGGACCCCAGTGCTGCAATGCTAACCACGAGGACATGGTTAAGCCCCAACCCATCCACTTTTGGCCGTTGTTTAGTGTATTCCACCCCATTTTAGGTGGAGGACACAGGGTTGTTCCAGCAAAAATTGGGACTATTGGCAAATGTGCGGAGGTTACAATGTGTTTTCTTGAATCTTCCCATACCAGAAATGGACTTAAGAAAAATCCCGGAAAAAAGGGACCGTGCAGTAAGAGAAAAGTTTGCCTCTTTGAAAATCTTTCCTGCTATGTATGTCTGCTATGCTATATATGCTATGCATGTCTCTGAAGTTCCAAGCAATAAATTTTGGTTGTTTTTTTTCTGAAAAGGAGAAATGGTCCAAATAAAAACAAAACAAAACAGTGCTTTCAGACTTCAAATAATGCAAAAAAAAAAAAACAAGTTCATAATCATTTAGAAACAACAATACTGATGTTTTATCTCAGGAAGAGTTCAGAAATCAATATTTTGTGGAATAACCATGATTGTTAATCACAGCTTTCATGCGTTTTGGCATGCTTTCCACCAGTCCTTCACACTGCTACTGGCACAAAAATTTAAGCAGTTCTTCGTTGTTTGATGGCTTGTGACTATCCATCATTGGGCTGCCTATGACATGACAGGGATTTGATGTGGTTGTCTCTTAATTTTTGCCAGAGCTGTATTCATGAATGAGTCAATAGTTTTACGCTGGTTTCACATTTGCGTCTGTGCGCGCAGTGTTCGATCCGCATATATCCGCATGCGTCATGCGTCCATATATTTAACATGATGTATGCATGGACATGTGTTTGTATGTCCTTGCGTACGCATGTGTTCGATGCGCTAGCGTACTTCGGACTGCGCAT
This sequence comes from Ranitomeya variabilis, assembly GCF_051348905.1. Lineage (NCBI taxonomy): Eukaryota > Metazoa > Chordata > Amphibia > Anura > Dendrobatidae > Ranitomeya > Ranitomeya variabilis. The sequence goes on from NC_135237.1 coordinate 538,699,117, forward strand.
GTCCAGGAACTGATTGAGACATGCCCTCCTGGAAAGGAAAAAATAAAGTTATTGACGCTAAATGTAAAACCTGGTCATAAATGAGGCCATACACTTGCTAAAAGTTGACCAAACTTCTGGTACACGCACTAAAGTTGAAAAAGGAGGGGTTTCTTGAACTGTCGTCAAGCCTATGAGGTGTGCCACAACCGGGCACAGAAATAAATGAGTAGTCCTGCCCGCTCTTTCCATTTGCTTCAAAGAAAGTTATGGCCACCTCCCCAAGAGGACAAAGACTAAAGTGAGTCCCATAGTTATGAAGCTGCACCTAGCCAGCATTTATTGCGTAAACTGTGAATATATCAAAAAGGTCTTGGTTGGGAATACAACTTTAATAGAGTGTTGTCAATGTTCACCATCCATTTTTATCGTAGTCCCGGCTGGTGATATTTAAAGGGGTTGGCCTACGAAAACAAGTTTTCTCTTATCCACTGTTGAGCAGCTCACCGCTCCATTCTAACGGGGACAAAAGTGCCCAGTTCTGCCAATCTGTGCTGAGCCCAGTGGACGGACCCCCCACTGGTCAACAAGTTATCACCTATCCTATGGATAGATGACAAAGGGGATATCCGGTGGAAGAACGTTAAGCCTGAAATGCAGGTGACTGGATGCAACAAAGGCAAGGACAGTCAGTGAACGATATAATACGGTTTAAATGCAATAGTAATTTACAGTTAGTGATAAAAACAAGGCAAACCAAACAATAAACCAAATAACGATAGGAGTGAAATAGCAACGAAAGTTCTTCACTACATAATAGTAAAGTTCTCTTCACGAAGGTAGAACGCCCGTTCACAGGAGTTACCATGTAGGTTTTCTCTTTAACTCCGGCCCTAGCGGGGGGGGGGTCATCAAGTTTTTCCACTAGGACTCAGTCTCTCTGACAAAGTCTATTAAAGCACAATGAGCCTCCCATGCACCAACCGCCCCCCTCCCAACCTGTTGTCCTCACACTGGACAACCCCAGTACTGTATGTTAAAACTGGAAGTGACGGCCCTGCACACTCACAATCGCAAGCGTCTCTCTTTAGTCCTTGCTTCCTCTCGGATTGTCGCTGCTTGACCATTGATGAACGTCTGCTGGGTCTGGAGCGGAGAGAGCTGGGGCTCGGCTCTTGACAGGCGACATCTGGTCTCTGAGTCTTGACCGGCGTAGGGCGCAGGTCCTGGTCTTGGAACTCTGGGTCTTTCCAGACATAGTGTGAACCTTGACAGTCGGTGAACAGCACCCTTGTAACTCAGCGCCATCCCTGGTTCTCGTCTGCTCCTCTCACTTGGCCCCAAATCTGCCTGTGGTTTGGCGGGCAGGGCTTTTATATCCTGAGACTCTGTCCTGTGAGCAGTTCTTCCTCACTATGGTCACATCTCGCAAGGCCCTTCAGGGGTATCACTGCTTCCTCTTACAAGCCTGGGATGGTTTTCTCTAACTGAATCCCATAAACTAAATTTGGTTAACTGGGTAGTGGTCCATTGAAGTCCGCCATCATTTAGGGCAGCCTGTATTCTGTGACAGGACACAACAGACGGGCTGCAGACCATAATTAATCACATCAGTCCCTACAATATATTCTGTTTCATACACCATGGTCCAGTACTTTGGAAGCCTATCGGTATGTGGAGCCATTAATACGTATTGAATGAAGAAGCTTGGTCCTTCCATTATTCCCCTCGGGTTTTCGTCCTCTCTCATTAATCCCTTTTGCTTTTCCAACCAAGGTTTCAGCAACTGTATTCTCCTCCCGAACAAACACTTTAGCGCTGCTACTTGAAGTAGAGCAATGTCGCCGCTATAATCAGCGGGCAGGTACTAATTATCTTTGTTTTATTACACAAGCAGTTGAGTGTAATTGCCGGCTTCAGGATGAAAAGAATCGGGCACGGGAATCGCATTCACATTAGCAGCACAAGAGCCTGCGGACGGAGGGGAAGGAAGGCGCGGGCTCCTCCGATGATGCTCACATTCCTGGCAATAGTTCCCTTTTTTTCTTTTTGTAGTTAACCGAGAAATTTTCATAAAGCGTTTGCTTTGATTGGAACTTGTGCCATGATTATGCATTATTCACAGGTTGTGAGGCCGGAATTGAACCGGTGGCAGGAAAATGCTGAATTCATTAAGTCTGTGTTATCCAGCGTTCATACACGTGTCTTATATTACTCCGTGTCTGCGTCAGGAGAGGGTTAAACAGAACAAACCTGATCTAATAATATCTGTAGAATTTTATTCAAAGCCTTTATCACACATCCATGTTTCACGTTCCGAGTACGGACCGGCCAAGGGACCCCTGACCCAAACTAAACTCCCTCAGAAGACCCCCAGGGAGTCCGTACATTGTGGTCTGTGCTCGGACCTTGAAACATGGATGTGGGAAACCAACCTAAGAAAGAATAATACTACATACGTTTACCCATTCGTACATATATCACCAGGACCTTAGGATAGGTATATCAGTGGGCATCCGAAGGCTGGGACACTACTAATCCTGACGAGTCTCAGTAGTGGCCATGCTCAACCAGAGCTACATTTACTTCTACAGGACTGACGAAGCGGCCGTCTCCTTCAGACCCATGTATGTAAGTGGCGCGGTGACCAAACATGAACACCACTTCTCTACTCCTACAGGGGCGTTGTCCGGTGCAAACAAATCCACAGGATATATTATCATTTTTTGTTCAGTGGATGTCCAACCGCTGGGATCCCCAACCATCGGTGGAAAGGGGAACTTTTATCCCCAGCATAGAATGGGGGGGCAGTGCCGATGCTTGACCGAAGTGCCATTTCCTATGGAGCTGCCGAGTGCGGTGCTCCACTTTTAACATCAGTCCCATAGAGAATTACTGGAACTAACGTTCAATTTTGAAACGGTGATGAAAGTTCCCCAACGGGGATGAACATTTCTCAATCTGCCGATCTCTGTGGTCAGACACCCACAGATCAGGATTTTCTAAGGATAGGTGATGACTTGTTTTCACAGGTAACCCTTTAAGTATCAGCTCACTGATTTCAATGAAAAATGGGTAATGCTTAATTTCACCTGCGGAGGCACTGTAGAGAAACTGAACACTTGCTGACAAGTTCCTCCCCAGATTACACCCAATCTCTGGAGGTCCCGGGACCCTGTGATCATCAAATCATTGAGCGACCCTTCTAATAAAAGCAGACCTCCCCCTTTAAAAAAAAAACCTGTCCACCCACTACAGAATAATAATATACTTCACATCCTGTGGAAATATGCTCACAAGAGTACGCGTGCACGGCGCTGTGCCCACACAACATGGAGGAGGCTTATATAGTCCTCTATCACATCATCAACTTTTTGATGAACTACGGTTTCAGGTTGATTCATTCTAGACGATGGTTGTACATCTATGAACTAAAATTTTTTTTTAAAAAAAATACCCCCCCCCCTCCTTACCAGCTGAACTTTATGAGTTGTTTTCCCAGAGTATTTTGGGAAATCCCTGTCAACACTTCACCTCCGACATATAGATGATGATGGTGACCACATTTTTCCAAGCAGAAGTGGTAGAAGATGTGGAATAAACAGTCGGCCGGAGTTAATGTTTTGTCTCGTCCGCTGTTCAAATTTGCTTTACGGGGGGAAAAAAAGAATCCTGGCTCCCGCCCAAGTTCTCCAAATATTAGAAGTCCCCTAGCAACTCGACCCCTCTGATGCTGGGAGCTCAGTGACTACGTCTTAGCTATCATAACACGACGTCCTCCGGCCACCATGTGTTGTGCGGGGCACAGGTGTTTCCTTCAGCCGACTGATGGAGCCGATGATCGTGACGACTCTCGGGAAGTAACATCATTTGTAGAAAACACTAAAATTATTTCATCTGTTCTCATTTCTGCAATCACCAGCTAGAAAAAAACGTTTTATCTCATTAATTTAATTGTGAAATTAGAACCTACGCCAAAAATGATGGTGGGTCGCAGTCCCTGCTGTACCACTAGACAATCATGTTTCTCTTACCTTCATTTTTATTTATTACTTATTTGTAATGTATTAATTTAGAATTTATTCATTCATTTACCATCTTTATTTTCTAATTATAACATTTTCCTCTCTAAACATTTATACTGTCAATGTTTTTTGTTGTATTTTTTTTTACAATATTAATTTAGAATTTATTTATTCATTTACAATCTTTATTTTCTAACATGAATATATCCGAGTATATATAAATATATACTCCTGCCCCTTTCATTTAGATTAAGCTCTGGAGGCAGATTCTCGGGGAGATCTATGTCCGGCCCATAGATCTTAACAGCTCATTTGCATATTAAGAAAAATGTGGATTTCTCTAGAATAAGACATCGGATCGCTGATATCATGGTATCATTTTATTCAGCTTCCTATGACCTACAAGCTCATATAAAACACCGCCGAGTGACTCCATGCTTGCTGATCGAGGTTGTTTAATGTCCAATTTAGACTGGTCGACCATAACTCTATGAACACAAAAATCATTAATACGATCGTTTTGTGTTCTCCTTACTCACCCTCTCCAGGTCCAGCGCTGAGTCTTTCCTGCTTTGTTATTGTCTGCAGCGCTGATGTCATGTCGAGAGCACTGCAGCCAATCAGTGACTTGCGCCGTACACTCGGGATTTGTCTACAGTGCTGTCGACATGACGTCAGACAATAGCAGCCACTGTTAAAGTGGACACTCAGTGCTGGACCTGGGAAGGGAGAGTAAAGCTCTTTTTTTCTAAACCCAGAAGGTGTTTTTTTTTTATAAGGGAAATCTTCTTTAAGTTTGTACACCCCCAGGCATCGAGCGCCCATTTGGCATAACTTTGACTCAGTCGATGTCACCCTGCATTAAAGGGAGTGTTCCTTGTACAGATCGGACTCACGAGTCTTATTTCCCAGCAGCCCCTCCAGACCTCCCGGCCTGTGGCTTTTCTGTCACTATTCATTAGCCCGTTCCGTTAATGACAGAGCGGATCTCGGGCCGTGCTCCCCCCACATCAGAGCCCCCGACGATCGGCACATACTCATTTCACGTCTTTCCTCGTCTCAAATTTATTTTTGAAAACAAACAAGTTAATTTCAGCTGCAAAGTCCAAACATAGAAAACTTCAAGTCGTCCCTTTTTGTTCTAGCCGCAGACCCACCCCCAATAACAAACACTTTCTAGCATCCCACATGCCGGGAGAATTCACGAGCCGCATTTCTGTGGTCGCTTTGTCTGATTGTGCAAGAACGAGGATCGTGCTGTTGTCAGACGCTGTATATTGTGGGACGGCCCGAGACCGGAGACGTGCAGATGTAGCACTGATGAGGTTGTCAATTCACTATTTGGGGCTTTACCCACTGTGCGTCAAGATTAGGTAGTTACTATTTATGGGGGTACATGGGAATCTTGGGGACCCCACGATCTGGACCTTCTCCTGTGGGCACCTGCACAAGAACCTTTTGTGTTCTAGATGCAATGGTCGCAGCATCTAAAGGGTTAATTGGAGATAGCGCCAATCGCAGCAGGTACTGGCAAGTGCCGGCTGTACATGTACAGCTGATGTCGGGAGAGGTGGGCATACATCGGGGGCAACGAGCAGCATCAGGGCCCCAAACCCACAGGATCCATAGCAGTGGTGTCGCCACAGACCGCCATTGGTGGTGCGCCGCTGTTAGCAGGCTTACCGGCAGCCTCATCACACCGGAGGTGCTTTGCACATGGAAACTGAAAATTGCATAGTGGCATATTTCCCCTCTTCTTAATGCCACAAATATATGGTGATATACAAGGGGCCTGGTGTGTATAAAGTGCCCAACTCAGGTCTGGCACTAAATAAACCTCCCCCATCTGAGTGCAAACTTGGTCATATAATTACACATTACAGAACGGGTAGGGTTGCAGAGGTAATTATCTCAGAAGTAATAGTTGCAGAGGTAATAGCTGCACAGAGATAAGCATTGCAGAGGCAATATTCTCAGAGGCAATAGTTGCAGTGGTAATGGGTACAGAGGTAATGGTTATAGAGGTAACAGTTGCAGAGGTAATGGTTACAGAGGTAACAGTTGCACAGGTAATGGTTACAGAGGTAACAATTGCAAAGGTAACAGTTACAGAGGTAATGGTTACAGAGGTAATGGTTACAGAGGTAATGGTTACAGAGGTAACGGTTACAGAGGTAACAGTTGCAGAGGTAACAGTTGCAGAGGTAACGGTTGCAGAGGTAACAGTTGCAGAGGTAACAGTTGCAGAGGTAACCGTTGCAGAGGTAATGGTTGCAGAGGTAACCCTTGAAGAAGTAATGGTTGCAGAGGTAATGGTTGCAGAGGTAATGGTTACAGAGGTAATGGTTACAGAGGTAACAATTGCAGAGGTGATGGTTGCAGAGGTAATGGTTACAGAGGTAATGGTTGCAGAGGTAACCGTTGAAGAAGTAATGGTTACAGAGGTAACAATTGCAGAGGTGATGGTTGCAGAGGTAACAGCTGCAGAGGTAACCGTTGCAGAGGTAATGGTTACAGAGGTAACAGTTGCAGAGGTAACAGTTGCAGAGGTAACGGTTTCAGAGGTAATGGTTACAGAGGTAACAGTTGCAGAGGTAATGGTTGCAAAGGTAACGGTTGCAGAGGTAATATTTACAGAGGTAATAGTTGCAGAGGTAATAGTTACAGAGGTAATAGTTACAGAGGTAATGGTTACAGAGGTAATGGTTGCAGAGGTAACCGTTGAAGAAGTAATGGTTGCAGAGGTAATGGTTACAGAGGTAACAATTGCAGAGGTGATGGTTGCAGAGGTAATGGTTACAGAGGTAATAGTTACAGAGGTAACCGTTACAGAGGTAATGGTTACAGAGGTAACCGTTGAAGAAGTAATGGTTACAGAGGTAACAATTGCAGAGGTAATGGTTGCAGAGGTAACAGTTGCAGAGGTAACCGTTGCAGAGGTAATGGTTACAGAGGTAACGGTTACAGAGGTAACGGTTTCAGAGGTAATGGTTACAGAGGTAACAGTTGCAGAGGTAATGGTTGCAAAGGTAACGGTTGCAGAGGTAATATATACAGAGGTAATAGTTGCAGAGGTAATAGTTACAGAGGTAATGGTTACAGAGGTAATGGTTGCAGAGGTAACCCTTGAAGAAGTAATGGTTGCAGAGGTAATGGTTGCAGATGTAATGGTTGCAGAGGTAACAATTGCAGAGGTGATGGTTGCAGAGGTAATGGTTACAGAGGTAACCGTTGAAGAAGTAATGGTTACAGAGGTAACAATTGCAGAGGTGATGGTTGCAGAGGTAACAGCTGCAGAGGTAATGGTTACAGAGGTAACAGTTGCAGAGGTAACAGTTGCAGAGGTAACGGTTTCAGAGGTAATGGTTACAGAGGTAACAGTTGCAGAGGTAATGGTTGCAAAGGTAACGGTTGCAGAGGTAATATTTACAGAGGTAATAGTTGCAGAGGTAATAGTTACAGAGGTAATGGTTACAGAGGTAATGGTTGCAGAGGTAACCGTTGCAGAAGTAATGGTTGCAGAGGTAATGGTTACAGAGGTAACAATTGCAGAGGTGATGGTTGCAGAGGTAATGGTTACAGAGGTAACCGTTACAGAGGTAATGGTTACAGAGGTAACCGTTGAAGAAGTAATGGTTACAGAGGTAACAATTGCAGAGGTAATGGTTGCAGAGGTAACAGTTGCAGAGGTAACCGTTGCAGAGGTAATGGTTACAGAGGTAACAGTTGCAGAGGTAACAGTTGCAGAGGTAACAGTTGCAGAGGTAACGGTTTCAGAGGTAACGGTTTCAGAGGTAATGGTTACAGAGGTAACAGTTGCAGAGGTAATGGTTGCAAAGGTAACGGTTGCAGAGGTAATATTTACAGAGGTAATAGTTGCAGAGGTAATAGTTACAGAGGTAATGGTTACAGAGGTAATGGTTGCAGAGGTAACCGTTGAAGAAGTAATGGTTGCAGAGGTAATGGTTGCAGAGGTAATGGTTACAGAGGTAACAATTGCAGAGGTGATGGTTGCAGAGGTAATGGTTACAGAGGTAATGGTTGCAGAGGTAACCGTTGAAGAAGTAATGGTTACAGAGGTAACAATTGCAGAGGTGATGGTTGCAGAGGTAATGGTTACAGAGGTAACCGTTGAAGAAGTAATGGTTACAGAGGTAACAATTGCAGAGGTGATGGTTGCAGAGGTAATGGTTACAGAGGTAACCGTTGAAGAAGTAATGGTTACAGAGGTAACAATTGCAGAGGTGATGGTTGCAGAGGTAACGGTTACAGAGGTAACCGTTGAAGAAGTAATGGTTGCAGAGGTGATGGTTACATTCACTGCTGTGAGATTCTCGATACAACCGAGTGCATTTGTTTGGATGTATTCAGAACTGCCATAGTAGTGAGTGGAGTTGGTCACTGGTGGGAACGAGGATCCAGCCGGTGGTCCCTGGACTCCCTGCATCTATTAGGCATTTGTGGCATATCCTACGGATCGGTGATGAGGGGCCTACAGATGTGCGCAGATGAATACACTCAGTCATGCTGCAAGTCTCAATAAAAGGTCCGACATTGACTTACAGGATAGCTGCTGACTATAGGTGGCACTGGCAAAGGAGAGAGCTAATTTGCATGTTTTCCCATGATGCACTGCCTATAAGACTCCATACTCCGCTGGTAAATCAAAATCCCTTTGCAATCCATCCAACTGTACTTTGAAAACTATTGTAAAGTCCACGTTATCTACCAACTCCCGCACCTCCCGTCAGGCTGACCCTAGTGTACCTGCACGCAGCTGCGTGTACTGAATGAGTCCGCTGTACAATAGCCTGCCTCTGCTTCTTGCACAGACTTGTTTACATGCATGAGAAGAATTTACAATAAATCATTACATTTTAGGAGAAAAACACAAGTGGCAAAACAAAAGATTCTAACATGTTTAGTACATTGTGCCGAGGTTTTCATGCCATGTGCGCCATTTTGATCCATTTAGCGCCATTTTTGCTATTGGGTAAACTGATGCATTTTTATGATTACTGATAAATCTCCCGTGTGAGCGATGGAGACTTTCTCGTCTTTGTCCGCGTTCCCTTGTGTGATCTCCATATTCTCAGGAACAGACGGGCACAGCAGAGACTGGAGGACGTGGAATACTCTGCACAGCGCTGCCCCTCTGTGGTCTGTCCGTCTGGGGGGCGAGAGACGAGCCGCACGGGTCCCTGTGGGGGTCTGAAAACTCTCCGAGAGCCGTGGTGGGAAGAGGTGAAGAAAACAAAACATTTCCATTTCACAGTGTCGGCTTCAATTGATGTCAAACTGGAGCGCGCACATCATCATCTGGGAGAAGCGTCGCATCCTCTCGCGTCCCATTTATTTCCACGGAAGAAATCTTGTCTTACAATGACAGAATTAACTTTTAGCTGATCCATGTTTTCAGCGGAAATTATTATTATTTTGTATTATTATTACATTAAAACATTTGCACTATATATAAACGGTGTTACACTGGCTGCAGAATGAGTCAACCGAGAATCTGTCAGTGAGCTCATTCTAAGAGTTTATAATCTTATCCTTTCTTTTTTTGAGCTCCTCTCAGTTGATTTATGACCACATGGCCATCAAAGAGCCGAGAGGAGGTCAGAAGATGGTTTCCTTCAGTCCGTGTACACCTATCCGTGCTCAGATCAGGCCGACTATTAGATCTCCTGTAGCAGATAACGGAGTAGACCCAACGTTTGAACCCAATGTTTGAACAGTCCATGTTTTATGGATATGTGATACCTGCCTAAGGCCTCATTCACACGTCAGTATTTTTTTGTTCAGTATTTCTCTGCCAAAACCAGGAGAGTCTCCAAAAAGCAGAACAGGTGTCAGTCTTTCAATGAAAGTTTTCTCGGTAAGTTCCACTCCTGGTTCTGACATATAAATATTGTTTTTTTCCACTTCAGGTCTTGCTACCATGCTGGATTTATCATATGGAGTTATCGTTCTATCGGCCTCCTGAGGAAGCTTGACACGGCGAAACGTGTAGAGACTTTACCCAAATGACAGCAAAAAATTTCATTAAGCTAAATGCCTTCGGTTTATTGACCACAGCATTTTTTTTTTTGTTTCACTGCCTGTTTGAAACATTATATATTATAATTTTGTCCCCTCATGATTGACCATGACTGGTTTTCGATTGTAATCAGGGAAGGTACCTTCACACGAAGCGACGCTGCAGCGATAGCGACAACGATGCCGATCGCTGCAGCGTCGCTGTTTGATCGCTGGAGAGCTGTCACACAGACCGCTCTCCAGCGACCAACGATGCCGAGGTCCCCGGGTAACCAGGGTAAACATCGGGTTGCTAAGCGCAGGGCCGCGCTTAGTAACCCGATGTTTACCCTGGTTACCAGCGTAAAAGTAAAAAAAACAAACAGCACATACTTACATGCGTCCCCCAGCGTCTGCTTCCTGACACTGACTGAGCTCCGGCCCTAACAGCAGAGCGGTGACGTCACCGCTGTGCTTTCACTTTCACTTTAGGTGCCGGCGCTCAGTAAGTGTCAGCAGACGCTGGGGGACGCATGTAAGTATGTGCTGTTTGTTTTTTTTACTTTTACGCTGGTAACCAGGGTAAACATCGGGTTACTAAGCGCGGCCCTGCGCTTGGTAACCCGATGTTTACCCTGGTTACCAGTGTAAAACATCGCTGGGTATCGTTGCTTTTGCTTTCAAACACAACGATACACAGCGATCGGACGACCAAATAAAGTTCTGGACTTTATTCAGCGACCAGCGACATCACAGCAGGATCCTGATCGCTGCTGCGTGTCAAACGAAACGATATCGCTAGCCAGGACGCTGCAACGTCACGGATCGCTAGCGATGTCGTTTCGTGTGAAGGTACCTTAAAGGTACCTTCACACGAAGCGACGCTGCAGCGATAGCGACAACGATGACGATCGCTGCAGCGTCGCTGTTTGATCGCTGGAGAGCTGTCACACAGACCGCTCTCCAGCGACCAACGATGCCGAGGTCCCCGGGTAACCAGGGTAAACATCGGGTTGCTAAGTGCAGGGCCGCGCTTAGTAACCCGATGTTTACCCTGGTTACCAGCGTAAAAGTAAAAAAAACAAACAGTACATGCTCACCTGCGCGTCCCCCAGCGTCTGCTTCCTGACACTGACTGAGCTCCGGCCCTAACAGCACAGCGGTGACGTCACCGCTGTGCTTTCACTTTCACTTTAGGGCCGGATCTCAGTCAGAGCAGGAAGCAGACGCGCAGGTGAGCATGTACTGTTTGTTTTTTTTACTTTTACGCTGGTAACCAGGGTAAACATCGGGTTACTAAGCGCGGCCCTGCGCTTAGTAACCCGATGTTTACCCTGGTTACCAGTGTAAAACATCGCTGGTATCGTTGCTTTTGGTGTCAAACACAACGATACACGGCGATCGGACGACCAAATAAAGTTCTGGACTTTATTCAGCGACCAGCGACATCACAGCAGGATCCTGATCGCTGCTGCGTGTCAAACGAAACGATATCGCTAGCGAGGACGCTGCAACGTCACGGATCGCTAGCGATATCGTTTAGTGTGACGGTAAGGGAGAGTTGTCGAGTTCATCATCAAATAGGGTGCGAACCGCTGCAGGACAGGCAGGTGTGAGGGCTAGGGTATTAATTAGTGAATTAGCAGTTGGTCATTGCCAGAGGATATCTGAGCACCAAAACAATTCCGTTTTTTGTTTTTGCACACCATTTTGGCATTTTGTTGGCCTTGGTATATTCCTTGCCAGAACGGTACTGTGCACTTATCTTAATCACCCCACTATTACCTTAGGGATACCTAGGAAACGGAGAGGGATACCAAGGAAACGGAGGGAAAGCCGCCGAGCAGCGAGGAAGCAATTCTTGTTAATATAGGGTGCCAACCTCGGCTAGCTGGTTGGTTGGTGCTGGAGTCAGTGTATATCCAATAAATGTTAATTTTTAGGGGTAATTCATGTTAGACCTATGTGTTCGCACTCCAAATACAAATATATGTATAGTGAAATGACCACTTCAATATCTTGAATATCAATCTCTCGGCAAAAGGAAAGAGCATGAAGCATCTGGTGATGGAATACGCTCCAAACTAGGCATTGTCCAATTAAAAGGCTGCAAAAACACATTTCAGGGGGGAAAAAAAAAAACTTTTTCAAAACACTTCAAAAACTTTTTAAACTGCTTCAGGAAATGAAAAACTCCTCCAACTCCCCCACCCCTAAAATGATCGTTTCCTAAAACAGTTTACGTTCGAATATTTGACTTTTTGATTGCCACAAAAAACGCTCCATGAGCACATATCCTGCTTTCTGTAGCTCACTTTTTAGCTTTGCTGTATAGACTGGGAGATGATTAGCAGAGTCATATCATTATCATTGGAGAATGAAAGAGATAAATGGATATTTCCATCATAAAAAGTATTGGCATAACATCAGTTTATGAACAGTGAGGGCTGATTCGATTCTAAGAACGAAGGGGTCACAGCACTAATTTGTTTGGCTAAATTTATCCAATTAGCGTATAGATGGCACAAACATACCTCCAAAACATTCTGAATCTAGCGGGGCAGTCACAAATTTGGGGAGCTGGCTGTCCCACGATGTTGGGGATATGTCACAACTTCAAATGCCTGCTTCAATACAGTTGAATATAATGGTGGAGTAGGGAGCATGGCGGTTACATGACTGGCAGTAGAGACAGTCCAGCAGCACAGGAGCAGCAAACAGGGGTGTAGTAAACATGTGTGACGCTTGGGTGGTGCATCATACCGTGTGGGAGCGACTAGAGGGGTCGTCATACCGTGTGTGGGAAGAATGTAGTGGCTTCATGCCGTATTGAGGAACTGTGGGGTAACATACTGTGTTGGGGGACTGTGAAGGGTATCATACTGCTTTAGGGGAATGTGGGGCATCATACTTTGTGTGGGGGGGACTGATGTTGACATAATTCTGTGTAGACAAATGTACTGTGAGGCATCATACTGTGTAAGGAGAACTACAGGGGAATCATACTGGGATCGTGTACTCTGGTGGCATTAGTGTGTGTTTGGGTGAATCATTTTGTATTTGTGGGGAAATATACTTATGGGGCATTATACTGTGTGTGGGGGAATGAACTGTGGGGAATTTATACTGCATGTTAGGGACTATGGGGCATCATACTAAGTGTAGCGAGATGTACTATGGAAGCATCATATTTTTGTGTGGTGGGATGTACTGTAGGGGCGCTATACTGTGCGAGAGACTGTGGGAGCATCATACACTGTGTGGGGGACTGGGTGTAATACAGTTTGAGGGGGAATTTGGGAGCATCATACTGTGCGTGGGGGAATGTACTGTAGAGACATCATACTGTGTTGGGGTATCGTGGAAGCGTCATACTATGATTGGCGGAATGTACTCTGGAGGCATTATACAGTGTAGGGGGGACTCTTGTGGCATCATACTGTGTGTGACGGGATGCACTATAAAGGCATCATACTGTGTGAGGTGGACTGAGCGTGAATCATATTGTGAGGGAATGTATTGTGGGGACATCATACTGTATGTGAAGGAATGTACTGTAGGGGCATCATACTGTATGTGGTGGAATATAGTATGTGCGGGGCATCATACTGTGTATGTGTGGTGGGGGTTGTAGGGGCATACTGTATGTGGAGGAGTGTATTGTGGGGGCATCATACTGTGTGTGGGGGAATATAGTATGTGCGGGGCATCATACTGTGTATGTGTGGTGGGGGTTGTAGGGGCATACTGTATGTGAAGGAATGTACTGTAGGGGCATCATACTGTGTGTGGGGGAATATAGTATGTGCGGGGCATCATACTGTGTATGTGTGGTGGGGGTTGTAGGGGCATACTGTATGTGAAGGAATGTACTGTAGGGGCATCATACTGTATGTGGTGGAATATAGTATGTGCGGGGCATCATACTGTGTATGTGTGGTGGGGGTTGTAGGGGCATACTGTATGTGGAGGAGTGTATTGTGGGGCATCATACTGTGTATGTGTGGTGGGGGTTGAAAGGGCATACTGTATATGGAGGAATGTACTGTAGGGGGCATCATACTGTGTGTAGTGGAATAGTAGAACGTGAGGGGCATCATACTGCATGTGGGGAATGTAGTGTGTGAGAATCACCATACTGTGTGTGTGGCAGGGTTGTGGGAACATCATACTGTGTGAAGGGAAGTGGAATTTAGTGTGGGACATCATACTGTGTGTAGTGGGAGCACTTTGGGGGGCCATGAAAGCAGTACTATATTGTGTGATAACTCAAATGGGCTTCACTTGGAGCAATACCTCTGTGTGGTCACATACCGTATTAAGAACTGGGTGAGATAAGAGAAGTGACTTTATCCCGTCTTTCAAATTTTGGGGGAAAAAAAAAAAGACGCTGGCAGAGCCTGTCGGTAGCTTCTCACTATGGCACATGCCATCACGACTGGATTGGAGACTGTAAATCAATTCTCCAGCTGGAGATCTGGAATGTAGGCATCAAGGAGAAAACGTGACAAAACTGCGCATGTACAGATATTCACAATAAACTTCGACTAATTCAAAGACAAAATATTTAAATGACCGCAGTCTTCGGAAAAGAAGCGGAATGCAGAGTGGACGAGAATAGAACGCGGAGCCCCTTCATGGAATTAACTACTTCAGTTCCGAGCTAAGGTTTTGTTTGTTTGTTTTTTACATTTTTAGATGTGGTGAGGATAATGCATGTTGGTAGGCTCAGGGTTAATGCTGTGTGGCAAAGGAGGTGTTTTGTAAGCACGGGTCAGCGTCTTGGCCGCAGATCTGTCATCCATCAGGGAAATAATAAGGCCAACTAGCGCTGGGCCTCATTAAAAAACAGAAAAGAGTTAAACCCCTTTGAAAGTCTCAACTATCAATTTATTTGCAAGTCTTTATTAAGCTGTAATAATGCTGCTCAGACAATGGGGAGCTACCGGCCAAGTACAATGAGTTATGAGGCCGTAATCACCTTTCAGGGTTTTTGTTTCACTCATTAATGCTGGATAACAGTGGTAAGGCTTCCTGAGCGGAATTAATGCACCGAGCATGGAGGAGAATACAGAAGGGCTCCCACCGGCCTGCCAGTCTGCAGCCAGTCTGCAGCCAGTCTGCAGCCGTGCCCTCCACAGCTAAACCACTGATCACTGCTGAGCATGAGATCAGGGCGAAATACTCTCTGAAAGGAGTCCTCTAGAGGAACATAGATAGCCTCCTTTAGACCGCCATGAAAGGGTCCTCCAAGATGATGCAAAATATATTCTCTTAGGAAGTCCTCTAGAATAACATGAATATACAATCAAAAATGAGTCAAGTAAAATAAGTAAAAAAAAAAATTAATATAAATATATATGTATATATATATATATATATATATATATATATATATACATACACACATATACACATACACCTATATATGTATATATGAAGAGAGAATCATATATAACTCTTTTAAAGGAATCTTCTAAGATGATAGAAACAGACTCTTATTTTAGAAAACCCCTTTAAGTGACTACTTTAAGACAGTCTATTTATATCATTCTATAGGACTCCCTTAAGAAAGTTTATGTACTCGTCTCAAAATTGAAAATGCAACGCCAAGAAGGAAAAGTCCAAGAATGATGGAAATCACAGGATGGATAAACATGTTACTTATCTGGAAATCATGGGAAAATTAAAAAAAACAAAACATATAAAATATGTCGACTTATTCAGTATGGAGAAATTCCGCCATCCCAGCTTCGACTGCTATCTGTGAGGTTAATAATGGTTGACTGAGGAAGGTTCTCCCGCGCTGAATGCATTTAGGTAAATCATCAAGATCCGCTGCTGGCAGCTCCTCTGTAATCACAGACCAAATGACATCCCTGATGTGCTCGCTGGGGAGACAAGTCTGGAAACGCTGTCGGCCACGGTAGCACGTTTAGGCTACATAGGCTGTTCATAGTTGCAAGATCAACATGCTGCCTGACAATTTTGTGTTAAAAAATGCTTCCTGGGAGACTCAGGAGTAATTGCCATCACAAATTTTCAAGTTTTAAAGAATATTTGTCAATAGGAATCAACCCCCCCAACCTGACACATTTATATATTCTATTTGTCATCACATTTTCCTGAAAACCATAGTTTTAACTCATATGCAAGTTAGGTGATAAGTGCTCTGGACGTGGCAGAGCACTTCCCGAGCCTCTACTTCCCGCCATTATTTCCCTGCCCAGCACCAGCCTCTTTAGCTTGTTTGAATGGTCACTGTATTATTTCCTTGTCTGGCACCTGATGCGACAGAGACTATGAGCTATCAATCAAGCTGGTTGCAGGCAGGAAAACAACCTAGAGAGACAGAGGTATCAGAAGTGCTATGATACGTCCAGAGCACTTAATGCCTCATTTACATATTTATTATTTGGTGTTATTATTTGGAGAGACGCATGAGCAAAATAAAATATCTTTTGGGGCAGTTTAGATTTAAGATCGAATTTATACGGAGCGAATCAAGCAAGTCTGCCATAATCTGTTTTAGTAGATACGCTGATCTCTACTAAGTAACCTAAGAACCCTAGGCAGAATATTAAAGTGCTACCTGCAATGGAGGCTGGCATTACATTTTCAGCATTAGGGAGACTAATTTAGCACAGAACTAATCAATTTAATAGCCAAAAACCTTATGAGGAAGATGCTAATCCTTCTATATTATTTCTGAACACTCTTTTTCGGGGATTACTTTGTATCTCCATTCATACTGCACCCACACACACAAATGATGCAACATTTGAAAGGTAAACTTACCCCCTTCAGCAAGAAAATAGCCAAACAAACCACACATCCATGATGTGATCACAAAATACAGTTTAAACATTACTTTTCATAAACCTGCAGTAAGGAAAAATGACCTGCAGGTGGTATCACACTACCCCAAAGCACAATGCCACAAAGCTGCTTACAGACATCACAAACAAATCCTAACAGTTGCTTTGGGGGCTTTCCAGCTTGCCAAACTCCTTACCCAGCCGATTTCAGGAACATTGGAGGATTGCACACTTCACTGCAGGTGAGTCACATATGCAAACACATTTGTAAACATGCACTGGCTATTCAATTGCACACTTGCTCCATTTATACTCCACCGACACACAAATGACACACCATTTCAAAGGTCAAATTACCTGCAGGTGGCATTTGCCTTGGGGTCTTTGCAGATTGCCGAAATGCTTGCCCAGCCTATTTCAGGCAAATTCGAGGATTGCACACTTCACTACAGGTGAGTCACATATGCAAACACATTTGTAAACATACACTTTTTATTACTTCGCCCCACACACAAATAATACACCATTTGAAAGGTAAACTTGACCCCTTCAGCAAGAAAAGACACAAACAAACCACACATTCACGATTTGATCAATAAATACAGTTTAAACATTCATTTTCAGAAACCTGCAGAAAAAAACAATAACCTGCAGGTGGCACCACAACCTCAAGACATTTTTTTAGCCTCTACTTATCAAACTAATTAATTGTATTACCAATCTACATATATAAATACCTCTCTGTGTTCATCATCGCATTAAATACATTAACATTTGACCAGCTTGATTTTCCTGAAATTGCCTGCGCCCCGACAACCAATGTGCGAAAATTTCGCAGGGGCCAACTAGTTACCTCATATTAGGAGAAAAAATTCCTTCTTGGTTCCATATACGGCAATCAGACTAGTTCTCTGGATCAACGTCCCATCACAGAAATGTGTTCCTGCCCCTAAGGATTCATCAGGGAGTGGTAGAAAGTGGATCAATGGCTGTGCATAGTGCTAGAGGTGCAAAGTTTTTGTGACACCTCATGTATTTCTTCAGCTGAGGTTTCTAGGGATTCCACTTATACATTCCGACAAAATGCTGATGGCACTAACGAGAACACATATCCTAATTGGCAAATTAGGCAAGTGCCTGGGGGAGCCGAACTCATCATCTTAACAACTCTATAATTATGGTTTCATTCCTCTAGCTCTCCAGAACGTCTCGCTGTCTATGGAGAGACAAGATATATTATATATGTGGCCGCCAAACCTCACATACACAGTTCCCGCTAGACACACATTCTTAAAGAGTAACCATAGTTTACTTTTTTTTTTCATGACTCCATAGTACATGGACGGCGATTGCGGGGACAGAGGAGGCGTTGAGTACACTGCGGAGGCTCCCATAGGATCGGATGGCGCCAATTAGAAAGTGGAGAGGAGCAATAATAAAAGGTATATTGCTCAGGTATGGGGGGGAGCAGTGATCTTAAGAAGAGGTTGCAGGAGAGCTAGTAACGATGACCGATGGGTGGAGGTTATAGTTTCTGTAGGGAAAACAGTGACAATTTCCCGTAAAATTATGTGGAGTTTCCGGTCTGGGGGTCTTCATTTGTTTAGGGGGCCTGGTATGGGTTTGTATTTGCCAAGGTGATTGCGTCTGTATTAAGTTACGGGTCTGTATTTGTCTAGGGGTCTGGTCTGAGCTCTTGATTTGTGTAGGCCGCGTGGTGTGGGATTAGGTCTGGGGTCTGTATTAATTTAGGGGTCTTAGGTCTGTATTTGTCAAGAGGTCTGGTCTGAGGTCAGTATCTGATTATATGGTTGGGTCTGGGTCTGTAGTTGTTAGAGGGTTAGATCTAGGGTCTGCATTAGTTTAAGGGGATGTCCGGGACTTTACTATTGATGGTCTATCCTTAGGAAAGGTCATGAATGTCTTATCGGTGGGGGTGCCTCAACCGGCACCCCCACAAATCAGCTGTTCCCGGTGTCGGCGTTGAACAGAACTGCTTGGTTATGGAGATGCACAACACAGCTCTGTCGATGGAATAGTGGCCGCGGCTGGGTACTGCACATTCACTCCCGATTGATTTGACTAGGGACTGAATGTGCAGTACTCATCCACGGCCACAATACTGTAGACGAACCTGTGCCATGCAGCTCCGTAACTGAGCAGATTTGGCAGCCGCCGACAACAGGAACAAGATGATCGGTGGGAGTGCTGGGTGACGCACCCCCACCAATAAGACATTGATGACGTATCCTAAGGATAGGCCATCAATGTTAAAGTCCCGGATATTCCCTGTAAAGGTTTGGTGTAGGGGTCTGTTTTTATTAATAGGGTTAGTTGTGAGGTATGCGTTAGTTTAGGAGTCTGCTTTGGGGTCTGCAATTGTTTTGAGGGTCAAGGCTAGATATCTATTTAAATGGGGTCTATATTAATTTCAGTATCTTGTGTGGGGTCTTTACTTGTTAAGGGTGTATGGTCTGGGTCTGCCAGTCATTTTGGAGTGTAGTGAAGGGGGTCACATGCTCTACTAGGGATTCAAATGCATACGGTTTTAATGGTGCCATGAATAAAAGATGGGCATATGTGTAAAAAAAAAAAATTGTGTGGCCACTTGATACAGACTGTATCTACGGGGATGGCCAGAAGTTTTGAGACTGACACAAATTTTGGTTGTTGTAGTTTTCTGCTTCAGTTTTTATAGTAGCAATTTGTATAAACTTTGCATTGTTATAAAGAGCGGTGAGATGAATTTGCAAACATTTGGAAAGTTACTCCTTGGAATAAAAATTAACTTAATCACGAAAAAAATAAAATAAACATTTCCACTAAATTTCAGCCTTGCCATAAAATGACCTGCTTACATCACTTGAGAGATCTTCACTTTAGCACAGGAGAAAGTGTTAGGCTAAGTTCACATTTGCGTTGGGCAGAACTGCGGAGGGCTGCGTACTTCCTCCGTTAAGCCCTGCCTGCTGTCGCACCTCTTCCATTCAGCTCCGCCTATATCTGCATGCGTCCTGCATACCTATCTTTAACATTGGGTACGCAGGCCATGCGGATGTATGTAGATGCGTCCGCATGGGTCGTATTGATGCTGCACCGACCGCAACATGTTGTGTTCGATGCAGTTCGGCGCAGTGTCAAAATGACGCATGCGGATGCATCCGCATGGCCTGCGTACCCAATTTTAATGATAGGGTACGCAGGACGCATGCAGACATAGGCAGAGCTGAATGGAAGAGGTGCCGCAGTGGGCGGCGCTTAACGGAGGAAATACGCAGCCCTCCACAGTTCTGCCCAATGCAAATGTGAACTTAGCCTTAATGGGGACAAGGCAGCTGATATTCTGTCATACTGATTGCTTTATAAGTGCAAACTGTTGGTTTAAAAGGAAGCTGGTCCTTGTAATCATTGTCTTCTTCTGTTAACCATGCTAGCTTCAAGAATATATGTGCAGTCTTTATTGCTTTGCATCAAAAAGGCTTTACAGGCAAGGACATTGCTGTTTGTAAGCCCAACCCATTTAATGGATCATCGGGAACTTCAAAAAAAGAGGTTCTGTTGCTGTGAAGGTTTCAGGGCGCCCAAGAAAATTCAGCAAGTGTCAGGACCAACTCTTAAAGAGGATTCAGCTACGGAATCAATTCAATAATTCAATACCGATGCAGAGCTTTCTCAGGAATGACAGCAAGCAGGTGTTAGTGCATCTGTGCGGTAACCTACACGTCTTCTCAATGCCTTCCTACTCAATGCGTTCACCTCTTTGCTCAACCCAGTGTCAGGCCATCACACTGTCTGAACTCCCTCTTGCAGCATTTCCATCACTGCCAGAATCCGTCCCTTCCTCAGACCACAATCTACTAAAACTCTTGTGCATGCCCTCATCATCTCCCGCCTCGATTACTGTGACACCCTCCTCTGTGGCCTCCCCGCTAACTCTCTGCATCGCTCCAGTCTGTCCTCAACTCTGCTGCCCGGCTAATCCACCTCTCTCCTCGCTACTCCCCTCTGAAAATCCCTCCACTGGCTCCCAATTCCAGAACGAATCCAGTTCAAACTACGAACACTGATGTACAAAGTTATCCACAACTTGTCCCCTCCCTATATCTCTGAACTAATCTCCCACTATCTTCCCTCACGTAATCTTCGATCCTCCCAAGACCTCCTACTCTCCTCCACACTTATTCGTTCCTCACACAACCGCCTCCAAGATATCTCCCGAATATTCCCCATCCTCTGGAACTCCACGCCTCAACACATCCGATTATCCACCACCCTCGGATCCTTCAGACGGAACATGAAAAGCCATCTCTTCAGGAAAGCCTACAGCCTGCAATAACCATTCTGCTGCCTCACCACCACCCGAGCTGCCGCATCAACAACTGCCGGATCTGCCGCATCAACAACTGCCGGAGCTGTCGCGTCACCAACTGCTGGAGCTGCCGCTTCACCAACCGCCAGAGCTGCGGCTCCCCCGACCTTCTGTCTCCTCCCCATTATCCCGTAGAATATAAGTCCGCGAGGACAGGATCCTCTCCCCTCTGCACCAGTCTGTCATTGTAAATTTGTTTATTGTAAACGTTATCTATAACCCTGTACGTAACCCCTTTCTCACGTACAGCACCACGGAATTAATGGCGCTATATAAATAAATAATAATAAATAATAATAACTGCTGTATTCCCTTGTTGATGGAGAGTCTCCTCCTGGCTATAGGGAGGCACGGCAAGACTCTGCAGAATTTAACCCACCGTACCCAGGAGAGTTTTGCTTCCATAGCATATCCCCTGCCAGCTGGGGATATATTAGGAATATACTAGGCAGCACATCCCTCCCCACCTTGCCTGAACTTAGGTTCCTAGTTTCCAGTCAGTCTCTAGTTACCTATCTTGGCGCATTATTATTTTTTCTCTCCTGTTACTGACCCGGCTTGTTTACTCATCTATTCTGATCTCTTCGCTACTAACTCCGGCTTTGTATTCTAAACCAGTGCTGCCCACCCCGATCTTGGACTGTCTGACCATGGTCAGCTGCTTCAGGTCCGGGCAACTGTCCTGGAGTAGGATCTGGTGACTACCCTAACGGCCAAGTCTGTTCTCGCCACTGGAGCCTCTAGTAAAGACAAGGTAGTGGTACAGTGGTCCACACCAACTGCCGTAACAATCTGTAGAGAGGCAAAACCATTTGGAGGTTGGTCTGGTGTCAATAAGGGTAACATATAAGTCACTTCTCTCTAAGAAAAACACCAAAGACAGGCTGATGTTCTGCAGGAAGTACAGAGATTGGACTGCAATGAACTGGGGTATAGTTATTTTCTCTGATGAAGCCCCTTCGGAATGTTTGGAGCATTAGGAAGAATAATTGTTCGGAGTCCAGAAATGAAAAAGTGAACGCTATCATGAGTCCTGTGTCATGACAATAGTAAATCCTCATTAGACCACTCATGTGTGGGGGTTTTATCAATGGAAGGGGCTCACTCACAATTTTACCTAAAACACTCTCATGAATAAAGAATGAGATCTAAACCTCCTCCAAGAGAAATATCTCCCAACGATCCAGTAGCAATGAGGTGATAACCATGCTTTTTCTAGCATAATGGAGACCATGTCACAAGGCAAAAGTGATAACTCAGTCTGGTTTCACATTTGCGGTTGTGTCCGCAGCGTTTCTACCGCATATATCCGCATGCGTTGTGTATTCCTATATTTAACATTAGGGATGCATGCGTTTTTGATTTTTCGC
Organism: Ranitomeya variabilis; assembly: GCF_051348905.1. Taxonomy (NCBI): domain Eukaryota; kingdom Metazoa; phylum Chordata; class Amphibia; order Anura; family Dendrobatidae; genus Ranitomeya; species Ranitomeya variabilis. Next base: position 538,721,696 of record NC_135237.1, read on the forward strand.
ATTTTGCCGCGTTTGACGACGCATGTGTCGTTTCGTCGTTTGCCTCGTCAGATTGGTAAGTATTCACTATCACATCTACACATGTGACAATTTGAATTTTTCATTTTTTTAGATCTCTTCTTCAACTGCGGCACCAACTGGGCAGGAGCAGCGGACTCAAGGTCGGGTGGAAAGACAGCAGCGGCTTTCATCTGTGACTAGTGTTGCAGTCAAAAGAGAAAATGGCGGACATACAGTGCAGAACTCTACTGAACAGGTCAGGTGTCAAAAAACTCATTAGTTAGGACACCTGACCTGTTGAGTAGAGAACTGCCTTGTGTAACCTCCATTTTCTCCTCTTTATACATAATCTATTACACACAAATTGAAGGGACGATGGTGATCACACACTACATATCTATGCTCACCTGCACAGGTGTCAGAAGTAGGGAATTCATGAGGCTGTAATATGTGCATCATGAATTCATTATTTCTGACACCTGACTTGATGAGTATAGATTTCTTTAGTGTGACAGTCATTGTCTCTTCAGTTTGTGTCCAATGGATACAGCAGAACAGAATCAGGAAGCAATGACGTCAACAAGCTTACCAATAAAGCAACATGGCTGCCATAACACTAGCAGTATGTGGCCGGTGCTTTATATCAGTATAAGCCAAAACAAGGAGTGGAACAATTAGAGGTAAATTATGATATTAACATAATAACTAGCACCTCTGCCTCTATCACTCACTCCTGGTTTTGGATTACAAAAACTGATATTAAATACAGACCAAATACTGCCAGTTTTAGGACAGCCTTGGTTTGTAGAAGAAATACATAGGAGACACGGTCAACACAACCAAAACTAAAGTTTATTAATGAGAAATATTATTATCATTGTAGAAAATTACTGGTACCGATCGAATTACAACAGGACATTTACACAACATTGTCCTGCCATGACACACGTCCAATATCTGAATCAAAAAAGGCAGCAAATTGGTCCCGCATGTGACCAACGGCTGCAGTTGACCGCAGCGGGTGATGCTGGAAATCGGGCAGTGGGTGTGCAACTGGTTCATCCAGTTCAATGTTGGGTTGCTCCTTAACCATTATATAATTGTGCAGAACCACACAGGCTTTGACCACCTCGTCGACTGTTTCCACTTTTAGATTTATGGCTGATGCTAGAATGCGCCATTTAGCAACCAGAATGCCAAAGGTACACTCTACAGTTCTTCGGGCCCTGGTCAGTCTGCAGTTAAAGATCCTTCTAGTGTGGTTCAAGTCCCGACTGGAATAGGGCTTCAGTAGGTTTTCACACATCTGAAAGGCCTCATCCCCAACCATAACAAATGGCATCGGTGGACCTTGAGTGTTGGGGAGAGGTTGTGGCGGGGGAAAATTGAAATTTTTGCCATACACACGGCGGCCCATATCCGAGTTCTTGAAAGTCTGGGAATCGTTGCCACGGCCAAAAGCTCCAATGTCCACGGCGATGAAGCGACAGTTCGCATCTGCTATTGCCATGAGCACAACACAAAAATATTTTTTATAGTTGAAATACTCCGATCCTGTTCTGGCAGGTTTGATAATGTGAATGTGCTTTCCATCCACCGCTCCTAAACAGTTGGGGAAATCACACACACTCCAGAATTTTTCCGAAATTTCAAGCCACATGTCGACGGTGGGTAGGGGTATAAACTCATCCCGGAGTACATTCCACAAAGCCCGGCAGGTGTCCGCAACTATTCCGGACAGGGTGGATATTCCAAGCCGGTATTGGAAGTGGAGGGATGATAAACTCTCTCCGGTTGCCAGAAATCTGTAAGAAAAAGAAACCCCAAAAAACATTACAATCTATTCTTTTTATGGTGTGGTTACGCTAAAGAAAGAAAGGAAAATACCCAAAACATACATGTCAGAAAACACAAAATTTGGACTGTCATTGTTTTAGATTTGGAACGTACCTTATTGTAACCAGCAGACGTTCCTCCGGTGGAATCGCTCTACGGAGCTGGGTGTCCTGTCTCCGTATGGCTCCTTGGACACGAGCAAGCAAATCCCAGAACGAATCTTGCGACATCCTTGTGTATTCCTGGAAATTCTCCGGGTTGGCATTAAGCTCGCCATACAGTGTGTGATAGGCTCCACGGCTCTCACGTAGTTTGATAATGGGGTGCCTCCAAAAACGCCTACGTTGTCTCCTTCTCCATCTTTCGCGATTTCTGTCTTGCTCCCAAGCTAAAGCACAGTCAAGAAACAGCTTGATGCTTAAATCCAGGTTGAAATAAAAGCTCTCCATGTGAAGATCCATCATGACACAGGATACAGGAGCAAAATCTGAAGATTCCAGCTGTTCAGGGGTCTATATAAAGAAATCCCATAATACACGCCCTCTGTAGTCCCATTGACGGTGTCTGGTTATCTTGATTTTTCTCTTGTGAAATTTCTCATCATGCGCACCAAAAACGCAAACGCATGAAAAAACGCATATAAACGCGTACAAACGCGGTGTTTTTTTAACCGCAAGCGGGAACGCATGCGTCTAAAAAACGAAGCGTTTGTTCGCGTTTATATGCGTTTTTTCCAATACTCGTGTATGCGGATTAAACGCTGCGGATTTAAACGCTAATGTGAAACTAGCCTCAGTGGCTCAATGAACAAAACATTTACATTTTGGGTCCATGGCCAGAAAACTCCCCCCGATCCCAATCCCATTGATTACCGTAGGTTAATCCTCAAAAAAACAGGTTGACAAATGAAAACACAGAAATTGTGATAAACTCCAAGCACTGGCGAGACAAGAATGGGCGGTCATCAGTCGGGATTTGGCCCAAAAGCTGATATCCGACTGCCAGGACGAAGGGCGGAAGTCTGGAAAAATAAGGGGCAACTCTGTAGATATTAAGTTTTTACATAAACTCCATGTATTTGCCAAAAAAAATTTAAAAACTTATGAAATGCTGATAATTGTACTCCAGCAAGCAGAGAAACATACGACTAAAAGATCTAATAACACTGAAGCAGCAAAACCAACGACGTCAGTCTCAAAAGCATTGGTCACGACTGTGCTCTTGGTCTCCATGATGTCCCTTCTCAATGGTTGACATTTACGGATTTGATAAATCTAGCCAGGGGGTCTCCAGTACCCAAACAAAACAATGTTGTGTATATGAGGCTAAATAAGAAAAGTAACCTTAAAAGTGTCCTATCGAAGCCCATCTAGAGCAGAGGTCCCTCTGTATCGTCTAAGGCAGAAGCCCCATACTTCATCAGCAGAGGACTGATGGGCGGACGGCACGGTTCACTGGACGTTTTGTGTACTTTGGATGCTGATGTAGAGAGAATGAACATAACCACTGTGGCTCCCCCGTAGCAAACAGCTGATCAAACTAGTGAAGGGCAGGACAAGGTGACACCGCCACCAAACGGGCAGCAATGTGACATCCCATCAAGAAGCTTCCCACAGCCCTAACATTATGTTGTACCCATCTGTGGACACAACAGAGGTGACTGCAGCGTATCTCTAACATCATGGCCAGGACGACGCGGACCCAACGATCCCAACATCTGATGCCGACATCTTATATAGAAACTCGTGGCACAACACGTTTCATAGAGGAAATTCTCAGTGGGTAACTATTCTTCTGTCCACATAAAAAATATAATTCGTAAGCAGTAATGACACTCAAAGACCAGAAATAATATATATATATATATATATAGGCGGTATGTATAATCAGAGAGAAAGATTAAGAAGAAAACCATGTAATAATTCCTGAATGAATAGATTAAAAAAAGATTTGAGTTAGATACAGTATATTATATAAAAGACAAATAGACTATAAACACGTATAATTATTATTTTCAGTATTATTGAAGTTATATTCTTGTACATAGGGGCAGTATTATAGTAGCTATATTCTTGTACATAGGAGCAGTATTATAGTAGCTATATTCTTGTACATAGGGGGCAGTATTATAGTAGTTATATTCTTGTACATAGGAGCAGTATTATAGTAGTTATATTCTTGTACATAGGAGCAGTATTATAGTAGCTATATTCTTGTACATAGGGGGCAGTATTATAGTAGTTATATTCTTGTACATAGGAGCAGTATTATAGTAGTTATATTCTTGTACGTAGGGGCAGTATTATAGTAGTTATATTCTTGTACATAGGGGCAGTATTATAGTAGTTATATTCTTGTACATAGGAGCAGTATTATAGTAGTTATATTCTTGTACATAGGGGCAGTATTATAGTAGTTATATTCTTGTACATAGGAGCAGTATAATAGTAGTTATATTCTTGTACATAGGGAGCAGTATTATAGTAGTTATATTCTTGTATATAGGGGCATTATTATAGTAGTTATATTCTTGTACATAGGAGCAGTATTATAGTGGTTATATTCTTGTAAATAGGGGCAGTATTATAGTAGTTATATTCTTGTACGTAGGGGCAGTATTATAGTAGTTATATTCTTATACATAGGGGGCAGTATTATAATAGCTATATCCTTGTACATGGGGTCAGTATTATAGTAGATATTCTTGTACATAGGAGCAGTATTATAGTAATTATATTCTTGTACATAGTCGCAGTATTATAGTAGTTATATTCTTGTACATAGGAGCAGTATTATAGTAGCTATATTCTTGTACATAGGGAGCAGTATTATAGTAGTTATATTCTTGTACATAGGGGCAGTATTATAGTAGTTATATTCTTGTACGTAGGGGCAGTATTATAGTAGTTATATTATTGTACATAGGAGCAGTACAATAGTAGTCATATTCTTGTACATAGGAGCAGTATTATAGTAGTTATATACTTGTACATAGGGGCAGTATTATAGTAGTTATATTCTTGTACATAGGGGCAGTATTATAGTAGTTATATTCTTGTACATAGGAGCAGTATTATAGTAGTTATATTCTTGTACATAGGGGCAGTATTATAGTAGTTATATTCTTGTACATAGGAGCAGTATAATAGTAGTTATATTCTTGTACATAGGGAGCAGTATTATAGTAGTTATATTCTTGTATATAGGGGCATTATTATAGTAGTTATATTCTTGTACATAGGAGCAGTATTATAGTGGTTATATTCTTGTAAATAGGGGCAGTATTATAGTAGTTATATTCTTGTACGTAGGGGCAGTATTATAGTAGTTATATTCTTGTACATAGGGGCAGTATTATAGTAGTCATATTCTTGTACATAGGAGCAGTATTATATTAGTTATATTCTTGTACACAGGGGCAGTATTATAGTAGTTATATTCTTGTACATAGGGGGCAGTATTATAGTAGTCATATTCTTGTACATAGCAGCAGTATTATAGTAGTTGTATTCTTGTACATAGGGGCAGTATTATAGTAGTTATATTCTTGTACATAGTAGCAGTATTATAGTAGTTATATTCTTGTACATAGGGGCAGTATTATAGTAGTTATGTTCTTGTACATAGGGGCAGTATCATGTTACTTTTATTATTCATCTAGAACCTGAGAACATTATATTTATAATGACAAGGTTCAGGTATATTGTAGCTTTCCTTGTACTTTATATATCATTTTCTGTGTCTCCTTTTATTAGCTCTTTGTCCTTGGACATTCTTGGTTACCCCTCTATACAGAGATACATGTGAGCATACAGTACGTGCTCCGTCTCTGCTACCTACCAAGCATATACATGTCATATATCCATACAATATTTCTTCCTCGGTAAATCCTTCCTGTTGTTTAGTCTGGAAGCTGCAGGAAGTTCAGTGGGGAGTCAGGTAATATTTAGCACGATGAGGTAATGAGATTGTACTTGCCATCCTGTTATTCTATTGATCTGAACAAAGACACAAATAAATAAACTAAACAGTCTGGAAGCATACTGACCCATCTTCTTTCCCAGGTCGGCGTCTATTCAGCTGATTGCTTCCACATTGGGCAAAAGCTTCGTGTCTATACAAGTCATTTGCCCATAGCATGTACAAGAATATAACTACTATAATACTGCTCCTATGTACAAGAATATCACTACTATAATACTGCTCCCTATGTACAAGAATATAACTACTATAATACTGCTCCTATGTACAAGAATATCACTACTATAATACTGCTCCCTATGTACAAGAATATCACTACTATAATACTGCCCCTATGTACAAGAATATAACTACTATAATACTGCTCCTATGTACAAGAATATATCTACTATAATACTGCCCCCTATGTACAAGAATATAACTACTATAATACTGCTCCTATGTACAAGAATATAACTACTATAATACTGCCCTTATGTACAAGAGTATAACTACTATAATACTGCTCCTATGTACAAGAATATCACTACTATAATACTGCTCCTATGTACAAGAATATATCTACTATAATACTGCTCCCTATGTACAAGAATATAACTACTATAATACTCCTCCTATGTACAAGAATATAACTAGTATAATACTGCCCCTATGTACAAGAATATAACTACTATAATAGTGCTCCTATGTACAAGAATATAACTACTATAATACTGCCCCTATGTACAAGAATATAACTACTATAATACTGCCCCTATGTACAAGAATATAACTACTATAATACTGCCCCTATGCACAAGAACGTAAGTACTATAATACTGCCTCATGTACAAGAATATAACTACTATAATACTGCCCCTATGTACAAGAATATAACTACTATAGTACTATCCCCTATGTACAAGAATATAACTACTATAATACTGCTCCTATGTACAAGAATATAACTACTATAATACTACTCCTATGTACAAGAATATAACTACTATAGTACTATCCTCATGTACAAGAATATAACTACTATAATACTGCTCCTATATACAAGAATATAACTACTATAATACTTCCCCTATGTACAAGAATATAACTACTATAATACTGCTCCCTATGTACAAGAATATAACTACTATAGTACTATCCCCTATGTACAAGAATATAACTACTATAATACTGCTCCTATGTACAAGAATATAACTACTATAATACTGCTCCTATGTACAAGAATATAACTACTATAATACTGCTCCTATGTACAAGAATATAACTACTATAATACTGCTTCTATGTACAAGAATATAACTACTATAATACTGCTCCTATGTACAAGAATATAACTACTATAATACTGCTATGTACAAGAATATAACTACTATAATACTGCTCCTATGTACTAGAATATAACTACTATAATACTGCTCCCTATGTACAAGAATATAACTACTATAATACTGCTCCTATGTACTAGAATATAACTACTATAATACTGCTCCCTATGTACAAGAATATAACTACTATAATACTACTCCTATGTACAAGAATATAACTACTATAGTACTATCCTTATGTACAAGATGCTTCTATGTACAAGAATATAACTGTTATGATCTGGTGGCCTAAGAGCAGCATGAGACGTACTCTGGAGAAGGTGGTACCTGTACTGACCGCAGACCCTGAACTTAACACCGCAACTAGAAGTAGCCGTGGAATGTACCTAGCGCTCCCTAGACATCTCGACACAGCCGGAGGACTAATTACCCCTAGAGATAGAAAATTAAAACTCTTGCCTCAGAGAAAATCCCCAAAGGATAGGCAGCCCCCCACAAATATTGACTGTGAGAGGAGAGGGAAAAAACATACACAGACTGAAATGAGAATTTAGCAAAGGAGGCCACTTCTAGCTAAATAGAAAGGATAGGACAGAGTACTATGCGGTCAGTATAAAAATACTAGAAAATATCCACCACAGAAAATACAAAATCTCCACAGCTAACTAAAGATATGGAGGGTATATCTGCATCTCCAGAGATACCAGCTTGGCTAAATAAATCCTTATACAGACCAAGCTGGACAAGACAAAACATAGAAAAGAACTGAACAACAAGGCCACAGAATGTGGACAGCAAAATAAAGGCCAAAACTTATCTTTGTTGAGCTGAACTGCAAAGCAGAAGAGACCAGGCAGGGAAGTGAATCCTCCAGGAACAATGGACAACTGGCACTGACTAAAGGGTGAAGCAAGACTAAATAGCCCAGTCAGATTTGCAAAAAGTGAACACACCTGACAAATGCTGCGACTCAGAGACAGCAGCGCTACCACTTACAACCACTGGAGGGAGCCCAAGAGCAGAATTCACAACATATAACTACTATAATACTGCTCCTATGTACAAGAATATAACTACTATAATACTACTCCTATGTACAAGAATATAACTACTATAGTACTATCCTTATGTACAAGAATATAACTACTATAATACTGCTCCTATGTACAAGAATATAACTACTATAATACTGCCTATGTACAAGAATATAACTACTATAATACTGCCCCCATGTACAAGAATATAACTACTATAATACTGCCCCTATGTACAAGAATATAACTACTATAATACTGCCCCTATGTACAAGAATATAACTACTATAATACTACTCCTATGTACAAGAATATAACTACTATAATACTGCCCCCTATGTACAAGAATATAACTACTATAATACTGCCTATGTACAAGAATATAACTACTATAATACTGCCCCCATGTACAAGAATATAACTACTATAATACTGCCCCTATGTACAAGAATATAACTACTATAATACTGCCCCTATGTACAAGAATATAACTACTATAATACTACTCCTATGTACAAGAATATAACTACTATAATACTGCTCCTATGTACAAGAATATAGCTACTATAATACTGCCCCCTATGTACAAGAATATAACTACTATAATACTGCTCCTATGTACAAGAATATAACTACTATAATACTGCTCCTTATGTACAAGAATATAACTACTATAATACTGCCTCTATGCACAAGTATATAACTACTATAATACTGCTCCTATGTACAAGAATATAACTACTATAATACTGCTCCTATGTACAAGAATATAACTAATATAATACTGCTCCTATGTACAAGAATATAACTACTATAATACTGCCTCTATGTACAAGAATATAACTACTATAATACTGCTCCTATATACAAGAATATAACTACTATAATACTGCCTATGTACAAGAATATAACTACTATAATACTGCTCCTATGTACAAGAATATAACTACTATAATACTGCTCCTATGTACAAGAATATAACTACTATAATACTGCTCCTATGTACAAGAATATAACTACTATAATACAGCTCCTATGTACAAGAATATAACTACTATAATACTGCTCCTATATACAAGAATATAACTACTATAATACTGCCTATGTACAAGAATATAACTACTATAATACTGCCCCTATGTACAAGAATATAACTACTATAATACTGCCCCTATGTACAAGAATATAACTACTATAATGCTGCCCCTATGTACAAGAATATAACTACTATAATACTGCCCCTATGTACAAGAATATAACTACTATAATACTGCTCCTATGTACAAGAATATAACTACTATAATACAGCTCCTATGTACAAGAATATAACTACTATAATACTGCTCCTATATACAAGAATATAACTACTATAATACTGCCTATGTACAAGAATATAACTACTATAATACTGCCCCTATGTACAAGAATATAACTACTATAATACTGCCTATAATACTGCCTATGTACAAGAATATACCTACTTAAATGGGTTGTTCCAGCTAGATAACGGAGAGCTAACACACCCCATGGAACAGATTAGTAGCCGTGTTTGAGCGCCAACCCTTCATTCTTTGTTACAGGACAGCCACAGTCCTCGCCCATCTCTGCCAGTCCCGCAGACAATAAATGGAGCAGTTGCGTGCAAACATGGCCACCAAATCCATTTATTCTTGGGACAGATAGGTGTTCCTAACAGTAAAACAAGTTATTTTACCTAATCTGTGGAAAAATGAGAACCCTTTTAATGAGAGGTTCACACGGTTGGAAATATTTTGAAAACCTTTTTGACATATTCCAAGAAATGTCATCTTCTAGCAGAAATTAATGATAAAAGCTGCGTAACTTTCACTGCTAAGTAAACTTTCCACTGACATCTTAAGGAATGTGACTGTCAACATATAACTTGGTGTAGTGGCGGTATTGAGTGACACAGCTGAGGGGCATTTATAAAAAAAAAATGTACAAAAAAAACCCCAAACACGCAAAGCAATAGAAAAGCAGTAGAATAATTACTTTTTTTTAAAAATTAACATAAAAGCAGCACTCTTCCTCTTCCTCCTTCTCTTCCCACCAATGTATTTATCCTCTTGATATATTGCAGTCATCATATACAGCACTGTGTACTTACAATTGCTTATTTTGCTTTTCTACCCGGCCAATTCTTCTCTTTTCTCTGCTCTATGTAGAGAAAAGAGGAAACTGGAAGTCTCTTCTCCCGCATGAGTCATCTCCCTGTTCAACTCCCGACAAAGCTGCTCCGCTCCTTCCCTCTGCCAGCGACTTTTGCAGTGATGACTCATACAGGGAAAATTGATCTCCTGTTTCTACATGGAACTTAGAAGGATTCAGCTACTCTGCTTTTACTCTTTTAATCACAGACCTAATGGAAAAGAGAAGAATCAGCAGGGTAGAAAGGTAAAATGAGCAATTGTAAGTACACAGCGCTGTTTAATATGGTGACTGCAGTATATTAGGAGTTAAAAACTTTTACGGGAGCACTTTTTTAATATAGCCAAGAATGTTTTGGAAGCAGCTGAGAGAACAGGAACATTAAAAATGGAGCCAAACGGTATTTACTAAACAAATAGCCAAATAATCACAAAGGTCGGAATGTCTTAATAAGGCAAAACCCAAAACAAGCAGCAATTATCAGTCCTGCTCGGAGACAGAGGCGCACGTGCGTCATACGACGGCTTGGAGTATAAAGAACATTAAAAAAAAAAAAAAGATTGGTTTGGATCTCAAACGTAATCAATAATTTTTTGTTTTCGATGAAACGCAGTGATCGGTTTTCTAAGCTGTTCTGATGTACCTGGCAGGGTGTGACGTGACGGGACCAACACTGTGCTGAGCTTTGTTATCAAAAAATAAAGAAATAAGCTTGTCCTATTTTTCACAATGACTTTCGCTAATTTAAGGAACCGACTCAAATTGTTAAATGGGTAAAATTGCAAAATGTTTGTAAAAAAAAATCAACTTCACAACTTGTCTCTCCGCTATCAAGAACAGAAGCGCACGGCCCTCTGGCAAATAGGAAGTCAGGAGACAGCGGAGAAACAAAAAAGTTTAGAGAATTCCATTATCTAAAGGGCCAAGTCATTGGTAGCAGCTTCTACTGCAGCAAGTCCCCTCCAGGACAGAGACGCTCATTCACATGTTCAATTTTTCTGTACGAGTGCTGCGATTTTCATGGTTCGCACTCAGACCTGTGATAGTCTGTATGGGCATTCACATGTCTGATTTTTTTCCTCGGACAATGAGGTTGACGGAAAATATTGGAGACCTGTTGTATTTTGATACTAGGGTCATATCAAAATCAGCAATGCAAGTCAAAGAGTCCGTGAAAAAATCAGATTGAATTCGGATGACTTCCGAGAGTGGTCCAATATTTACATTGTCACAAATCGAGGGTCACCAGGGCCAAAGGCTCCTTCTCTGTACCTAATGCTAGGGGCGCCCTATTCCCCAGATTACTTCTGATGGTGAAGATGCCAAGGCCACGTACCTGGCTTTAGCTGCTGAATCCGCCCTCAGTCTGTACCCTTCCCCCACCCAGGGAAGAGGGGAGTATTTGTATACCGTAATACACCAACCAGACTAACAGGGGTAAAGAAAAATACCAAACCTATAATATACTCACACATAAAACAGAGGAATACACCAGGGAGTGGAGGATGGGGTTAAGTCAAAGTAGGAGAAAAAAGGGAATTATCACACACTCAAAACAAAGCAAAAGTCACAGATAAACCCACCACACGACTTTTCCAATAACAACCATCAGCAACCTCTAGACATGCAGCATAAGCTACCTCTGACATTGAGTGCTAGCCAGGGCCCAGATTATATAGGAGATGGGGTGGCTGACAGTGCACAGCTGAGAGCCTTAATGCAGGAAAGCTTCCAGGAGCTCTCAACTGAGCAAATTAACCCTTGCACTGCTAAAACAAATTTACACCGTTTAATATGAAGGTGAAGGGCTTCTGATCAGTGTAGATGTAGGAGAAATCAGACGCTATGGTCTTCTGCTCCTCTCTGTCGCTACACGTTGCCGGCCAATCAGAGGCCAGCAGCTGACGTCGGTGAGGCCGTGACTGGGGGTGCATGGCAGTTACGTCATGTGCTGCCCGTCGTTTGCATGCTGAAGTCAGCTGCCACCTTCAGAAGAGGACATCACGTGGCGATGGCGTGGGGGCAAGGTGAGTAAAATCATTTTATTTTTTTACATGAAGGAACAGTGGAAGAAAGGGGGCTATATATACCAGGATTGGGCACAGGATGGGGACATGTATACTAGGATGGGGCACAGGATGAGGACATACATACCAGGATGGGGCACAGGATGGGGCCATATACCAGGATGGGGCACAGGATGGGGACATATACCAGGATGGGGCACAGGATGGGGACATATACACCAGGATGGGGCACAGGATGGGGACATATCTACCAGGATGGGGCACAGGATGGGGGCATATCTACCAGGACGGGGCACAGGATGGGGGAATATATATAAGGATGGGGCCAGGATGGAGGACATATATACCAGGATGGGGCACAGGATGGGGACATGTATACCAGGATGGGGACATATATACGAGGATGGGGCACAGGATGAGGACATATATACCAGGATGGGGCACAAGATGGGGGCATATATACCAGGATGGGGCCAGGATGGAGGACATATATACCAGGATGGAGCACAGGATGGGGATATATATATCAGGATGGGAAACAGGATGGGGACATATATACCAGGATGGGGGCATATATACCAGGATGGGGCACAGGATAGGGGGACATATATACCAGGATGGGGCACAGGATAGGGGGACATATATACCAGGATGGGGCACAGGATGGGGACATATATACCAGGATGGGGCACAGGATAGGGGGACATATATACCAGGATGGGGCACAGGATGGGGACATATATACCAGTACGGGGCACAGGATGGGGACATATATACCAGGATGGGGCACAGGATAGGGGGGCATATATACCAGGATGGGGCATATATACCAGGATGGGGCACAGGATAGGGACATATATACCAGGTTGGGGGACATATATACCAGAATATCCAACCCGCAGCATTTACTGACCGTGGGAACGTACCTTAATAGTCACCTTATAGTAGGTGGCAGACAAAGATGAGTCTGCCTTAATCATTACTTGATGGCTGAAAAAAGGTAACTGCTACAACAACCGGAAAACAAAACGGTGGAAATAATTTTGACAGGGAATTCCACCAGCTCAGATCGGACTATGAGCCAGCACAGATTTCCACTATTACTTATTGCCAATTTCTTCCCAACATCTTTTTAGTAACGCATTGAGGCTGCTGCAAAATTGAAAAATACAAAAAATTCGCTAAATTTTTGCACAAACGCGTTTTCGATGTAAAACTGTCCCAAAGGGAGAGATAAATTCCCCACAATGTACCCGACATTACACTCAGCCGCCAACCGTCCCACACTGTCCCACAGATCAGCCCGCAAAAGGAGCAAAAAAGAAGGTTTTTCGGTGCAGTTCTGAGGATGTTTTTGGGCAGAGCTGGGCTTTATATATTTCGAGGTGTTTTGTATACAGCACATTGTTTTATCAATGTCTTTGCCCTGAAACTTAATGATTATGTGATATTCCAATGCTTCCCAGTGAAAAATAAAGAATGAAAACAAGCCTGTGTGACGTGAAGAGGCAGGCTGTTGTATAGCAGACTGGATAGAAAACAGCGCCACTCTTGTGCATAAAATAGGAGTGCAGTTCAGCCCCATATGTTTGGATGATCCTGGGCAACCCCTTTAAATTCCTAGCAGGGTAACTATCACTTTAATAAAGTTATCTATATGTATGATATGAATGTCTATCTGCTGTACATATGCTGCCTTTTAATTCTACACAGACTTGTTTTAGTTTCCTATCCTAAAAAAAAGCATTTAGAACTAAGTCATCTGGGCTACAATAAAAGGAACATTGCTACCTATCTTCCAACAACAGCGCCACACCTGTCACCAGGTTGGTTTGTGGTATTACAGCTCATCCCCGTTCAATAGAACTGAGCGGCAATACCGGATCGTTATCTGTAGAAGAAAGCCGCCATGTTTTTTTCTGGACAATGCTTTAAAGGGTGGGAAATGTATTCCGGGTCTTTACTCCCTGTCCACCAGTAATGGCTGCTGCCAATGAGATGTGTATTGTGAGCATTTACCTTCTCCGCCAACCAGCCCATGTGCCGGATTTCTTGGCTCCCGGAGATGCCATTTTTTCCGAGCTGATCTTTCACCTCTGTAATCGCCCTCGCAGCCTGTTCGGCCGCTGCGCCGTGGATCGCAGTGAACCAGGTCTGGGCCGTGGCTGGATCTTTGCTTCTTAGCACGACCGTATGCTTGGCATCAGGAGAATGCAGCTCCAGGTGTCTGCAAAAAAGGAACACCGAGAACGTATCGATCAATGCAAAACCCAATGTTTATCTGCTTTCTACATCATCTATCCGGAGTGTAATGAATCTCTAGGATTTCTCCAGCAGCATACTAGAGAGAGACGCAAAACAAGTCGGTGGTGCAGGGAGCGGCAGTATACTGTATAGATCTAAAACAAGTCAGTGCAGTGCGGAGCTACATTTATTTATTTAGTTACATTGGTCCTTGCATAGATGTAGGAAACAACAGTGCGTAATTATGTATTTCAGTGTCCCCCTTTAATATTCCTACTGCTGATGGTGTGGCTTACTAGAAAGATAGATAGATAGATAGATAGATAGATAGATAGATAGATAGATAGATAGATAGATAGATAGATAGATGATAGATAATAGATAGATAGATAGATAGATAATAGATAGATGATAGATAATAGATAGATGATAGATAGAAGATAGATAATAGATAGATAATAGATGGATAGATAATACATAGATAATAGATAGATGATAGATAGAGATAGATAGATGATAGATAATAGATAGATAGATAGATAGATAGATAGATAGATAGATAGATAGATAGGTAGATAATACATAGATAATAGATAGATGATAGATAATAGATAGATGATAGATAGAAGATAGATAATAGATAGATAATAGATAGATAGATAATACATAGATAATAGATAGATGATAGATAGAGATAGATAGATGATAGATAATAGATAGATAGATAGATAGATAGATAGATAGATAGATAGATAGATAGGTAGATAATACATAGATAATAGATAGATGATAGATAATAGATAGATGATAGATAGAAGATAGATAATAGATAGATAATAGATAGATAGATAATACATAGATAATAGATAGATGATAGATAATAGATAGATGATAGATAGAGATAGATAGATGATAGATAATAGATAGATAGATAGATAGATAGGTAGATAATACATAGATAATAGATAGATGATAGATAATAGATAGATGATAGATAATAGATAGATAGATAGATAGATAGGTAGATAATACATAGATAATAGATAGATGATAGATAATAGATAGATGATAGATAGAAGATAGATAATAGATAGATAGATAATACATAGATAATAGATAGATATATCATAGATAGATGATAGATACTGTAGATAGATATTGGATTTTTAATTGATTCTTTCAGAGTATGTATCCTTAAACGGTTGCCTACTTTTTGGGACGTTTTTTTCTTCACTTTTTTCTTTTTACTTACGTGGATGTATTTGGAGCTAACAATCATTTCTGCAATTGGCTTTCTTTAAAAAAAATAATTGCATAGTTTTGCTTTTCTAGGCATTTTATTTCACCAGTGCCACGCATTATTGGTCTGTGGTCCTAAATCAGTTGAGCAGAGCTCAGAGTTCGGCATAAAAAGAACCACAATCCCCCCGTTAGACTGTCATAGCGAGCGCACTGAAAGATTCTCAGTTACCTCATTTTTCACTGCAGCAATGGTGCAAAATTTTGAACAAAATACAATTGCAAAATTATTTTTTTTCTAGCCCTAACAACAAAAATAACATGCCCTAAAAAAAAAATCATAATACGTCCTTAATGTGACCTCCATGATAGTGCTCGGCTATCACCCTGCTTTTCTAGAGTCCTGCAAATCTGCCTAATTGAGCGGTAAGACATCACCGGCTCCCAGATGGTCCCTCACATTCAGAGCCCGGAGACTTCCCAGTTCTCATGGTAATCGGCCTCCATGGTTTCTTTCCCAGTGATCTCCTGGCCAGTGATGTATTCCTTCCCGATTTAGCCTTATGTCATCATCACCTCTGTGTAATTACTCTCTATAAGCGGCACATACCAATCCTTCATCCCCCTGAATTCCACCAATAACATTTTCTTAGGTCTCCATAGGTTTTCAGCCGGGTCTATTCCTGGAGCTCATCAGAAAGACTTGATTTCCCTGCAAGTGTATTTTCTATATGGAAATCTGTCCCAAACCTTATCTGGGGCCGGCGGTCAGCGATCTGCATGGTCTGCCTGCCATGGTTATGGGAAAACATGATAAAATTGTCTCCATTGATGGCTAGAAAGTTACAATCCATCAGTATTTCTGTTCTTCTTCTGCAATTCCTTCTATAAGATATACCTGGAGCACTCGGCAGTGTCTTGGCAATGAGGAGACACAACTAATGTCTTTCTTCTCACTCACGGACACATCAGGCTGTAATATATTTCAGATGTTTCATCGAGGGCAAAGCCACATAAGGGCAAGATGAACTGACACGGCAGAACTCTCAGAGATCATTTAGAAGATTGGTCTCTGCTCTCTAAGTTTTCTTCGAAGACAAAAATGATACCATCCATTAGAACTGTGCAAGGGACAGGTGCTGCTAGGATGGCACTGGGGGAACCACAAGTTACGGTAAGACGCCTTGACCAAAGTGTCTAGATGATGACCTAGAGTAACAAGTAGGTCCTTGTTGCCAGGAATGTTCAAGATAGTCCCTCAAAAAAAGAAAATTCCTGGTCTTCTAGAAGAGTTGGAAAATCTCTCTCTCAGTTTACAAATCTCACTCAGTGTTTCCTTTGCCCAGACAGTGGTTTGTCATGAATCCCAATGGCTAGGGATAGCACAGGACAAGCAAAGTACAAATATATTACGGACGAGCTCTAGGGTGATGGAACCTGGGCTGACCGCTGCCCTACGCCTGACAAACGCAACTAGAGATAGCCAGGGAGCGTGCCTACGTTGGTTCTAGACGCCACGCACCAGCCTAAGAGCTAACTAGCACTGCAGAGAAAATAAAGACCTCACTTGCCTCCAGCGGAATGAACCCCAAAAGATATAGTTGCCCCCCACATGTATTGACGGTGAAATGAGAGGAAGGCACACACATAGAGATGATATATATAGTTTTAGCAAATTGAGGCCCGCTGTAAACTAGAAAGCAGAACGATACAAAAGGGGACTGAGCGGTCAGCAAAAAAACCTAATCAAAAAAAAACATCCTGAGATTACAAGAACCCATGTGCCAACTCATGGCACATGGGGAGAACCTCAGTCCACTAGAGCTACCAGCTAGCATAGAGACATAATACGCAAGCTGGACAAAAAACCAAACAATTGAAAATCAGCACTTAGCTTATCCTGAAAGATCTGGGAGCAGGTAGGCAGGAACCAAACAGAGCACATCTGAATACATTGATAGCCGGCAAGGGAAATGACAGAAAGGCCAGGTAAAATAGGAAACACCCAGCCACTGATGGACAGGTGGAAACCAAAGGCCGCAACCCACCAAAGTCACCCAGTACCAGCAGTAACCACCAGAGGGAGCCCACAAACAGAATCCACAACAGTACCCCCCCCTTGAGGAGGGGTCACCGAACCCTCACGAGAACCCCCGGGGCGATCAGGGTGAGCTCTATGGAAGGCGCGGACCAAATCAGTCGCATGAACATCGGAGGCGACCACCCAGGAATTATCCTCCTGACCATAACCCTTCCACTTAACCAAATACTGGAGTTTGCGTCTGGAAACACGAGAATCCAAGATCTTCTCAACAACATACTCCAATTCTCCCTCCACCAGCACCGGAGCAGGAGGCTCAACCGAAGGAACAACGGGCACCTCATACCTCCGCAACAACGACCGATGGAACACATTATGAATAGCAAACGATGCTGGGAGATCCAAACGAAAAGATACAGGGTTAAGAATCTCCGAGATCCTATAAGGACCGATGAACCGAGGCTTGAACTTAGGAGAAGAGACCTTCATAGGGACAAAACGAGAAGACAACCACACCAAATCCCCAACAAGAAGTCGGGGACCCACGCGGCGACGGCGATTAGCAAACTGCTGAGTCTTCTCCTGAGATAACTTCAAATTGTCCACCACCTGATTCCAAATCTGATGTAGCCTGTCCACCACCACGTCCACTCCAGGACAATCCGAAGGCTCCACCTGACCAGAGGAAAAACGAGGATGAAACCCCGAATTACAAAAAAAAGGAGAGACCAATGTGGCCGAACTAGCCCGATTATTAAGAGCAAATTCGGCCAGTGGCAAAAAAGCAACCCAGTCATCTTGATCAGCAGAAACAAAACACCTCAAATAAGTTTCCAAGGTCTGATTAGTTCGCTCCGTCTGGCCATTCGTCTGAGGATGGAATGCAGACGAGAAAGACAAATCAATGCCCATCTTGGCACAAAACGTCCGCCAAAATCTAGACACAAACTGGGATCCCCTGTCAGAAACGATATTCTCCGGAATCCCATGCAAACGAACCACGTTCTGAAAAAATAAAGGGACCAACTCAGAGGAGGAAGGCAACTTAGGCAAGGGCACCAAATGAACCATCTTAGAAAAGCGGTCACACACAACCCAGATAACGGACATTTTCTGTGAAACCGGGAGATCAGAAATAAAATCCATGGAAATGTGCGTCCAAGGCCTCTTCGGGATGGGCAAGGATAACAACAACCCACTGGCCCGAGAACAGCAAGGCTTAGCTCGAGCACACACTTCACAAGACTGCACAAAGGTACGCACATCCCTAGACAAGGAAGGCCACCAAAAAGACCTGGCCACCAAGTCTCTAGTACCAAATATTCCAGGATGACCAGCCAACTGTTGTGAAATTGGATTCTGGGCTCCCCCGGTGGCCACTTGTGGAATTGAACTTGTGTGCATCATCCCCTCTGTTCACCTGCTCCTATCAGGATGTGGGAGTCGCTATATAACCTTGCTCCTCTGTCAGTTTCTTGCCGGTCAACAATGTAATCAGAAGCCTTCTGTGCTTGTTCCTGCTACTAGACAACTCCCAGCTAAGTTGGACTTTTGTCCTTGTGTGTTTTTGCATTTTGTTCCTGTTCACAGCTGCTGTTTCGTTACTGTGTCTGGAAAGCTCTTGTGATCGGAAATTGCCACTCTGGTGTTATGAGTTAATGCTAGAGTCTTAAAGGAATTTCTGGATGGTGTTTTGATAGGGTTTTCTGCTGACCATGAAAGTGTCCTTTCTGTCTTCCTGCTATCTAGAAAGCGGACCTCGATTTTGCTAAACCTATTTTCATACTACGTTTGTCATTTCATCTAAAATCACCGCCAATATATGTGGGGGCCTCTGTCTGCCTTTTGGGAAAATTTCTCTAGAGGTGAGCCAGGACTGTCTTTTCCTCTGCTAGGATTAGGTAGTTCTCCGGCTGGCGCTGGGCATCTAGGGTTAAAAAACGTAGGCATGCTACCCGGCCACTTCTAGTTGTGCGGCAGGTTTAGTTCATGGTCAGTATAGTTTCCATCTTCCAAGAGCTAGTTCTCATATATGCTGGGCTATGTTCTCTCGCCATTGAGAATCATGACAGCCAACACAGAAGAATGGACCTCGGAGATGACTCTACTGGTCCAATCATCCGGAACAAACAGTCTTTCTGGTGGACAACGATCCGGTTTATCCACCTGAAACTCCTGCAATGCACGTCGCAAGTCTGGGGATACGGCGGACAATATTACCCCATCCCTAAGGATACCAGTAGGCCCAGAGTCTCCAGGAGAGTCAGGCACAAAACTCGTGGAAAGAGCATCTGCCTTCACATTCTTTGAACCTGGCAGGTATGAAACCACGAAATTGAAACGAGAAAAAAACAACGACCAACGAGCCTGTCTAGGATTCAAACGCCTGGCAGACTCAAGGTAAATGAGATTCTTGTGATCAGTCAAGACCACCACACGATGTTTAGCACCCTCAAGCCAATGACGCCACTCCTCAAATGCCCACTTCATGGCCAAAAGCTCCCGATTACCCACATCATAATTGCGCTCGGCGGGCGAGAATTTTCTAGAGAAGAATGCACATGGCTTCATCACCGAGCCATTAGAACTTCTCTGTGACAAAACCGCCCCCGCTCCAATCTCGGAAGCATCAACCTCAACCTGAAAAGGAAGTGAAACATCTGGTTGACACAACACAGGAGCAGAAGAAAACCGGCGCTTAAGTTCCTGAAAGGCCTCCACGGCCGCAGGAGACCAATCAGCAACATCAGCACCCTTTTTAGTCAAATCAGTCAAAGGTTTAACAATACTGGAAAAATTAGCAATGAACCGACGATAAAAATTAGCAAACCCCAAGAACTTCTGAAGGCTCTTAACAGATGTAGGTTGTGTCCAGTCACAAATCGCCTGAACCTTGACGGGATCCATCTCAATAGTAGAAGGAGAAAAAATGTACCCCAAAACAGAAATCTTCTGGACTCCGAAGAGACACTTTGAGCCCTTCACAAACAGAGAATTGGCCCGCAGAACCTGAAACACCTTCCTGACCTGTAGAACATGAGACTCCCAGTCATCAGAAAACACCAAAATATCATCCAAATACACAATCATAAACTTATCCAGATATTCACGGAAAATATTGTGCATAAAGGACTGAAAGACTGACGGAGCATTGGAGAGTCCAAAAGGCATTACCAAATACTCAAAATGGCCCTCAGGCGTATTAAATGCGGTTTTCCACTCATCACCCTGTTTTATCCGCACCAGATTATACGCACCGCGAAGATCTATCTTAGTGAACCACCTAGCCCCCTTAATGCGAGCAAACAAATCAGTCAATAATGGCAATGGATACTGATACTTGACTGTAATCTTATTCAGAAGGCGATAATCTATACAAGGCCTCAGGGAACCATCTTTTTTTGCCACAAAAAAAAAACCTGCTCCCAGAGGGGACGAAGATGGACGAATATGTCCCTTTTCCAAGGACTCCTTAATATAATTCCGCATAGCAGTATGCTCTGGCAGTGACAGATTAAATAAACGACCCTTAGGGAACTTACTGCCAGGAATCAATTCTATAGCACAGTCACAATCTCTATGCGGAGGGAGCGAATTGAGCTTAGGCTCCTCAAAAACATCCCTATAGTCAGACAAAAACGCAGGGATCTCAGAAGGAGTAGATGAAGCGATTGAAATCGGAGGTGCATCATCATGAACCCCCTGACATCCCCAGCTTAACACAGACATTGTTTTCCAGTCCAGGACAGGATTATGAGTTTGTAACCATGGCAGACCAAGCACTAGTACATCATGTAAATTATAAAGTACAAGGAAGCGAATCACCTCCTGATGAACGGGAGTCATGCGCATGGTCACTTGTGTCCAATACTGCGGTTTATTCATAGCCAATGGTGTAGAGTCAATTCCCTTCAGAGGAATAGGAACTTCCAGAGGTTCCAGACTAAAACCGCAGCGTTTAGCAAATGACCAATCCATAAGACTCAGGGCAGCGCCCGAATCCACATAGGCATCGACGGAAATGGAAGACAGTGAAAAAATCAGAGTCACAGACAAAATGAACTTAGGCTGCAGAGTACCAATGGCAAAAGATTTATCAACCCTTTTTGTGCGTTTAGAGCATGCTGATATAACATGAGCTGAATCACCACAATAGAAACACAATCCATTTTTCCGCCTATAATTTTGCCGTTCACTTCTGGACTGAATTCTATCACATTGCATAGTCTCAGGTGCCTGTTCAGAAGACACCGCCAACTGGTGCACGGGTTTGCGCTCCCGTAAACGCCGATCAATCTGAATGGCCATAGCCATAGACTCATTCAGACCTGTAGGCATAGGGAACCCCACCATAATATCCTTAATGGCCTCAGAAAGACCATTTCTGAAGTTTGCAGCCAGGGCGCACTCATTCCACTGAGTAAGCACCGACCATTTCCGAAACTTCTGACAATATATCTCCGCTTCATCATGCCCCTGAGAGAGGGCTAATAAAGCCTTTTCAGCCTGAATCTCCAGGTTGGGTTCCTCATAGAGCAATCCCAATGCCAGAAAAAACGCATCCACACTGAGCAATGCAGGATCCCCTGGTGCCAATGCAAATGCCCAATTCTGAGGGTCGCCCCGCAGGAAAGATATAACAATCTTGACCTGTTGAGCAGGGTCTCCAGAGGAGCGAGATTTTAAAGAAAGAAACAATTTACAATTGTTCCTGAAATTCAGGAAGGTAGATCTATCTCCAGAAAAGAACTCTGGAATAGGAATTCTAGGTTCAGACATGGGAGTGTGAACAACAAAATCCTGTATGTTTTGAACTTTTGCCGCGAGATTACTCAGGCTGGAAGCCAAACTCTGGACATCCATGTTAAACAGCTAAGATCAGAGCCATTCAAGGGTTAAGAGGAGGTAAGAAGCAGCTAGACAGCAATTAAGGGCTAGGCAGCAAAACTCTGAAGGGAAAAAAAAAAAAAAAAAATTTCCCTTAAACACTTCTCTTTCTCCTGCTTCAGCCCAAACAATTAACACTTTGTGGGCCGGCTATACTGTCATGAATCCCAATGGCTAGGGATAGCACAGGACAAGCAAAGTACAAATATATTACGGACGAGCTCTAGGGTGATGGAACCTGGGCTGACCGCTGCCCTACGCCTGACAAACGCAACTAGAGATAGCCAGGGAGCGTGCCTACGTTGGTTCTAGACGCCACGCACCAGCCTAAGAGCTAACTAGCACTGCAGAGAAAATAAAAACCTCACTTGCCTCCAGCGGAATGAACCCCAAAAGATATAGTTGCCCCCCACATGTATTGACGGTGAAATGAGAGGAAGGCACACACATAGAGATGATATATATAGTTTTAGCAAATTGAGGCCCGCTGTAAACTAGAAAGCAGAACGATACAAAAGGGGACTGAGCGGTCAGCAAAAAAACCTAATCAAAAAAAACCATCCTGAGATTACAAGAACCCATGTGCCAACTCATGGCACATGGGGAGAACCTCAGTCCACTAGAGCTACCAGCTAGCATAGAGACATAATAAGCAAGCTGGACAAAAAAACAAACAACTGAAAATCAGCACTTAGCTTATCCTGAAAGATCTGGGAGCAGGTAGGCAGGAACCAAACAGAGCACATCTGAATACATTGATAGCCGGCAAGGGAAATGACAGAAAGGCCAGGTAAAATAGGAAACACCCAGCCACTGATGGACAGGTGGAAACCAAAGGCCGCAACCCACCAAAGTCACCCAGTACCAGCAGTAACCACCAGAGGGAGCCCACAAACAGAATCCACAACAGTGGTTACCTTGAACAAGGTGTCTAGATGTTGAGCTAGAGTTACATGTGGATCCTAGTTGCCAGGAATATTCAAGATTGTCCCTCAATAAAAAAGAGAAAGTTCTTGGTCTTTTAGAAAAGTTGGAAAATCTCCCTGACACCTTACAAATGTCACCCAGTGTTTCTTTTGCCCAGACGATGGTCACCTTTACGAAGGTATCTAGATGATGACCTAAAGTTACAATTAGGTTCTAGTTGCCAGGAATGTTCAAGATAGTCCCTCAAAAAAAGAGAGAATGTTCGTGGTCTTCTAGAAGAGTTGGAAAAACTCCCTGGCACCTTACAAATCTCACCTAGCGTTTCCTTTGCCCAGACTATGATCGCCTTGACGATGGTGTCTTGTACATTATGAGCTAGAGTTACAAGTGGGTCCTTGTTGCCAGGAATGTTCAAGATAGTCCCTCAAATAAAAAGAGAAAATTCCTGGTCTTCTAGAAGAGTTGGAAAATCTCTCTCTCAGTTTACAAATCTCACTCAGTGTTTCCTTTGCCCAGACAGTGGTTACCTTGAACATGGTGTCTAGATGATGAGCTAGAGTTACATGTGGATCCTAGTTGCCAGGAATATTCAAGATTGTCCCTCAATAAAAAAGAGAAAGTTCTTGGTCTTTTAGAAAAGTTGGA
Source organism: Ranitomeya variabilis (assembly GCF_051348905.1). Classification (NCBI taxonomy): domain Eukaryota; kingdom Metazoa; phylum Chordata; class Amphibia; order Anura; family Dendrobatidae; genus Ranitomeya; species Ranitomeya variabilis. Next base: position 538,746,051 of record NC_135237.1, read on the forward strand.
AAATCTCCCTGACACCTTACAAATGTCACCCAGTGTTTCCTTTGCCCAGACGATGGTCGCCTTTACGAAGGTGTCTAGATGATGACCTAAAGTTACAATTAGGTTCTAATTGCCAGGAATGTTCAAGATAGTCCCTCAAAAAAGAGAGAATGTTTGTAGTCTTCTAGAAGAGTTGGAAAAACTCCCTGGCACCTTACAATTCTCACCTAGCGTTTCCTTTGCCCAGACTATGATCGCCTTGGCGATGGTGTCTTGTACATAATGAGCTAGAGTTACAAGTAGGCCCTAGTTGCCAGGAATGTTCAATATAGTCCCTCAAAAAAAAAAAAAAGAGAAAATCCCTGGTCTTCTAGAACAGTTGGAAAATCTCTCTCTCAGCTTACAAATCTCACCCAGTGTTTCCTTTGCCCAAAAGGTGGTCGTATTGAACAAGGTGTCTAAATGATGAGCTGAAGTTACAAGTAGGTCCTAGTTGCCGAAAAATGATCAAGATAGTCCCTCAAAAAAAGAGAAAATTCCTGGTCTTTTAGAAAAGTGTTTGCTTTGCCCAGACTATGATCCCCTTGACGAAGGTGTCTACATAATGAGCTAGAGTAACAAGTAGGTCCTAGTTGCCAGGAATGTTCAAAATAGTCCCTCAAATAAAACAAAGAGACCGTTCCTGGTTTTCTGGAAGAGTTGGAAAATCTCCCTGGCACCTTTCAAATCTCACCTAGTGTTTCCTTCACCCAGATGATGACATGCTGTGATATTAAGCAAGGGGTGGTAACGGGTAATCCCGATGTCCCACAAGGAAATTTAGAAAAGTATGACCAAAGTACAACCTCAGAAGAATAACGAACAGCTGAAGGACAACTGACGGTTCAGTTAAATCTGGTCACACATATTATTGTGGTAATCTATCTTTTAAATAAAATCAGCTGCAAATGTTATAAAACAAAAAAACAAACTGTACTCAGCTCTTCTTTCCCGCGTGACCCAGCACTGACGCTGCGGCTGTCCTTCCGGTGTTTGTTTACATCCTATCCGCATGTAAACAAACACCAGGTGGACCACCAGCACATCAGTGCTTGTACTTCCCAATGGCTTGTTTTATATTGTTGGCAACTCCTTCTATGAATTTATATTTCAGAAAATAGTCAATCTAAAATTTTCCATACTCATTAAATTACAGTCTACTCATTTTGTGACTTGACATTTTTCCCCAACTCTCTGTACACGTGCATGCTCAGTTCTGTAAAGTCGACTTATTTATTTCGAAGGGTAGAAGGGAATAATTGACTTCCAGATCCTTTCTAGTAGAGACTTGTATCTTTGAAATCCAACATGCCCAATTTTCCCTTCTCTTGTGATCTGCCATTGGAGTGGAGAGTTGGCAAGTCCCCACACTTGCGATGCTAGTAGAAAAGAACATCTTGATGCCTATGGCAAGTGATGGATCATGCCATAATATGAAATAATAAGCATGTACAGATAAAGTTCAGGCCTAAACGCGTGTATGCACACCATATCATGACTACAGATGATTTTGCTGCTCTCTGTCAGGAGATGTTTGTGCTATATGTGTCTGTAAGCTGCCATACAACAGATGAGATATGCAGTACAGAATGTTGTGGATTTTTTTGTTTGATTAATGTATTTAATTTGTATAAGGACTTGAGGTGCTCATTGGAGCCATAATATGGATGTGTGTATGAAGCCTTCTGGAGGCTTCAGAGCTGAAATCTCACAGAATTTCTTCCTGACTCAATGCCAACCGTAATGATTTACCTTACGGCTAGTGTTGTCTTCGTACCAGACACGGTACAGTCATCTTATGTTGGAAAAATAACTATTATAGGAGCCCAACTAAACTATTATGCATACAGTATGTTGACTGTTTTTACTCCTAGCCGAGGTGTCACGCAGTCATGGTCTTCGGTGAGGAAGGGGGACCTCAAACTGTCCCTGGAACTGGGAACCTAACTATCCCTTGCCCAGGGGTACTCTTGAAAGTAGAGGGGCCTGAGTCTCTGACCTTACTATGCTCCTGTTAATGTCCTAAGCTGTCCCCTCCAGCTCTCCCAGTAGGCCTGGGGCAGATATGTTTGTTAGTGTACAAACAAGTAAGACAAACAGAGATAACAAAAAGCAACTTACATACTAAAACACTCACCAAGGGTAGAGAGGAATAAAGGGAAGGATAGGAAGGTACAAACCAAATGGGAATAGGACAATGGAGAAAGCATACACCCAATAACAATCTCCAGCAGCAACTACAAACTTCAACTTCAGCACACCAACTCCAGCAAGCCAGGAAGAAAACTTTCCCAGGTGGGGATGAGAAGGTCTGGCCAGGATTTACAGAGAAAAGAAATGAGCAAGTCAGGAGCAGCTGTGAGATGGAGCTGTGTGTCTCTAACCAGCATACAAAGAGTCATTAACATCTTCAGCGCCAAAGGAAACAAAGTCTATTTAATATGAGGAACAAAACACACAGGCTAAATGGAAGACCTGTGATTCACAATATGAAATGATCGTCTAACCCCAGATCTCCCAGGAGGACGTGACACACTGGTGACACTACATCACTACCATTGAGACAGAACTTTGTTACTTTGCAACCATCTGAGTTTGATCCAACCAAGGTCACCATTTTGCACAACAATTTTATGTTCTCCCCAAATTTTTTTTTTATCTACATCTTTTTCATGTTTCCTCCCACACTCCAAAAATATATTAATCGATTTATAGCTTTCCAAGGAACCTAACCCAAATGTGTGCCTGAGGGCTCGTTCAGGCGACCGCATTTTCAGTCCGAGTGCGATCCAACAAAACATCGGATCACACTCCGACCAATATTATTTTATGGGGCCGTGCACATGTCCAGTTTATTGCTCATCCTAATTCTTTTCCTACCACACCTCTACAATGTAATGATTGTCACTGTCGGGAGGACCAAAATAACATTTGTGAGTGATATTTAGAGCGGCGATGAATTCCCATTAGCTTTTTACAGTTCATACATCACTTAGACTCAGGACTAAACATTACTAAAGATGGAAACCTGCTGCGGTCCTGGGACTCCTGGACATTCCCGTTGTTGTACCACTATATAAACAGACTTTAAAGTTCAAATGAAAGAGCCCTTAAGAAAACATTCACTTGATATCAGCCATTAAGATTTCTCGAGATTAATGCACTAAGTGCAGAGTAAGCATCGCAGGTAAATAGCAGAGGGCGGCAACATGCAGGCGCCATTTATAAAGCTCTGAAGGTTTTCACATTTATCACAAGAGCTTCACCATGAGATTAGATTAGTTTACCAACTTTTTTTTTAGAAAACTTCACATTTTTTATATGGTACTTGAAACTTTTTTTTAGATTAACAAATCCACTATTTTTTAATACTTTAATACTAAAAATATTTTTATAAAAAATAAACTATTTTAGATTTTTATTTTTTTTAGAATAAAAACCTGCAACTTCTTTTCAGTTTACAGGAAACTTGACAGCCGATCCACTGCATGACTTCAGCCATATATTGAATGTTTGACTGTGAAATGCAGCCGTGTCTAAAAAAAACTGGGGACCCACCTGTCTGAATAGTCTTCTGTGTGGCTCGGTCCCCCGCAGGTACTTCCCGCCCACTCTCCTTGAGTCACAGGTCTCTCCCTTCATGTGTGTATAGGGAGAGAACTGTCACTCCAGTGGAGCAGATGGGGAGAAACTACCGGAGACCAGACTGTATAGCATGCCATCACTTTATAAGGTGAAAATAAATGCAGCTGGTGACCGAGACGCATGAGAGACTAGTCGGACAGGTGGGTTCTACCATTGAGTCACAGGTCTCTCCCTTAATGCATGTATAGGGAGAGAACTGTCACTCCAGGGGAGCAGATGGGGAGAAGCTACTGTAGACCTGGCTGTATTTCATGCCATCGCTTTATAAGGTGAGAATAAATGTGGCCGGTGAGTGAGCCGCACGGAATCCTAGTCGGGACAGGTGGGTTCTTCCTGCCCGTCCCTTGGAGTGACAGGCCTTTCCCTTCATACATGTATAGGGAGAGACCTGTGAGTCATCAGCAGCAGGCAGGGAGAAGACAAAGGGAGACAACTTCTCCAACCAGTCTCCTGTGCAGTTTGGTCACTGGCGGCTCGAAAAATTATGTTTTTCTCTGAAATGTCGCAGCGTTCCAGAGTTAAATATAAATCGCTGAAATCATACAGCCGATGCCTGATACATGTTGCCCGTGGATCCAGCAGCATGTACTAGTTGTGAGGTTTGCTTTCATTTGTCAACCTTTTTTTTATGATACTCACAATTTTTTTTTTAGATTAATTTACCAACTTTTTTTTTTTATAAGGGTATATTTACACGCTGCATTTTTTACGCATTTTTTTTGTGTTACTGTTGTGTTTTTTGCTGCTTGCCCTGACCATATGCCTGCTTCCTATCTGACAGTAATTTAACATTTATATGACTACGTATTGGTCTAACATCCTTTTGGGATGCTGAACATCCAATTCCTCAAACTATGCTGCTGGGAAGCTCAGCTGATCTCAGACCGTGCAAAAGGGAACTTAGAGGCTGAACCCAGACCGTGCTGCAGGGAGCTTAGGAGATGATCCTAGACTGTGCTGCAGGGAGCTTAGGAGATGATCCTAGACTGTGCTGCAGGGAGCTTAGGAGATGATCCTAGACTGTGCTGCAGGGAGCTTAGAAGCTGATCCCAGACTGTGCAAAAGGGAACTTAGGGGCTGATCCCAGACCGTGCTGCAGGGAGCTTAGGAGCTGATCCCAGACCGTGCTGCAGGGAGTTTAGGAGCTAATCCCAGACCGTGCTGCAGGGAGTTTAGGAGCTGATCCCAGACCATGCTGCAGGGACCTTAGGAGCTGATCCCAGACTGTGATGCAGGGAGCTTAGGAGCTGATCCCAGACCATGCTGCAGGGACCTTAGGAGCTGATCCCAGACCATGCTGCATGGAGCTTAGGAGCTGATCCCAGACCGTGCTGCTACAGGGAAATTAGGAGCTGATCCCAGACCGTTCTGCAGGGAGCCTTGGAGCTGATCCCAGACAGTGATGCAGGAAGCTTAGGAGCTGATCCCAGACCGTGCTGCAGGGAGCTTTGGAGCTGATCCCAGACCGTGATGCAGGGAGCTTAGGAGCTGATCCCAGACCGTGATGCAAGAAGCTTAGGAGCTGATCCCAGACTGTGATGCAGGAAGCTTAGGAGCTGATCCCAGACCGTGATGCAGGGAGCTTAGGAGCTGATCCCAGACCGTGATGCAGGGAGCTTAGGAGCTGATCCCAGACCGTGGTGAAGGGAGCTTAAGAGCTAATCCCATACAGTGCTGCTGGAAGCTCAGGAGCTGATCTCCGACCGTGCTGCAGGGAGCTTTGGAGCTGATCCCAGACTGTGCAAAATGGAATTTAGAGGAGCTTATCTCAAACTGCTGCAGGGAGCATAGGAGCTGATCCTAGCCGTGCTGCAGGGAGCTTAGGAGGCGATCTCAAACTGTCTTGCAGAAGATCGAGCCGCACAGGAGACTAGTCAGATGGGTGGGTTCTTCCCTCCAGCTACCTGGAGTGACAGACCTCTCTCTTCATGCATGAAACCTGTCAGTCATTAGCAGCGGGCGTGGAGAAGCTGCTGGGGAACTGCCTGTCCAACTAGTCTCCCATGCAGATCAGTCCACGGAGGCCTTCAAGGTATGTTTTTCTCTGAAACGGTGCAGCGCTTGAGTCTCACCTGCTTGGCTGAAATTATACAAGCAGTGCTGGATACATGCTGCCTGCGGATCGGGCAGACGATATCAGCTGTCAGGTCTCCTTTACGTGCAGAAGCCTATCATTTCAATACTAAAAGTGCACTTAAAAATCTGCATCAAAAATACATGAAAGGGAGGAAAACACATTAAAAAAATTAGCAAAAGCGCAATTTTAAAAGCAGTTAAGTTATTGAATATTTTTCTGCACATGACTGCAAAAAAGCGGCATTTTCACATGTGGGAACAGGTCCTTAGTAAAAATGAATAACACAGACAGAAATAATGTTGTCACCGCCCATGTAAGGGCTCTTATCCTGTATACACAATATACCGCTGTTGACAGTCGACAGTCGAGTAAAGACGGGGGCAATTTAGTAAGACGCGGTATGTGTAGGAAAGGTCAGATAGAAATGACGCATCCGATGTAACAACAAATGAAAAAAAACACAATATGTGACTCAGGGAGACGAAAGATTAATAACCGGGGCTGAAAATGCTGCGACCTTACAGGTAATCTGAGACTTCTGAAAATGGAATGTTGTTTTACCACTTATTATTGTGGTTCAATCACTTTTTTTTTTTTGCAGTTTTATACTTTTACTGAAATTCTTTCTTTATTCTGTATGACGGACACTTTTCCGTATGCTACCTCAGGCTTCAGAACGTTTACGTCCCTTTTGTAGACACTCTTTTAAAGCTGCTAAAGTTGTCATAAAAGTGTCAAAAATCGTCACAGTCATGACCAATAATGTTACCGGCCCCTAATTACACGAAGATATTGGTTTCTGATGAAGAGTGATTTTTGGCCGCATGAAAGATGTGATAATCTGATGATCGTTTACTTAATCAGCTGATTGCCGCCGATTACTTTCAGGCTGCTTTCACACACTGTGGCCACATTCGGTCTATGTGCTGAAATTGTGACAAAAACTCATCGTTTTGCTGGAGTTTTCCAAAATTGAGGTTTTACTGCAATTATGGCAAAGAAAAGGCAACTAAGTCACATTGTGTCATAATTTGTAAATAAGATGATGTTTTCTTTCAGGTTCTAACTTGCTCCCAGGTCTTAGAGGAAACTATCATAAGAAAATAACTTAATGTTTAAATCGGGTTCATATGTTAAATGTATATTTAAAAGCATTTTGATATATATAAATCTATATAACAAAAAACAAAAACAGAAATCATGCAATTTTGCTAACACAGGATCCACCATTCACAATAGGTGATGTCACAGCTCTCCTCCTCCTCCTGTACAATGACTGATAACACCTCTATATACAGTAGATAACACAGGATCCACCATTCACAATAGGTGATGTCACAGCTCACCTCCTCCTCCTCCTGTACAATGATTGATAACACCTCTATATACAGTAGATAACACAGGATCCACCATTCACAATAGGTGATGTCACAGCTCTCCTCCTCCTCCTGTACAATGACTGATAACACCTCTATATACAGTAGATAACACAGGATCCACCATTCACAATAGGTGATGTCACAGCTCACCTCCTCCTCCTGTACAATGACTGATAACACCTCTATATACAGTAGATAACACAGGATCCACCATTCACAATAAGTGATGTCACAGCTCACCTCCTCCTCCTGTGCAATGACTGATAACACCTCTATACACAGATCACACAAGATCCACTATTCACAATAGGTGATGTCACAGCTCACTCCTCCTCCTGTACAATGACTGATAACACCTCTATATACAGTAGATAATACAGGATCCACCATTCACAATAGTTGATGTCACAGCTCACCTCCTCCTGTACAATGACTGATAACACCTCTATATACAGTAGATAAAACAGGATCCATCATTCACAATAGGTGATGTCACAGCTCACCTCCTCCTCCTGTACAATGACTGATAACACCTCTATATACTGTAGATAACACAAGATGCACCATTTACAATAGGTGATGTCACAGCTCACCTCATCCCCTCCATTCATAATGGTCTTTGCCTTGATGAATCATGCTCACAAAATGCTTCAATACAATTAAAAAAAAATTGAGCTTGGTTTGAGTTGGTATACATGCAGCACAAACGCATGTTCACATTGGCCATAAAATACAAAACCTAAAAGGAAAAAACTGAGCAAAAACCCTGCTGTAACTAAATAAGTACAAATGAAAAGAGCATTTAAATAACTCCGGGTTCTTGGTAATACTGTTATTGATCATAAACGGCATTAAAGCCATCCCACCGTCGACAAGGTGACACTGATTGGGACGAGTCCTACGCTCTCTAATATTAAAAACCATACCATGTGTCAGAGTTGACCTCAGTGTGTGAATAAGGGCAGACAAACGGACCAGGTCCTAACCAGTGGACACCAGTCTGGGGAAGCCTTTAAATGTAATTTCCAGCTCAGGAGAGGGAGGCCGCACCCCAGCTTGCACAGAATGCAAAAATACATAGAAAAAAGAAAAATTGAGCTTGGATTAAGTTGGTATACATGCAGCACAGATCAGGGGCACCTTGACGATCGTGGGATGGCTTTTATGCTATTTTTGATCGAAAACAGTATTACTAAGAACCCTGTGTTATATAAATGCACTTTTGCTTTTTACTTATTTAGTTACAGCAGGTTTTTGCTCATTTTGTTTCTTGTAGGTTTTGTATTCAATACAATTCAGTAGGGTTTGAGTCGGTCTCTTGGGGCGAATTTCCAAATGCACAACAGGAACAAGCCACCTTACTAATTTCATTTCAATGCTTCCCTGTTCCCCCAACGGTCTTTGCTTATTAGTGATGATATAACATATTAACCTTTCACCGCTGCTTCCAATCACTGTCAGCAGCAATAGCGTTTCAACATCACTGAGGTCACCACTGTGGACAGTCATTGTCAGCAGCTGTTACGTGTTGTATCAACAGGGAAAGGGCAAGACCGGCTGGGCGCCGGGGAAGCGTTCATGCTAGAGCAGGATGCGGTTAGAAAGGTAAGGATCATGTGGGCTAGGGAGCAAATGTCAGGGTAAAAGAAGGATCGGGCAGTTAGTTTTCAGCATGCCCAATACTATATTTCTGGCAACTCCTTATTCCTCTCTGCCCAATGAAAAAGTAATGCAAGCCTGAGCGAGTTAATGCATATTAACAAAATTGGGGGAAGAGTCACACGGCGGTATAACTTGGATGATTATCGCAGCGCAATGCTCGGACTGGGTTGCTATAGGGTTTCCTATAGGGTTGTAAAATTCAGATTATATTACACATAAGGCATTATACACGTGAGTGTTTAACATGTTCCTAATTCTCCACCCAAACCAGGGAGGAGGGGGCAAAACCTACGAGAAGAGTCAATCTTCAAAACTTGTCCGAAACGGAACACACAAATATTTTTCTTTTTCAACTTCAGCATGAAATCCACCCCGACTAACCATCAAAAAGAAAATTATTTGCCTTTTCCATGGTTTATTTAATGGATTAAATATCATCAAAACAGACAGACACTTAAGTTCAAGCTGGACCAAGTGATTATCTCGCGTTTATTTGCCGAAACCTCGAGAAAACGGGTTTCACATCTTATCCCTAAGAAGCCACTACTCCTCGTCTCATCACTCAATTACTGCCCGCTCAGTAGCAAATCAAGCGGCCTCCACGCCAAAAGTAGTTATTATTTTGTCACCAAGCCTTAAAAGAAAAAGCAGGAACATATGGCATCACTCTCCAAACCATCCGACCCACCAGCGTTACAGGAGGGAGCACGACAAGTCTCGAGATTATTTCACTTTCATCAAAATTATCAAATGGCTTTAAAAAGTTGGTCAATTAATTGTGTCCGGGATGACATTTTAGGGGTTCTCCAGTTTTGCATGACCCCTCTTCCTTGATGCAGTTGTTTTAAAATAAAATGAGCATTAGTCAACCTCTACAAGTCCAGTGCTGAGCCTCCGCCGCTGCTCCCGGTGACTGTTATCGTCCGCAGTACTGCCGTCACATTAACAGCGCTGCAGCAAATGGGTGTCTGCCTGGCTGCAGCGCTGTTAATGTGACGTCAGTGCAGCAGACAATAACAGACACCAGGAGCAGCGGCGGAGACTCAGCGCTGAACCCAGGTAGGGAGAGTAAAGCTCACGGGGGTTTTTTTAACAAAGGGCAGGGGTTTTACAAAACAGTAAAACCCCTTTAAGTGGTATTACACGACTGATTAATGGTCATCGTGAGTCAACAAGAGCCATCGTGCCATATCGGTTCTCCACTCATGGTCATAGAAATTGGTGAGTCACAGTGACCAGGAATGAGGGGCAGGCAGGACGGGCAGTCATGCAGTCTGGCACGCCGGCGGTCATTTTAACATCCAGTTTGGTCGAACCAATGAGATTTGGCCAAATCAGATCCCTGGGAAACAAAGTTTTTTGTGACATTTTTCACTTTATAGTCTACATTGTTACCTATGACTGTTGTGTTTGAAACTGTTAAACTGTAAAGCGCTGTGGAATATGTTGGCGCTATATAAATAAAGATTATTATTATTATTATTATTATTACAGTGCCATATAAAATGCATGGCATGACGACACTTTTGGTTTGTGCCATTTTGGGGGCTAGCAAAAAAAATTCTTCCCATAAGCTTGTCTGTAAGTTAGAAAACTCTGCAGGAATACGTTGACTTTGGGATAAAAGGAAACTATTAAAATAGTCACTGTTGATTTTTTTTTTTTATTTACATGTTTAAGGCTTTTTCACATTTTTGATGCATTTTTGGGTCTCTTGGATTTTTTCCCTAAACGCAGCACCAAACGGAAGGATTTTAAAAACTGTATGAAAATCAAGGTAATATTCACAAACCGGGAAAAAAAAATCCATAAATAAAGAATTATGGTGGGAATTTATCAGAGGGGGGGGGGGGGGGATTTCAGTAGGTTTCTCTAGTAGGTGCGTTGCTGATATTTGCACTACATTTACGAAAGCGTTGCATGATGTTTCATACATTTTGTTAGTATACTTTTTCACTGGAGTTTGTGACTTTTTGGGCTGAAGAAAAAAAATTGCAAAAATGCCCTTGGCACCAGTAGGGTTAAGCTGATTGGAAAGTCTAATTTTGCGCACCCTACACCGTCCCAGCTATTTTTGGCAGCCTGGATTTCCTTCAATGCTCTGTAAATACACAATGCTTGTTCTGTTGACTGACAGAAAGGTCAGCGCCGCTTGTTTGCAACATCTGGAGCACAGCCGCGTCCCGGGAGACCCTCGGACCCTCGTCTATTTCACAGCTGCTGGTAGCAGGCTCGCTGGTGCTGAAAATAGGAAGCCGTCTGTGTACGAGCTCGCTGCCGCTTCCTGCCCGCCGCTCTCTGAAGGTTACTGAAGACTCGGAATTTGGAAGTTGGACTTTTCGCACTTTCCTTTGTATGTTACGGGGCGAAGCGTCAGGAATGGCAACAGCTTATCCTTTACTGTGCATAAGGCTGAAGTCACACACAACGTATAAAAAAAAAATCGGTCCGTTTTACACGGACGAGAATTGCAGAAATGTTCCCTGAACAGTGATCTGTGTGTCATCCGTGTGCAGTGCGAGGATGCGATTTTCTCGCATGTAAGCATCCGTATGACATCCGCATGGCGAGATTTTCTCGCCGGCTTGCAAAATGGATATAATGGATTCATGGACTCAAATATCTGTGAAAAAATATGTACTATATATATATATATATATATATATATATATATATATATATATATATATATATATATGTGTGTGTCAGTGAGACACATATGTATCTATATTTATATTTCATATTTATATTTTCATACAGCGCTAGATAGCAGAATAGCCGGTAATTCATTTGTCGGCTTTTGCTAAATTGCAGAAGCCGACAGAATATGAGACATGGTTACATACAGTAAACCATTGCATATCCGTTAGATTTTTATATGTCCCTCACTAATAATGTTAGTTGTGTGTGTGTGTGTGTGTGTAAAATTTGGGAGCTGTAGGTGTTAAATTAAAGAATTCACGGAAAAAAACTGGCGTGGGCTGTCGCGCAATTTTCTCGGCCAGAGAGGGAAAGCCAGTGACTGAGGCCAGATATTAATAGCCTAGAGAGGGACCATGGTTATTGACCCTCCCCTGGCTGAAAACATCTGCCCCCAGCCACCCCAGAAAAGGCACATCTGTAAGCTGCACCTATTCCGGCACTTAGCCTCTCTCTTCCCACTGCCCTGTGGCATTGGCATATGAGGTAATAAGGGATTAATGTCATCTTGCTATTGTAAGGTGACATTAAGCCTGGTTAATAATGAAGAGGTAGTCAATGACTACCGCTGACGTCACTTAGGCTACGCAGACTCCCCACCTGACACGGTGAACTTGACAGCGTGGGAAAATGTTTAGAAACTTTCCCACACTAATGAGTTCATGCCCGGTCAGGCGGGGAGGCTGCACTGGCAGCTTTTCATTCATTACTCCATGGTTTACAGTCTGGTAGGTAGCATTAGCAGCGTTCCCGGTTGTAAACTAATCAACCCCTTGAGGTGGATTGCAGCGTGGGACTTGACTGTACGACGGACAAGTATGAAATATTGTTGTTGTTGAGTTTTTTTTAAATTTTTTTACAGAAGAACGAGGGCTTCGCTAGCATTGAGAGTGTAATAAAGATGGTAAACCTGTGTGTTTAATTATTTCATTAAAATACTTTATTCTTAATGTGTGTATTTTTTTAACCCATTCATACTATTGGATTAATAATGGATAGGCGTCTAATTGACACCTCTCCATTATTAACCAGGCTTAATGTCACCTTACAATAGCAAGGTGACATTAACCCCTTATTACCCCATGTGCCACCTATACAGGGCATTTGGAAGAGAGAGGCTGTCACAATAGGCACATCTTACAGATGTGCCTTTTCTGGGATGACTGGGGGCATATTTTTTAGCCAGGGGGGCCAATAACCATGGTCACTCTCTAGGCTATTAATATCTGCCCTCAGTCACTGGCTTTTTCTCTCTGGTGGAGAAAATTGCGTGGGAACCAGTTTTTTCCGTGAATTAATCCTTTAATTTAACACCTACAGCTCTAAAATTTGACACACTCACACTACTAACATTATTAGTGAGGGACATGTAAAAATATAATAGATATGAAATGGTTTACTGTATGTAAACCATGTCTAATATCCTGTCGGGTTCTGCAATGATTTTACAGAATACGACAATTGAATTATCGGCTATTCTGCTACCTAACTCTCTATGAAATATAAATATACACTGCTCAAAATAATAAAGGGAACACTCAAATAACGCATCCTAGATCTGAATGAATGAAATATTCTCATTGACTACTTTGTTCTGTACAAAGTTAAATGTGCTGACAACAAAATCACACAAAAATCATCAATGGAAATCAAATTTATTAACCAGTGGAGGCCTGGATTTGGAACGATACTTAAAATCAAAGTGGAAAATCAAATTACAGGCTGATACAAGTTCAGTGTGTGGCCTCCACGTGTCTTTATGATCTCCATACAATGCCTGGGCATGCTCCTGATGAGGCGGCGGATGGTCTCCTGAGGAATCTCCTCCCAGACCTGGACTAAAGCATCCGCCAACTCCTGGACAGTCTGTGGTGCAACGTGACGTTGGTGGATGGAGAAGAGACATGATGTCCCAGATGTGTTCACTTGGATTCAGGTCTGGGGAACGGGCGGGCCAGTCCATAGCTTCAATGCCTTCATCTTGCAGGAACTGTTGACCCACTCCAGCCACATGAGGTCTGGCATTGTCCTGCATTAGGAGGAACCCAGGGCCAACCGCACCAGCATATGGTCTCACAAGGGGTCTGAGGATCTCATCTCGGTACCTAATGGCAGTCAGGCTACCTCTGGTGAGCACATGGAGGGCTGTGCGGCCCTCCAAAGAAATGCCACCCCACACCATTACTGACCCACTGCCAAACCGGTCATGCTGAAGGATGTTGCAGGCAGCAGATCGCTCCCCATGGCGTCTCCAGACTCTGTCACGTCTGTCACAAGTGCTCAGTGTGAACCTGCTTTTATCTGTGAAGAGCACAGGGCGCCAGTGGCGAATTTGCCAATCCTGGTGTTCTGTGAAAAAAATGCCAAGAATCCTGCACGGTGTTGGGCTGTGAGCACAACCCCCATCTGTGGACATCGGGCACTCAGACCATCCTCATGGAGTTTGCTTCTAACCGTTTGTGCAGACACATGCACATTTGTGGCCTGTTGGAGGTCATTTTGTAGGGCTCTGGCAGTGCTCCTCCTGTTCCTCTTTGCACAAAGGCGGAGGTAGCTGTCCTGCTGCTGGGTTGTTGCCCTCCTACAGCCCCCTCCACGTCTCCTGGTGTACTGGCCTGTCTCCTGGCCACTTTGACTCATACAACGACGGATGGTGCGATCTGACACTGATGTTCCTTGAGCTTGATGTTCACCTTTAATCTATTTAGAAGTTTTTCTGGGCTCTTTTGTTACCATTCGTATTATCCGTCTCTTTGATTTGTTATCAGTTTTCCTCTTGCAGCCACGTCCAGGGAGGTTGGCTACAGTCCCATGGATCTTGAATTTCGGAATAATATGTGCAACTGTAGACACAGGAACATCAATCTGCTTGGAGATGGTCTTATACCTTTTACCTTTAACATGTTTGTCTATAATTTTCTCTCTAATCTCCTGAGACAACTCTTTCCTTCGCTTCCTCTGGTCCATGTTGAGTGTGATACACACCATGTCACCAAACAGCACAGTGAGTATCTGTAGCCCTATATACCGGCCACTCACTGATTCCAAGATTGTAGACACCTGTGATGCTATTTAGTGGATACACCTTGATTTAACATGTCCCTTTTGTCACATTATTTTCAGGGGTGCCATCATTTCTGTCCAGGCCGATTTCATGAGTTTTATGGTTTTTAAAATGCTGTGGAAGCATGATGGAAAAGCAATGTCTGACTTTCATTTTTACATATTTGGTATCTTCATTTCCAGAAAAGTCTGATCTATCAATATCTAAAATGATTTATCTATCAGTTATACCCAGAAAAACCTTGGGGGGGGGGGGGGGGGGGGGGGCAGGGGGTTGACAATCTTCCAAAAAATATACAACAAAAAATTATCATGATATCACATGCACCATAAAATAGTATCAATAAATTCTACAGCCCGCCACAAAAAAAAAACAAGTCATCGCACCTCTCCAGCAACAGAAAAATAAAAATGAAAAATGTTGCAGGTCACAGAAGATTAAAATACAAACCAATTTTGAGAAATAAAATAAAGTAAAAAAACCACATAAATAATAAAAAAAAAAAATCCATAATTTAGAGATTATCGCAATCCTACTGATCGGGAGAATCATGTTGTCAGGTCACTTTAACTGCATAATAAATACCATAATAACAAAACCCCAAAACATAAAAAAAAAAAAAAACATTGCCCATTTCTTTAAATGTTAAATACTTGGCTGAGAGGTTTTAATTAAAACCAAGAATCCACAAGAGACACAATTACATCTTCTTAATGATTAAATAACAAGAATCTCATGCTAAAAAAAAATATAAAAAGTTTAAAAAAAACAAAAGATAAAAAAAAAAAAAAAAAAAAAGATTATTTCCTCGAGGTTGTGAGCACAAGTGATTTATGCTTGTTCTTGCTACCTGGATTAAAACTACAGTGCTAAGTAACCGTGAATGGCCTCCGTGTGGTTGGGGACTATTTTATAAAAAAAAAAAAAGTGGCCACATGGAGAGAACGGAATATTTTAGCAATATTAATCTAACTCATGCTGCTTCCTCTCCGGAGCCTCTGGTATTATGAAGTAGGTCAAGGTAATTACTAATGCAGCAATGTTTACCTCTGCTTTATAATAAAAGTGTCATATGCCAAGGACTGACGGCGAAAAACAGTCCCTGAAAGGTAAAGTAATGGCGAACATGGCACGCGAAACGCTTCTGTCTGCCAGGACGCATTTTAAAGTCTATGGCGTGCTCAGGAATTTTTAATATCATATATTGCAAAAATGTCTTACGGGAATGGTTATGATGGTCCGACTGGCTGGAGGCCTTCATGGCCTTATACAGGAAATTGCACTGACAAGTAGGATGTTTTCTTGCCCCTCATTTACATTCCGAATGGTTGTGTCCTTTATTGCTGCTGTGTACAGGTACTCTAATATAACGGTTTCAACTCTACGATACCCAAGTACGTAGCAGACACACAATTTTACCTTCGACGCCAGCCTTTCCTTTAACTTTAGATAGAATCGAGGCACACAGCTGCCACTAGGTGCCTATAGCTTTATAATGTTAAACAGGAGGAGAAATGAGATCAAATTGGAGCAGACAAAGCCCCAGATAAAGACGGTATCCCCAGACAAAGCTATTGGCGAAACGATCTTTAAGTGTCCTTAACTGTGTAGATCTCTCTTTACTTGATATTCTTTACTTTTTATATTATCTTTGTATTCCTTGCTGCACTTTTTTAACACAGTGATCCAATATACTCTCATATATTTCTTGCTGCGCTTGCACTTTACTACTTTTTGTTAGGAGATGGAAATGCCAGGGTCTGCTTAACAACAAATAAATGGTTTTACTATATGCTTAACATTAGAGAGTGTAGTTACTGTCCTAATTGGGTATACTTTGTCGCGGTGGGACAGCTTTGTGCTTTTTTTTAATCAAAAAAAGTGTTTACTAAGCACCATATGATATTTAATGCACTTGCTTTTTTTTTACTTATTTTCATTAGGGTGCATGCACATATTGTCTTTTCTTGGGTTTTGTTTGTTTCTATGGCCAGTGTGAACATGCTTTTACATCATGCATGTTTTCAAGTCATACTCCGGCTCAGTTTTCTGTTTTTCTTCAGTACTTTTGTATTCAGAACAAATAGGGTGTGGCCCCCTTTACACCGAGCTGGGCAGTTCATATACAGCTCTGGCAAAAATTAAGAGACCACTGCACAGTTTTATAAAAATCAGCTTCTCTACATGTCTGAGAACTATTCCATTCCAGTGTCAGTTGAATTCCAACCAGAGTACACCTCATTCTACTTAATGTGCTTCTAATTGGGTGATCACCTGAACCAAATCTTATTTAACAAAGGAAAGTATAAAAAACCCTGCTGTGGTGTTCACAATCCTCTTGCAATAGGACAAGCTGGATGGCAAAACAAGTGCTAGTAATATCCCAAAAGTAATTTGAATGAAAAAATAACTTTTAACCATGTCAAAGGAGTTGAAAGTCTTGAGTAAGGAAAAGAAGGGCTTAATTCTGGCTTTTACTAGCAGAGGGACTCAGTGAGCGTCATATTTCCTCCATCCTTAAAATTTCTAAGAAAGTAGTCCATTACAACAAGGTCAAGCAGCAGATATTGGGGACAACAAAGCTACAGACGGCGAAAACGACTCTCCACTGACCGGGATGACCATCATCTTATTCAAATGTCACTCAGCAAACGCAGGATGACATCAAGTGACTTACAAAAGGAATGGCAAATGGCAGCTGGGGTGAAGAGCACGGCAAGAACAGTTCGTAACAGGCTCCTAGAGGCAGCGCTCAAGTCATGTAAAGCTAAAAAAAAGCCTTTTATCAATGAGAAGCAAAGAAGAGCCAGGCTGAAGTTTGCCAAAGACCTTAAGGATTGGACCATAGAGGACTGGAGTAAGGTAATCTTCTCTGACGAATCTTATTTTCAGCTTTGCCCAACAACTGGTCATCTAATGGTTAGACGGCGACCTGGAGAGGCATACAAGCCACAATGTCTTGCACCCATTGTGAAATTTGGTGGAGGGTCGGTGATGATCTGGGGATGCTTCAGCAAGACTGGAATTGGCCAAGTTTATCTTTGCGAAGGATGTAAGAATCAAGCCGCATACAAGGTTATCCAGGAAAAACAGTTGATTCCTTCTGCTCAGGCAATGTTCACCAACTCTGAGGACTGGTTTTTCCAGCAGGACAATGCGCCATGCCACACAGCTACGTCAATCAAGGTGTGGATGAAGGACCACCACATCAAATCCCTGTCATGGCCAGCCCAATCTGACCCCTTCCATAATAGAAATCCGCAGGGGTAAAAACCGCACAAAATCAGCACAAAATCCGCATCAAAACCACACAAAATCCGCACCTGCGGTTTCTGCCAGGAGATGCGTATTTTGTGCAGAAAATTTCTGCACCCCAATCCGCAACGTGTGCACATAGCCTAAAGCTGTGATTAAAAATCATGGTTATTCCACCAAATATTGATTTCTGAACTCTTCCTGAGTTAAAACATTAGTATTGTTGTTTCTAAATGATTATGAACTTGTTTTCTTTGCATTATTTGAGGTCTGAAAGCACTGTTCCTTTTTTATTATTTTGAAGATTTCTCATTTGCGGCAAATAAATGCAAAATTTATTGCTTGGAACTTCAGAGACATGTAAAGAACATTGTACATGTTACTTAAAAATATACCTATAATGAGAAAAATCAGAGAAAATGAAAATATTACAGTGGTCTCTTAATTTTTGCCAGAGTTGGGTGTCCGGTTGGGACCCGGTGACTCTCTGCCACTATTCACACTGGGTAGGTTTTAACATTAGAGAGTGTACTTACTGTCCTAACTGGGTACACCTTGTCGCGGTGGGACAGCTTTATGCTTTTTTTTTAATCAAAAACAGTGTTTATTAAGTACCTTATGCTAATTATTTAATGCACTTGCTTTTTACTTATTTATTTTCATTATGGTATATGCACATATGGTCTTTTCTTTGGTTTTGTTTCTTACTACCGTATATGCTTTGTTGGATTCAGACACGAGATATTCTTTTATGTGTTTGAGTAACTGTTTTTCACATCATATAATTATCTTCTTTTTGTAAATTTATAAGATAAATATTACGGTACTTATGTCCAGTACTTTTTGGGAATTTTCCTCAGTTTTTTGTCTGGTATTTTTGTGCTGTGTGTATACTGCTGTATGCAGCTTTGGTCTTTGTAGTTATGATACAGTTTCCACAAAAAGTCTCTGAACCTTAGCAATAAAGAGAAACTTGGAACAGAAACATAATCAGGCAGTAACAGATATAAACAGTAGATCCCAACAGTAACAGAGGGCAATGAAGCCAAAAATACGGACATGAAAGTGGCCATAAGAGGTGCTGAGGTAGTCGTAACACCTGGGCATAGGCATGTTAAAAAAATATTGTCAGATAAGTCTAAGACCTCAGGAACGGCAATGTGGTCAAACGAGTCGAGTAAATATTAAGTTGAAATGCAGAGTGGACTTCAACAGGTCTAACTAGGGAATAAACACCTATAACGGGTACTGAGGACGGTGTGGTACATGTAATTCGGATTGGTAAGGAGCCAAAGGGCATCTATGCTAGTCCCACACGGTGAGCACATTACACCTGGTAGCTCACAGATGAATTTTGAGAAGAAACAGTTAATAAGAAGATGAAAAGAAGGCCTCCACTGATCACTTCCTTCCATTCCAGAAAAAAATGTAAAGCGTGCAACCAACGATATATCATACGTGCTCCAATTTCTCTGAACCAACGGTTTGAGATCTACGATACTCAAGTTACCTTTCCAATCAGATGACCCAAGTTTGCTTTCAGCATAAGGTTTTCCCTTGGGGTTTAAAGATAGGTCTTTATGATTTGGGGGTCCTTTTCTGGGACTGTTATTAGGGTTTCTCTGAGGGCACTTTTGAAAACATTCTTGCGTGACAGCAACTTCTGTCCATATGCTAATATGGAAATATGGATGTCACAGAGCGAGTCCATCCTCAGGACCCATCTATTAACTAAAGCTAACGTGTTTGAGCATTTCTGAAATGTCCATTTAATACATTCTGATTTTACATCGAGAAAGAGGTAGATCTCTCCTTCCTTCCCCTGGCCAAAAAATCAACTATTCACAAAAGGTGGCGGGAGGTGGACCTACAATGCTTAACTGACTGCTGAGGTATCCCTTATTTGCCGGCGTTGTCAGGGTTGAAACAAACCCCTTTAATAGTGGCTAGTCTGTTATGATTATGGGGTGTGGCTTATACGCATGGGTGGGACTGGACTATATGCGTGGGTGGGGCTTAAATAAAAAAAATACTATCAATACTAGCTGGAATCTTTCTGAAGATTATTCCTGAGCATGTAACTTTGGTATGATTTACAAAAAAAGACCCTGGGGGACATGTACACATTTATGCTCTTTTGCCAAAAACCTTACAGAGAACTCCTTTAACCTCTTCAGTCTCGCCGATGGACTGCATAACTATGATGTCTTGCCTTAGAGTGATTTATGAGATAATGCTTTGTTTTTATACATTAAAACATCATCATTGGCCTTGAAATGCAAATAGTTGAGTTTCCCGCCTGACCGGTCTTCAGTGATGCACTGTGTATATTCATTATAGTCCTGTGCCGATCACTTTAATGAATGCACCCTGAGAAAAGGCTTTATTAGAAGCATTAATCATCAGCCTGGGCATTTACTGGTTTCCCCCACAGATAATATACATTCCCCAGATAATAACACCTTATACTGGAACTCTATACAATATACATATGCAAATGTCCTTCATAGGTGTCATTACCACATTATTTTATATTTACATAAATTAATTTCTCCTGTAACCTGATAACATTTATCAAAGAAAACAGTTGTGAATATTTACTACATGCAGCAGATCCAGAAATGTTGTGTAACCTGCATATTTTAGGAATCTTTCCTTCCCTTTGCTTCACTTTCATTCTCCATGCTTCCTCAGTGGGCGGGTTCTCCCTGGTGTCCCGTGTGCTCTGAGCCAATCACTTACCTTTCTCTGATGCTCCTCCTTTCCTCTCACAGACTGCAGTCTCACAGACACAACTGCAGCCGCAGCTCCCTCTTCCCTTTTTTTTTTTTTTTTTAACTGGAGGAATTTGTTTATTTTTCCTCAAATCTGTGGCTAACCACTGTCTGCTCGGGAGTAACCACAGAACAATAATTTTAAACTTATGGAACTCTCCCTCTCTTCTATACTGCAGGAGGAACCATACCATGTCAGGGGAGGCACTTGGAATTAAAAAGATGAAGAAGACCTTATTGGTGGGCTCATTGGGGACATTTTTGGGTAGGGCACTCAGTGAGCATTGTTATTCGTTCAGTGACACTTTTCATTGTTAATGGAGCTCTCAGGGGACATCATTATTTTTTGGAGACACCCGTGGCTCAATTAATTGTTAAGGGGCACTCAGGGGGCATTATTACATGGTTAGGAACACACTGGGCCATATTAAATGTTAAGGGGGAACGGAAAGGGCATTATCACTCTATAAGGGACACTCAGAGAATTACTACGTTGTAAAGGGACACTTGGAGCAAATTTATTTTATGTTACGCCAGACACTCGCGCATCTTCTAAGCACCGCCCCACTCACCGCGTGTTTCGCTCTACTCCACTTAGTACCTGATCATCGCTTTGAGCTGCCTAGTGCCATCTTCCAGCTCGGCGATTCCACCCTCCATTCCTCACCTGAACTTAGGTTCTTAGTAACTCTGTCTCCAGTTCCTGTATTGGCGTATTCCTGTTTTGTCTCACCTGTTATCGACCCGGCTTGCCTTCTCGTTTATCCTGATCTATCCGCTCCTGACCTCGACTACACGAGTTCTGAACCTGTGCTGCCTGCTCCGACCTCGGACTGTCTGACCTGGCTTTCGTCTTGCCCACCTGTACCCAAGTCTCTGACCCTATGATCAGCTGCTGCAGACCTGGGGACTGCCCTGGAATGGTACCCGTGTCTACTGGCTGGCCAACTTATTCTCACCACCAAAGGCTCTAGTAAAGACCCAATAGAAACCTAGTCATGCCCTTCCAGAGTAAGCCCGGCCCATGGTGCAGTCGGTCCACACCTACCACTGTTATATTTTATAAGGGTGTACTCAGGACATTGTCGCTTTTTAAAGGGGCTCTGAAGGGCAATATTACTTTACAAGGGGCCACTTGGGGCATTACTACTTGGGAAAAGGATGTTAAAAGGTCATTAAAACTTTATAAGGGGCACCCAGTGCATTGCGACTTTAAAAGGGGGAACTCGGTAATAAGTACTTTATGAGGGGGATTTGAGGCATTACTATTTTATAAGAGGGCAATTGGGACATTAATACTTTATAAGAGGGTACTTAGGGCATTTTAACATTGGACTTCAATGCAATGTGGCTCTGGAGGTATGAAAAGATGGGGACCCCTGCTGTGGACAGTAAAATAGGGTGTCGAATGCTCACATCACTGCTGACGCCAATCTTTGAGTTCAGCCGTTTGGGTGAAATGGATGACAACAACCACTGAGCTCAATCACTGACTGCAGCGGTGATGTGAGCCGTTGAAGGAGAGCTGCGCTGGAGTTATTTTACTTGACAGGCAACATTTGGGGTCCACTTTTCTTAAAGTGCCCCCACACACCACAGAATATGCAATAAATAGCTGTAATAAGAAAGTCCCCAAAAATGTGACAACTCATTTTTTAAGCCAGAAATGATAGTAGTTGTCACTCCCCTTTCCCCACTTGTATCTACAGTTCATTACTCAGCAGGTGCGGGGGAGGCGATGACAAAGGTATATAACACCTATGCTCCATCCCGAGGTACGATGGGTGTGATGATCTCCTTGTAATAGATTTACCTGTTCTCTGGATCAGGAACGGTCAGGTTCCTCGTCACAAAACACATCTTGAGTGGAATGGTTTTCTTGTCCCCATAACTGGGCAAAGAGAGAGGCGATGGCGGACACTTCGATGAGTTACCAAGCCGCGGAGATTCTGGAGGAGGAGTCTCCCATCCGATCTCAGACACCGGGGAACCCTTCTTGACGTAAGGCGTGGCCTCTCGCATGTACTTCACTGCAAAAAGTCATAAAACACCACGATTACTCCACCTCATCCATCAGCTGCAGCGCCCATCCACATTACCAGTTTACAAGCTACGTAAGGCCTTGTCTTGTCTTCCCGGCCGCAACCAACTTCAAAGCGCTCGTCTCATCTACTGTATATTATGTATTCTGCATTTAATAAGTGAGACGTCTTGTAATAAGATCAAAAGGAACAAGTGATGGAGACCGTGAGAGGCAAAAGTGAATCAGGGAATGGGATCCCCGAGAGCGGCGGTGGTGCGTAATGTCAGGTCACCGTGCGTCACAATAACGAGGAATATTGTCAGCATCTGTCTATCTACATAGCAAAGAAATACTCTAGACTTCATACGTAGATGTCATTTATGGCTACACCATTATTGCAGTTCTTGCCAAAAAATGCTGCAAAAATGCGACGTGTGAACATAGAATAAGTGTTTTAACCACAGATATAACCCTGCACGACGTTATGCTCCATGACTGACGCGTCTCGGTATCTTGGACGGTGCTATATCTCGCGGCATTTATCACACTTGTTCTTTGCACAAGATTCAATTCTGATCATGTAAAATCCTCATTTACCGATGACATCAGTGAATTAAAACAAAAGAATCCATTTTTCATTTACTGTAGACAAGAAGACGGACTTGCCAAAAAAGCTGAGTGCGGAATTATCTCTTGTTCCACAGAACATCCATTGTCTCCATTGTCTGATGTCTGGATGACATTTTCGAGACCAGACGTCACATTGCTTATTGATTGGCCTCTGGAAAGATTTAGGATGATCATTAAAGGGGTCGGTCCAGGAAAACGCATTGAGGACCAATCTTTACAGTGAGAATATGCAAATGCTCTAATGCACCTGGAAAAACATTGAGGGGGTCACAATGTTCTTTTTAGATCTAAGCCCGGACTCTACAAATATAAAACTCTTCTCTAAAATATTCTACTCTTCCCTTGAGAGTTATGCCCTAATGCATAGCATAGAACCTAAGATACCTGATCTCAACACTATTTACCAGCACCATGAACAAAACAATAACAGATCCCACGGCCATTCAGCAGACCTCAAATGTTCCCACTACTAGCACCAGACCCCAGCACCCATCAACAAAACTAATCACCTTTCAACAGACCAACATGGTCTCAGAACTACTAGAGTTTAGCAAATTTTTCAAAATTCGGTTCCGATTATGATCAGGGGGCGAATGTTGTATTTGCCGAACACAGCAGAATGTCATTGGAGTCAATGGGAGTAGAAGTGACCGAATATGTTCGGAACCGATCATCAAACATAAATTCGTCACGAATAGGGTAACAATATGTCACGGATATGGAATTCAAAAGATTCCAGCAAATCCCACCAACGTAGCACAAAATTCAACACCCATTAGCAAAACCCGGAATTTTCAGCAGACCCCAGCACCCTTAAAAAAATTAAAAAAAAAAAACAAAACCCCACCATTCAGCAGACACTAGATAATTTCCCCACCATTCACCAAACTCCAACAACCATAAAAAAACAAGCACCATTCAGTGAAGTTCTGGAAGGCTCTTAATACTGGAGGGGGGGGGGGGGACAACAGCAAAAGGTCCTACCTGACCACCCCTTTTTATTGTGTTTTTTCTTAAGAAAAAAACGAAATTCTCTTGGAAACAAGATAGATGGTTGTTTTTGGTGTCATTTTGGGTTGGCGGAGCAAGGGGGTCCTTGGACTTGGTGGAAAATTGTGGTGTGGGGTTGTATATCAAGTAGCTGTGGCCAACAAATTGTGTCTGGAATTTGATAATGGCCTGGTGGAGTTTTGTCACTCTTCAGGGTGGGGACCCTAGGGAGTTGGTGTCCTGGAGAAGGTTTTCCTGCCATGGAGG